>NC_140583.1:408790450-409390450 GCF_964204655.1 Triturus cristatus | reverse complement strand
CGTGGCCTCCGGCACGATGCCAGTCTTTTATTTATTTTAATTTTTTAAGAAGGGGGGCTGTGTGGTTCCCCTTCTTATTCTAATATATTGGCCCTGATGACCCCAATCCCCAGGGCCGGCCACTGTTTTTTATTCTTTTTAAAAAATATATATTTATAGACACTCCTAGGACATGCTGGACAAACCGTACGTACCTATCACCATGACGATTTGCGTGATATTCATTAAAAGGCGACTATGCATACAATGAATCCACGTGGAATGTATTTACACCACTAGTGAAGCTCTGACATGTCTGATGCCCTACCGTGCCTAATCCCGGTAGACACCCTTGTCGTTTATTTATACAAACATGGGTAGCTATTGACGGGCACATTTAATACACATGCACACCAAGCCATTCAAAGGGGATTCGACAAAAAATCGACCAAAACTATGCAAGAAACCCCCCTCACGGTTAATAAAATACACATCCCCTGCCGGATGTGTAATACTTTTTATTTTACTCTCTGGAAAGGGGACGAACATCACTTGAGAGTCACAGCGTGCTCCTGGCAGAGCCCAATGCTGTGTTACACCCACCATTGCCTGCTGAGCGCCACACACCTCTGTGTTGTATTCCACTAGCTAGTGTATATGCTATGACACTCTCTAGCCCATGTGCACTGTAACACCACCCCGTGAATATGTCATGCCACACTTGTCTTCGCATGGGTTATATTGCCCCATCTAACGTGCCTTCCTCGAGGCCTATGTTATAACGCACAGTGCTATGCCATACATATTACAATTTGGGATCCGTATCTTTGTCACAGTGCATATGCAATGTTACACTCCCCAGCACATATTTTATATTACAACTTTAGAGACTAGTTAGGTTACACAACACTGCCCTGTGCATATTACACTCCAAGGCGCATATCGCATAGCACGCGCTAGTGCCTGTTCTATCTCGCGCTCTCCAATGAATCTGTCATTGCGCACAATGTATTGCATATTATATTTCACGCCCGGTTCATCTTATATCACACTTTTTGGTGCATAGTTTATACCATACACTATATCTAGTTTTCATTTTCAATCCTGCTCTCAGGACTATGTTCTATATAACACTGTGTTCACCTACCCTTTTCACGGGCATTACATTTTGCGATAGGGGCTGGAGAGTCGGGGGGGTTTCTGCCAAGTGAGCCCGGAGTCACAGTCACAAACGTCCTCTTCTTCCTGAATAAAAGTGAGATTATGCTGCATACTTGTTCATATTTTAAGTAGTTCGCACAGACACACGTTTTAAAAACAATAACGTTCCTAATACCCGCCTTCTCTGAACAGTTAGCTTGCTGCCCCATCCCCCTCCTCCCCATCCTCTGTTGTGTGAATCCATGGACTAGCCTCCTCCCTCCTGCCATGCATGGTCTGATGTGCTGCCACTGCCCTCAATTTAGTATGATGTACCAGTCCACTCCTCCTGCCCTCCATTGCCCAATTCTATGCCCCATCATTGACCTCCTGCTTAAACTCTGTGCTTAGCTTGCTGCCCCTATTCTCCTTCCCCCTGCCCTCCGATGTCTTTGTGCATGCCCCTGCTCCATTATTTTTGCCCACCATGTTCCATGGACCTGCCACTCCTATCTACTCTGAGTGTTCTGTTGAGCTGCCACTCCTCTCCCACCTGCCTAGCATTGTCAGATGACTGTAACCTGTCCCTGCCACCTCCACCCTGCCTGTCCACATGCCATGCCCCTATCCTCTTCCTCCGGTCCTACATGGTCCATTGTACTGCCACACCCTTCTGCCCTCCCTGGTCTGTTGTGCTGCAACTGCTCCTCCTGCCTGCCCCGTGCGGTCTGTTGTGAGGCCCCTTCCCCTGAACTTTCTTGTCTGTGCACAGGTCCTGACCCTCCCTTCTATCCTCCATCGTCCTTTGTGCATGCCCCTGCACCCTCCTTCTTGCCCATCATAACCATTGTGCTGCCACTAACCCTCCCACTTGCCATGCATGGTCTTCTGTGCTGCCATGGCCCCTCCCACCTTCCCTGTGTGGTCAGTTAGCTGCCCCTGACCCCCTCCCACCTTCCCTCCATGGTCTGTGTGTATGCCATCACAGTCTCACTGTTGCTCTTCATGGTGTGTCTTGCTTCTAGTGCCCATCCTGCCTGACCTCCATGGCTATCTTGCTGCTCCTGCCCTGCCCCCTTGCCCCCAGCCCTCTGTTTACATGTGCAGACCCCTACTCCCTCCCTCCTGGCTTGTCTGTTCCATTGTAATGCCCCTGATCCGTCCCTCCTTCCCTTTATGGTCTGTTATGCTGCAGCTTTCTCTCCTGTCTGTCAATTATGGTCAGCTAGCTACCATTGCCTCTTGCCCCTCTGTTCTCTGTTGTCCATGTTCATGGTCCTGTCCCCTCCCTCTTGCTTTCTATGGATTGTTGTGCTGCACTCCCGTCCCGCATGCCCTGTGTGGTGTATTGTGCTGCTGCAAACCCTGATGCCTGCCCTGCAGGGTCAGTTTGGTGCACCTCTCCATGTCCCTCCTGTCCTCTGTTATCCAAGTCCATGTCCCTACCCCATTTCCTTCCATGATCAAATGTACCATACTTGCGAACATTTTGAACTTGGTAAGAGGGAGATTTTGAAAACAAACTGGGGTATTGATTTTCCCCTTTGAGTTACATTGAAAAAGAGGAGATTGTAGACAGGAGACAGATCAAATAAAGCCCATTTGAGCTTAAAAACATTGGACGTTTCCTGGCTGAATCGGGTCTGTTGGCATGTATGGTTGTACTACCATTGCCTCTTCCTTCTGCCCATAATGGTCTATTACATTGCCACAGCCTCTCTTGTAAGTCCTGTATTGTTGGTTTGTTGCCCCTGCCCCCCTTTCCACTGCCCTCCATAGTCTGTTGTGCTGCCATGGCCCTTCCTGCCTGCTCAGTGTGGTTAAATTGTTGCCTTTGCACCCTCCTACTTGCCTTCAATTTTCAGAGTCCGTGCCCCTGGCCTCTGCCTCTCAACAGTATCCTAATGAACAACTAGATTGCTAACATTCTATATTTATTACAAAAGTGTGGAACGCCTGACGTCATCTTGATGTAATCAAGACTGTAATACCTAGAGCATTTCCTTTAGAAATTACATATATGAGAGAGTCTTATTGGCATCAAAATTATGGTTAGTGCTCTAAAAGACTAAAATAAGGACATATTTTCTGAGTTTTCAAATAGCGACAAAGCACTTTTAAATTATTTGTTATCTTTATGTTTTTTTATCCAGTTGACCACTTGATTAAATGTTGCACTTAGGGGAGAGGATGTGGTGTTACTTCCAGAACTGCAGACTTTGCAACTGGGGAACCAGGTTGGAGTTTCTGCTTCAGCTCGACATTCTGTGATTCTGGTCAAATCACTTAGTCTCCCCATGTCTACAACCAAAATGAATTTGTTCTTGTGTGATGTAACCAATGCTCATGTAAAGCACTCCAATACCTGACAAGTCTGCACTATATAACACTGCAAAAACACAAAATAATAGGTGTTTTGCACACTTCTGTCATTGGGCTATATTTGGGCTACATCTGGGTGATTTTGGGCTACATTTGGGCTCTTTTGTCTCCGGTGGCCATCTTGGGAGATTTATTTGTTATGAAGTTTCCTAATTTCCTCATGTACTGCAGTCTCCTCAGTAGGAAATGCTTTCAGTTTTTTACTTTGATTCCATCATGAAGGTATTCAGATATGTCACACATTTGCCATAAATTCTGAATGTTAGCACTCTAGTTGCTCATTAGATCACTGTAGTAAAAGTACTGTTCACCATGGAAGTCTGCTCCTGGTATTAAAAGTGCATGTTTCAGTCTGCATGTCAGAATTTTTTAATGAAAAAGAAGAGGATTTGAGAAGTCACTCAAAATGTGCCCTCATTTTCTTTCTTCAGCATTAATCATAATTTCTATGGCAAAATGAACCCCCTCATTGTGTTCCTTTTTAAATTAAATGTTTTAAGTGTTACCAGTTTATTCCAATCAAGATGGCTTCAGGTGTGCCATACTTTTGTCATAATGAAGACAGTAAGCGCTCTAGTTGTTTTTAAGAACACTCTGGGACATTCTGTCATTGGGCTAATCTTGGGCTACATCTGGGTGATATTTGGGCTACATTTGGGCTCTTTTGTCTCTGGTGGCCATCTTGGGAGACTTATTTGTTATGAAGTTTCCTAATTTCCTCATTAACTGCAGTCTCCTCAGTAGGAAATACTTTCAGTTTTTTACTTTGATTCCATCAAGAAGGCATTCAGATGTGTCACACATTTGCCATAAATTCAGAATGTTAGCACTCGTTTTGCTCATTAGATCACTGTAGTAAAGCTACTGCTCACCAGGGAAAACTGCTGCTGGTATTGAAAGTGCATGTTTCAGTCTGCATGTCAGAATTTTTTAATGAAATAGAAGAGGATTTGAGAAGTCACTCAAAATGTGCCCTAATTTTTCTTTCTGCAGCACTAATCATACTTTTTATGGAAAAATGAATCCCCTCATTTTGTTCCTTTTTAAATTAAATGTTTTAAGAGTTACCACTTTAATCCAAGCAAGATGGCTTCAGGTGTGCCATATGTTTATCATAAGTAGGACTGTTAGCGCTCTAGTTGTTCTTTGGAACACTCTGGGAAGCTGCAGTAGAACACAAAGGAATCAACTGACAGTCTCTGCCCTTGTTGGATGTACATGTTTTACTGAGAATGTCAGACTTCATTCTCACATGACTGAGAAAGATAATGTGAATTTACAGAAAATAAGCTCTAAGTTTAGCTTATAGATCACCTTCCAAACCTCTGTGGGAAAAGCATGAGAAAATATTTTTCTCTCAATCATGATATCCCAGCAGAAGGCTTTTTCACATGGTGAAATCACCTTAGAACATACCACAATTCCTAAAATGAGTATGGTACCATCAACAAATGATTTATAATGTAACTAAAGTCTTAAAACCTTCTATTAACTGCAATGCTGTTTAAAGAGGTGCTATCATGTATATTGGTCCCAAGATGGCTGCCAACACTTCTTGGATGAAGTGCTGACAGCCAATCAGATCTCAGGATGAGATGTGTGGTTAGGCTCCGCCCACATATGTATATGATTTTACTTTTGATTTTCTCAGGAACTACTGAACAGATTGACACCAGACCTGCGAAAGGCACTTCCCTGACCTGAGGACTACCTCTCTGCCAAATTTCAAGTAATTCTGTTCAGCCGTTCGGGCTGTACCTTGGACTAAAGGTCCCTATGGAAAATTGCATGGGGAAAATGCGTTTTGGGAACCCCCTTTTTTCTCAGCCCCCGCTTGACGAATCCCCCCGAGACTTTCAGAGTAGGAGCGTAGCGGAGCGCCCCACCTATTTTGAAAAGTTCGCGAGGATTCGTCAACCGGCGCCAAAGTTATTCCAAATAGGATGTTGCAGATTTCCTATGGAAACACGGTCCTAACTATAACTATCTACTGGCGACCGCCAGTAGATAATATATATATATATATATAAATATATATATATATATCAATGATCCTTGCCTTAACTCCTTCGTATTGCCGGAAAGCAAGAGCAGACCCAGATTCGTCAATAGTGATGTTTATTTAGTTCACCACCATGTCGCCATGATGCGTTTCGGTTGGAAACTCCGACCTTGCTCACACAACAGCACATGAGCGGCATGTCTCTTTAAATAGTGCAAACAATCAGCAAAATACAAACATAGAAGAGTTACTACATGTGATGGCATTAGAAGTATGCATAGCGTTAAATGTAAATACATTTTAAAAATGTGTTTGGGCTTAAATGCCTCTGGATGTTTTGTAAATGTGACAGGTTAGAATTAGCATCATAAAGTTAGATATCAGCCAACATGTAATTCATGGAATAAATTAAGATGGATTAAAATGAAGCTTTTGTGTTCCTGTTAATGATAATCAAACCTAATTGGCACAATATTATTTTTGCTTTTCACCAACTAGATTATAGAAATAGATGGGTATATCACAGTATAAATACAACTTGACCCCTCTAAATGATCCTGTTACAATCTTCCAAAATGCGTAACTCAACCATGTTAAAATGCTATATATAAAGTGTTTAAGTGCATAAATAAGAGAGAAATGCCCCCCATATCCCTATTTGTTCTAAAAGCGAGAACTATTTTAATTTTATTGTATTTTATACTATATATATATATATGTGCAAATGTGCAAAAATTGGTGCAAAAAGGGGCTTGTGTGCAAAGATAGTGCGGATAATATAAATATTCAATATATGTCTATTAAAGAATTTTTTATGGTGTTAATACCATAACAAAAGGACTAGGATGTCAATAACATCATGCAGTTAATCTCCACAGAATAAGAATTGAGAAAGATAGAAGTAGATCCATGGATAATCTATGAACATAGTAATAGGTTGATTCCCACATAATGAATTATAAAAAGCATATTATAAAATCATTTCAACCTAAAATTGTCAATAAATTAGCTAAAATACTCCTAAAATATTCATAAAAAATCCACCATGATATAATACAGTCTCAACAAAATTGCATTAAGAATACATTTTCAAGGTTGAATGGATACTGATCAAATGTCATTATGACATGAAATATAATATGAAATATAATGTATGCATATGTAAGGGGTTTATATCATAGATATGTACGTAAATCCTCACAAACATTTAAACCCCTAGGATGCTTAGTATCCATTTCCAGAATAAATCTGGTCTCAAGACGCCGAAGTTTTCTTTCCCTATTGCCTCCCCTCTTGGTGAAAGGCACTGAATCCAACACATAATATTTAAAATGTTTAAGATTGCTTTGATGCTGTTCCTTAAAGTGCCTGGCAACAGGATAACTAGGATCTTTATTATTTATAGCTCGCATGTGTTGCAAGATTCTTTTATAGACTGGTAGCTTGGTACTGCCTATATAAGTTAGATTGCAACTACATGTGAGAGCG
Source organism: Triturus cristatus (assembly GCF_964204655.1). Classification (NCBI taxonomy): domain Eukaryota; kingdom Metazoa; phylum Chordata; class Amphibia; order Caudata; family Salamandridae; genus Triturus; species Triturus cristatus. The sequence continues at coordinate 409,383,459 of NC_140583.1, read as the reverse complement.
TAGACAGCAAAGTCTGTTTTACAGGACAAATATTTCAATATGGCTTGTTTCTTAGAGCTAAAAGCCGTTTGATAGCTTTTAGTGTTTGCTCCATATTGACATGCTTTGCATTGGGTACATTTATAAAAACCTGTTCTAGGGGCTAGCCATGTATTAGGTTCCACTCCCTCTGGGTTATTCTTTACTAGTGTATTACCCATAGATACAGTTTTTCTAAATGTAATGGAAGGTTTTTTAGGTAAGGCTCCCCCTATAACAGGATCTCCCCTTAATATTGGCCAATTTCGTCTGATTATTGCTCTAATTTGTCCTTCTTGTCTACTGTATTCTAGAATAAGCCTGATAGGTTCCCTTATCCTGTCTTTCACCATGATGTTGGGCTTGGATTTATATTGTAATACGTCTTGCCTCGCTTTTGATCTAGATTTAAATATTGCCGCTTCAACTACACGATTCTTATATCCCCGTTGAAAGAATCTGTTTCTGCATTCTTCCTGTTTTTCTTGCATATCATTTTCTTCACTACAGATTCTTTTTATTCTTAACATTTCCCCGTAGGGGATACTGTTAATCAAGTGGAGAGGGTGGGCACTTGACGCATGCAATATCGAGTTGCCCGCTGTCGGTTTTCTAAATAAAGTCGTGGCAAGGCCCATAGGGGTGGTGTAAATCTTCGTGTCTAGAAATGTTATAGTCTCGCTACTTATGTCACATGTAAACTTGAGATTGAGGTCATTCATGTTGATTTTAGCAACAAAGTCATGTGCACATTGCATAGGCCCTTTCCATACGACAAACAAATCATCAATAAAACGCAACCATGCGATTATATTGTTTTCAAAAGTCTGTGCATATTGTTTCATGAGGACCAGCTCCTCCCACCATCCCATAAAGAGACAAGCATAACAAGGGGAGAAGCTGGCCCCCATGGCTACACCTTGTACCTGTTGGTAAATTTGGCTGTTATATAGAAACAAATTGTTTTCTAAACAGAATGTTAGAAGATCTAATAACATCTGATTGTGTTTTGCAAACTTCATTGGTCGATTAGCCAAAAAATACTCAACAGCTCTAACCCCATCATGGTTGCGTATTCAAGTGTAAAGAGCTGTAACATCCAAGGCGATAAGGCAATAGTCCTCATGCCACCTAATCTCTTCAATTTTTCGAATAAAGTCACTTGTATCTTGTACATAAGATGTGAGGGATTTCACATGTTGCTGTAAGAAAGAGTCAATGTAAATAGACATGTTTTCCAATGGGCCATCGCATGCCGAGATTATAGGCCTGCCAGGTGGCTTATTAATAGATTTGTGGACCTTGGGACCGAAATAAAGCAGAGGGATAATTGGGTTTTCTTTTTTCAGGAATTTAAATTCTTGCAGATTGAGGAGGCCTGCAATTTTCCAGGCAAGTAGTTTCCCAAAGAAATTGTGTTGGGCCTGCTTGAATTTGTCCATAGTACTTTTAAGGGAACAGTTTGTGTCGTTAAGATGTTTAGCTGCCTCCTCTGCATAGTCTTTAAGTGTCCATAAAACCACATTTCCCCCTTTATCCGCATTTCTAATTACCACCTGTTTGTTTTTCCTAATTTTGTCCATCAGTTGGTGGTATTTACATTCCTCATTATTGGTAGGTGAAAAATTCTTACTGGTGGTTGTATAGAGTTGTTTAATTTCCGCCACCACTTGTTCATTGAATAAATCAATGGCATCGCGAGGCAGAATTGGTGTAAACTTAGATGTTTCTTTAAATGTGGTTACAGGTTTGGTGCAAGTTTCAAAACCAGGTGAGAGTAGATCCTGGGTTACCAGTTCCAAATCACAATCCCCAAAATCATCGCCTTCCCGATTAAGACTGATCAAATCCTTGAGCGGTCCTATGTCAGCAACATTTAAGTTGCCCATCTCCGTTACAGATAGTGGGTTGTGATTGGTCTGTGTGGTTTGTAAAGTGACTGGAGGACAGATATATATATATATATATATATATATATATATATATATATATATATATATATATATATATATATATATGAACAAACTTCTCTCTCGCTTCTCCCTCAATCCTGGGGTTCGTCGCAACAAAGGAAAGCACGGCACCACAGAGGACACTTGATTAGTGTTTATTCAGCAAATAAACATCAGGAACACGCACAAAAGGACGGTCGACGCGTTTCGGCACTCAGCCTTCAACTGGACCATAGAGTCCTAATGCCCAGAGTGTCTTTTAAAGAAACCATTTACAAAAAATAGTAGAAAGTGAAAACATACTGGACGTAAATTACATCGTCGATCAAGGTATGTTATTTCAAGGTAAATGAAAGTTTTAGATCAAATAGAACCACAATAATTCATACTCCATGGTAATTGCTGATAATTTAGATAATTTTTAAGGATTATTGCAATTGATATCAAATAATTTGGAATTAGAGATAAATCACAATCGCGGTAAAGTACCTTTAGACTGTGAGGGAGTCAATTAGATTTAGGCAATTGTAAATAATGAAGTCCTGCTAACGATTAAATGTTCACATAGTGAGTCATCATAATTTTTTGCCAAACACTAATGATTTTCTGAAAGGAGTTTTCTCATAAAGTATGTGTGTCAGTGGACAAAATTAATTAGTTGTCAAGAATTCATAACGTTACCAACCTAGAATCATCTAAAGACAAATTCCAACTGTTGCAATATCAAATTCATATGTCTATGTCAGCAATAATCAGAGGAGGGATAAGTAAAGAGAGATACCGTGAAAACAATTAACGATTTGCAATTTTAGATCAAAACTGGAAATAATATACAAGTCCAAAGAAGGGGAAACAGGAAGGAGCCCATCATAAGTGGTCAGTTCAGAATTTTCAAAGGTGCACATGCAGTTCGGCATCCAAGTTATGTCCTAATGGGTTTTCTGTACCCATTAGTAAGATCATTCTCGACTCTGCTCTTCTTAGCTCAAGAATACGGTTTCCACCCCTTTCTTTCTGTCGGACAATTTTGATGCCAGAGTACTTAAGCTGATTACTGTCACTTGAGTGGAAGTCAAAAAAATGTTTAGCCATGGGATATGTGAAGTCCTTATTCTTGATTGCACGCAGATGTTGTAGGATGCGGAGTTTAAGTTTATTGATTGTGCTGCCTATATAGTATTTCTGACATGGGCATTCCAATCTGTAAATTGCATATTTTGATTCACATGTGATATGGTCTTGAATCTTTTCATGATGGCCATTCTGTAATTGATAAGAAGTGATGTTTTTACCCTGTTCACACGCCTTACATTTTGAGCATTTCCAGAATCCCGGTGTGGTTAACCAAGACGTGGTAATTTGCGGTTTAATTTCAAAATGGCTGTGTGTGAGAATGTCTCCCAGAGAGGCAGTTTTTCGATAAGTAATTCTTGGACCGGGAGGCAGAATTTTCTTAAGGGTTTCATCAAGCAGCAGTACTTCCCAATATTTGGATATGGTTTTTGTGAATTCATTACTTTGATTGTTGAAATCAACTATGAGTCTCGTTATGGTAGCAGTGTCCTCTTTGTTCCGGCCTACTTGGAGTAATTCATTTCTGTTTTTATTTATAACTCTGTTTCTTGCAGTTAGGATTACATCCAAGGGATAGCCTCGTTGTAGAAAACGTTGACTCATCTCATCTATTTGTAGGCTGAAATCTGAGACTTCTGAGCAATTCCTTCTGGCTCTTAACATTTCCCCGTAAGGGATACTCCATTTAAGTTTAGCTGGATGTCCACTGTTAGCATGAAGAATGCTGTTACTGGCCGTGGGTTTTCTGTGCATTTTGGTACAGAATTTGCCATTCAGTATAAATACTTCGACATCCAGAAATACAATGTTGGTGGTGCTAGTTGTAAATGTAAAGGTCAATTGGTATCTGTTGGTGTTGAGAGAATCCAGAAAGTTTGTAAAGAGCTCTATATCGCCTTCCCAAATGATGAACAGGTCATCGATATATCTTGACCAGAATTTGATGTTTTTTGCGCGATCGTCTTTTAAGACTTCAGTTTCCCATGTTGCCATGAGGAGATTGGCATAAGTTGGAGCAAAGGATGTGCCCATCGCGGACCCTTGTTTTTGCAGGAACAGTTCTCCTCTGAACAGGAAGACGTTATGTGTCAAACAGTATGTCAGCATTTCAATCAACATCTCAGAATGTTCCAAAAAGCAAATTGCTCTGGTATCGAGGAATTCTTTTACTGCTGCAATTCCATCAGGGTGGCGGATGGAAGTGTAAAGTGAAGAAACATCAATGGAGGCCATGATGTAGTTTTCTTTCCACTGTAGTTGATCAATTTTTTGCAAAAAGTCCATTGTATCCCTCAAGTATGATGGGAGGGCTGTAACATAATTCATTAAGAAGATGTCAATAAACCGAGATGTAGATTCTAATAGAGAGCCAATGGAGCTAACAATGGGTCTACCTGGTGGATTAATAGTTGACTTGTGGATCTTTGGTAAGAAATAAATAGTTGCCGTGATAGGATGATTTGTTTTTAAATATAAATATTCTTCCAGATCAATAAGTTCTCTCTCTCTCCAAGCCAAGAGTTTCAAATTATATTCCTCTGTCCAATTCTTGATTGGATTCTTTGTTAATTTCTCATAATGATCCTTATTGTTAAGTTGTCTGGCAGCTTCTTTAATGTAATCCTCACAATTTTGAATAACAATGTTACCGCCTTTGTCAGAGGCTTTGATGATGATGTTTTGATCATTGCGTAGTTCTTTTAATGCATTGTGTTCTTCAAAAGTGAGGTTCCATGTCTTGCTCTTATTCTTATGTTTAGTTGTAGTTTTGAACTTTTTGTTTGATGACGTAGGGCAATTTGTGGACATCTTATTGATCTCCTCCACCATAATTTCCTGAAAGAGATCGATTTTATTGCCGGGAGGAAGTTGTGGGCAAAAGGTTGATCGGTTTTTGGAACCACTATTTCCTCCTCTGTCGGTTTCAAGGCCTGTGTCTTGACAATATTGTAGGTCAGACATGGAAGGGAGGCTGCTAGCACCAACTTGTGTAGAAGATTCAGTTTGTAATAAGGTAGCTGTTCTTAATGCTGGAATGTCTTTAATACTCAAGGGTTGAGTGGTTTGGCTTGGTGGGAGTGTAGAAGATGGTTGGGAAGGTCTCTCTTCAAAATATTTCTTGAGTGTGATTTTGCGGCACAATTTATACAAGTCAATGCGTATGTTGGCTAGATCCATGTCTTTATTAGGACAGAAGGATAAGCCCTTGTTAAGCAGTGAGGTTTGTGCTTTATTGAGAATTTTATTGGAGAGATTAACAATCAAGTTGAGATTTTGTGATTTTAATTTTGTTTTGCTCTTCCTCTTCCTCTTTTGGGTCTGACCGCCTCTCCTGGTTCTCCGTTTCGGGTTTGTGATCGTCCTCTCCCCCGTGATGGTCCTTGGCCGCGTCCTCTTTGTCGCGTTGTCATCTGCATGAGGCGCATTTCCCCGGAAAAATCCAGACTAGAGGTCATTTGATCCTCATCAGCTGAGCTTAATTCAGAGCTCTCTTCTGACGCAGGAGTTTCTTGTCCACTGTATTTATCCATGACTACACGATTTCTCAATGTGTCGTATTTTCTGGCAAAAGTATAAATTCGGCCATATGTGTAGTCCAGTCTGTCCCTGTTAAATTAATTAGCTTTACGTTTTTCCACATCATCCTCATGTTTATTGACTTTCTTTTCCATTAATTCAATTAGTTTGGTAATTTCCTCATCAGAAGGGATTTGATTCAACTCTGTCTCCAATTCTTTAATGGTTATGGCAATCGTGGCTAACTTCCTTTCAGCGTGGGCAATCAAGGTGGCCATTAGTCTAAATGAGCATTCGTTGGTGTCGGTTTGCCATTGTTTGATTAAGTCAGCATCCAAGTCATTGAGGGTGGGCATGATGAGGATTCTCAAGCCTCTGGGAATTCTTTTGTATTCGATATATTTTTCTAACGTTGTTTTCTCCCACCATTTGTTAACTTCTTGGATGCGAGCAGCTTGTAATTCTTTTAAAATGCAGGAGACGGTTCTATTTTTCTTGTCTCCACTAGATACACCGTTGCCAGTTTTGTGAGAAGGATTGGAGTCATCGTTGAGGAGATCACGTGCTCTCTGTGCTCGATTTTTTACTCTCTCAGCCATGGTGGATTGTGGGTATTGTGGTTCGATATAGTACAATTACGATGCAAAAAATTATTATTTTTTTGTGCGTGTAGTTAGATGATTGTTCCTGGTAGGATAGTGTCTCTGTTACTTGACTAGTGATTCGTACTAGTCAATTCCAGGAATATGGTCGTTGTATGCTGCTCGATAGTAGTAGTTTGTTTGATTCGTACGGGTGTGCGGGAGAAAGTGGAACGAGGATCTGATCGTGACAATTCTCTAACACAGTTCCTCTGCACTTGAGCAAAAATGGAGAGCAAAGGGTCATCGAAGGTGTAGGGTACACGGCGGGGGTAGCTCGGAAACTGCACCGCAGAAACCAAGGCGCCACCAACCGCTTTCCCCGTCACCTCACTCACCCGAGGTTCTCGAGTTGCTCCTCCGTGTATACACGATCCTGTCGCGGAGTCTCCAAGCAGGTAATGGATAGGTGATGGGCAGCAAACAGCAGCCAATAACTTTGGCGTCGGTTGACGAATCTTTGCAAAATTTTAAAAACTCGTGGGGCCCTCCGGTCAGCTCCTATCTTAAAAGTTTTGGGGTGATTCGGCAAGCGGGGGCCGAGAAAAAAGGGGGGTCCTCAAATGTGTTTCTCCAAGTTAATTCCCATAGGAAACTTTAGACACGGCTACAGCCCGAACTGCTGAACGGAATTACACCAAATTTGGTGAAAAGGTAGCCCTTGGGTCAGAAAGATCCCTTTTTGTTAAATGGTGTAAATTCGTTCAGCAGTTCATGAGAAATTAGAAAAAGAAAAAGTTTCAATATCTGGGCGGAGCCTAATGACACATCTCATCGTGAGATCTGATTGGCTGTCAGCACTTCATCCTGGAATTGCTGGCAGCCATCTTGGGACCAATATACATGATAGTACCCAATTGAAGTGCATTGTAGTGAATCGAAGATTTTGAGGGTTACCAAAAGGAGAACTATAAAGGGTGATAACAGACTTTAGTTACATTAGAATTCATGTGTTGATGGTACCATACTAATTTCAGGAATTGTGGTGTGTTCTAAGGTGATTTTACCCTGTGAAAAACCTTCTGCTGGGATATCATGAATCATTTTTGAGAGAAAACTGAAGCTAAAATGAGAGCATATTTTCTGTAAATTCACATTATGTTTCTCAGTCATGTGAGAATGAAGTCTTTCATTCTCAGTAAATCATGTACATCCAACAAGCGCAGAGACTGTCAGTTGATTCCTTTGTGTTCTACTGCAGCTTCCCAGAGTGTTCTAAAGAACAACTAGAGCGCTAACAGTCTTACTTATGACAAAATTATGGCACACCTGAAGCCATCTTGTTTGGAATAAACTGGTAACTCTTAAAACATTTAATTTAAAAAGGAACAAAATGAGGGGGTTCATTTTGTCATAGAAATTATGGTTAGTGCTGTAGAAAGAAATATTAGGACATGTTTCAAGTGTGATCTCAAATATCTTCCTGTTATATTTCAACAGGAGCAGCCTGTCAGTTGATGCCTTTGTGTTTAACTGCAGCTTCCCAGAGTGTTCTAAAGAACAACTAGCACGCTAACAGTCTTACTTATGACAAAATGATGGCACACCTGAAGCCATCTTGATTGGAATAAACTGGTAACACTTAAAACATTTAATTTAAAAAGGAACAAAATGAGGGGGTTCATTTTGCCATAGAAATTATGATTGGTGCTGTAGAAAGAAAAATTAGGACATGTTTTAAGTGAGATCTCAAATATCTTCCTGTTATGTTTCAAAAGGAGCAGCCTGTCAGTTGATGACTTTGTGTTCTACTGCAGCTTCCCAGAGTGTTCTAAAGAGCAACTAGAGAGTTAACAGTCTTACTTATTACACAATTATTGCATACCTGAAGCCATCTTGATTGGAATAGACTGGTAACACTTAAAACATTTAATTTAAAAAGGAACAAAATGAGGAGGTTCATTTTGCCATTGAAATTATGGTTAGTGCTGCAGAAAAAAAAGTTTAGGGCATGTTTTAAGTGAGATCTCAAATCCTCTTTTATTTCATTAGAAAATTCTGACATGCAGACTGAAACAATCACTTTCAATACCAGCAGTAGACTTCCAGTTAACACCCTGGTGAGCAGTAGCTTTACTACAGTGATCTAATGAACAACTAGAGTGCTAACATTCATTTATGGCAAATGTGTGACACATCTGAATGCCTTCTTGATGGAATCAAAGTAAAAAACTGAAAGCATTTCCTACTGAGGAGACGGCAGTAAATGAGGAAATTAGGAAACTTCGTAACAAATAAGTCTCCCAAGATGGCCACCAGAGAAAAAAGAGCCCAAATGTAGCAAAAATATGACCCAGATGTAGCCCACATATAGCCCAATGACAGAAGTGTGCAAAACACTTTTTATTTTTAGTTTTTCTGCAGTTTTTTATAGTGCAGACTGGTCAGGTATTGGAGTGTTACATCTTACTTGGACCCCTTATTGCGTATTTTGGACAAAGTACATGAGATTGATCTTGCGAAACATTGAACTTTACGATTCTGTTAACCTGAAGTTGCTTTGAACCAGGCTTTGTAACACCCGTTTTTACCTACTGGTTTTAATTAATTCTCACTGTAGTGTATTAGGAAAGAGGATTTACTGTTTTTATGAAAACGTTTATGATCTATGTTTCTAAATCAGATCGAATAAAGTTGAATGAATTCTATGGCAGGACGGAGGCGAGGATTATGCATATCTTTCCTCACTTTATTTGCATACCAGTTCAAGGAAAACATAACACAACAATCATTAAACAAAAGACTACACAAACCATGAACCATTAGGGGGTAGTCTCCAAGGCAACTATAGTCCAATCATATCACAGTCCATCATATATAATATTGTGACGTCTTGGCTTAATCTGACGTTGTTGCTGTTTGTATAGCGGTTTCTTGTGCACGTTATTAGGATTATTGCCTTGGTATTGCTTCATATTCCCTGCGCAGCAGGCTCTTGCCCGAGAGCGTTCTCTCCCTCGCAGTTTCTCCCGCTGTGCACTTTGTGCGCTGTGAGTTCCCGTCAGGCATGTCTGGTCCGAGCGAGGCAGCTCCGTCGAGCGCTCCCGCTGGTCTTTACGCACGTTTGGGAATCCGGTCACTCCTTTAGTGTCCGCTTGATTCTCGACCAACCCTCACCTAATTTTGACACCGCTAGGCGGTGATTTCCCCACACGTCCACGATAGTGACCATCGCCACCTGGTGGTGGTAATTGGTACTGCACCTCAGTCTATTCTTATAACAGCTTTGGGGAAAGCCCAGCTGTTGGAGCACCGGCGATGGGGCTGCCTTAAGGAGTTTAAGGGCATTTGTTCTGTGCTCACATCCTCTGCTGTCATGTCTTCTCCAGAAGACCATTTTTACACCTCCTACCAGGAAGTGGAGGAGGAATGGCCCCCCAACTTCTCCCTCCAGCAGTGGACCAAGCCCTCTCTCTCTGGCTATTTCTAGGGTGCTGGCTCCTCTTAGGGATCAGGTTGATAAGCTGGCGAAAAGCATACCTGGGGTGTTCAGTGACCCAGATCTGGTGGTGGCGGGTCCCAGTAGCTCCCAGATGGGGAATAAAAGGGCCATTAAGCATCACGCGGGGCACTTGGAAAGATATGATAAACCCTACGGAGACCTTCCTCAAGAATGTGCGAACGCTAAAACATGCAACCTGCCGGGAGGGGTAGGAGACCGAAGAAAATTGCGACGCTGTCACCACTATTGTAGACCCCGACGGCGGGTTTCCCTTTGAGGGAGAGGGTGTTTCGGAGGACGATTTCTCCTCCGATGAGGATAAGGACTCGGGGCGTCCGTGGCATCCACAGTCCCACTCCTGACAGTCCCGGGTTGGGGACGGGGTCCACTCGGACATGTTCAGGCCTACCCAAATTTACCATCCTAGGACGGCGGAGTGGATCCCTGACACCAAAGTGGCAGAGTATGTGGTGGGGAAAGTCCATCAACCCCTTGAAAGGGAAGTCAGGAATAGGAGGAACAGTAGAATGCCCTAGGGCCTCACTGAAGGGGAAGGTGGCACACAGGCCTGAAATTGATGAGAAACTATGTACCTACCTTTTTCTCCAAGTATATGAGGGATCCCAAGAAAGGAATTGATAGATCTTGAACGTGGTAGGGCCCTTGACCCAAATTATTCAATTGGCGGAGTGTTCAAAAGAGTCAGGATCCCCTTTGTCCACGGATATTGTGGCGTGTTGGGCACACTATCCTAAACCATTAAACACCACCCCCTCCACTACCCAAGCACCACTGCACTACCCTAAACCCTAAAACACTATCCCCAGCATGACACCCTACACTACCCAAACATAACTGCACTACCCTAAACCCTAAAACACTACCACCAGCACAACTCCCTACACTACCCAAACACCACAGCATTACCCTAAACCCTAAACCTACCTCCAGCACAACCCCCTACACTACCCAAACACCACTGCACTACCCTAAACCCTAAAACACTACCACCAGCATGAACCCCTACACTACCCAAACACCACTGCACTACCCTAAACCATAGAAAAAGAAACCCACCCCATGCCCAATCCCCCTTACCTCTCACTCCTCGTTGTTCCTCTCTCCTCATGGTTCCTGCTTCACGTCATCTCTGAGGTGCGGTGCACGTCGCTGTGAGGAAACGGAACAGCCTCTGTTTCCTTAGAACAACATGGATCGTCTAAATGTTTTTTAGAACGCCTGGTCATTTACCATACATACCTTTTCAACAAAATGTGTTTCTAAAGGCATGCGTGGTAAATGACCATGCCTTCTAAAAAAATGTGTAGTAATGAGTTTGCGATGTACAACGCATGCGTGGTAATACATGCGTTGAAATTGTATAGCGAAGTAAAAAAGTTGTTGTAACCGATCGAAGCTGGCCCCTGTTCTTCAGTGAGATGTTTATTTGAATAATTAGGAGGAAGGAATGTGTTCTTTTAACCGAAAAGTGCATTCCCAGCTGTTGTATTGTGAAAGTGTCCGCGTGGCCTGGTTTCACTTCCGGTGAGAAAGTTGAAGAGTCTGTTTGGCTCTAAAGGAGTTCTGTTGTTGGCCGGGGCCGGCGCGACACGTCATCAGAAAACATCACTAATGGAAAGAGTCCTCCCTGAAGTGTGGAGCAGTGCCATGAGAGGTCAACGAGTGTGCGTCTCACCGCAGTATGACTGTACCGCGTGACCCATGTGCCGCCTCCAGGGTACAGGAGGCAGAAGTGGCATCGCAGGTCCTCTTAAAGACCGTTGTAGCACTAATTCTACATTTTGGTACTAGGGCATTTTAACTTTGTTAATATAAAACAAATACTGGGCACACGTAATAGATAAACAGTTGATACAATAATGAAAATGTATCTGGAGGTTGACACCGGTAGTTCCATTAAAGCACTTTATGTAAGAGATATTCTATAGAAAAGCAACAACGCCAGCCGACACGTGTTTCATCAACAGGTCAATGCCCGTGACTCTTCAGGGCTGGAAATTATATAATGCAAGACAATCATGAGATGAGAAAATAAATATAAACATCTTGAAATAGTGTGGTGAAATCAGACAACACCCAAAATGACAGTGAAAACCCTTGATAGACCTGTTCTAGGAGAGAACAAAGGAAGAGAGTTGACTACTGTTTATCTATTACATGTGCCCAGTATTTGTTTTATATTTACACTGTTTAGGGCCTTTGGCTCATAACTCTTTCAGAGGTTTGGGGTCCACCTCTGCACTGTTGGCACCGTGAAGCTTCAGTTCTTCATTTCTATTTTACACTAATTTGGCAACCTGCTTGAGCGCCACCGTCTTGCTTTCTCTGAAACCCCTCGCTGAAACTACATTTTAACTTTGTTGTTCCTGCCAGATACAAAGAGAAGATCCTGTGTTTTTCAGTGCCCTCATTACCTTTTTTGTGGGTTGTGGTGCTTGTCACTTTGTTGCCCGGCCGGTGCACATGACTGGGCACCCCACCTCATGTGCCATCTGCAGGGCCTCTGCCCTTGGATCACTGGTTTCGGTTTCTGGAGTGGCAACATAAACAGTTGCTCCCAAAGGACTAGCCTGAACACTTAGGTGAATATCCCCTGCACCAGCATTCCACGGAAATTCTTTCCTAGCTCTCCCACGTTGACAAGGACGTCATAATAGCACCGTATGACATCATCGGAGCCATAAGAGGCCCTCGTCGGCGTGCTGACGTCAGTTCCACCCATTTTACTGTGCCACCGAGGCAAACAGGCGGACCGAGACATTTCCACATGTATACATAGTATAATAAATATATATATATTCACTGAAAAAAAACATAGGTTTCAGGCACGTTATAGTTAGAAATTAGCATTTAAAAAACCTTAGAAATTCACTGAAAAAACCATAGGTTTCAGGGTCGTTATAGTTAGTTGGATATTTCACTCATACAAACCCATAGAAATTCCCCTGTTATAGTTAGTTCAGCTAACTATAACTCACGTGCCCGCAATGCACTGCTGATGACGTCACATATTACATTACTCATGACATGGTCAGTGACATCACTCATGACATCATTGATGTAATGGGCTCTCTATATGAAAAAACTTCTCATTACATTGATGTGTTCTTGATGGAATATGTGATCTCCTTACCTTCATACCTAAAGGATACAACTGCCTTCCTCAACAAACTGCAAAACACCAATTGGAACAACAATCTAACCATGGTCACGTGACCTCGTTGTATACATCAATTCCCCATAAAGATGGCCAAACAGCAGTAAGGAGGTTCCTGAAGACAAGATCTTTAAGCATCTTAGAACACTCCGAAATGATCATTGACATGCTGGATCAGTGCCTAACGCATAATGTTTTCCTCTTCAATAGAGAGACATTTCTCCCAAAACAAGGTACAGCAATGGGGACGTCATTTGCTCCAACATACGCAAATCTTTTTATGGCAGTATGGGAGGAAGGGATCCTACAGAGCAGGCACAAGTCGAATATCAACTCATGGATGAGATATATCGACAATTTATTCTTAATCTGGGAAGGAGATCAGCCAAGCCTTGAAGAATGTATTCGAAGCCTGGACCAGAATGAATATAATTTAACTTTCACATCCACTTGTAGCAGAACACAAGTTGCTTATTTGGATGTAGAAGTATTCGTACAAAAACACCAACTCTGCACTAGAATCAATAGGAAACCAACTGCCACGAACAGTATCCTCCATGCAAACAGCGGACATCCACAACATCTGAAATGGAGTATTCCATATGGAGAAATGCTCCGCGTTAAGAGGAACTGTTCTGAAACCACAGACATTGAACAAAATCTAGATGAAACAGGTATCAGATTTTTGGCAAGTGCCTATCCATTGGACATCATTGAAACATCCAAAGATAAAGTAATGCGAAAGACAAGATTAGAACTATTGGAAGACCATGAACAACTGGAAAGTGATGATACAACTCACATCATTTTAGACTTTAATGTGGAAAACAAGTGCCTCAGAAATATCATCAAAAAACACTGGGGTATCTTGATGTTGGATGAATCATTAAAACGCAAGTTACCATCAACTCCAAAAATAACATATAGGAAGACAGCCTCATTGGGTGACCTCTTAACACATAGTCATCTGGAAACAATCAAAAAAGAAAAAGGAACATGGCTATCAACTCCTGGCTTCTGGAAATGTTCCAAATGCAAGGCCTGTGATCATGGATATAATTCAGACAAACCTATCCATTGCAGAACAGAAAGAGGGAAAGAATCATTGAACATATCATGTGTGAATCCACATACGTGGTATATGTTTTAGAATGTCAGTGTAAAAAACTATACGTTGGAAGTACCATCTATAGATTGAAACTGCGTATATTACAGCATCTAAGTGCAATTAAGAATAAAGATTTATCTTACCCAATGGCAAAACACTTCACAGAGAAACACTCAGGCAACATCAACAAACTGAAATACTTTGGAGTTAAAATGGTCAAATTGAACGAAAGAGGAGGGGACAAAACCCTGGACCTCAGAAGAGCTGAATCAAGACTCATTTTAACATTGGGTACAGAACAACCATTTGGGCACAACCTGGACGCTGAATTGCACGTTCATTTATAAAAAAAACTATCAAAATAAGTAAGATTTATGTACAGTGCAAATTTGATAATGATGAACTAATCGACGCAGAATAAACAGCTTGATGAGGAATTTTTATGAAATTCTCGGACAATCTATTAAACAGAGTTTAAAGATCTATCTACAGAGGAATAATTTTATTAAGTTAACATCATGGGTAAGGGATAGACAGAAAAGAACTGTAAAAGCAAACATGTAATAAGAGAGAAGGCTTAAAAGATAAAAGAGAAGATTAAAGATCGACGTACAGCTTTGGAGGCTTAAAATTATGGATTCAACAGGAATAATTACGACCGTTATTGAGATTCCCCAATGGAATATGGATTGTCAATATATGAAATCCTACCTCAAAAGTATTAGACACTATGTAGAGAGAGATTTTTAGGACTGCGACTTTGCACAATGCATCTGCAATATGCTTCTTTGATATTTTCTGTTGATTTTGAATGAAAAAAATCTTTCGAAAAAAAGACCCTTGGAACGTTAAATTGGCACAAATGCATCTTTGCACCAGGCACTTGTCACTTTAATTCCTATATGTTTGAATGTACTTTACATCACTTTACTATCTAAATTATATCTACAATCTAGGAATACCTAGTGTAGTCTAGAGAGGAAACTTGGATTGCATAGGTTTTAGTTGAATTTAACTTGAACCTCCGACTGCTCAATAACGGACAGAACCAAAATTGCCTAAACCATGCATAAATGAATTGAAACGAAACAATCCTGTTCATCTGTACAATACACTGTCTCTCTAACTCTTTTCTTCTCTCCCCTCTCTTTCCCCTTGCCTTAATTTGCCTTTTTACCAACTCTGATCTTGCAATCCTCTTCACGACTTTTCCCTTCCATTTGCTTGAATAGAGTACTCAATATGGTTATCCATGAACAGGCCATTTGTTGCATTATTTGTGTGCTTTTATCATTTTTTATCTTCTTTAAACTTGTTCTTACACTGTATTGATGATTTGATTTGGGTACTTTACCAACAAATGAACAATCTGATAAATTCAGAAAATCTATGACAGCGTGGGGACACATGTGCATGTATAACTGATAATAATGTTAATAATGTACAAAAATGCAAAACATGCTAAAGGAACAATGGCAACTGTCGTAAGCCAAATGTAACCAGTCGTTTATATGGGTTAGCAGTCTATTCTATGGTCCAGTTGAAGGCATCAGCCGAAACGCATCGACCGTCCTTCTATTTTTGCACTATGGTGTAGAGAAAAAATAAAAAATATCTCAAAGAAATCACTGTGGACTCTCTGTGCTGTGGCTACGTTGGTGGTAACTGCGCCGAAGTTGCTCTGAAAAAAAAAAAAATATATATATATATATATATATATATCACGCTCAGTGGGGTTTGTCCAACAATTAAGCCGCACTCGGAAACAGTTTCGCTTTCCCCAAAGCTTTATTTCAGGTCAGGCAGTACATTTACCAGCAATTGCAAAGCACTTCACCACAGCCCAACGCGTTTCGAGTTGCCCTCTTCTTCCAGGGGTCATGCAGTGAAAAAGCGCACAAACGGCTTCACCTGATTATTAAGCATTTATCGTGCGCCATGATTGGCTGTCTCTGAATGAGATCACGTTGCTTCCTGGGATGTGAAGTCCAAAATAAATCCTCAAATGGATGCGCTTTTGAATAGTCATTTATTCAACTTCTCCACAAGCGCCGGAAAACGAAATGCCATTAATCCTTGAACTGCTTCCCACATATGGAGCTGCTAGTATCAGGAACTGAGAAAGCCTGAAACGCGTATGGTGTTCGTTATTTGCTGTCTGGAGATGCCGTTTTCCCTGAGACCCGAGTGAATAAAAAAGGTTAAATAACGCTGATGTGTGGCGCCTCAATTGTAGGGCAGCGTCATATGGAGTATGTAGCGGCCCGGCTCGGGTCGCGAGACGCCCCGCTGCGGAAGAGCGGCTCCTTGATGCTGTGTGTGAATCGAACAAGCATGAGAAGGAACAGCGTGACCGAACTCTTGGGTAATACTGGATGGGACACGGTGGTCTCCAGTACCAGCAAACCTACTAAAGGATTTTAATACTTGAAGTGTGGTAAATAATTTAATTACCGGGACTTAATTTGATACAGAACATAATAAAAATAGCTCAATAAATAAGAGGCAGAATCCGTGGTATAAGAGGTTAGGAATGGGCTTTATTCCAATGGACGATTCGAATCGTGGCCTCCAAGTTCCATCACCACGGAGGTTCAGGAAGTGAAGTACATACATTATTGATAATTAATCACTTTTATACAATAGGCATTACAGTAAAGCAAATGCAGGAGGCGTAACAATTGATAAGGAAGATAACATTATACATGCGTAATGAAAATGGGCGTGATTGAGCGTAACAAAGGGACGTCATCAGGTGTGATGTCATAATAGGGTGGTTCCATGAAAGGATTTCGCAATGTCAGCAGAAATACTTGGCAGAAATGCGCGCGCAGCAGCATGACGTATGATTGACGTGCGACTAGGGGGTGAAGGGGACTTGACATTTAGCTCTACATGTGGCGACAGATGTCTGGAGGGTCAAGTCAACCTAATCCCAAATCATATCTAACATCCTATGTTTAAAGAACTATGTTATCCAAAAGAGAGGTCTCTTAGAGTAGAATCTTATTCTATACTGACTATACTGACTGTTAGTGCGTGTACAAGCGTCTAAGTGTCTACACTAGATGCGAGGGCAGGAATCTTCCATAGTAACAGGGCTATGAATTACTTGCATAAAGACAGAGAAGCCGGGCCTTTGCTCGGTAGCTGGGAGAATGTTTACTTAAACTACTAGACAGGAATGCATTGGGCAGGGAGCGGAGCAGATAATTTCGAAGGTGAAATACAGTTCTTGGCAGGCAGCAAGCTGATGTCAGGCACCGTGAGCCGCGCAGAGAAATGAGACAAAGTTCATGGTCACAGATGCAGGCTCAGACTGGAGCTTTCAGAGGCAGAAGGCAGAAAAAGGCTTGATGGCAGAATCAGGGCCTACTCGCCTGAACTGTAAAATGGCATAAGTGAACCATATAAAGGCGGTGGCCTTTCGTACTTAGGAATGGAATATCCGACCCATTCATGGCGGATCTGAAAGAGGACATGTTAACGGTGGACGCACATGTATTTGCGTCTTCATAACTGGAACTGGAGGAAACATACATGTACTTGTAACATGCACATAGAACTGTTGGGGTCCAAGATAGGGGACATAACTGACCAGAAAAATCCATATTTCCACATTCCCTCCTTGTCCCCTACTTGCCCGTCAAGAGATATCAATCTTCATTAATCCATTGATCTGTTCATATAGCATCATTTGTTCTTCTTTCTTCTTCCGGGATCTTGAACGAAAATCTTGATGTGGAATACACGATGTGGCACACAGACCACAAATCGCTGGTCCACATTGCAGGCATAAGCAGCAACTGAATAGTATGAGAAGGCCAATACCTAGGAAGGATAGAACTCTCCATCCCCAGGCTGATAACACGCTCCAAAACCACCCGGACCAAGTCCAAGTGCCTGGATTCTGGTGTATCTTGCTCACAATCTTATGAAGGCGAGTTATAGCTTTATATACAGATGGCGAATTTTCTGGTATGAATACGCAGCAGCTTGATCCGATGACCCTACAAGCTCCGCCCCTATCGGCCAGGATGACGTCAAGGACAAGACGATTTTGAAGCACAACAATCCGCATAGCAGACTGCTCTTCTGTTAAATTGCCTAAGGCGGAAATAGTTTCGTTCACTACTGCTTCAAGGGTTCTAGTTAATCTACGTATCAGCTTACTATTAGTAACGGTACCTATATAGGGAAAGAGACCTTTATTGAAATCTGTGTATTTTTCCCATGCTGTTTCAGTGTAATCGACTATTGGGAGATCTCTCCTTTCTCTATTGTGTACTAAATGAGTATTTCTGTGATAATCGGGAGGAGCTAGAAAAACAGGTGGCAAAAGGAATCCAATGTAGCAGGTACCATCCCAATCTAGAGGCAAACGTACATATGCCGTCTGACCACATATAAAATAGGAATGGCGGGAAGCTCTAAATGTCGACTTGCCTTGATCACTGAATTCTATTACAGTGGTGCATCTACTATGGCCCATATTTATGGAACCATTCTTTCTTACACATAATTCACCTTTTACTGGAAATACTGACATGGCGGGCAAAATTGGAGTAGCTTCGGATTCGATATTTAGGATCATAAGATTAGGCGTAAAATTACCTAATCCATATACTTCATTTTCTAGATCAGTTCCTGTTCTTTTGGGAAGTCCCTCCTTGTTGGGGTGGCAGACTTTAAGTAAAACTAAGTTCAGATTTCCCCATACCCAGTTGTCTTGATAAACTGCAGAATTTGAATCTAAGGAATTAATTAAACTAAACCATGCTCCACAGGAGCCGTTGTGTGTGAAC
Organism: Triturus cristatus; assembly: GCF_964204655.1. Classification (NCBI taxonomy): domain Eukaryota; kingdom Metazoa; phylum Chordata; class Amphibia; order Caudata; family Salamandridae; genus Triturus; species Triturus cristatus. Next base: position 409,364,724 of record NC_140583.1, on the reverse strand, counting down.
GGGTATGGAAAAAGAGGTAGAATTCCTTTATAGTTCTGATAGGGAGGGAGTCGGCCACATATCCAACAATTTGTAGCATTGCTAACCTGATGGGAATGATGTAACATACTAATAAAAGTGTTATTGCGCAGCGCAAATCTATAAGACAATTCATGCGGAGGTAATTCACTAAAAGAATGTTCAGCAGTAATATTATAAACATGTCTAGAAATAGGATAATATATGTGCAACAATATACTTGCAATAATTATTAAAAGACTTAAGAAAAACAAAATTAATAACGTCACTGTGCAATGACTACGCAGTGATTTACAGTATGCATGTCGTTTCATCATTTTTCGTGTTTTTTCTCTATTCAGATCTAAGGGATACATGTCAGAGACAAATTCAACCGCTTCACCTTGGAGAGGACTTAAACAATCAAATTGCCCGACTGGTTAGATCTGAGTTTTAGTTTATATTGTTCGTGACCAAAGGAAGTTTTGAGTCAATGGGTGAAGACACACGAGGTGTGGTTTTTACATCCGATGGTAGTCCATAAAATTTCTTGATATGACTTGAATGTACCCAGCCTTTCCTGCCTTCGATCTTCACGGCTGTCCTTGTGGTGAGCAAGACCAATTGCGGCGACCTCCACCTAGGATCCAGCTGAGTCTTTCGATCAAAGTTCCTCACCAAGACCAGGTCCCCCGGAACTACGTCATGGGGTTTCACCTCAGTGTTGTCAGGAAAAGCTGCAGCTACCTGTGAACGACAAGATTGTAGTGCAGACATCAAGGAAGCCAAATAATCTGTCAGCATATTACAGTCAATATCAGTTATTTTACGTGGTATAGGCGTCCCCCACATATTTGGTGGTCTGCCAAAGATCACCTCATACGGGGATAGCCCTGTTCGAGAGTGTGCTACCATTCTCATGTAAAAGAGTGCAACTGGTAATGCTACTACCCAGTCGACACCTTTCTCCCTGCATATTTTGGACAATCTAATTTTCAGGGTCTGATTATGTCTTTCCACGAGACCTGCTGCCTCGGGGTGTCGGACACAGTGGAATTTCCACTGATAGCCTAACAAAAGTGAAACGTGTTTCATTAGTTCGGACGAGAACGGCTGGCCGTTATCTGAGTAGACAGCACGTGGTAAACCGTATCGTGGGAAGAATTCTCGAACTAACTGTTTGGCAGTAGTCGGGGCAGTGTAATCTGAAACCGGGTATGCCTCTGTCCAACGGGAAAGAGCACAGACAACTACGAGAACATATTTGAATCCTCGACATCGTTCCATCTGGATATAATCCATCTGGAGGATTTCAAAAGGGTGATCAGGAGGCTGAAATCCACCCTGCTCTACGGGAATGCTTTTTCCTGGGTTGAACTGACAACAGATCATACAGGTGCGAACTTTTTGTTTGGCTGCTGCTCGTAAATGTTTGTTGAACCAAATGTGTTGAATGCTGTCTAGCATAGCTTTCTCTCCTAGATGCGCTGGACTATGGACAGTGTTAATAATGACTTGGACCATTGAATCAGGAAGGAACCACACAGATTTTTCCTTCGTCATCCATCCTTGATCCGTTTGGATCCCTCCTAATTCAGTCCATTTCCTTATTTCGTCTGGAGTAGCATGTGTCTGTATGTCAATTACATCAAGAGCGGGATCCTTAACCATCATGCAATGTGTTGGTGTCTGGACTATTGTCTTTGTCATGTCGGATGTTTGAGTTTGAGCAGTCTGTTTAGCTGTTCTGTCAGCTAGATCATTGCCTTGAGAAATGATATCAGTAATTTTCGTATGAGCTTTGCATTTCATAATCGATATTGCAATGGGTAGATGTATTGCATCTAATAAGGCATGAATGAGGGGTCCGTGCTGAATGTGGGCACCGTGAGAAGTTAAATAACCTCTCTCTCGCCACAGCACGCCGAAGTCATGTACAACTCCGAATGCATAACGTGAATCAGTGTATATGTTGACTTTTCTATTTGTGGCTTGAATACAGGCCTGTGTCAGAGCGACGAGCTCTGCTGCTTGAGCGGACAAGGTATTTATACACTTGGTTTCAATAATTTCAGTGTCTGTTGTGACTGCATAAGCGGCCACTAACTCTCCTGTACCTGTTCTCATACATGAACCATCTACATACAACGTCAGGTCTGGATCTGACAAGGGGACATCTGTCAAGTCTTGTCTGGGTTTCGTCGTTATTGTAATAACTTCAATACAGTCATGAGCTAGTGGGTCTGTTCCGATTACAGGTAAAAGTGTGGCAGGATTTAATGTGTTACAACGTCTGATTTCTATATGTGGCTGAAACAATGTTAATTCGTAACCTGTAAGTCTTGCTATGGTCAAGTGTTGTGTTTGCGTTCGGTTCAAGAGAACCTCTACTGCATGTGGTACTTGTACTGTCAATGGATGTCCTAACACTATGTCATCGCTTTGTCTGATTGCTAAAGCTGTCGCTGCCACTGATTTCAGGCACGCAGGCAGAGCCTGAGCTACGGGATCTAATGTACTAGAAAAATAGGCACATGGTTTGTGTGATCCTGCTTGTTCCTGAGTGAGTACGGACAAGGCAGTACCTTCTCGTTCTGTAACAAAGAGTGTAAAATGTTTTCTGTAACATGGTGTTGCTAAAACAGGTGCTTGGCATAGAGCTTTCTTTAAGCTTTCAAAAGCTAGTGTGTGTTCCTGAGTCCAAGGGAGGACAGTCGATGTGGCTTCCTCCTGTGTTGTCAATTGAATGAGTGGTTTTGCTAGAAATGCATACTGAGGGATCCACTGCCTACAATATGAAGTGAGGCCTATGAAAGCCCGCACCTCCTTTTGTGTCTTGGGTATTGGCATATTTGCAATTAGCTGAATGCGGTCGGGTGTAAGCTGCCTTCCCTCCTTGGACAGCGAGTGTCCAAGATAAACAACTCGCTGGACACAGAATTGCAGCTTAGAAGGGGACACCTTGTGCCCCTTTTCGGCTAGAAATTGTAAAACCGTCAGTGATGCTTTTTCACATTCAGGTTCGCTTCGGGCGGTGATCAGCAGATCATCGACATATTGAAGCAGAGCAGTGTTGACTGGCATGTGTATACTGTCAAGTTCTCGTTTCAGTGCTTGGCTATAGATGCTGGGGCTTTCTGTAAATCCTTGGGGTGCGCGTGTGAATTTAAAGCTTCGTCCATTTAAACTAAATCCGAACAGGTATTGACTTTCTGGATCTATTGGGACGCTGAAAAAGGCATTCTTGAGATCAATTACAGTAAAGAATGTTGCTTCGGAATCAATAGCTGTCAGTAATGAAGAGATGTCTGGAACTACGGGGTATTGTGGTATAATACATTTATTTAATTCGCGCAGATCAATAACCAATCGATATACTGGGGGAGCCTTTGGATCAGTTCGTTTAAGAATCGGAATTATCGGTGAATTACATACATTGGAGTCGGTCTCCACAACCACTCCTTGGCCAATAAGCTCGTCAATGATTTGCAGTAAAGCCATTACAGCATCTGGTGGTAACTTGTATTGTCGCATTCGTGGTAGTACCACTCCTGCCTTTAGTGTGACTCGATATGGTGTAATGTTCATGCAACCAACATCAGTAGGGCCTTGTGCCCATAAATGTGTGGGTAAAGTCTGCAATCGGGAATCCATGTCTCGGGACACATAGTGCCCTTTGAAATCACGTAAAAACAATCTTACTCCTTCCGGAGAACAACATATTATGGCTCCTAGAGCTTTCAGTGTTTTTATACCTAACAAGTTTTCTAGACATGATTTTGTAAGCAATAAATCTGTAGTTCTGGTCAAGGGTCCTATCGTAAGTGGAAGAGGCTGTGACACTTCATTAACAATAGGTTTTCCTGAAAAACCAAGGGAAATATTCTGTGAGCCTGAGAGGGGTGCCCCTGGAACTTCACTACGTTTTATAGTTGTTCGACTTGCCCCTGTATCAAGTAAAAATTTTCTATCTTGGCCTAATAGTTCACTATGTACCTAAGGTCCTTCTTGGTCTACGGGGACCTCGATAAGGGGTAAGTCAACTTCCCTCTCTAGACTGGTTCATGCATATCGTTGATAATCAGGATAGTCATACTGTGCGGTCTGGTACAGCTGTCGTGTCGTTGTTTGTGTGGCAGCAACCGGCAGCGCTGGTGCAGCTGGCACAAACTGTATAGACTGTTGTGGAGCTGGCATGGACTGTGCATGCTGCGGTGCTCCTTGTTCATTCTGATCCTGTCTAGGTGGCCGTGGTCTTTCTTGTGTTTTACCTGTGGCGATATTACGCTTCAGGACTGGGCAATCGTGTATATAATGTCCTGGCTGTTTACAATAGTTGCATGTCCCTTTTACAGGTCCTGCTGACTCACCGGAATGTGTCGTACCCTTTTTATGTCCTTCAGCTGGAACTGTCTGAGAGACTAGCATTTTCATTTTCGTGTCTTTCATGCGTCTTTGTTCATGTTCTTGTTCCTCTCTAATTCTATTGTAATGGTACTGTAACATTTGTAACATTTGTGATGGGGTATTACCTTGCCAGGTACTCTCGAATTTTAGTACTCTATTCTTCACTTGGGGCAAGGAATTTTCAACTAATTTTGTCACAAACAGATGTGGGTATGACTCGCTACTTGCTTTTATACCACTATTTATACCAAAACATTTTTCGAATCGGGCATAGAAATCACTAGTGTCTTCATCTTGCTTTTGTTTACAGGCTGAGATTGCACCCCAGTCTTCCTTTTTCGTGGTTAATAAACGTGGCAGTATCTGTACTAGTAAACCTGGTAGTGCTTTAGTTTTGTCCCCAAGCCCCGAACCTGGACCTCGGGCCTTCTCTTCATTTTCTAATGCTGTCCAATCTATCTTTTGGTCTCCTACCTCCCACTCTTTTTCCTTGAGTTTTTCATAAATGCCAGCAGGCATTAATACCTTTAATATTGTCATAATGTCGGGATAGGTATACTCTCCCATGAGTAACATGTCTTTAATTTCTCGGTGGAAACCCGCTGGGTCTTTGTCATGACTGGGCACCACTTTCTTCATTTCTAACAATTCTATTTTCGATATGGGCGTATATACATATACACGTTTAAACTGATTGTCCTCGCCCTTTATTGGGTGTACTTCTCGTAAGGGGTTCTGTCTGTCCATGTAATACGTCGTTCTTTCCTTGATGGGCAGTGAGACATGTTCTGGACATACAAAAAGAATGTACTGCTTTCTGGATTCTAGTATTTCCTTAATTAACTTAGTACCTGAACCTCTCCATCTATTCGTGAGTAATTCAGTCAATATATCAGGTAAGGGACCAGGATCTGAATGTTGGCTTTTATATAGTATAAGAAGTTGTTGAATCATATAAATCCCAGCTAAACGCTGTTCATCTGGGGTGAGGTTCAAAAATGTGTGTGCTACTGTATCATCACCATATTTTCCGGGACTGTCAACCCAATTAACGGCTGACCTGGCTAATTCTTGTTCATCCATAGAATCGAGTAAATGATAACCCCTTCGTTCTCGCAGTAATTTGTCAGCGGCTTGGAACGAATGCTCGGGGGACCTTATATTTATTATCGGTGTTTGGAAATTCCTGTTATTATCTGGACATATCGGACGTATCGGGTCCGTAAAACATCTAGTACTATTACAAGATCTTCCTCTACCTACATAGGCTATAGTTTCTGACTGTCCTGTGGACAGTCCTGATCCTTCCTCCTCCTCGTTTTGTTCAAACTGGTCTACCGCTAATCTCTCTTCGTGTAGGCGTTCTATTTCTTTACGGATCTTTCTGCACATGGCTATTATACATTTTTGCCTATCATGTCTCCCTTCTGATATATTCTGGCTCCATCTGGTAAGAGTTTCCATTGTTTCCGGGTCTACCCCCGGTCGGTCTTGATTTCTGATCACACAATTTATGAGGAAACGTAACAGTTCCCCCTGTATCTCCACTTTCTGGTATTCCATAGCTCTGTTAATACTTTCAGAATCTCGCCCAGTTTGGACATAATGATATATATTGTCTAAATGCATAGTCATTCCTGGTAGCTTTCCTAAATACACCGCGGCTCGTCTGATACGTAATGATGCCATGATCATTTCGTCCTCTTTGCCGGGCACAGGGTCATATCTACAATCTATAAGAAGTTCCTTAAGCGTGCGGGAATTTATGAGTTTGGGGGTACGTGGATGTGCTGACTCTTGAAAGGTAAGTTTATTTACTCTGGGTGGCGTAGAAAAAATGTTGGTAGCACCCCCAGTAGCCCCGTCTGGAGTATCGGGCGTGAAAGGATTCGTAGAACGCGATACAGCAATTATAGGTGTGGACACAGCTATAGAAGTAGCTGTAGGAACAGATGTGGAAACGGACGTGCTTGCCGGAATTTGTGTCAGGTTTTGTTGTTGTAAAGATACAGATACAGGATCTTGGCGTTGAACCTCCCCGGCCGACGGTCTATGTGGGGCGGGGTTAGCATACTCGGGAGCTGCGTCATCTAAATATGAGGAAAGAAAAACATCTTCTGCGGTTCTAGGATGCCCCTTAGGATGTACTTTTATTGGAAATAATGGGGGCGGCAAGTCTTTTGGTATCCCCGGAGTAGCCTTAGGTAATCCCTCGGCCAGAAGGGGATACATACCCTTCATAAGGGCATTTCTTTGTCTGTCTACTTGTTCTGATTTCACTCGTGTACCTTCTTCAATTAATATATTTTCTCGGACTTTATTTGAATTCTCTTTACTCTTTTCTTCCTGTCTACGTGCTTTTTCTGTACGTCTATACGATTCTTTACGCCATAATTCAACGGCGTCTTTCTGTGACTGTCTGGCTTTCCTTTTCCACAACTCTTCCTCTACTTTCACGATGCAATCTGCATCCCAGGTCCCAGCTGCGGGCCACCTCTGCCTTTCTGGTAATTCCTTAGTGTAGTCTACCCATAGATCAAGAAATAATATAGCGTCTAAGCCGTGTTTATGATACATGAAGTACCCTGGAGTGTCCCTAGGAGGAATGGGAACAGCTTCTTCGAGTACCCCTTTTCTAGTTGTGATCTGTCTTAGTTTCGAAAAGAGCGGCATATTGAGAACTGGTCTGATACTTGATCTTGAACAAACTTAATACAATAAACCACGATAATGAACAGTCATTCACACCACAATATGCAGGACGTATTAATACATTTAACATTTAACATTTAAATGAGCAACGATGATGATGACGATCTAAGAAAACTTAATCACTAAACATAATACTCGGCATTAACTGAATTATTCTGAATTTATATACTTGATATACTAGATATGCTGCTAAACAGTACAGATACACTGCTAAAACAGTGCAGACCGGATTTGTGTACCCAAACCCGTCTGGACCGGCACAACTTATGTGCACGCCAGAACGCCTCCCCAGTAATGGTACTCACCGGGTAGCTCGGAACGGAAGGCCTCGGAACGGAACTGAACTGAACTGGACCGGACTGGACTCGACTCGAAAACTTCGGACACTTCGGGACATCGGAAACCTGGTGGGCCTCTGTATTCCTCGGATCATGCTCTCTCAGCTAGGCTCTGGTCGGGATACTTCGCACTTCTCACCGCCTCGTCTGGGTGTTGATCGCAGCCTCAGTCGCCCCCGCTTGACCGGAGGGAGATACAGGAAATCCTGCTGGTACGCGTTGTTGTCCGTCCAGCTGTGGCAGGAGACCGGGCCTGCAACGCACCGCCGGCGCGTGAGATGAGAAAGTGTCCCTGTTCGGGCGCCATTCATGTGGTAAATAATTTAATTACCGGGACTTAATTTGATACAGAACATAATAAAAATAGCTCAATAAATAAGAGGCAGAATCCGTGGTATAAGAGGTTAGGAATGGGCTTTATTCCAATGGACGATTCGAATCGTGGCCTCCAAGTTCCATCACCACGGAGGTTCAGGAAGTGAAGTACATACATTATTGATAATTAATCACTTTTATACAATAGGCATTACAGTAAAGCAAATGCAGGAGGCGTAACAATTGATAAGGAAGATAACATTATACATGCGTAATGAAAATGGGCGTGATTGAGCGTAACAAAGGGACGTCATCAGGTGTGATGTCATAATAGGGTGGTTCCATGAAAGGATTTCGCAATGTCAGCAGAAATACTTGGCAGAAATGCGCGCGCAGCAGCATGACGTATGATTGACGTGCGACTAGGGGGTGAAGGGGACTTGACATTTAGCTCTACATGTGGCGACAGATGTCTGGAGGGTCAAGTCAACCTAATCCCAAATCATATCTAACATCCTATGTTTAAAGAACTATGTTATCCAAAAGAGAGGTCTCTTAGAGTAGAATCTTATTCTATACTGACTATACTGACTGTTAGTGCGTGTACAAGCGTCTAAGTGTCTACACTAGATGCGAGGGCAGGAATCTTCCATAGTAACAGGGCTATAAATTACTTGCATAAAGACAGAGAAGCCGGGCCTTTGCTCGGTAGCTGGGAGAATGTTTACTTAAACTACTAGACAGGAATGCATTGGGCAGGGAGCGGAGCAGATAATTTCGAAGGTGAAATACAGTTCTTGGCAGGCAGCAAGCTGATGTCAGGCACCGTGAGCCGCGCAGAGAAATGAGACAAAGTTCATGGTCACAGATGCAGGCTCAGACTGGAGCTTTCAGAGGCAGAAGGCAGAAAAAGGCTTGATGGCAGAATCAGGGCCTACTCGCCTGAACTGTAAAATGGCATAAGTGAACCATATAAAGGCGGTGGCCTTTCGTACTTAGGAATGGAATATCCGACCCATTCATGGCGGATCTGAAAGAGGACATGTTAACGGTGGACGCACATGTATTTGCGTCTTCATAACTGGAACTGGAGGAAACATACATGTACTTGTAACATGCACATAGAACTGTTGGGGTCCAAGATAGGGGACATAACTGACCAGAAAAATCCATATTTCCACAGAAGGAGGGATTGAGGCAAACTACTCAAGTTTTAAACTATGATGACCACAATGCAACATAGCCACGCCCACTGTGACGTAAGGGAATATCAAGCGCTGCAAACCGGCGCGAAACTGAGCAGCTTTTCCTCCTGATGCAACCAGTGACCAAGGGCTGAGAAAGCCTGAAACGCGTATGGTGTTCGTTATTTGCTGTCTGGAGATGCCGTTTTCCCTGAGACCCGAGTGAATAAAAAAGGTTAAATAACGCTGATGTGTGGCGCCTCAATTGTAGGGCAGCGTCATATGGAGTATGTAGCGGCCCGGCTCGGGTCGCGAGACGCCCCGCTGCGGAAGAGCGGCTCCTTGATGCTGTGTGTGAATCGAAGCAGCATGAGAAGGAACAGCGTGACCGAACTCTTGGGTAATACTGGATGGGACACGGTGGTCTCCAGTACCAGCAAACCTACTAAAGGATTTTAATACTTGAAGGAAGTATTGAGGCAAACTACTCAAGTTTTAAACTATGATGACCACAATGCAACATAGCCACGCCCACTGTGACGTAAGGGAATATCAAGCGCTGCAAACCGGCGCGAAACTGAGCAGCTTTTCCTCCTGATGCAACCAGTGACCAAGGGCTGAGAAAGCCTGAAACGCGTATGGTGTTCGTTATTTGCTGTCTGGAGATGCCGTTTTCCCTGAGACCCGAGTGAATAAAAAAGGTTAAATAACGCTGATGTGTGGCGCCTCAATTGTAGGGCAGCGTCATATGGAATATATATATATATATATATATATATATTACCTACTGGCGGTCGCCAGTAGGTAGTTATAGTTAGGACCACGTTTCCATAGGAAAACCTCAACATTCTATTTTGAATAACTTTGGCGCCGGTCGACGAATCCTCGCGAATTTCTCAAAATAGGTGGGGCGCTACGCTCCGCTCCTACCCTGAAAGTCTCGGGGGGATCCGTCAAGCGGGGGCTGAGATAAAAGGGGGGTCCCAAAACGCGTTTTTCCCATGCATTTTTCCATAGGACCTTTAGAACGAGCTACAGCCCGAACGGCTGAACAGAATTACTCAAAATTTGGCAGAGAGGTAGTCCCTAGGTCAAGGAAGTGCCTTTTGTAGGTTTGGTGTAAATATGTTCAGTAGATTCTGAGAAAATAGCCTTTAAATCAATATATATATCTGAGCCAGCTTACGGTACGCTTACCGTACGCTTACGGTAAGCGTACGGTGGCGTGCGCGAGCGCGATTCTGATTGGCTCTTAGATCTTAGTAAACATTCGAATCGGCCGAAACCAGGAAGCGGCGGCCGCCATTTTGTGTATTTCACTCTGAAAAAAAAGAGTGAAAACAAAGAAAGGGGGCAATGAGGAGAGTTACAGACCCCCTAACAATTGTAAGGGGGACAAAGAAGGACAGAAAAGTACAAAAAAAACATTTATTGATTTTAAAAAAAATCACGGGGTACGCGTACGGTAAGCTCACGGTAAGCGTACGGTAAAAAAAATAAAAATAAATAAATTAAAATCAGATTTAAGAGTTTAGAAATTAGGGAGCTCTAAAAAGAGCTGTTGTGTTTATGGAGTCATTTTTTTAGTGGTACTTACAAGTAAGTACCGATGCAGAGTCTAAGGTTCAAGAGGAAGACTCTGTTCCCTTCATCATTGAAGTGCACACCATCTCCTCTATAAATGTCTTGCATGTCGTAACGCAAGTTGTTGTGGTAAATGGCACCCATTCCATAGTCACGGAGGAAAGCAGAAACAGATTTGTTGACGTGCTTTCTTGCTTTGTCAATCTGTGGACAGAAATGATTGGACCAGTTCCATTTTTGCCTTTGGCATATGTTGGAAAACACAAAGGCAGTTTTAGGGAAAAGTGTAAACAGTTGTGCAAAGGTGTCCTTCATAAGCATTTCCAGACCTACCCCAGTCAAAGTGCCTAGGTCATTGCCACCACAGTGCACTATTATGAGGTCAGGGTGTTGGATTTGCATGAAGGATTTCACCAATGGCATCAATTGGTGCCACTTTAACCCTCTCTGACCAATCCATTTAATGTCTACATTTGGCAAAGCAAGGTCTCTCACCATATCTGTTTTCTCTGCAAACTTTTCACTCCAGAAGACATAGCTGTGCCCTACAATCCACACTGTGAACATCTTCACAGGAGAACTGGATGCACTCAGGAGGTGTCTTTCAGTAGAATGGCAATATGAAAATAAAGACAGTTTGGAAATGGAGGCATACATATTTTTTACAAAACAAAAAGAACTGATTGGCTGTTTCATACCATTCTAGAATAAAAACTAGGCTGTATGTGAAAATTAATAGAAGCATGTTTTGTATTGGTACAAAAAAATGTGTAACCAAAGAACAGTACTATGGATTTGCAGTTAGGATTGAAAAGTCAAGCACTCTTGCTCTGTGGAATTGAAACATTGTGTGTCGAACTTCTGACCTAACTGCACACAGCAGTGTTCCATGAGCTGTTGCTATGGTAGCAGGCAGAAGTCAAGTTGGGGGAAGGGTACTAGGCAGAAGTCAAGTTGGGGGCAGGGTACTTTTGGAAAAGGGTTGGTTTTCAACCAATAGAAATGTGTCATTACATTTGAAAAAAAGGGGGAAGCACTGAGATTTGAAACTTACATGTATATGTGTGGAAAAATAGAGGGAAAGTTTGCCATTATCTGGTTCTGCTGAGAGGAGAGAGGTGTACAGAACAGAGATCCTGGCTCTGATAATCTGCTGTTTGAGTGACACATTTCTTTCACAACTAACTAAATTTAAAGGTGAGTTTACAGTTTGAGAGGGGATGTATGTGGTAACTTAAGAAATGAATAATAGAAATGGGAATTGTTTTTGTTGTAGTTACACATGGTGGATTCATAATGTGTCAGTCTGTAAAAGAGATTTTCACTTGGCCCGAAAAAAAAAGAGCAGTAAGTGTGCTTTCAAATTGGCAAAGAAATTTCGTTTTGGCACTTATGTGAAAACATGACTCTGTGTGCATAGAAGAATTATAGGCAGAAATGTATTGCGTCTTGCTCTGGTGATTTCACAGTTGCAGTAGATGGAAAAGAGGAGCGAATTTTTGGGGGAAGAAGCAGAGGCTTAGCACACACCCATGTGCTTGCCATGTATAGTCATGCACAGTAATTAGAAGCGAGTGGGGTTTTCAGGTTTAAGTCTGTAATGCAAATACATTCAGCATCACTAAGGCTGGTTGCCCCTGCTGGAGTGTAGGCAGTCACAGAGAATACACACGGTGGTGGTCTGAAAAAAAAACAGCTTGGACATGTGCATTTAAATAAATTTAAAAAAAAAGGTTTCAGAATGTGTCAGTCTGTAAAAGTGATTTCAAAGTGTAAAAAGAGATTTTCACTTGGCCCGAAAAAAAAAGAGCAGTAAGTGTGCTTTCAAATTGGCAAAGAAATTTCGTTTTGGCACTTATGTGAAAACATGACTCTGTGTGCATAGAAGAATTATAGGCAGAAATTTATTGCGTCTTGCTCTGGTGATTTCACAGTTGCAGTAGATGGAAAAGAGGAGCGAATTTTTGGGGGAAGAAGCAGAGGCTTAGCACACACCCATGTGCTTGCCATGTATAGTCATGCACAGTAATTAGAAGCGAGTGGGGTTTTCAGGTTTAAGTCTGTAATGCAAATACATTCAGCATCACTAAGGCTGGTTGCCCCTGCTGGAGTGTAGGCAGTCACAGAGAATACACACGGTGGTGGTCTGAAAAAAAAACAGCTTGGACATGTGCATTTAAATAAATTTAAAAAAAAGGTTTCAGAATGTGTCAGTCTGTAAAAGTGATTTCAAAGTGTAAAAAGAGATTTTCACTTGGCCCGAAAAAAAAAGAGCAGTAAGTGTGCTTTCAAATTGGCAAAGAAATTTCGTTTTGGCACTTATGTGAAAACATGACTCTGTGTGCATAGAAGAATTATAGGCAGAAATTTATTGCGTCTTGCTCTGGTGATTTCACAGTTGCAGTAGATGGAAAAGAGGAGCGAATTTTTGGGGGAAGAAGCAGAGGCTTAGCACACACCCATGTGCTTGCCATGTATAGTCATGCACAGTAATTAGAAGCGAGTGGGGTTTTCAGGTTTAAGTCTGTAATGGAAATACATTCAGCATCACTAAGGCTGGTTGCCCCTGCTGGAGTGTAGGCAGTCACAGAGAATACACACGGTGGTGGTCTGAAAAAAAAACAGCTTGGACATGTGCATTTAAATAAATTTAAAAAAAAAGGTTTCAGAATGTGTCAGTCTGTAAAAGTGATTTCAAAGTGTAAAAAGAGATTTTCACTTGGCCCAAAAAAAAAAGAGCAGTAAGTGTGCTTTCAAATTGGCAAAGAAATTTCGTTTTGGCACTAATGTGAAAACATGAGTCTGTGTGCATAGAAGAATTATAGGCAGAAATTTATTGCGTCTTGCTCTGGTGATTTCACAGTTGCAGTAGATGGAAAAGAGGAGCGAATTTTTGGGGGAAGAAGCAGAGGCTTAGCACACACCCATGTGCTTGCCATGTATAGTCATGCACAGTAATTAGAAGCGAGTGGGGTTTTCAGGTTTAAGTCTGTAATGCAAATACATTCAGCATCACTAAGGCTGGTTGCCCCTGCTGGAGTGTAGGCAGTCACAGAGAATACACACGGTGGTGGTCTGATAAAAAAACAGCTTGGACATGTGCATTTAAATAAATTTAAAAAAAAGGTTTCAGAATGTGTCAGTCTGTAAAAGTGATTTCAAAGTGTAAAAAGAGATTTTTACTTGGCCCAAAAAAAAAAGAGCAGTAAGTGTGCTTTCAAATTGGCAAAGAAATTTCGTTTTGGCACTTATGTGAAAACATGACTCTGTGTGCATAGAAGAATTATAGGCAGAAATTTATTGCGTCTTGCTCTGGTGATTTCACAGTTGCAGTAGATGGAAAAGAGGAGCGAATTTTTGGGGGAAGAAGCAGAGGCTTAGCACACACCCATGTGCTTGCCATGTATAGTCATGCACAGTAATTAGAAGCGAGTGGGGTTTTCAGGTTTAAGTCTGTAATGCAAATACATTCAGCATCACTAAGGCTGGTTGCCCCTGCTGGAGTGTAGGCAGTCACAGAGAATACACACGGTGGTGGTCTGAAAAAAAAACAGCTTGGACATGTGCATTTAAATAAATTTAAAAAAAAGGTTTCAGAATGTGCCAGTCTGTAAAAGTGATTTCAAAGTGTAAAAAGAGATTTTCACTTGGCCCAAAAAAAAAAGAGCATTAAGTGTGCTTTCAAATTGGCAAAGAAATTTCGTTTTGGTACTTATGTGAACACATGACTCTGTGTGCATAGAAGAATTATAGGCAGAAATTTATTGCGTCTTGCTCTGGTGATTTCACAGTTGCAGTAGATGGAAAAGAGGAGCGAATTTTTGGGGGAAGAAGCAGAGGCTTAGCACACACCCATGTGCTTGCCATGTATAGTCATGCACAGTAATTAGAAGCGAGTGGGGTTTTCAGGTTTAAGTCTGTAATGCAAATACATTCAGCATCACTAAGGCTGGTTGCCCCTGCTGGAGTGTAGGCAGTCACAGAGAATACACACGGTGGTGGTCTGAAAAAAAAACAGCTTGGACATGTGCATTTAAATAAATTTAAAAAAAAGGTTTCAGAATGTGTCAGTCTGTAAAAGTGATTTCAAAGTGTAAAAAGAGATGTTCACTTGGCCCGAAAAAAAAAGAGCAGTAAGTGTGCTTTCAAATTGGCAAAGAAATTTCGTTTTGGCACTAATGTGAAAACATGAGTCTGTGTGCATAGAAGAATTATAGGCAGAAATTTATTGCGTCTTGCTCTGGTGATTTCACAGTTGCAGTAGATGGAAAAGAGGAGCGAATTTTTGGGGGAAGAAGCAGAGGCTTAGCACACACCCATGTGCTTGCCATGTATAGTCATGCACAGTAATTAGAAGCGAGTGGGGTTTTCAGGTTTAAGTCTGTAATGCAAATACATTCAGCATCACTAAGGCTGGTTGCCCCTGCTGGAGTGTAGGCAGTCACAGAGAATACACACGGTGGTGGTCTGAAAAAAAAACAGCTTGGACATGTGCATTTAAATAAATTTAAAAAAAAGGTTTCAGAATGTGTCAGTCTGTAAAAGTGATTTCAAAGTGTAAAAAGAGATTTTCACTTGGCCCAAAAAAAAAAGAGCATTAAGTGTGCTTTCAAATTGGCAAAGAAATTTCGTTTTGGTACTTATGTGAACACATGACTCTGTGTGCATAGAAGAATTATAGGCAGAAATTTATTGCGTCTTGCTCTGGTGATTTCACAGTTGCAGTAGATGGAAAAGAGGAGCGAATTTTTGGGGGAAGAAGCAGAGGCTTAGCACACACCCATGTGCTTGCCATGTATAGTCATGCACAGTAATTAGAAGCGAGTGGGGTTTTCAGGTTTAAGTCTGTAATGCAAATACATTCAGCATCACTAAGGCTGGTTGCCCCTGCTGGAGTGTAGGCAGTCACAGAGAATACACACGGTGGTGGTCTGAAAAAAAAACAGCTTGGACATGTGCATTTAAATAAATTTAAAAAAAAGGTTTCAGAATGTGTCAGTCTGTAAAAGTGATTTCAAAGTGTAAAAAGAGATTTTCACTTGGCCCGAAAAAAAAAGAGCAGTAAGTGTGCTTTCAAATTGGCAAAGAAATTTCGTTTTGGCACTAATGTGAAAACATGAGTCTGTGTGCATAGAAGAATTATAGGCAGAAATTTATTGCGTCTTGCTCTGGTGATTTCACAGTTGCAGTAGATGGAAAAGAGGAGCGAATTTTTGGGGGAAGAAGCAGAGGCTTAGCATACACCCATGTGCTTGCCATGTATAGTCATGCACAGTAATTAGAAGCGAGTGGGGTTTTCAGGTTTAAGTCTGTAATGCAAATATATTCAGCATCACTAAGGCTGGTGGCCCCTGCTGGAGTGTAGGCAGTCACAGAGAATACACACGGTGGTGATCTGAAAAAAAAAAAAAGCTTGGACATGTGCATTTAAATAAATTTTAAAAAAAGAGCAGTTTGTGTGCATTGAAAATGGCAAAGAAATTTCGTTTTGTGACTATTGTGAAAAGAAATGTAGTAATATATTTAAATACAATAAAGGATTTTTTTTTTAGTTTTTTTCAGGTATTGCTGAAGAACAGTGAACAAAATTTAAGATGCCTACAAAATCTCGAGTTCAAAAAACGCTAAAAAAAAAACTATATTTGAGGACAACTGGAGGACCAAAGTTAGTAGAAGATGCTGATGTTGGGAAAAAGAAAAAATCTTCTGGTAAGCAAAAAAGACAATTCCTAAACAAAATATTGAAAACAAACAAAAATGTACAAAATGTCTGTTCTCGGAAAAATGTAACAAAACCTACAGAACAGCAAAAAATTGAGGATTTAGTTAATGCAAATATACCTTCTGCAATTGAAAAGTTTAACATAAACAGAAAAACAGCATTTAAAGAGATACGTACAAAAATGTTTCAGAGAAGAGTTATGTCCAATTTGATAAAGGATATAAAGAAATATAAGCAAAAGGCTAAATATTATAAGAGAAAAAAAGAAATTGAAGCCATTGCAGCAAAAGCATTAGAATTAAAAAGGAAACTATTCATATTAATTTTGAATAGGATGCGTACATTAGATAAAATGGTTAATGTACTGAAATCACAAAGCAAAAGCAAAAGAGTAGTGAACAGAACAAACTTTTGTAAAGTGTTTTTAGGAAAGTGGATGCATAGTTCAAGTAGTGAACCTTTTTTTAATGAAGAAAGCTATTTTCAAAGTAATAGTTTGCTGCATGCAGTTGACACCAGAGGTCGTTCATACGAAGTAAAAAATGGTTGCATAATGGAGAAGGAGATAATGGTTCCAAGAGATGAGGTACAAGTGATGGCAGATGAGGCAATGGGGAGACGTCCTAAAGCCCCAGTGTACACTTGGAATTGTAGTAGTATTTGCACTGTGCGTCAGGAATCTATTGACAGATTTCGAGAGTTTCTAAGAGAATATAGTAAAAAAAGTGTAAAACAAAAGATTAAGGTGCTTCAAAGTCTGGATCCATGCAGAGTGAGAGAGAATACTGGTTTGCAGGGTCATTCTCTTGCTTGTCTATCTAGAAAAGTGTGCAATAGTGTTTTCCATCATTTTAGGATGCTGGCTGTTCATCATACTGAAATGAGAAAGTTTGTGAGACGGTTGTATTTTGCCAAAAGTCCAGCAATAAAGTTAAATGAATTGAATAGGGCTCTGTTCCGAGGAACGGTATCAGATGTAGAGAAGGTTGTTGATGAAATTCAGTTTTGTTACTTTGGTCCTGAACAAAACAGTGCAGAGAAGGACACAATAAATGAGGCAGAAGTGGAAGAGAATGTAGAACCCTCTGTAAGTAACACATTTAATGATCACATAACAAAATTTGCAATAGTCTCTAATGAAAGACCAAATGTTACTTGTATTTGTTGCCGCAGAACTCATTATAGAAAACAAAGTAGGAATGTTGATCTCTACAGAAAGAGTGAAAATGAAGATAATTATAAGTGGATGGATTTTGCCACATATATATTTCTTGAAAATTGTTTTGAATTGGGTGAAGATCAGCGTATTTGCAAATACTGCTACAACAAGTTAGAGGAAAATAGAATGCCGACCAGAGCTGTACATAATAATTTAGAATTGGATGCTATTCCTGCTGAACTTTCTGAATTAAATACATATGAGTCTATACTCATTCAATGTGTTCATCCGTTCCAGACCATAGTACGTATGGAGCCCAAAACTGGTAAATTACCTCCTTCAGATTTACTGAGAGGTTTAAAAGGTAGAGTGGTGTATTTGCCCTTGGATTTGAAAAAAAATATGGAAACTATTGATGCAGATACTTTGGAAACTGAACCATTAATTATTCTGGTTAATGGTGTCCCTACAAAGAATAAGAAGATTTGGCAGGAGCTGGTAGATGTGCGGAAAGTACAAAGAGCAAATTTGTATTTGAAAAAAAATAACAAATGGTATGAATCAATTTATATAGAAGAAGAAGAAGAAGAAGAAGATTTACAAGGAGACACAGAAACACCAACTGGACAAATTGAAAAAGTGGACAAGTCAAAGGAAGAAGAAATTTATGAACATTTTAGCATACATCCTCTCCATTCGAAAGAAGTTATGGGAGACAATATTGATCTCTTTCAGATGAAGAAAGCAAAAGGAAATCCTGTGAGTGTATGGGAGGAGAGCTTGGAAGCTCGATGTTTTCCCCAGCTGTTTCCTAAAGGAAAAGGAGGACGATACGATGAACGTCCGGAACAGATTCCAGCTTCTGAGTATCGGACTACAAGACTATATGCTGAAGATCCCAGATTTCGACAAAGTATCCCTTATTTGTTCCATCTTTTATTTGAAAGCGACTTGTCTGCACTGTCTTATGCAGTAAATCACATTTTAAAAAGTGGAGTACATTTACAAAATGTGTCTGCTAAGGATTTTATGGAGAAAGTGCAGCACCGAGATGATCATTTGGAAACACAACTGATCAATCTGATGGCTTGTCAGCGTGGGACAAATGAATATTGGTACCGACGCCATGGTGAACTAAAATGCATGTTACGCAACTTAGGAACACCAACATGGTTCCTTACCCTAAGCTGCGCCGAGTACGCTTGGGATGATTTACTGGATTTTCTACGAGAGGCCAATTCAAACATTGAAAACATCGAATACAAGACAGCAGGAGAACTGTGCTCATTGGATCCGGTTAATGTTTGCAGATATTTCAATCATAGATTTGAGGCTATGATGTCCTTCATCTGCAATAAAAAAAATCCACCCCTTGGAGAAGTAGTGGATTTCTTTTGGAGAAAAGAGTACCAGGCAAGAGGTGCTCCTCATATTCATATGCTGCTGTGGATCAAGGATGCCCCAAAGTTTGGAACAGATACTGATGAAGCAGTGTTATCTTACATTGAAGAATATGCAACATGTGCTATACCTAAAAACACAGAAGAGAACAAGTTAAAGGAGCAAGTTCTACGTTTCCAAAGTCATCGGTGTGGAAAATACTGTCGACGGAAATACAAGAGCAAAGAAAAATACTACACTAAATGTCGATTTGGATTTCCTAGACCTGTTCTTACAAATGGAAGAGTCAACAGTTTTATGTCAGCTGTGAGACATACTATCACAAGAAAATCACCTAAGAATACCTACAACCTTAAAAGAAAAGAAGAATCAAAAAATATAAATGACTACAACCCAGTCATTTTATCCATGTGGAACGCTAACATGGATATACAGTATGTTGCTGACAATTCCATTGCTGTTGCTCGATATGTAACGTCTTACATTACGAAATCAGAAAAAACAGAATTGAAGGAAATGTGGGAAGAGATTTCTCACGAGAAGACTGTCAGTAAGAAGCTGTACAGTTTTAGTTTGAAGATGTTATCGCATCGAGAAATTGGATCCTACGAATGTTCAGATAGGTTATCTTCTGCAAGTCTCTACTCGAAGTCAAGAAGAATAATTTGGGCAAGTTTAGGCCTTGCAGCAATGAGAAATCGGGTACTGAAATCTGTTGGAGAAATTGAATATTTGGCCGAGAATGACCCAGAAAGTACAGACATATTGAAAACAAACATGTTGGACACATATTATCCCAAGAGAAGTCATCATCTGGAGAACATGTGTCTCTATGAAGTGCTGCAGAACTACATTTATTCACGGAAAGCTGCAGAAGACATCAACAGTGGAAAATATAAAGTTGTTGGTGAAGAAGGATGTTTGGTGAAGCAAACCAAAGGAAGTTTGATAAATCACCGGAAGCTGAGTTGCGACACTACCGACAAGAAAGAATTTTACTACTTGGCTCTTTTACAGTTGTTTAAACCATGGCGTACAGAGGATGAACTACTGGGAGAATTCCAGAGCTATGAAGATTCTTTTAATGCTTGCAAAGACAGCATACAATGCAGTACATTCTCAACTTATCTGCAAATGTTAAATGAAGAAATTGAACAGGAAACTACAATTGCAGCAGAAATAGCTAGAGACAGTTCTCAGGACAGCCAAAGTTCAGGAACATACAGTCAAGATCCCCTAGGACAACCAATCGTTGAAAATGAAGCATCAATAGCCATGAATGAAGTGGAAACGGCTATGAATCAAGCTCAAGAAGAATTTATAGACTTAGAAAATTTGGAAAGACAACTGAATCAAGAGCAGCAACAAATTTATGAAGAGATCAAAAACAAAATTGATCACGGATTTCTACATATCAAAAAAGAGTGCTCATGCACATCATTTCATCCAATCAGGATGTATGTAAGCGGACAAGCTGGCACTGGAAAAAGTTTCCTAATTAAAGTCATCAGAAGCTACCTAAAGCAAAAAACGGATTCTACTTTGTCTTGTGTGGTTACTGCTCCAACTGGGTTAGCAGCATATAACATAAAAGGAATCACCTTACATCGTTTGCTAATGTTACCAGTGGAGCATGAGAACAAAATACAATTCAACAAGCTAACTGGAGAAGCATCCTTAGAAGTGTCAAGAGTATTGAAGAAGATGCAAGTTCTCATTATTGATGAGGTGAGCATGGTATCAAACTTAATGCTTGCCTTTGTGCATTTAAGAATGCAGCAAATTTTGAAGACAGACTATGACGTGTTATTTGGTGGAAAACACGTCATAGTTTTTGGGGATCTTTTGCAACTTACTCCAGTTAAAGGACAACCAGTGTTTAATACTGTGACACATGAAGACACGAAGAAGTCATTGGGAAGCATTGGAAATACAAATATTTGGTCCTTCTTTGAGTACAAGGAACTTACAACTAATATGAGGCAAGCAAACGATGAAGAATATGGAAGTATTCTGAAAGATATCAGAATTGGACTACTCACAGAAGTTGGCAAAAAAGCATTACAGAGTCGGCTGCTACATAACTTATTTCCAAAGGAAGAAATAGTTGCAGAGAAAATATACAAGAATATTGCAGAAAACAAAAGTGTCATCTGCTTAATGCCAACTCTACGTGAATGCTCAATATTTAATGAGGAGCTTTTGAAATTGGAAAATGAAGACATCATGAAATTGGAAGCAGTGGACAAAATTGAGGATGGAAGAATTACTGTCACAGTAACAGGCAAACTGAAAAATAAATTGGACTCACTAGAGAAGAATATCTCCAAAACAGCAGGATTAGAAAAAAATCTATATGTTTGCATGAACTGTAGAGTGTTTTTAAGGAGAAATTTGGATGTTGAAAAAGGCTTAGTGAATGGAGCGATGGGAAGAGTTGTGGGTTTTATTAATTATCAGAAAAAAGATGGAATTGAATGTTTAAAAATAAAATTTGATCAGATAGAGGAAGTTAAAGACATTTGTCGTTGTTCAGTTCGTTTCATGCTTGTGAAAGACTTATATGTACGTAGGAAGCAGTTTCCGTTTTCACTAGCATATGCTGTAACTATCCACAAGTCTCAAGGATTGACTGTAGATTGTGCATTTGTAAACATTGGTTCAACTGTGTTCAAAGAAGGTATGGCATATGTAGCTTTGTCACGAGTCAAAACATTATCAGGTTTATTCATGATTGACTTTGATGATTCAAAAGTTAGTGCTGATACAAACTGTGTAAAGGAGTATAATAGATTAAGAAGAACCTATGCTCCTCATTTAGGTCAGTATCCTGTGTTGGAGAAACATGTAGTTTCTCGTAAAAGGAGAAATGAGAATATCTGTAATGAAGATGTAGAGAAGAGGAAAAAAAAGAGGAGTGATGTAATTGCAAGCAAAAAGAATAAGGAAAATGAAGAACAGGTTGTAGGATGTCATTTTGAAAATAGCTCTGGTGTCAACTGCTACGCTAATGTAGTGCTGAATGTTGTATTTTATCTGGAAAGTTTGCAAGAGCAGATAATAGTAAATCAGGGAAAAAGATTCTGTTCAGAGCTCAGTCTCCTTTTTCAAAAGCTGAGTAAAGATAAAACTCAAATAGAAAGTGCTACTGACATTAGAAAACTTTTAGATGTATGTTCAGGACGAACACAGTTTTCTCAAAATGTACAGCAAGACGCACAGGAATTCTTGTTGTTTTTTCTTCAGGTAGTGGAAGAAGAAGGAGTTCCCATTGACATTTTTTTTGGTCTCTCTTATAAATGGGAACATAGTTGTGAAAATTGTTATAATATATGTGGCTCTATTGTTGATAATGAAAGGTTTATTTATTTGACATTGCCAGAGAGTAAAACAGTCACTTTTGCAAAATTAGTTAAAGATGCTAATCATAGCATGAAATGTGGTGAGTGTAATTCTGACATGTTTTCAACATTAATTTTAAGGGAATACGGACAGTATGTAATTTTAATGATGCAACGATGTAGAGCTGATGGTTCAAAATTGGATACTTTAATAAAGAAGTTTACAGGACAGCAATTATCAATTTCAGGAAAAACTTTTGTAACTGTTGCAATAATTTTCCATGATGGACCTACTGTTACTTCTGGACATTACACAGTTTATCTTAAATGTGAAAAAGGCTGGACACTGTGTAATGATTCCCAATTGATTTTCAAACAACGTTTGCCTTTTGATTTAGCAAATTCCTATCTAATCTTTCTGAAACCTAAATTTTAGAGAGACTTGGCAAGATGTGGACAAAATAATTTTACCATTTTACTGGATTACCATTGCAATTTTGTAGAAAAAATATTTTTTAAAATTATCATTTGGCCTAAAGGAAAGATAACCAATTGTAATGTGGACTTTTTAAATTTTTCATGCAATTTTGAAAAACCAATAATTTAGAGATAAACGGTAACTTCTGCACATTTTAAATTTTGGAATGCTATTGGACTGCCATTGGAAATTTTTACAAAAATGATTTAAAAAATTACTATTTGGCCATGTGGAAAAGTAAGCAATTCTATTGTGGACTAAATAAATAATTCAAAAAATTTTTGTGAACCAAAATGTTACAGAGAATCGGTGAGATCTGGACAGATTAAACTTTAGAATTTTAATGGTTTTCCCTTGGAAATTTATTCCAGGGAAAAAAAAAATACAATTTGGCCTAAAGGAAATAAAATCAGATGTATTTTGGAGTTATTTGAGATATAATATTGTGATTATACTCCTGAAACAAAAATATCAGACGGTATTTTAAAGAAAAAAGTATTGTTTTTAGATGATATTTTTTAAGAATAATATGCATTTCTGTAATGATAAGTTTAAGTGAGAAGAGATTCTGGGCTTTTTTAATACAATCTTTGAGATTGTTATTTTTTTTTGCCCGCTGTAAAATGATGAATGCAATTGCTTTCACAATTTATAGTGAAATGCAATATATTCTGAAAACAGCAAAAATAAGGCAAAAATATTTTTTGGAAAAAAATGTAAATATGTGTACTGTATTATAAAATGTTTTAAAAATATTAATACTTTTTTCTTTTTTTTCAGATCGATATAGAAAATTTTCGTAAACTACAACCATTTTAAAAACTATTTTTTAAAAAAACAAATGAATAAATATTTTTTTCAGTGAGTATGGTAAGTCAATAGTAATAATTGTAGTCTTTCAAGGACCTTGTAATGTGAAAAATGATTTTTAGTGTTTTTTTTAAAAAATAAAAAAAAAGGTACGCTTACCGTACGCGTACGGTAAAAAAAAAAAAAAAAAGTGTTTTAAAAAAAATGTAAAAAAAAGATGAAAGATAAGGTTGGCTCTTAAAAGAACCGTTGTGTTCATGCAGGGACAGAGGAAAGGAACCATGGGAAAATCATTCAAAGCTACAAATGTGCTGATCTATTTTGTTATTCACTAGGGAAACACTGGTCTCCCTATAACAAATTAGAGCTTTACAAAATGTGCAATGAATATCAACCTTCCGAAATCGAGGGTTCATTTCCAGAGGGCCAGCAAAAGGAGATTCTCCCCCCACAGATGAAGGGCTCACCTGAGCTGCAGAAGAAGGAGTAAGCTCTGCAGGTGATGGTCCAGGCTGAGCTGCTGTGGATGTACTGGCTCGTCTTTCTGAAGAGTTACCTCCAAAAAGTTGAGCATGTGTCCTTTTGTGTACATCCTTGAGGTGCCTCATCATGGTGTGATTCCCAAAGGAATACTTCCTGTCAGGATTACCTCTAGAAAGTACACGCTGACACAGCTTGCAAGTAACTAAGGGTGCATTCACCTTTTGCTGGCCTTCTGGAAAAGTAAAATAATCCCAAACATAAGAAGGTTTTACTTTCCTCGCTCTCTGCCTCAAGACAGTGCTGCTGGTGCTAGCCTCACTCTCAGAAGAGCTCTGCTGTTCTGCCATCGTATCCCAAAGACAAACCAGCTCCTTCTCCCAAGGGATCACAAGCAGAAATGAGGGGAATGGGTGTGGTGTAGGAGAGTTCTAGAACTGAAAGTAGTTTCAACCAATCAAAAGTTGTGTTTCAAGATCACATGACCTACCGTACGCTTACGGTACGCTTACGGTACGCTTACGGCAAAAAGTACGCGTGCGCGTAAAAAAGACACGCGCTTGCGCGCATGCGCATAACAGTCATTTCCCGGCACTTCCGCGTAACGTGCGCGTGTTGCGTAAGCGCGCACGCGTCCCACGCGCAGTACGCGCGCTACGCAAAGTACGTAACTATACGCAAGCAGCGTAGATAGATTACGGACGGTGCGTAAACCGTACGCTTACCGTGAGCTTACGGTACGCGTACTATAAAAAAAGAAAAAAAAAAAAAAAAAAAAAATCTGGAAATAAATGTCACTTGTTTATTTTAAAAAATTTATATAAAATAAATATTTAATGATTTTAAAAAAATAAACATAGTCTTTATAAAAGGTAAAAAATTAAATTAAAAATATGTTTGAAAAAAATGAAGAAAAAAAACAAAAAATAGCATTTAAAAAACCTTGCAAATTCACTGAAAAAAACATGGGTTTCACACACGTTATAGTTAGGAATTAGCATTTAAAAAACCTTAGAAATTCACTGAAAAAACCATAGGTTTCACACACGTTATAGTTAGGAATTAGCATTTAAAAAACCTTAGAAATTCAGTGAAAAAACCATAGGTTTCACACACGTTATAGTTAGGAATTAGCATTTAAAAAACCTTAGAAATTCAGTGAAAAAACCATAGGTTTCACACATGTTATAGTTAGCTGGACATTTTACTCGTAAAAAACCAATGAAATTGCCCCGTTATAGTTAGTTCAGCTAACTATAACTCGCGCGCCCGCAATGCACTGCTGATGACGTCACATATTACATCACTCATGACATGGTCAGTGACATCACTCATGACATCACTGATGACATCTCAAATGACATCACTGATGACATCACTGATGACATCATCCTTGTGATAGAGTGGCAGACCTCCTCTCACCTTAATATAAGCTTTGATACACACATTCAAAAAAAGAGACTAAAAATTTCAAAACAATGGACATACCAATACCAGTTACAACAACCTCTTCAAAGATCCACATACACATCCACTCATTCACCAACAGTCCTACACAGTCACTCATACATGTACTCACTCATCATATGTACTCATACATCTATACATCCTTTTACACAATGCCACTCATCCATAGAGTTACTCACACACATAGTCACTCATGCTAAAAAAGAATAAAACATACATTTACTTGCATATACAGTAATACACACACCACCATACTTACTTCTACGGAAACTTACACATACTTAGTCTTTTAAACAATCACTTATAGAAACACATACTTATTCATACAGGAACTCTTTCAATCTCTCCCTCTCATATATACTCACATATATACACCAATACTCACATATACTAGTTTAAAACATATGTAGTTACTCCTGAAGACACTATTGAGACAGTCATTCACTCACTAACACACCCATACACACACTCATCCACCCATACAGTCCTGCACACATGCTGTCTTCAACACATACAAACAGTGAGTCACTCATTCATGCATCTATGCACTACGTAATACCCCCCACCGTACCATGCAGACACTCAGACTGATACTCAAAAAACCAACTAATAACCTATATAGACACCCATGTATCTACTCACCAACCCATGCAGCCACTTATACACAAAGTGAGAGACTGATACAGATATTTACATATTTAAACATTACTCACTAAGCCATGTATTCACTAAGATACACTTAATCAGTCAGTTATACAATCAATTTTTCAAAAAAAAAGCATCCATTTAGACACTTATATACCCATTTATTCTTCCATTGACCTTGAGATATACATAAATATAAAACATATGTAATTTTCAGAAAAACACACATTCTCTGGATGATGTCATCAGTGATGTCATCAGTGATGTCATTTGAGATGTCATCAGTGATGTCATGAGTGATGTCACTGACCATGTCATGAGTGATGTAATATGTGACGTCATCAGCAGTGCATTGCGGGCGCGCGAGTTATAGTTAGCTGAACTAACTATAACGGGGCAATTTCATTGGTTTTTTACGAGTAAAATGTCCAGCTAACTATAACATGTGTGAAACCTATGGTTTTTTCACTGAATTTCTAAGGTTTTTTAAATGCTAATTCCTAACTATAACGTGTGTGAAACCTATGGTTTTTTCACTGAATATATATATATATATTACCTACTGGCGATAGCCAGTAGGTAGTTATAGTTAGGACCACGTTTCCATAGGAAAACCTCAACATTCTATTTTGAATAACTTTGGCGCCGGTCGACGAATCCTCGCAAATTTTTCAAAATAGGTGGGGCGCTACGCTCCGCTCCTACCCTGAAAGTCTCGGGGGGATCCGTCAAGCGGGGGCTGAGATAAAAGGGGGGTCCCAAAACGCGTTTTTCCCATGCATTTTTCCATAGGACCTTTAGAACGAGCTACAGCCCGAACGGCTGAACAGAATTACTCAAAATTTGGCAGAGAGGTAGTCCCTAGGTCAAGGAAGTGCCTTTTGTAGGTTTGGTGTAAATCTGTTCAGTAGATTCTGAGAAAATAGCCTTTAAATCAATATATATATCTGAGCCAGCTTACGGTACGCTTACCGTACGCTTACGGTAAGCGTACGGTGGCGTGCGCGAGCGCGATTCTGATTGGCTCTTAGATCTTAGTAAACATTCGAATCGGCCAAAACCAGGAAGCGGCGGCCGCCATTTTGTCTCTCGCACTGAGAGTGATTTTTAAAATATCAAGCCCAAAAACATGTAAAGGGGCTGTTTTGACAACTCCCTCCCACATAGTCATGTTGAGGGAGTCCCCAAACATCCCCCAAGTGCAAAAACGGTTTTATTTTTTTTTCGGCAATTTCGCGGGGTACGCTTACCGTACGCTTACCGTAAGCGTACGGTAAAAAAATAAAAATAAAAAAAACACTATCCACACTTACCCCACCCCCTGTGCTTTTGGTGGCCGAAGGCCACCAAATGTACAGGGCTTATGTTAAGGGCAAAAAACACTATCCACACTTACCCCACCCCCTGTGCTTTTGGTGGCCGAAGGCCACCAAATGTACAGGGCTTATTATAAGGGAAAAAAACTTAGCATTTAAAAAACCGTACTAATTCACTGAAAAAACCATAGGTTTCACACACGTTATAGTTAGGAATTAGCATTTAAAAAACCTTGCAAATTCACTGAAAAAACCATAGGTTTCACACATGTTATAGTTAGCGGAAATTTTACTGATAAAAAACCAGTGAAATTCCCCCGTTATAGTTAGCGCAGGCAACTATAACTCACGCGACTGCAATCTTCTGCTGATGACATATGTGTCTTTATGAAAAAAAAATATTTGTAATATATGTATAGCTAAAAATGTATGGAAGAAGACATGGGCAAATAAGTGTCTAAATACAGTATTAGCATCAGCAGAGGATTGCAGTCGCGTGAGTTATAGTTGCCTGCGCTAACTATAACGGGGGAATTTCACTGGTTTTTTATCAGTAAAATTTCCGCTAACTATAACATGTGTGAAACCTATGGTTTTTTCAGTGAATATATATATATATATATATATATATATATATATATATATATATATATATATAAATATATGCATCCAAAGTCGGTTCGCTTTTTCCTGGGTTGTTGGCGCTCCATAAAGGTGCATGACCCACGCGGTTGAATCAAGCCGCTGAACATTCAGCAAATCCTTCGTAGAGAAGAAAAAAGGGTCTCACTCCAGCAGTAATAATCCGAGTGGTTAATTTATTAAGAATAAACTAACCACTCATTTGAGATGTCATCAGTGATGTCATGAGTGATGTCACTGACCATGTCATGAGTGATGTAATATGTGATGTCATCAGCAGTGCATTGCGGGCGGGCGAGTTATAGTTAGCTGAACAAACTATAACGGGGGAATTTCAATGGTTTTGTACGAGTGAAAGTCCAGCTAACTATAACGCCCTGAAACCTATGGTTTTTCAGTGAATTTTTAAGGTTTTTTAAATGCCAATTCCTAACTATACTGTGTCTGAAACCTAAGGTTTTTTAAATGCTAATTTCTAACTATGCCTACAGAGATAGGACATGTGAAGAAAGAAGAAAAAACGGACAGAAAGAAAAAAAAGGAATGCAGAAAGAAGCAACAGAAGTCCTCAAAGACGAAGAAAAGTGCAGGAAGAAGGATAACGTGCAGAAAGAACAAAGAGAAGAGCAGAAAGAAGCCTTGTTGCAAAATCATCCTGTACCCTCAACTTTTTTAGACGGATACTGGTGGTAACTGAGTCTGTGTTGCAGAGAGATGTAAAAAGGGGCACGACCTAGACCAACTCTCTGCAACGCAGCGCAGTGGCACTTACTGGAAGCACCTGGTGGGCTAGTTGGCCCCCAGGGTCCCTCAGGATTGAAGGGGAATTATTTCCCCAACTTAAAACGCGCCACAGGGCGAGTTTGTACACGTTAACTCAGGCCCCGTCCCCTCCCTTCACCACTGTGTAAACACACCCTGTGGCTGTTTTTAGTTGGGAGATTAAGTTCATTTGAATCCTGAGGGTCCCTAGGGTCCAACTAGGCCACTAGGTACCTCCAGTAAGCGCCACAGAGCTGTGTTGCAGACAGGTGTAAAAAGTGGCACGGCCTGGACCACCTCTCTGCAACGCAGCTCAGTGGCGCTTACTGGAAGCTCCTGGTGGGCTAGTTAGCCCCCAGGGGCCCTCAGGATTAAAGCGGAATTATTTCCCCAACTTAAAGCACGCCATAGGGCATGTTTGCACACGTCACCTCAGGCCCGGTCCCCTCCCTTCCCCACTGTGTAAACACGCCCTGTGGCCGTTTTAAGTTGGGAGATTAAGTCCCCTTGAATTCTGAGGGTCCCTAGGTGCAAAATAGCCCACTAGGTAAGTCCATCAAGCACCATTGCAGAGAGGTGTAAAAAGGGGCACGGCCTGCACCACCTCTCTGCAACGCAGAGCAATGGCACTTAATGGAAGCACCTGGTGGGCTAGTTGGCCCCCAGGGTCCCTCAGGATTGAAAGGGAATTATTTCCCCAACTTAAAACGCTCCACAGGGCGTGTTTGCACACATCACCTCAGGCCCCGTCCCCTCCCTTCACCACTGTGTAAACGCTCCCTGTGGCCGTTTGAAGTTGAGAGATTAAGTCTCCTTGAATCCTAAGGGTCCCTAGGGTCAAACTAGACCATTAGGTACCTCCAGCAAGCGCCACAGATCTGCATTGCATAGAGGTGTAAAAAGGGGCGTGGCTTCAAAACACCTGTCTGCAACGCAGCTCACTGGCGCATACTGGAGATACCTGTTTGGTTGGTTGGCCCTCAGGGACCCTCAGTATTGAAGGGGAATTAATTCCCCAACTTACAACTGGCCAGGGGGCGCGTTTGCAGAGTGCTGCAAAGAGGGGGCCTGGCCTCCGGCGCGATGCCGGTCTTTTATTTATTTTATTTTTTTAAGAAGGAGGGCTCTGTGGCCCCCCTTCTTTTCCTAATTTATTGGCCCTGGGGACCCCATCCCCCAGGGCCTGCACCATAATATTTATGTTGAAAAAAAATAATTTGGAAGGGGGCCGCGTGGCCTCCCTTCCAAGGCCTTAATCGGCCCCGGGGACCCCAACCCCCGGGTCATGGCATTTTTCAAAAACAAATTCTTTAGGAGGGGGGCTGCGTTGCCCCCCCCTCCCTCAGGCCACTTATGGCCCTGGGGACCCCATCCCCCGGGGCCGTCCTTTGTTCTTTATTATTTTTTTTATTTTTATATATTTATAGAAACACCTAGGACATGCTGAACAAACCGTATGTACCTATCACCATGACGATTTGCGTGATATTCATTAAAGGCGACTATGCATACAATGAATCTACGTGGAATGTATTTACACCGCTTGTGAAGTGCTAACGTGTCTGACGCCCTACCGTGCCTAATCCCGGCGCACTCTCCAGTGGGTACTCTCCAAGTAGACACCCTTGTCGTTTATTTATACAAGCATGGGTAGCTATTGACGGGCACATTTAATGCACACGCACACCAAGCCATTCAAAGGGGATTCGATAAAAATTCGACCAAACTATGCAAGAAACCCCCCTCACGGTTAATAAAACACACATCTACCGCCGGATGTGTAATACTTTTTATTTTACTCTCTGGAAAGGAGACGAACCTCACTTGAGAGTCACAGCATGCTCCTGGCTGAGCCCAATGCTGTGTTACACCCACCAGTGCCCGCCTAGTGCCACACACCTCTGTGTTGTATTCCACCAACTAGTGCATATGCTATGACACTCTCTAGCCCATGTGCACTGTAACACCACCCCGTGAAGATGTCATGCCACACTTGCCTTCGCATGGGTTATATTGCCCCATCTAACATGCCTTCCTCGATGCCTATGTTATAACGCACAGCGCTATGCCATACATATTACAATCTGGGATCCATATCTTTGTCACAGTGCATATGCAACGTTACACTCCCCAGCACATATTTTATATTACAACTTTAGAGACTAGTTAGGCTACACAACACTGCCCTGTGCATATTACACTCCAAGGCGCATATCGCATAGCACGTGCTAGTGCCTGTGCTATCTCGCGCTTTCCAATGAATCTGTCATTGCGCACAATGTATTGCATATTATATTTCACGCCCTGGTTCATCTTATATCACACTTTTTGGTGCATAGTTTATACCATATACTATTTCTAGTTTTCATTTTCAATCCTGCTCTCAGGACTATGTTCTATATAACACTGCGTCCACCTACCCTTTTCACGGGCATTACATTTTGCGATGGGGGGTGGAGGGTCAGGGGTGTTTCTGCCAAGTGAGCCCGGAGTCACAGTCACAAACGTCCTCTTCTTCCTGAATAAAAGTGAGATTATGCTGCATACTTGTTCATATTTTAAGTAGTTCGCACTAACACACATTTTAAAAACAATAAAGTTCCTAATACCTTCTCTGAACAGTTAGCTTGCTGCCCCATCCACCTCCTCCCTATCCTCTGTTGTCTGAATCCATGGACTAGCCTCTTCCCTCCTGCCATGAATGGTCTGATATGCTGCCACTGCCCTCCATTTAGCATGATGTACCAGTCCACTCCTCCTGCCCTCCATTGCCCAATTCTATGGCCCATCATTGACCTCCTGCTTAGCCTCTGTGCTTAGCTTGCTGCCCCTATTCTCCTTCCCCCTGCTCTCCGATGTCTTTGTGCATGCTCCTGCTCCATCCTTTTTGCCCACCATGTTCCATGGACCTGCCACTCCTATCTACTCTGAGTGTTCTGTTGAGCTGCCATTCCCCTCCCACCTGCCTAGCATTGTCAGATGACTGTAACCTGTCCCTGCCACCTCCACCCTGCCTGTTCACATGCCATGCCCCTATCCCCTTCCTCCTGTCCTCCATTGTCCATTTTACTGCCACACCCTTGTGCCCTCCCTGGTCTGCTGTGCTGCAACTGCTCCTCCTGCCTGCCCCGCGTGGTCTGTTGTGAGGCCCCTTCCCCAGAACTCTCTTGTCTGTGCCCAGATCCTGACCCTCCCTTCCTCCATGGTCCTTTGTGCATGCCCCTGCACCCTCCTTCTTGCCCATCATAGCCATTGGGCTGCCACTAACCCTCCTGCTTGCCATGCATGGTCTTCTGTGCTGCCATGGCCCCTCCCACCTTCCCTGTGTGATCAGCTAGCTGCCCCTGAACCCCTCCCACCTTCCCTCCATGGTCTGTGTGTATGCCATCATAGTCTCGCTGTTGCTCTCCATGGTGTGTCTTGTTTCTAGTGCCCATCCTGCCCGACCTCCATGGTCATCTTGCTGCTCCTGCCCTGCCCCCTTGCCCCCAGCCCTCTGTTTCCATGTGCAGACCCCTATTCCCTCCCTCTTGGCTTGTCTGTTCCATTGTAATGCCCCTGATCCGTCCCTCCTGCCCTTTATGGTCTGTTATGCTGCAGATTTCTCTCCTGTCTGTCCATTATGGTCAGCTATCTACCATTGCCTCTTTCCCCTCTGTTCTCTGTTGTACATGTGCATGGTCCTGTCCCCTCCCTATTGCTTTCTATGGATTGTTGTGCTGCACTCCCGTCCCGCATGCCCTGTGTGGTGTATTGTGCTGCTGCAAACCCTGATGCCTGCCCTGTAGGGTCAGTTTGGTGCACCTCTCCATGTCCCTCCTGTCCTCTGTTATCCAAGTCCATGTCCCTACCCCAATTCCTCCTGCCTACCATGATCCAATGTATCATATTTACGAACATTTTGAACTTGGTAAGAGGGAGATTTTTAAAAAAAACTGGGGTATTGATTTTCCCCTTTGAGTTACATTAAAAAAGAGGAGATTGTAGACAGGAGACAGATCAAATAAAGCCCATTTGAGCTTAAAAAAATTGGACATTTCCTGGCTGAAACGGGTCTGTTGGGATGGATGGCTTCTGCCCACAATGGTCTATTATATTGCCACAGCCTCTCTTGCAAGTCCTGTATTGTTGGTTTGTTGCCCCTGCCCCCCTTTCCACTGCCATCCATAGTCTGTTGTGCTGCCACTGCCCTTCCTGCCTGCCCAGTGTGGTCACATTGTTGCCTCTGCACTCTTCTACCTGCCTTCAATTTTCAGAGTCCGTGCCCCTGGCCTCTGCCTCTCAACAGTATCCCAATGAACAACTAGATTGCTAACATTCTATATTTATTACAAAAGTGTGGAATGCCTGACGTCATCTTGATATAATCACAACTGTAATACCTAGAACATTTCCTTTAGAAATTAAATATATGAGAGGGTCTTATTTGCATCACAATTATGGTTAGTGCTCTAAAAAACTAAAATGGGGACATATTTTCTGAGTTTTCAAATAGCGACTTTTGTAATCTTTATGTTTTTTATCCAGTTGACCACTTGATTAAATGTTGCACTTAGGGGAGAGGATGTGGTGTTACTTCCAGAGCTGCAGACTTTGCAACTGGGGAACCAGGTTGGAGTTTCTGCTTCAGCTCAACATACTGTGATCACTTAATCTCCCCATGTCTACAACCAACATGAATTTGATCTTGTGTGAAATAACCAATGCTCATGTAAAGCACTCCAATACCTGACAAGTCTGCACTATATAAAACTGCAAATACACAAAAAATAAGTGTTTTGCACACTTCTGTCATTGGGTTACATGTGGGCTACATCTGGGTGATATTTGTGCTGCATTTGGGATTTTTTGACTCTGGTGGCCATCTTGGGAGATTTATTTGTTATGAAGTTTCCTAATTTCCTCATTTACTGCAGTCTCCTCAGTAGGAAATGCTTTCTGAATGTTAGCACTCTAGTTGCTCATTAGATCACTGTAGTAAAGCTACTGCTCACCAGGGAAGTCAGCTGCTGGTATTCAAAGTGCATGTTTCAGTCTGCATGTCAGAATTTTTTTATCAAATAGAAGAGGATTTGAGAAGTCAAAATGTGCCCTAATTTTTCTTTCTGCAGCACTAATCATAATTTCTATGGCAAAATGAACCCCCTCATTTTGTTCCTTTGTAAATTAAATGTTTTAAGTGTTACCACTTTATTCCAATCAAGATGGCTTCAGGTGTGCCATACTTTTGTCATAAGTAAGACTGTTAGCGCTCTAGTTGTTCGTTAGAACACTCTGGGACATTCTGTCATTGGGCTATACTTGGGCTACACCTGGGTGCTATTTGGGCTACATTTGGGCTCTTCTGTCTCTGGTGGCCATTTTGGGAGACTTTACTTATTTGTTATGAA
This sequence comes from Triturus cristatus, assembly GCF_964204655.1. Lineage (NCBI taxonomy): Eukaryota > Metazoa > Chordata > Amphibia > Caudata > Salamandridae > Triturus > Triturus cristatus. Next base: position 409,330,574 of record NC_140583.1, on the reverse strand, counting down.
GTTTCCTAATTTCCTCATTTACTATAGTCTACTCAGTAGGAAATACCTTCAGTTTTTTACTTTGGTTCCATCAAGAAGACATTCAGATGTGTCACACATTTGCCATAAATTCAGAATGTTAGCGCTCTAGTTGCTTATTAGATCACTGTAGTAAAGCTACTGCTCACCAGGGAAGTCTGCTGCTGGTATTGAAAGTGCATTTTTCAGTCTGCATGTCAGAATTTTTTTATCAAATAGAAGAGGATTTGAGAAGTCAAAATGTGCCCTAATTTTTCTTTCTGCAGCACTAATCATAATTTCTATGGCAAAATGAACCCCCTCATTTTGTTCCTTTGTAAATTAAATGTTTTAAGTGTTACCACTTTATTCCAATCAAGATGGCTTCAGGTGTGCCATACTTTTGTCATAAGTAAGACTGTTAGCGCTCTAGTTGTTCGTTAGAACACTCTGGGACATTCTGTCATTGGGCTATACTTGGGCTACATCTGGGTGCTATTTGGGCTACATTTGGGCTCTTCTGTCTCTGGTGGCCATTTTGGGAGACTTTACTTATTTGTTATGAAGTTTCCTAATTTCCTCATTTACTATAGTCTACTCAGTAGGAAATACCTTCAGTTTTTTACTTTGGTTCCATCAAGAAGACATTCAGATGTGTCACACATTTGCCATAAATTCAGAATGTTAGCGCTCTAGTTGCTTATTAGATCACTGTAGTAAAGCTACTGCTCACCAGGGAAGTCTGCTGCTGGTATTGAAAGTGCATTTTTCAGTCTGCATGTCAGAATTTTTTTATGAAATAGAAGAGGATTTGAGAAGTCACTCAAAATGTGCCCTAATTTTTCTTTCTGCAGCACTAATCATACTTTCTATGGCAAAATGGACCCCCTCATTTTGTTCCTTTGTAAATTAAATGTTTTAAGAGTAACCACTTTATTCCAATCAAGATGGCTTCAGGTGTGCAATACGTTTGTCATAAGTAGGACTGTTAGCGCTCTAGTTGTTCTTTAGAACAATCTGGGAAGCTGCAGTAGAACACAAAGGAATCAAATGACAGTCTCTGCCCTTGTTGGATGTACATGTTTTACTGAGAATGTCAAACTTCATTCTCACATGACTGAGAAAGATAATGTGAATTTACAGAAAATATGCTCTTGGTTTAGCTTATAGATCACCTTCCAAACCTCTGTGGGAAAAGCATGAGAAATAGTTTTCTCTCAAACATGATTCATGATATCACAGCAGAAGGCTTTTTCACATGGTAAAATCACCTTAGAACACACCACAATTCCTAAAATGAGTAGGGTACCATCAACAAATGATTTATAATGGAACTAAAGTCTTAAAACCTTCTATTAACTGCAATGCTTTTTAATGAGGTGCTATCATGTATATTGGTCCCAAGATGGCTGCCAACACTTCTTGGATGAAGTACTGATAGACAATCAGATCTCACGATGAGATGTGTGGTTAGGCTCTGGCCAGATATATCTATCTTTTTAACTCTAATTCTCTCAGGAACTTTTGAACGGATTTACACCATTTAAGCAAAAGGCACAAGCCTGAACTGAGGACTACCTCTTTGCCAAATTTGGTGTAATTCCGTTCAGCAGTTCGGACTGTAGCTGCGTCAACAGGTCCTATGGGAAAATGCATGGGGAAAACGTGTTTTGGGACTCCCCTTTTTTCTCGGCCCCCGCTTGACGAATCACTGTGAAATTTTCAGGATAGGAGCGGAACAGAGCTGGCCAAAAGTTTGTAAAATTTCGCGAAGATTCGTCAATCGGCGTTAACGTTATTCCAAATAGAATGTTGCGGATTTCTTATGGAAAATAGGTCCTAACTATAACTACCTACTGGCGACTGCCAGTAGGTAATATATATATATATATTATGAAATACGTATGGACGTGCATCCTGGGGCCTGTAGTTTGGCACTACGGACCATGTGACCACTGGGAGTATCAAACACCACTCACCTGTGATCAAGGCCGTTAAAGCAGAAACGCGTAAGGAAAGGAGTGGTTTTAAATGCTGCAGCGCCGATGATCAATAAAGGTTATGCTTGAAAGGAAGACGAAGTTGGGCTCTGTGTTTTCTCCTGGCAAAACCCATACACAGGATTCTCCATTTCCTGACTGCAAAGCCCGCCCTGCAGGGTCGGGGGCCCCCGGTAAATGTAGCTTTTCTAAAACATATATATATATATATTTCTCAAAAAGATTGCCACATGCTCGGAGATGCACTCAAGAGACAGAAGCGGGCCCCCTTAGCTTTCAAGAAGGTCCTTTATTGCATCGCAAACCGGATTTCATTTCAAATTGTTCAGAAAGGTCCAACGCGTTTCAAAGCTCCTGCTTCTTGTTCACGGACCGGCTGGTTGGAGGCGGTGAAAACGTCATCTCGGCAAGCCCCTCGTTAAATAGTAGTTGACTGCCCCCAGGTGGGTTGGATCTATATTCAGTCTGAAGGTATCCTGGGACTTGTAGGATTGAGCGTTTCTGCCACAAAACATAAGTAACACAGTATTAATCCTCTAGTAGGTATGAAATGAATTACGGTTTAAGTTTAAAGCACAACTTCGTCTCTTCTGTATTAGCGAGATGCAAGTATATCGCTACAGTCCATATGTATGTGGCGGTGCAAGCTCCACGGCCGTGGCCGGCCGTAATAAATTTCTCAAAAAGATTGCCACATGCTCGGAGATGCACTCAAGAGACAGAAGCGGGCCCCCTTAGCTTTCAAGAAGGTCCTTTATTGCATCGCAAACCGGATTTCATTTCAAATTGTTCAGAAAGGTCCAACGCGTTTCAAAGCTCCTGCTTCTTGTTCACGGACCGGCTGGTTGGAGGCGGTGAAAACGTCATCTCGGCAAGCCCCTCGTTAAATAGTAGTTGACTGCCCCCAGGTGGGTTGGATCTATATTCAGTCTGAAGGTATCCTGGGACTTGTAGGATTGAGCGTTTCTGCCACAAAACATAAGTAACACAGTATTAATCCTCTAGTAGGTATGAAATGAATTACGGTTTAAGTTTAAAGCACAACTTCGTCTCTTCTGTATTAGCGAGATGCAAGTATATCGCTACAGTCCATATGTATGTGGCGGTGCAAGCTCCACGACCGTGGCCGGCCGTAATAAATTTCTCAAAAAGATTGCCACATGCTCGGAGATGCACTCAAGAGACAGAAGCGGGCCCCCTTAGCTTTCAAGAAGGTCCTTTATTGCATCGCAAACCGGATTTCATTTCAAATTGTTCAGAAAGGTCCAACGCGTTTCAAAGCTCCTGCTTCTTGTTCACGGACCGGCTGGTTGGAGGCGGTGAAAACGTCATCTCGGCAAGCCCCTCGTTAAATAGTAGTTGACTGCCCCCAGGTGGGTTGGATCTATATTCAGTCTGAAGGTATCCTGGGACTTGTAGGATTGAGCGTTTCTGCCACAAAACATAAGTAACACAGTATTAATCCTCTAGTAGGTATGAAATGAATTACGGTTTAAGTTTAAAGCACAACTTCGTCTCTTCTGTATTAGCGAGATGCAAGTATATCGCTACAGTCCATATGTATGTGGCGGTGCAAGCTCCACGACCGTGGGCGGCCGTAATAAATTTCTCAAAAAGATTGCCACATGCTCGGAGATGCACTCAAGAGACAGAAGCGGGCCCCCTTAGCTTTCAAGAAGGTCCTTTATTGCATCGCAAACCGGATTTCATTTCAAATTGTTCAGAAAGGTCCAACGCGTTTCAAAGCTCCTGCTTCTTGTTCACGGACCGGCTGGTTGGAGGCGGTGAAAACGTCATCTCGGCAAGCCCCTCGTTAAATAGTAGTTGACTGCCCCCAGGTGGGTTGGATCTATATTCAGTCTGAAGGTATCCTGGGACTTGTAGGATTGAGCGTTTCTGCCACAAAACATAAGTAACACAGTATTAATCCTCTAGTAGGTATGAAATGAATTACGGTTTAAGTTTAAAGCACAACTTCGTCTCTTCTGTATTAGCGAGATGCAAGTATATCGCTACAGTCCATATGTATGTGGCGGTGCAAGCTCCACGACCGTGGCCGGCCGTAATAAATTTCTCAAAAAGATTGCCACATGCTCGGAGATGCACTCAAGAGACAGAAGCGGGCCCCCTTAGCTTTCAAGAAGGTCCTTTATTGCATCGCAAACCGGATTTCATTTCTAATTGTTCAGAAAGGTCCAACGCGTTTCAAAGCTCCTGCTTCTTGTTCACGGACCGGCTGGTTGGAGGCGGTGAAAACGTCATCTCGGCAAGCCCCTCGTTAAATAGTAGTTGACTGCCCCCAGGTGGGTTGGATCTATATTCAGTCTGAAGGTATCCTGGGACTTGTAGGATTGAGCGTTTCTGCCACAAAACATAAGTAACACAGTATTAATCCTCTAGTAGGTATGAAATGAATTACGGTTTAAGTTTAAAGCACAACTTCGTCTCTTCTGTATTAGCGAGATGCAAGTATATCGCTACAGTCCATATGTATGTGGCGGTGCAAGCTCCACGACCGTGGCCGGCCGTAATAAATTTCTCAAAAAGATTGCCACATGCTCGGAGATGCACTCAAGAGACAGAAGCGGGCCCCCTTAGCTTTCAAGAAGGTCCTTTATTGCATCGCAAACCGGATTTCATTTCAAATTGTTCAGAAAGGTCCAACGCATTTCAAAGCTCCTGCTTCTTGTTCACGGACCGGCTGGTTGGAGGCGGTGAAAACGTCATCTCGGCAAGCCCCTCGTTAAATAGTAGTTGACTGCCCCCAGGTGGGTTGGATCTATATTCAGTCTGAAGGTATCCTGGGACTTGTAGGATTGAGCGTTTCTGCCACAAAACATAAGTAACACAGTATTAATCCTCTAGTAGGTATGAAATGAATTACGGTTTAAGTTTAAAGCACAACTTCGTCTCTTCTGTATTAGCGAGATGCAAGTATATCGCTACAGTCCATATGTATGTGGCGGTGCAAGCTCCACGACCGTGGCCGGCCGTAATACATTTCTCAAAAAGATTGCCACATGCTCGGAGATGCACTCAAGAGACAGAAGCGGGCCCCCTTAGCTTTCAAGAAGGTCCTTTATTGCATCGCAAACCGGATTTCATTTCAAATTGTTCAGAAAGGTCCAACGCGTTTCAAAGCTCCTGCTTCTTGTTCACGGACCGGCTGGTTGGAGGCGGTGAAAACGTCATCTCGGCAAGCCCCTCGTTAAATAGTAGTTGACTGCCCCCAGGTGGGTTGGATCTATATTCAGTCTGAAGGTATCCTGGGACTTGTAGGATTGAGCGTTTCTGCCACAAAACATAAGTAACACAGTATTAATCCTCTAGTAGGTATGAAATGAATTACGGTTTAAGTTTAAAGCACAACTTCGTCTCTTCTGTATTAGCGAGATGCAAGTATATCGCTACAGTCCATATGTATGTGGCGGTGCAAGCTCCACGACCGTGGCCGGCCGTAATAAATTTCTCAAAAAGATTGCCACATGCTCGGAGATGCACTCAAGAGACAGAAGCGGGCCCCCTTAGCTTTCAAGAAGGTCCTTTATTGCATCGCAAACCGGATTTCATTTCAAATTGTTCAGAAAGGTCCAACGCGTTTCAATGCTCCTGCTTCTTGTTCACGGACCGGCTGGTTGGAGGCGGTGAAAACGTCATCTCGGCAAGCCCCTCGTTAAATAGTAGTTGACTGCCCCCAGGTGGGTTGGATCTATATTCAGTCTATATATATATATATATGGGGTTTTTTTCACTGAAAAAAACATAGGTTTCAGGGACATTATAGTTAGTTGGACATTTCACTTGTACAAAACCAGAGAAATGCAGATGTTATAGTTAGTCGAGCTAACTATAACTCGCGCCCCGCAATGCACTGCTGATGACGATGATGACAAGGTCCCTGAAACCTGTGTTTTTTTAGACAATTTCAAAGGTTTTTTAAATGCTAATTTCTAACTATAACGTCCCTGAAACCTACGTTTTTTTTCATAAAATTTCAAATGATTTTTTTTGTTTTTGTTTTTGATAATCAAATTTTTATTTGCATTTTGTAAGTAAGACAAAACAAAATGCAGCTCACATAAGCATCGGTACATAATCACCATAAGCAGCAACCACAGCATCGCAACTCCAGAAGAGGGAGCAAAACAAATTACAGAACCCTCAATATTGATAATGTTACAGTACATTTGCTTGTATCTTCAGAGGACAGCGGACACATCAAGGGGGTATTAAATTCAGCCACTTGCCCCACACCTTCTGAAACTTGTTCGGGCAGCCCCTTGCCGCAAACAAGGGCTCCTCTTGAGCAGCACACCAGTCCACTCCCCATCGCCACTTACACAGAGAGGGAGGGTTAGAGCTTGCCTCAAATTATTTTTAAATGCTCTTTTCTTACTATAATGTTGCAAAAATATTTTTTCTTATTTTTTTAATTTGTTCTTATTTTGTTCTATGTGAAAGATAAATATTCAGTACATGGTACTGGCAGGGTGATTGGAGGAGTGCATGGATAGTGACAGGGTGATTGCTGGAGTGTATAGGAAGTGCCTGTATAATTAAAGAAGTGAATAATTAGTGTCTAGGTGATTAGAGGAAGGCGTAGGGTAGTGCGCAGGTGATTTGAGCAGTGCATGAATAATTGCCTGAATTCATGGTTAGTGCTTTTCTCATTGCATAAATACATGGGTACTGACTGGGTAATTAGAGGAATGCAAGGATAGTGGATGGTGAATTTATAAGTGCTTGAGAATCGGCGGAGTGATCGGTTAAGTACATAGTACTGGATGGGTGATTGGAGGAGTGCATGGGGTAGTGCATGGGTGATTGGAGCAGTTCATGGTGAGTGCCTGGATTTTTGCGTAAGTGCATGAGTAGTGCCTGGGTGATAGCAGGAGTACATGTGTAGTGCCTGCATGATTTTCTAAGTGCATGGGTATTGCTTGGTTGACTTTACAAGTGCATGCTTCATGCCTGGGTAATTATATGAGTTTATAGGTAATGTCTGGATGATTGCTTGAATTCATGGTTAGTGCCTGGGTCATTGCATGAGTACATGGGTACTGACTGGATAATTAGAGGAATGCAGGGATAGTGCATGGTGAATTAACAAGTGCTTGGAAATCAGCGAAGTGATTGGTTAAGTACAAGGTACTGGAAGGATAATTGGAGTAGAGCATGGGGTAGTGCACAGGTGATTGGAGCAGTGCATGGTTAGTGCCTGGGTTTTTGCGCAAATGCATGAGTAGTGTCGGGTGATTGCAGGAGTACATGTGTAGTGCCTGCATGATTTTCTAAGTGCATGGGTATTGCTTGGTTGATTTTACAAGTGCATGCTTCATGCCTAGGTTTATTACATGACTTTATAGGTAATGTCTGTATGATTGATTGAATACATGGTTAGTGTCTGGGTCATTGAATGAGTACATGGCGACTGCCTGGATGATTCAAGGAGTGGAGGGATACTGCATGGTGATCTCAAAAGTGCTTTGGTATTGGTGGAGTAATTGGATAAGTACATGGTACTGGCTCGGTGATTGGAGGAGTGCATGGGTAGCGACAGGGTGATTGCTGGAGTGTATAGGAAGTGCCTGCATAATTGAAGAAGTGAATGAGTAGTGTCTAGGTGATTAGAGTACTGCATAAGGTAGTGCATAGCACTCCTGATTGCAGGAGTACATGTGTAGTGCCTGCATGAATTTCTAAGTGCATGGGTACTGCTTGGTTGATTTTACAAGTGCATTCTTATTGCCTGGGTAATTACGTGAGTTTATAGGTAATGTCTGGATGATTGCTTGAAAACATGGTTAGTATCTAAGTCATTGTATGAGTACATAGCTACCAACTGGATGATTAGAGGAATGCAAGGATAGTTCATGGTGATTTTATAAGTGCCTGGGTATTGGCAGAGTGATTGAGTGTATGACTAGTGATTGGGGGATTAGATAAGTGCATCAGTAGTGCCTGGGTATTCGAAAGAGTAAATGAGTAATGTCTAGATGATTACAGAACTGCATGGGTAGTTGATAGGTGAACAGTGCATGGCTAATGCCTGAGTTATTGCAGGAGTGGATAACTAGTGCCTGTGGTATTACAGGAATACATCAGTGGTGCCTGAGTAATTTTGTAAGTGCACGGGTATTCCTCGGGCGATTACAGAGCTGTGCAGGTACTACCACAGTGAAGAAAACTGCATATTGGTATTGCATAGGTGATTTTCTAACTACAGAGGTAATATTTCAGAGATGGAGGAAGACTATATTTTCCTGTGAAGTAATTTGATGAAAAAATGAATCACTGCAATAAAAGTAACTCTAAATATAAATTCATAACATTATCCTTATTACATTACTTTATCTTACCTTCTTTATTGAAGTAGATATGAAACTCAATTGAAATTTAAAATATTTTCAAACTTTAGAATTAGCTTCTGTAAAAGAAGAAAAAATACTGTTATTCCATATAATATTAAAGTTTTAAGAGCACAACATAATTTTAGAATTACATAACATTGCCTTTTTTGCTATTTTCAGATTCTATTGAATTTCACCATACACAGTGATTTCAATGTTGATCATCATGTAACAGTGGGCAAAAAAATACAATTAATAAGATTGTTAAAAAACAAACAAATCTGGTGCCGATTCGGATCCTGGAGAAACCGGGTACGAACCGTCGGTCGGAGTGTTTTACAAACATGCAATTACGATTCGCACGGAAACACCATTTCCGTACGAACCGTAAAAAACACCGACCGACGAAAATATCCATACAAATGTGATCCGGGAAAGCGCCGAGGTGACGTCGGGACGCATTCAGGCTGCGTATCACGAACCAGGAAGTACGATTCGAACCGACAGCAGTCCGGACGGCAATATTTTTACGGCACCCAAAAAGTGACGGAAAAGCTAAGTACGCCGCGATGCCAGCGTAATAGAGGGCCCGGTACGCTCCGTACCCCCCCACCGCCCCGTATGTACGCCCCGAACACCCCCCAGCCCCCGCATGTACACGCCGAACACCCCCCCAGCCCCCGCATGTACGCGCCGAACACCCCCCCAGCCTCCGCATGTACGCGCCGAACCCCCAGCCCCCCCGCGGAAGTACGCGCTGAACCCCCTGTGTATGTACGGACCGTACCCCCAGCCCCCGTGTATGTATGGACCGTACCCCCAGCCCCCGTGTATGTACGGACCGTACCCCCAGCCCCCCGTGTATGTACAGACCGTACCCCCAGCCCCCCGTGTATGTACGGACCGTACCCCCACCCGTGTATGTACGGACCGTACCCCCAGCCCCCCGTGTATGTACGGACCATACCCCCAGCCCCCCGTGTATGTACGGACCGTACCCCCAGCCCCCCATGTAAGTACGGACCGTACCCCCAGCCCCCCGTGTATGTACGGACCGTACCCCCCGTGTATATACGGACCGTACCCCCAGCCCCCCGTGTATGTATGGACCGTACCCCCACCCGTGTATGTACGGACCGTACCCCCATCCGTGTATGTACGGACCGTACCCCCAGCCCCCCCGTGTATGTACGGACTGTACCCCCAGCCCCCCGTGTATGTACGGACCGTACCCCCAGCCCCCCGTGTATGTACGGACCGTACCCCCGTGTATGTACGGACCGTACCCCCAGCCCCCCGTGTATGTACGGACCGTACCCTCAGCGCCCCCGTGTATGTACGGACCGTACCCCCAGCCCCCGTGTATGTACGGACCGTACCCCCACCCAAGTATGTACAGACTGTACCCCCAGCCCCCCATGTATGTATGGACCATACCCCCACCTGTATATGTACAGACCGTACCCCCAGCCCCCGTGTATGTACGGACTGTACCCCCAGCCCCCATGTATGTACGGACCGTACCCCCAGCCCCCATGTATGCACGGACCGTACCCCCACCCGTGTATGTACGGACCGTACCCCCAGCCCCCCGTGTATGTACGGACCGTACCCCCAGCCCCCTGTGTATGCACGGACCATACCCCCAGCCCCCCGTGTATGAACGGACCGTACCCCCACCCGTGTATGTACGGACCGTACCCCCAGCCCCCCGTGTATGTACAGACCGTACCCCCACCCGTGTATGTACGGACCGTACCCCCAGCCCCCGTGTATGTACAGACCATACCCCCACCCGTGTATGTATGGACCGTACCCCCAGCGTACCCCCACCCGTGTATGTACGGACCGTACCCCCAGCGTACCCCCACCCGTGTATGTACGGTCCGTACATACACGGGGGGCTGGGGGTACGGTCCGTACATACACGGGGGCTGGGGGTACGGTCCGTACATACAGGGGGGCTGGGGGTACGGTCCATACATACACGGGGGGCTGGGGGTATGGTCTGTACAGACACGGGGGCTGGGGGTACGGTCCGTACATACACGGGGGCTGGGGGTACGGTCCGTACATACACGGGGGATTCGGCGCGTACTTCCGCGGGGGGGGGCTGGGGGTTCGGCGCGTACATGCGGGGGCTGGGGGGTGTTCGGGGCAAACATGCGGGGGCTGGGGGGTGTTCGGGCATACGTACGGGGGCAGGGGGGTACAGCGCATATGCGGGCACATGTCTCCATGGTTGCTATGGGAGTTTGGTCCGTACGGTGTTTTTTCCATGCAGTTGTAACATCGGACGCCCGGTACGGATCGTACTTGCGCGCTCGGAGTTGAGTTTTCACATTTGTACGTAAAATCGTCCGGGGACGTGTCGGAAACGTTTTCCGACCCGAGGATGTGTGGGGGAATTTTCCCAATACTATTCGTATGGACTTTTTCCCATACGAATCGTACTTGCCAGTTTGTACGGTACTTGTACGATTCGTACGGAAAAAAATCCGGATACGATTCGTACGGGGACATTTTTTCCAGGATCCGAATCGGCACCTCTGTGTTCAAAATATTTACAAGAAACTCAACTATCTGTTTACATTTTCAAAAATAAACACTCTCATTAATATTGCATATAAAATAAAGTTCAAATATATGAACTGCTTCTTTCAAACACAATGTTCTAAATGCAATATCAATGAAGAGAAACGATAATTGAAACAGTATTATTATTATTATAATCAATTTTATTGCATGATTAATAAACATCTTACATTAGAATCATCTTTAAAAACAAATAATTCTAAAATTCCTAATAGTCTCAAATTAATTTTCTCAAGGTCCCGGAATATAATTTATAAACATTACATCAGTCCATCATTTTTCCAAGGCTTAATATGGATAAAGACATTGATTATTTTATTACTTATGTGCAAATTCATTAATATGGTACAATATTTTTCATTAAATATTTTGAACTTCCAGAATTACTGGGCTCAGCTCACCAGCATCCAGTTTCTTTTTTGCAAGTTTCAGAAATTTAGTAAAATTGGCGTTCATTTTAATATCCTTTGGTCTAAAACAAACTACAATAGCATTTCTACATGTACGAACACCTCTGTCAATGAAGCAGTTTTTCAGGTATCATTTTCTTTCCTCCATCATTACTGCACATATACAAATCAAATGAATAATACTATCATCCCATAACTTGCATAGTCTGCAGGGCACAGGTGGTCCCAACCATGGCATTGCATGTTTTAGCCCTGATAGGTTGCCGAATCTTGCTTTCATCAATATATTCTTGGTGTGTACTGACCATGGTATTGCTAAATACGTTTGAACCTTAAGACTTGTATATTCATGCACCAACATCCAAGCATGAGATCGCGGATGTATTGTGCATTCAGGAAACATGGTGCATTGATATGCTAACTCCATCAAAAGATTTTTATGTCCTGGAAGTACCAGCTGCGCCCTCTAAGAAAGGGCATGCCAGGGGGGGGATTGCCTGCTTATTGTCAAATAAAGTGCAATGGAGATTCTCCCATTATATTGATCCTAGTAGACTTTTCCACACAATAACTCTAGAAAATCTGTTCCATAATGGTGAAAAATATCCTATGGTAATTTTTAATGTGTATATACCCCCTGAGGAGCGTTTTAATGATAGTTTGAAGCAGGTTCTCCGATATATTGAACAGATAAAAAATTCCCCATCTTCCCCTGTAATTTTGCTTGTAGGTGATTTAAATTGCAAAATTTCAAATGCTAGTCTGAAACTCTTCAGGAATAAAGTTAAGGAAGAGGTTCACTTTATTCCCCAGACGCTTTTCCCTGAGAACTTGGTGACAAATAAAAGAGGGAAGATTTTGTTAAAAGAATTAGCGATTGGGGATGGTATTATTTTAAATGGAAGATTTCCATCTGACGTCCCCGCTAATTATACTCATAAATCCCCCTTTGGGTCGTCAATTTTGGACTATGCTATAGCAGACTATGGCCTGTTTCCCCATATTCTGGACCTAAAGATTATACCTACGTCACTCAGCGATCATAGTATATTGTTTTTAACAATGTCTTTAAATTCTTTGAATACGGCGTCTTGGTCGCTTAATGGCAACGAGGCTACCTTCCATGCCTCTTCTGGAAGGTGCTTCTGGAACGTTGCCGCCATTAATGGGGTGCAGGACCTATTGGCCGATACCCTAATGGTAATAAACGAGTGGAATGGTAGCGAATTTGTTTAATTTGAAGAATTTATGCGAAAGATTTTATTGTACGCAAAAAAAACTGTTCCCCCTAGGAAAGGAGAGGTAGTCCCCAATACATTGCGTACCCTGAATAGGGAAATAAATAAACTAGTTCGCGAACAGTATTTAGAAAGGGTTCTGGAACGTGGGAAAGAAATTGCCAGGTTAAAAAGAAAGAGAAGCAGACTCAAGCAAAAAATTAAAAAGGAAAGGGAGGATGAAGTCTGGATTAAACTAAGGGAATCTGCTGTACATGGTAATATTAAAGACTTTTGGGCAATAATTGGGAAGGGATGCGGTACGCGCCATACCCCCACCCCCATTCCTATACCAGAAGAGGTATGGTCCTCTCATATCCGAGAGCTCTATGCAGGGAACGGGACCACAGGTATTGATAATTCCATATATGCTGCCCCTGAAGACCTGGTTTTCCTTCCCTCAGAGAAGGAAATCGAGACGGCTATAAAAAATATGCGGCCCTCTGGGGCCATGGGACCGGATGAGCTTCCTATGACGGTCCTCAAACAAGATCCCTTAAGTTGGAGCAAAATTTTGTACCCCTTGTTTAAGGCGTGCCATCTCTCCAAATTTGTTCCTGCGTCCTGGAGAGGAAGTATTTTGGTCCCTATCTTTAAAAAGGGTATAAGGGATAGCCCTAGTAATTACCGCCTGATTGCACTCCTCGACTCCATCGGAAAGGTCTTTGCGAAATGTCTCCTTAGATCTCTTTCTGATTGGGTCGAGGACGGCAATATTTTGCCGTTTGAACAGACTGGTTTCCGAAGGGAGCATGGTACGCTAGATAACCTGACCGCCCTTCAGGTGATCACAGATAAATATGTCCAGGTGAGAGGAGGAGTGGTATATGCCGCCTTCATTGATTTCTCCACAGCGTTCGATAAAGTAGATCGTGGAACGCTGTGGAGAAAACTGGCGACGCTTGGTGTCCCTACCCCCCTGTTGGAACTGGTGCGGGCTCTGCACACTGAGACCTGGTGCAGGGTCTTAATGGGGGGCGAAAGGGGGCTTTCGGCCAAAATACCATCTCGGAATGGCCTTAAACAAGGCTGCTTATTGGCACCCCTTTTGTTCTCCTTATATACGGCTGACCTCCCTGCTGCCGTGTCTGCCAGTGAGGGGATTGCCCCGATGATAGGAGGGACTCCAATATCCTGCCTGATGTATGCCGATGATGTTCTGATTCTTGACTTGACTCCAATTGGTCTTGCAAATCGGCTACAGGCTCTACAGGCCTTCGCTGGTGAGCATTACATGAAGATTAATATTACCAAAAGTAAAGTGATGTGTATAGCTGGTAAGAAGAAGTGCCGCTCGACAAATTACGGTTGGGCTATTGGAGGGCATAGATTGGAGGTCGTAACTTCCTATACTTTTTTGGGAAAAATATTTTCGGCCAATATGAGTGAGAAACTCCATATAGAGCACTGCTCCCGCAAAGCTCTTGCCCATGGCAATGGGTTAAAGTCCTTATACCAGGCAACGGGGAAAAGACACTTTTCCAGTCTTCTAGAAGTTTTTAGAGTAAAAATCCCCGCAACTATCTTGTATGGTATTGAATTAATAGAGGTGAAAAACTGGGACTTCTGCCATAAGATTGAGGGGAAACTCTTAAGATCCCTCTCGATTCTAAACAATGCTTGCCCACTAGCCGCCTGTAGGCTTGACTTTGGACTCAGGAGTTCCTGGGTTCAGGGTCTATGCGCCCTAATAAGATGGGTGGCCAGTTTGGCTAGAGCGCGAGATGGCACCCTGCGAGTTCTCCTCAAAAATGAACTTTTGGGCAATTTTAAAGAGTTCTCTAAACTCGTAAGCAACTTTAGAAGGGCTGTAAAGATACTGAAACTTGATGAAGGTGTTCTATTCTCCTACTCCTCCACGCAGTTAAAACATGTCCTCAAGGAGGCTTCGTGGGAGTTTTGTTTCCTCTCCGATAAAAAATCAGTTGGTGATAAAAGGAATGTGGAACCTCTCATCTCCTCCTATAGGTTGAAACAGCCACAACCCTATGCCCTATGGAATCTACCGCATGGGATACGTAGGTTTTGGTTTTTGTTACGCTATGATTTAATTCCACTTAATCTACTGTTATCCAAATGGCATGGCACTTCTGCTTTGTGCAATTTATGTAAACTGAACACCCAGGACTGTATGCATGTATTATTGATTTGTCCTATGTTACGTAATTTGCGCAATCGATGGCTAAAAGTAATTTGTATCCGCCTTAGCATTGTCACTTTAAAGGATTTCCTTCATGCACTTTATTGTCCTCCGAACGAAATGTTCTGTTCTTATATTTTTAACTTTTTTAAAGGATTTTTAGCTATTTATTAATATCCCTGGTGATATTTTGTCTGTCCGGCTCTGTTAGATTGATTTTCTGATGTATAGCTATGACGGGTTGAATTTTGTTTTTAAATTCTTGTATTTTCTGTGTATTTGTTGTTGTGTATTGTATACGTTTATGTGGCCCTCTTGAGAGCCAAAATATAATAAATAAATTTGAATTTGAATAAACAGTTCTTTATCTTTCAGAAGAGATAAATGTTTTACTGATTTATTAATTATTTTCTTAAAGCTTTGTGCAATTAAGGACATTTCCCAGATCTCAACAATTGACAGTTCTTCAAGAGCCTTTTGCAGATATTTGTAGAAAGACAATTTTTCATTCTGTTTCATCTCTTGCCACAGTAGCCCCCACATTGGATTATTAATATTGGTTTTGATTTGTTTCCAGATCTTAACATGCTGACCCATTCTTGCATGTTGTTGGTTGCAGAAGCCAAATTCCAACCTGATTTGAGCAGGGGATACATTTGGTGGAAGTTGAAACAAGTGTTTAAAAGTTTTTGTAATAGCATTATTTAGTAATGTAGAATCCAAACCACGAAGAATTTCACTTCCATAGGTAAGGCTAGGGAGCAATTTCGCTTTTATTACTTTTATTAATGGGGTATAAGTTGGACCTTCCAATGAGATGTAAAGTAAGCGAAAGGCCCCTTGTAGACTTTTGGCTCTTTTCTTCATCTGTATTTTATGGTATGAAAAAGATCCATTCTCATCAAACAGTATCCCAAGATATTTATAGCATTGAACTTTTTCTAGCTCCCGCTTTTGGAGGTACCATTTAAATTTACTGCACTTCGGTTTCTTGGTGCTGACTTCCATTACTTTTGTTTTTGTTTCATTTATTGTCATTTTATTCTCAGTTAAATATATCGATGTTTTGTTTATTAATCTCTGCAACCCTATCCTTGTTTGTCTTAGCAGGACGCCGTCATCACCATATAGTAAATTCGACAAATGTTTCTCTGCCAGCTTTGGTGAGTCTGCTAACTCATTGTTCATTGCGGGCGTGAAATCAGATACAAATAAATTAAATAGGTACAGTGATAAAACACACCCTTGTTTTAAGTCTTGAGGTGTATTAATTTTCCTAGAAAGTCTTCAGCCATTCCCAAGTTGGACTCTTGTCCAGGACTCAGTGTGTAACAATTGAATTGCATTTAAAAGGCAGGGACTAATACCATAATGGTCCATTTTCCTCCATAAAATTTGCCTATCCACACAGTCAAAGGCAGCTTTAAAATCAACAAAACATAAATATAATGATTGTTTTTTTATTTTATATTTGTCCATTAGAATTCCCAATGTTAAAATGTTCATTGCCGTCCCTTGACCTTGTACAAAACCCGATTGGTTCGGCAGAATTAAATGCTTATCATTTGCCCAGTCACTTTGTTCCTTCAGCAAAATCGATGCAAACAATTTATCTTCTATATCTTGGAGCATGATTAGTCTATAGTTGGCTGGGAGAGACCAATCCCCACTTTTATAAATAGGAGAATATATAGATCCCTTCCAAGACCCTGGGACTGATCTTGATTGCAAAGCGTGATTAAATACTGGTGTTAAATAGGTCAACCAATATAATGCTTTCTCCTTATACAGGTCCGCTGGAATCCCATTTGGGCCGGGGGCACCATTGGATCTTTGTTTCTTTATAAGTTTGCATACTTGGTTTTCCATTATCTTTATTGTATTTGTATTTGTTTCACCTCCTATTCCATTTCTACTACAATTAGTGGAGTTCATAACCTTGTCTAGAATAGGATTCAAATGCATATCTAAAAATGAAACCCATTCAGACTCAGTTACTGTTGAAGAAGTAGCTTTCCTACTAGCGCTATTCAATTTGTGAACTAAAATCCAGAAGTCTCTTGTATTACTCCTTTTACAGGCATATAAAGCTTTAGCCCATAACAATTGTTTTACTTGCATTTTATCCTTCCAGATCAATTTCCTTACTTCTGTATTTAACTTTTTTAATTTTTCTCCAAAAATTTGATTTCCTGGGTACATCTTTACCAATCGTAGGGTTCAATTATGTTCTTTTTTTAATAAATTACTTTCAGGCGATATTTTAACCAGTGAACATGGTGCTTTTTTTTCTCCACTGGCCTTTATTACCATATTTTTGAGACTGACTTGACATTCATTTCTTTATAAAGATGGACCGTTTTTCAGTAGCGTTGGAAAACTCTCCTTCAAAATGTGACTCAACAATTGCTTGAGCACTCATTGTGATCGAATCTTTGATGTTTTCCGACCAATAAAGTTTCTTATAATTTACTGTTACTATTTCTCCCGGAAGTGTCCTATAGTTTTCATATCTTAACCCTTGTAAGTTTAACTCAAGTATTTGCTGGTCAGGATCACTTCTATCTGTTCTCTCTATCTGGTATGACAGAATTTTGTGAAATAAGATCAATTATGCTATGGTGTAATCCATTCTGGACCTATAATCACCTGTTTGATACGTCCATGCAGGTGGAGAATCTTGCGGAAAGCACCCATTTAGCACCCTTAAGCCTATAGTTTCTAATTCTTTTACAAAAGTCTTACCCTGTTTTTGCTCTTTCGATCCTTCAAATCTATTATAGGGGAAAAACTGGGGAGTGACCATGAGTAATTTTGTTGTTGTATTTCAACATCTCTAACATAGGACCACAACATATTCATGTTAAAGTCACCTGTAATGATGATCTCGGATTGGATGTCGTTGTCCACTTGCTGCAATATCATCATTATCAAACATTTAGCCATTGTTCATCGTGAATTGGTATCAGGGTGAATATATATGTTGATTATTACAAGAGATTTAATTATATTTTGTTCATTGTAACATATTTTGACAATTAGACAATCCTTTAAACTTTGCACATCCATTACACTTTCCATATTTAGATCAGTTGATAAAAAAGTAGCCAAACACCCACAGGATCTTCCTTAGTTACTTGTTTTCTTGGCCAACGAATAATAGCCTTTATATCCTTCTAACCTGAAAGGAACTAAAGCCCAAGTCTCTTGTAGACAAATGATTTGAAGACAGCACAAGTTGGATAATTATTTGTTCAGAATCTTTGCTTGATCACCATTTATATTCCAAGAACATATTCTAATACTTTCATTCATGATTGTTGTTCCCCTTAAAGGAACATCGGTTGTAGTATGTCAACCCTGCCTGCCGTTATGTAGAGCTACTGTTAGCCAACCCAGTTTTACTGTATTTAATAAGTCTCCTTTGTTCTCTTCTAATGATCTTAAGACATGCCCATTGGTCATACCTAGGGGATTTGTTAGTATTGAGTATTTCTTATTATTATCTGTTCTTATTAGCTTCTTATTTTGTAATTTTGATGAAACAAAAGGGCTGGGATAGGAGGGTTGGAGGGAGGTTTATATTTTTATTCCCCAATCCCAAAAAATATTATGTTCTTGTATAGTAAGACTGGCAGCAGAAGACGTTGTCCGGGTTACTAATGTTGATTCTTGATTATTGTTATTGATTACGAGAAATTCAATTGATTCTATGTCAGTACATCTAATTTTCTCCAACGAAGGTACTGCATTACACATTTTTAATATGTTTCCTCGGTTCAAGACATCGTTATTGCTCCTAGATTTATATTCTGGCGTAAAAATTACCTGCGTTGCTCCCTCTTTTTGATCAGGGTTATTTCATTTAATTTGTTGTAGGCTATTTTCATCTTTTACTTGAGCATGATCAGTTAACCTCCCATTGTGTTTACTAACGGTTTGAGTCCAAGATTGTTAATGTTTATTTAACTGCTTTCTCTCAATTCCTAGATCTTGTGGTAATTTAGTATACCTCCAGTTTTCTAACAAATATCTATTTGCGTCAGCCCCTCTAGTGATCTCACTCTTTGCTTTTTTTAGTTTCTAACTGTGGTAACTTACTCTTCACCTGATTTTTATTATCCTCCAGTTGCGGCATTCCTGAGGTCTGATTATCTATATGTTTTGTATTATCAATTTTCTTATTTATGCTTTTATTCTTTAGAACTGTTTGTACTTCCGATCGCTTTTTGTTGAATAAGGGTAGTAGGGTTTTGTTGGTAACATTTCTTTAATTTCTTCTTCACAATGTAATATTTGTTCGTGGTTGTTTCCACTATTCTATCTCACTTCATTCAAGGTATTTGTATTTTTTATACTTTTTTTATTTCTTGCTTTCCGTTGTTTTTTTCTCTGTCTTTTAGATAAATGAACTTCTGGGACTACGTCTATCGATATTGATTGTGACGAGCATAGGTTTTTCACTTCTTGATCATTCGTTTTATCAACTGTTTATCTTTAACAACAACATTGTCTTTACATTTCATCCTGTCTTTAAAGGAGCAGTCGTTCTGGATGGCTTGAATTCCAACATTAAGTAAATTTCCTTTTACATCATCAATTATTGTTTATAAAACGTCAGGAATGGTGGCCTATTTATTAATTAAAGGGGCACAATTACACTCCGGATACGTGGATATTTATTGGGTTTGTGCCCTTATTATTAGGTTGTTTAATGTTGAAATGTTCTGTTCTATTCCAGCTACAGAGGATGCCATAGCACTCAAGAGATCTATTAGCACCTCCATTTTGTTGGACTGATATGTTAAAGCTTCCAAAGTTAATTGCGAGGTTTTGAGGAATAGATCCCAAATTGCTCCCGAGTTCCAACTTCCTGATACTTGAATACCTGGGCTGTGGGATTGGCCATTTATAGTTGATTGATCCTTATACCCTTCTTTTAATGGCGCTTAATGTTCGTGGCCCTCGTCACGTAAATTAATAATTTGTAGCCTACTATTCAAAGCATCTTTTTGATATGGAGTGCTCCAACGATGCAGAGTTTCTGGGTTACTATTATATTCATCCATATTAATTTGAGACCTATTCTTTTGTTTAGAATTCTCCTGGTCCAACTTTTGGGCAGTATTTGTTGTAGACAGATTAAGATCCGTTTTGGGTAGGATATTGTCTTCATTTATACTTTTAACCCATCGGTTACTTCATTTAGAGCTTCTTGCTCGAGTTGATTTATTTGAACCAAATTGAGTGGGCCCCCTACACCATTTGCTTTTCTAATTTTTACTTGCACTTCAATTGCCATTGGCAGCCCGGTTAATAATAGTTGTTGAGTATCGTCCGTCATTTGACTCAAGCAATTAGGAGCCTCTTGTTGTAAATGACCAGTGAGAGGGATAATTAGCATCTCTAAATCTGTTATTTGACCCCAATGATTGCATAAGTCCTTAGTTGAACTTGACCTTTCCTCAATTTCAACATCCAACTCAGGCTGACCTGGTTCTTTTTTGCTTAGGTTATAATATATTTATTCCTCCCAATGGCTTAGATGGGGTTTGAAGACCACATGAGTTAGCTAGCAATGTTAACATGGCACCAGTTGGGTCTTTCATGAAATCAAATTTTGATGGCGACCTTTCTATTTTCCCAAATGTATGGACCTTAGATGGTTGTAAAGACTGGATGTCACCAGCCTGTTTTATTTTGAATTTATCTAATATTGATCTTTGTTATATTTTGTTTCATCCTTTTATTTGGATGGAAAGGCGGCCGCTCCTTTCCCGATCTCATAATAGACACTTTCCAGGGTGAATGTGAGGGTGTCTTTCCTCTTTAGAGAGTCAAACAGGCAAGTGAAGAGACCAACAGGTGATTTAGTGAAAATTAGACCATTGACAGTGACTCCACAGACCAAGCAAGGGCCCACAGTTTCAGCAGGTTCTCTTGAACACTGATGGCAGCCAACGACCACCGAAACACCACCAAAACTCCCCACAGCACAGCACAGCACAAGCCACAGTCTTTCAGTAATCTTTCGGCAGCCGGAAAAGCAGTACTGGCACTTCAAAAAACCACCTGATCACTGCTAACTCACTGCTGGTTCAATACTGGTTCAATGTAGGTTCCCTGTCAGCAGCGGCACTCACCTTCCGGGAAGATCAAAGAGCCACCACACTGCCACGGTGAAGACTGCTGAAAACCGCTGAAAACCTCGACACCCTCCAACAACAGGAACATGGCACTGTTGCAAAAACGGTAATGTGGGCACTTCACTCAGAACTCCATCCAGTGCCAGTGATTTCCTCTACGAATCGCTCTTGGGCGTGCTTAGTGAGTGAGTAATATGCTGCAGCGTTAAACAAACGATCGCAGCTCCCTTGGCCCAAGGCCGCACCAGGTGATGCCTCGTGGCTCCTGCCATGTTGTAAATTGTACCGCGGCTTCGGGCGTGCCCAGCAAGTAACCTGATGCTCCTGCCTCGTCAAACAAACATTTGCAGCTCCCGCCACGGCACAGGTAGCCTCACCTCAGAAGATTGTGGGCCAGGTGGTGGGCCAAGTAGGGGGCCAAACCAGGCCTGGCTCACAATCTGCAGCTTTCCTCTAGCTGAGGCAGCACTGGTGGCGGTTTACAGTGCTCAATGCTAACGGCCGCTCGCAGCTCGCAGAGCCCTCACTCTCCCCTCTCCGCTCATACACCGCTCCGCTCCTCTGCTCCTCAAAATTGAAACAGTAATTGTTTACATTTTCCCTGCAGGCCAAATGATGTTTCGGAAATGTCCAAAATAAACTTCTTAATTCATATTGACATCTTCCCAATAGGCCGAATGATGTTACCCTATTTGTTTGTATTGAAAATATCCAAAATGAACTCATTTATTTAGTTTAGTTTAGTTTAAAGGAGTTTGTAGAGCGCATGGTAACACCTCCCGGCGTGTCCCCGCGCTATGGAGAAAGAGAGCAGCAGCAGAGGAAAAAAGAAGCGAACCAGTTCACACAGCAAAGAGGCAGATTTTCAACTTCTTCCTAAATCTGATTTCATTACTCTCCAGCCTAATATCTAGGGGCAGGAGGTTCCATTGTTTGGCAGCTAAGGTGCGAAATGATCTGCCACCCATTTTAGCTTTTTTGGGGCAGGTAGTTTTGAGTAGACCCATTCCTTTGGATCTAAGAGATCTGTTAGGTTCATACACAGACACCAAATCAGATATATATGCCGGAGCTCTGTGATGAATGATTTTATGGCACCAGAGCATGGCTTTAAAAACAATCCTCTTACTGATCGGTAACCAGTGGAGGGCTGCTAGAGAGGGACGTGAAGGAGCTCGGCGGGGAAGCCTTAGTACCAGGCGGGCTGCCGAGTTTTGTAGAACTTGTAGCTTTTTTATGTTTTTCACTGAAGTCCCCATGAGTAATACATTGCCGTAATCAATACGGGACGTTATAAGTGCCTGCGTCATAGTACGTCTGGAGTTAATGGGTAACAGGTCGAGGGTGCGGTTGAGGGTTTTCATCACCCCAAAACATTTGCCAACAGTCTTCTTTACGTGGCTGTCAAATGACAGTTTATTATCCACCCATACACCTAAGTTCTTCGCCTCTTGTGCAGGCGAGGGCAGGGGTCCCAGGCAACTGGGCCACCACTCTGTCGTCCATTTGACCTCATTACCTCCTATAATGAGGACCTCTGTTTTTGTCCCATTAAGTTTCAAACAGTGTTCATTCATCCACATAGCCAGTTTGGACATGCACGCGTTGAAGTTATCAGCTTCCTTAGAAGGGGCCTGGGTCAGAGATATGAGGAGTTGCGTGTCGTCGGCGTAGGAGACAAGCTCTACGCCGAACGATTGCACCACTTCTGCCAGAGGGGCCATGTAGAGATTGAACAGGGTGGGACTCAGGGCAGAGCCCTGAGGAACCCCCTGTTCCAGCATCACCCTGTCAGAGAGGAAAGTACCTCTTTGAACCTGGAAGGTCCTGTTAGTTAAGAAAGATTTCAGCCAACCCAGTGCCTTGTTGGTGACTCCCGCTTTATTTAGACACTGTAGCAAGATGGAATGTGCTACAGTGTCAAAAGCGGCACTGAGATCAAGCATGATAAGGGCCATTGTCTTTCCCTTATCTGCTCCTTCTCGTAAGGTTTCAGTGGCCCTCAGTAGAGCTGTCTCCGTAGAGAAGCCAGTTCTAAAACCCGACTGAGATTTGTGGAAAACATTGTGGGTCTCAAGATGTTCCATAAGTTGACTGTTAGCGATTTTCTCAGCTAACTTGGCCACGTAGGGTAGCAGGGATATGGGTCGTAGGTTGTCCATTATGTCCATGCTAATGTTTGCTTTTTTCTTAATGGGTAGTACTATTGCTTGTTTCCATTCCTCCGGAAGGCGAGAGGTAGTAAATGAGGCGTGTAATAAGTGCCTGAAGTGAGGCTCTAACACAGGAAAGGCTTCAGCTAAAATTTTCGGGGGTGCTGGATCTCTAGGGGAGCCTGATTTAATTTTATTGCACATTTTGGACAGGATTTCATAGGAAGGGACTGTAAAAGAGTTTAAGCATACAGGTGTATTTACAAGTTTGTCATTTTCTATAAAGTCCGTGGCCGAGTCTATCTGGTTAGAGAAACTAGTATAGATTTTATGTATTTTGCCCGCAAAATACTGTGCAATATTGTTGCACGCCTCCACCGAGTCATTGTGAGCGGGGGAAATCATGTCCACTATGGATAGCTCTTTGTATATCAGAAACAGTTCCTTGGAGGAATTGCCTGCCTCCAAAATACGGGTGTGATAGTGCTTTGCTTTGGCCAAACGAACTGATTTATAATACTCTCTCTGCGTTGTTTTATATTGTATTTTAATATCTGCACAGAGATTCTGGCGCCAAGCTCTCTCAAGTTTCTTACAAGCCGTTTTCATGGCTTGTAATTCTTGGCTAAACCAAGGAGCAGTTTTCTTAGGTCTCCTGGCATTGGACATGGAACGACTTGGGGCTGTGATGTCCAGGGCCTTAGTGACGATGTTATTTAAGTTGTCATTAGCTGCCTCACAGTCTATCCCTATGGGAGGGCCTTCATCATGTACAATTTGCTTAAAAGAGTCAAGAGAGAAGTTCTTCCATTTCCTGCGTTTGTATCGCAGGGATTGATGACGAACAATCTCCGTTCTGTCAAGCTGTATTGTAATGGGAATAATATAATGGTCCGACCAAGGTATAGGTATAGGATCGGAAGTATGTACTCCCTGCCAGTTACCAAAAACGGGGTCTAGTAGGTGTCCTAATTGATGAGAAGGCTCTTTATTTTTTAGGTCAAGTTGGACAGATTGCAATTCCACTCGGATATCATCAGCGTTTTTATCTAAATGATCTTCGAAGTGAGCATTGAGATCCCCTAGCACTAACAGTCTGGATTTCCTCAGTGCTAAATGAGTGACCGCTTCCATTAGGGTCGGTGTAAACTCATATAGTGTACCTGGCGGTCGGTATATCAAGATGCCAGAGATCGAATGATTGGGGCCAGTGTTAATTGTGAAGGTACCGGCTTCACTATGATCAACCTGAGTGTGTACTAGGGAACAGACTAGAGGGGCTTTCGTGGCTATGGCGATGCCACCTCCTCTGCCGTCCTTCCTGTCCAGTCTAGATAGAGAATAGCCGTTGGGCATGGCCTGGATAATATCCGGGTCCGAGTGATCATCTAGCCAGGTTTCAGTTAGAAAAAGAATATTCAGATTTTGGTCCTCTAGTAGATGGTAGATTTCTAGAGCATGCTTCCGTAGGGATCTGCAATTCAGTAGTGCAGCTTTGATTATAGGGCCCGAGTTAGTGTCAGGGATTTGAAGGGATTCATGTTGACATCTTCCCAATAGCCCGAATGGTATTTTCAGAACTTTGCCATCAAAAATATTGGATATGAATTTGGCAATTCATAAGGTAAGTGATATTTAAATTCCAAATGGGCATCATTACAATGTGTCCATCCTTTATCACACTTTAAATACACAGTATAGTGTCCAGATGTTGTAGAAAGTCCATCATGGAAAATAATTGCCATTGCTTTGAAAGTTCTTCCTGAAATCGACAGTTGACTTGCCACAAATTTTTCATATTTGTTTCCAATTTTCTTCCATCTGCTCTACAACGTTGTAGCATTAAAATGACATATTGTCCAAATCTTTCTATAAATAATGTTGATAGCATTTCAGATTTGCAGTGACTACATTCCATATTTTGATTTGCTGATTTTACTATTTTGACACTGTTTTTCAATCTGGTATTGTCAAATATATGAATTGTTCTGTGGGTATTTCAGTGGTAGATGAAAATGAACAGTCTTCACATTTATGATCCCATCTGTAACATACTCCAAACAGATTTTCAATTTGGATTCCTTAACCTTCCAATACTGCAAGTGTAAGCATAAGAAATGCTTGAGCATCTTGCTGTACATTAAGGTGCCGATTCCGATCCTGTAAAACCCGGGTACTAATGGTCGTACGGAGCGTTTTCTCCGTACGACTCGTACCCGGGAATTCCACCTTACAAACCAGCAAGTACGATTCGTACAGAAATACCATTTCCGTACGAATCGTAAAAAACACTGCACGGCTAAAAAATACATACAATTCTGATCCTGGACAGTGCGTACGTGATGTCCGCACGGAGTCAGGCAGCGTTTTACAGACCAGCAAGTACGATTCGTACCTACAGCACTCCGCACGGCTACATTTTTACGGGAGCCAAAAAGTGCCGGAAAAGCTAAGTACGCTGCGATGCACGACGAAAAGGGAGCCCGGTACGCGACGTACACGCCATCACCCACATCGTACGTGTCATCATGTACGGTGCGTACCCCAACATTGCATATGTACGGTGTGTAAATACGCGCTGTTGGGGAATGCACCGTACATGGGCCAACAGTGCGTATGTACGGTGCGTATGTCCGCACCGTACACCCCACCCCCCGTATGTACGGACCGTACCCCCCGTATGTCTGCACCGTACCCCCTACCCGCATATGTCCGCACCGTACCCCAGGCGTACCCCAATCCTCGCGTATGTACGGACCGTACATACGTGAGGATTGGGGTATGCCTGGGGTACGGTGCAGACATACGTGGGAGGGGGGGTGGGGGGCCGTACAACTCGTACCCCGGGCACAAGTGTACTCGGGGTAGGGGTCGTAAAAAGTTCGCTCCGTACGGGGCCTTTTCCATGCGCTTGTGTTTTCGGACGGGCGGTACGGATCCACAGACCAAGCAAGGGCCCACAGTTTCAGCAGGTTCTCTTGAACACTGATGGCAGCCAACGACCACCGAAACACCACCAAAACTCCCCACAGCACAGCACAGCACAAGCCACAGTCTTTCAGTAATCTTTCGGCAGCCGGAAAAGCAGTACTGGCACTTCAAAAAACCACCTGATCACTGCTAACTCACTGCTGGTTCAATACTGGTTCAATGTAGGTTCCCTGTCAGCAGCGGCACTCACCTTCCGGGAAGATCAAAGAGCCACCACACTGCCACGGTGAAGACTGCTGAAAACCGCTGAAAACCTCGACACCCTCCAACAACAGGAACATGGCACTGTTGCAAAAACGGTAATGTGGGCACTTCACTCAGAACTCCATCCAGTGCCAGTGATTTCCTCTACGAATCGCTCTTGGGCGTGCTTAGTGAGTGAGTAATATGCTGCAGCGTTAAACAAACGATCGCAGCTCCCTCGGCCCAAGGCCGCACCAGGTGATGCCTCGTGGCTCCTGCCATGTTGTAAATTGTACCGCGGCTTCGGGCGTGCCCAGCAAGTAACCTGATGCTCCTGCCTCGTCAAACAAACATTTGCAGCTCCCGCCACGGCACAGGTAGCCTCACCTCAGAAGATTGTGGGCCAGGTGGTGGGCCAAGTAGGGGGCCAAACCAGGCCTGGCTCACAATCTGCAGCTTTCCTCTAGCTGAGGCAGCACTGGTGGCGGTTTACAGTGCTCAATGCTAACGGCCGCTCGCAGCTCGCAGAGCGCTCCCTCTCCCCTCTCCGCTCATACACCGCTCCGCTCCTCTGCTCCTCAAAATTGAAACAGTAATTGTTTACATTTTCCCTGCAGGCCAAATGATGTTTCGGAAATGTCCAAAATAAACTTCTTAATTCATATTGACATCTTCCCAATAGGCCGAATGATGTTACCCTATTTGTTTGTATTGAAAATATCCAAAATGAACTCATTTATTCATGTTGACATCTTCCCAATAGCCCGAATGGTATTTTCAGAACTTTGCCATCAAAAATATTGGATATGAATTTGGCAATTCATAAGGTAAGTGATATTTAAATTCCAAATGGGCATCATTACAATGTGTCCATCCTTTATCACACTTTAAATACACAGTATAGTGTCCAGATGTTGTAGAAAGTCCATCATGGAAAATAATTGCCATTGCTTTGAAAGTTCTTCCTGAAATCGACAGTTGACTTGCCACAAATTTTTCATATTTGTTTCCAATTTTCTTCCATCTGCTCTACAACGTTGTAGCATTAAAATGACATATTGTCCAAATCTTTCTATAAATAATGTTGATAGCATTTCAGATTTGCAGTGACTACATTCCATATTTTGATTTGCTGATTTTACTATTTTGACACTGTTTTTCAATCTGGTATTGTCAAATATATGAATTGTTCTGTGGGTATTTCAGTGGTAGATGAAAATGAACAGTCTTCACATTTATGATCCCATCTGTAACATACTCCAAACAGATTTTCAATTTGGATTCCTTAACCTTCCAATACTGCAAGTGTAAGCATAAGAAATGCTTGAGCATCTTGCTGTACATTAAGGTGCCGATTCCGATCCTGTAAAACCCGGGTACGAATGGTCGTACGGAGCGTTTTCTCCGTACGACTCGTACCCGGGAATTCCACCTTACAAACCAGCAAGTACGATTCGTACAGAAATACCATTTCCGTACGAATCGTAAAAAACACTGCACGGCTAAAAAATACATACAATTCTGATCCTGGACAGTGCGTACGCGATGTCCGCACGGAGTCAGGCAGCGTTTTACAGACCAGCAAGTACGATTCGTACCTACAGCACTCCGCACGGCTACATTTTTACGGGAGCCAAAAAGTGCCGGAAAAGCTAAGTACGCTGCGATGCACGACGAAAAGGGAGCCCGGTACGCGACGTACACGCCATCACCCACATCGTACGTGTCATCATGTACGGTGCGTACCCCAACATTGCATATGTACGGTGTGTAAATACGCGCTGTTGGGGAATGCACCGTACATGGGCCAACAGTGCGTATGTACGGTGCGTATGTCCGCACCGTACACCCCACCCCCCGTATGTACGGACCGTACCCCCCGTATGTCTGCACCGTACCCCCTACCCGCATATGTCCGCACCGTACACCAGGCGTACCCCAATCCTCGCGTATGTACGGACCGTACATACGTGAGGATTGGGGTATGCCTGGGGTACGGTGCAGACATACGTGGGGGGGGGGTGGGGGGCCGTACAACTCGTACCCCGGGCACAAGTGTACTCGGGGTAGGGGTCGTAAAAAGTTCGCTCCGTACGGGGCCTTTTCCATGCGCTTGTGTTTTCGGACGGGCGGTACGGATCGTACTTGCGCGCTTAGACTTCAGTTTTACGATTTGTATGTAAAACTGTCCGGGGACGTCTCGTAGACTTTTCCCAAAGCGATTCGTATGTATTTTTCACTTACGAATCGTACTTCGCCGTTTGTACGGGACTTGTACGATTCGTACGTAAAAAAATACGGATATGAGTCGTACGTTTTTTTTTTTTAACGGATCGGAATCGGCACCCAAGTGTAAATTGTGAAGAACCAGAACATATATCCAGAAGATGTAGAATGCCAGAAGCACTTTGGATTTTAGTTTTATCAGTTGTCAAGTTTTCAAAAATAGAATGCAACAAAGAACAAAACCGTTTTTCTCGAATATCAATAATTTGTTGTTGAAGATTTGGTAGAAAAAATATGACGTTCATAACTTCATTAGCATAGCAGTTGATACCTGAACTATTTTCTAACTGATATCCTACAATATCTTCAACAGTGCCCATTTTCTTTTTGTTTGGAACCTTAACATTCTCTTGATTTTATTTCTTATTTCCAACCTCACTACAGAGTTTCTTATATGTTACTTATAAGGTACTTCCAATGTTTACCATAGCACTGTCTACACTTAAACCTTGAGATTTATGAATGGTCACTGCATATGCTAAAGAAAGAGGAACCTGTTATCTACAAACATACAAGTCTTTAACAAGCAAAAAACTAACAGCACAACGTCCAATCTGGTTTACCTCATCAAACTGATCAAATTTAATCTTCAAAAATTAAATTCCATCTCTATTTGAATAATTAACAAAATCAACAACTTTTCCCATTGCTCCTTTTTCCACATCCAAATTACACCATTAAATTAGCCGACAGTTTTCACATACATATAAATTATTTTTTAAGCCAGCAGTCTTAGATATAGACTTTTCCAAAGAACCCAATTTTGTTTTTAATTTTTCTGACAATTTAATAGTAATTCCTTTGTGTTCTATTTTATCAATTGCTTCCATTTTTATTATTTGTTGTTTTTCCTGCTTTAAAAGTTCTTGATTGAATGTAGAACACTCTTGCAGTGTTGGCATTAGGTAAATTATACATTTCTTTTCTCCAATTTTTTTGTATATTATTTCTGGAGCAACATTTTCATTTGGAAACAAGTTTGTAAGTAGCCGACTTTGCAAAGCTTTTTTACCATGTTCTGCCAATACACCAATTCCTATATCTTGAAGAATGCTTCAATAATCTTAATCACTTGCCTTTTTAATAAGTTCTTTGTATTCAAAAATATGACAGAATGTTGACATTTCCAATACTCCCCAAAGATTTCCTGGTGTCTTCATGCACAAGTGTTTTAAAAACTGGTTCTCCTTTTACAGAGGTAAGTTGCAGTAGATCGAAAACAATCACATGTTTCCCTCCAAATAACATATCATAATATGTTTTTTAAATCTGCTGCATTCTAAATGTACAAAGGCAAGCATTAAGTTTGAGACCATGTTCACCTCATCAATTATCAGAAGTTTAATTTTCTTTAGTACCCTTGAAACTTCATAACAAGCTTCTCCAGATAGCTTGTGATATTCCAACATGTTTTCATGTTCAGCGGGTAACATCAGTAAACGATGTAGTGTAATCCCTTTAATGTTGTGTGCTGCTAACCCAGTTTGCGCGGTTACAACACAAGAAAAATGTGATTCAGTGGTTTTCTGTAGATAACAGGTCAAACCTTTAATTATGAAACGTTTTCCTGTACCAGCTTGACCACTGATATACATTTGAATAGGTTTAAATGATGTGCAGTTGCATTTTTTATTTTCATGAAATAAACCATGGTCCATCTGTTGTGTAACTTGCTGATATATTTCTTTCTGTTCAATATTTAGTTGTTTTTCCAAGTATCCCAAATTCATAATATCCTGTTGAGCTTGATGTATTGCTGTTTGTACTTCACTCATCGCTATTGCTGCTTTATTTTCAAGAATTGGTTCTCCTAGTGGATCTTGACTCAGTGAAGCAGAACTTTGGCTATCTTGAGAACTGTCTCTAGCAATCCCAGCTGCAATAGTAGCTTCTTGTTCAATTTCTTCATTCAACATTTGTAGATAATTTGGAAAAACTGTGCATTCAATGCTATCTTTACATGCGTTAAAAGAAACTTCATAGCACTGAAAATCTCCTAGTAATTCCATTTCAGTACGCTAAGGCTTGAACAGTTGCAGAAGTGCTAAATAGTAAAATTTCCTTTTATCTCGAGTTTCACAACTGAGTTTCCTGTGATTAATGAGATTTCCTTTGGTATGTTTCACCAAACATCCATCACAGCCAATGACTTCATATTTATGTTCTCTGTAATATTTCTCTTAAAGCTGTAATATTGCAGTACTTCATAGAAACATATGTGTTCAAGATAGGAACTTCTTTTAGGATAGTACATATCGAACATTATTGTTTTAAGAATATCGCACGACTTGCGGAGGGGGGGCGCTGGATGTTGGAATAGTATAATTTACTATTCCAACTCCAGTCTGTGCGGACAATAGGGAAGGTGTTGGATTTTAATTCCAACACCTCACCCTCTCCGCAAGTCATTGTTCCGACTTGCGGAGTAATGGTATGCGGAATCACAACGCGGTCGTTGTAGCGACCGCGTTGTGATTCCCTACAGGGAAAAAGATTTGTGGTAAACGTTGTTTACCTACTGTTTTCTTTATTGTTTTTTCCTTTGTGCTTTTCTTGTCATGGTTATTCTTTCTTAATAGTAAAGCAAAATATCTGAAGACAGAATTTAAAAAAATTGATTTTCTATTATTATAATAATTATATACATATATACTTATCTATTACTAAAGAAACACTTTCTATTTTAAAGGCTACATAGAAATGCATATATGGTTTTCTTAATAGGGTAACAATTACATCTGTGGTGCACAATAAGTGAAAAGAGGTGCAATAGTATTATCTGATGGTCACAGCATTACATATATAGTGCATGTAAGACTGCATGGCAACTACTTTGGTGTTTTTATAACTGTATGAGAGGGGTGCAGAAATTTACAAGAGAGGTCATAGAAAGAAGCAACAGAAGTGCAAAAGAATCAACAGAGGTGCAAAAAGAGCCAAATAAGCTACAGAAAGAGGAAACAGGTAAGCAGAGTAAGGCTAGAGAGATGCAGAAATAGGGAAGAGGGGTGCAAAGAAAGGCAAGAGAGATAAATACATTTGAAATAGAGGTGCAGGAAGAAGGCAGATCAGTGCAGAAAGAACCAACAGAGGTGTAGAAAGAGGGAAGAGAGTTGCAGAAGCAGGCAATACACGTACAGAATGGAGGGGCAGAGTGAGGCAACAGAGGTGCAGAAAGAGGGAAGGCAGGTGCAGAAAAAAGGAAAAAGAACTGAAGAAATTTTGAACAGAGGCGCAGGAAGAAGATAGAGCAGTGCAGAAAGAACCAACATAGGTGGGCCAACAGGCAAGAGCCATACAGAAAAAGGCAAGTGTAGAGCAGAATTAAGCAAAAGAGGTGCAGGAAGAAGTATCAGAGGTGGAATATAGGTAACAGCACAACAGAAAGGGATAGGAGAGGTGCCGAAAAAGGCAACACAGTTACAGAAATAGGTGAGTAAAGTGCAGAAGAATACAAGAGAAATGCAGAAACTGACAATAAAGGTGGAAAAAAGGCAAGTAGGGTACTGCATGGTGAGTATTTGGGTGTTTTTATAACTGCATGAGAGTTGGGCCTAGTCAAAAATGAAGCAGCACACTATGACATAACTCAACTATAAGTGTCTCCAAATTGTTAAAAGCACACATACATATCTCTCTATGGTATCAAACTATGATGATATGTCAAAGAAATATGTATACAATATTTCTGAAACATGTTGAAACCTAGAAACTGATTCCAACACTAAATGGGTAGTCCTTGTGTGATTGTTATGACTGCAAGGGTACTCTCTGGGTAAGTACAGGACAAGATGAAAAGTGACTGGCTAATTTCATGAGTGGAAACATACACATTCAGTTCATAGATAACTGTATAAATAGCAGTTGAAGGGATTCATCACTCATTGAGTACTGCCTAGGTGAATACATGAAAGTGAGAGGGTGATTTAATAAGTTCTTCAGAACCGCCTGGGTGATTACCGAACTAGTAAGATACTGCCTGAGTCATTACTGGTGTGGAAATGTAGTGACTGGATGAATTTAAAGCTACACGACTAGTGGCTGAGTGATTACAGAAGTACAAGAAAAGTGCGTATGTGATTGAAACAGTACAAGGGAATTAAAGGACTACATAGGTAATACATCAGTGATTGCATGACTGCAGGGATAATGTCTGGGAATTTACATGACTACATAGCATGTGACTGAGTGATTTTATTAGAGCATGGGTACTTCTTGGGTGATTGCAGGACTACTGAGGTGGAGCCTGAGTAAATAAAAGACTGCAAAAGTAGTGCCGGGGTGATTTCATAACAGCATGACTACCGGATGAGTGATTACAAGAGTACAAAGGTGGTGTCTTTGTGATTCAAGTAGTGCAACAGTAGTGCCTGGGTGATTATATAACTACATGACTTATACCTTAGTGATTACATAAGTGCATAGATAGTGCCTAAATGATTGCATCAGTGCTGAAGTAATGCTTGAGTGATTACAGCACTGCAAATAAAGCCGCTGCGTCTTCACCTTTCTATCCAAAATTATGCGGCATCTTTCCTCTATACTTTTGTACAGGGTAGAAAAAAGAAGCCTAATTGATAACACATTATATGATGATCTTTGAAAGCACACTTTTGTGCAACATCTTCACAAATCTATCTAAAATTATGCGGCATCATTCAACTATACCTTTCTACAGACTAGAAAAAAGAAGCCTAATTAATAACACCTTATATAAGCATCTTTCAAAGCATACATTTGTGCAGCTTCTTCACCATTCTATCTAAAATTATGCAGCATTATTCAACTATACCTTTGGTACAGACTTGAAAAAAAAGTCATTCAAAACACCCTATATGAGCATCTTCCAAAGCACATATTTCTACTTCATCTTTACAAATATATCTAAAATTATGCACCATCATTCAACTATACATTTCTACAGACTAGAAAAAAGAAGCCTAATTATTAACACCTTAAATGAGCATCTTTCAAAGCTTACATTTGTGCAGCATCTTCACCATTCTATCTAAAACTATGCAGCATCATTCAACTATACCTTTGTACAAACTACAAAATGAAGCCTAATTAATAATACCTTATGTGTACATCCTTCACAGCACAGTTTTGTGCTGCATCTTCACCATTCTACTAGTACTCACACTCTTGACCCTACCACAAAGAAAGAAACACAGCTCTTTCTATACATCATGCACCATATAATATATAAGACCTATGAAATTACATATACAAGTTGAAACATACATGAGACAGATCTCCTTGCACACCTTAATATTTGTCAGAGTCCACCTTCAAACTTAAAGGAACAGCTAAAATTATGCAGTATTGTACAAAATATACATATCCACACACTAAAACAAACTACCATAATCAGTAATCCATATTCCAATATACACATAATACTATACAAAACATATTTCAAACAACATTTAACTACATTACAACAAGCTATAAGAAACATCTCTACATTTAATAATATATATTTCAAACATCAAAGATCATGAATATGTTTTTACCTTTAAAAATAACGGCAACACATAAT
This sequence comes from Triturus cristatus, assembly GCF_964204655.1. Lineage (NCBI taxonomy): Eukaryota > Metazoa > Chordata > Amphibia > Caudata > Salamandridae > Triturus > Triturus cristatus. The sequence continues at coordinate 409,296,504 of NC_140583.1, read as the reverse complement.
GCACCTTACAAATTTATAACTCACCTTCCAAATTGATTTGTAGAGTATGAAATATCAGAAACTCAGAGTGGATTTTCTTATGCACAAAATCAATGTAATGCACTGCTCTCAGCAAGGTAAAACCAGTAATTTCAAAGTTTCCCTCTCTTCTCCACACTTATACATGTAAGTAACAAATCACATTGCTTCCCAGATTATTTCAAATTCTAAAACACATTTCTAGTGGTTAAACATATCAACCCTTACAAAACTGACTTCTAAAAGTAACCAAACTGCTCCTGGATTTTTTTGGGTGTTGTGACTCCACCATGCAGCGACGCGATGGAACCGCAAATCTATACGAGAGCTCAGAAATATATCACACATTAATTTACCACTATTTTTTAATAATACACCACTTTTAAAGATAGCACTGACTTGGGAAATGTCACTGTAATAACATATTACTTTTATATAAATTACAAAATCACATTTTAATGCCACAGTTAACTTTTAACCTTACCCCATTCTTCTTAATCCCAGTTTCCATTGTAACAGTTCATGGAACACTCAATTCATTATTTTCAAGTACATCACACTATGTTGCAAATGCAAACAGCAGGTGTGGTTGACATTTCCAAAATAGGAGCTTATCCTTTCTACTGTACCTTTACAACACTTTTTAATAACCAATAAGAAACATGCTTTTAAAAAAAAGTTAAGTGCACCCTACTTTGAATGTACAATGTTCTTAAATAGCCAATCATTTCTCTTCTTTTTTAAAAACTGCACCTTGTCCACAATTTTAGATACCTCTCATTCTACCAACTGACTACTTCAGCTATACAAAAGGGGGTGGTGATGGACGGAGTATCAGAACCAATCAAACACTCACACCCAGTCAACAGATCTGGGTTTGATCCATCACCGTTCTTTAGGCCACTCTGCCAGCCCAGTTCAGACATGGCCATTTGCAAATCAGTCTGACCCTGTGCCTCATGGGAACAGTCCAGCCCGAACTGCCAAGCCATGCCTTCCCTGGACCGGAAACAGGCTTCCTAGGACTGGTTTCTGGCATTTCAGCCGTCTTCAGCCAGGCTTGCTTGAATTCAGTGGCAAAGTGAGCAAGGGACTCACGTCGGAACATACCCTGCCAACTTATGGCGAACAAAGCGATATAAAAGGGGGTGGTGATGGACGGAGTATAAGAACCAATCAAACACTCACACCCAGTCAACAGATCTGGGTTTTATCCATCACCGTTCTTCAGCCCACTCTGCCACCCCAGTTCAGACATGGCCATATGCAAATCAGTCTGACCCTGTGCCTCATGGGAACAGTCCAGCCCGAACTGCCAAGCCATGCCTTCCCTGGACCGGAAACAAGCTTCCTAGGACCGGTTTCTGGCATTTCAGCCGTCTTCAGCCAGGCTTGCTTGAATCCAGTGGCAAAGTGAGCAAGGGACTCATGTCTGAGCATACCCTGCCAACTTATGGCGAACAAAGCGGTACGAAAGGAGGTGGTGATGGACGGAGTATCAGAACCAGTCAAACACTCACACCCAGTCAACAGATCTGGGTTTGATCCATCACTGTTCTTTAGCCCACTCTGCCACTCCAGTTCAGACATGGCCATATGCAAATCAGTCTGACCCTGTGCCTCATGGGAACAGTCCAGCCCGAACTGCCAAGCCATGCCTTCCCTGGACCGGAAACAAGCTTCCTAGGACCAGTTTCTGGCATTTCAGCCGTCTTCAGCCAGGCTTGCTTGAATCCAGTGGCAAAGTGAGCAAGGGACTCACGTCTGAACATACCCTGCCAACTTATGGCGAACAAAGCGGTACAAAAGGGGGTGGTGATGGACGGAGTATCAGAACCAATCAAACACTCACACCCAGTCAACAGATCTGGGTTTGATCCATCACCGTTCTTTAGGACACTCTGCCAGCCCAGTTCAGACATGACCATATGCAAATCAGTCTGACCCTGTGCCACATGGGAACAGTCCAGTCTGAACTGCCAAGCCATGCCTTCCCTGGACCAGAAACAAGCTTCCTAGGACCGGTTTCTGGCATTTCAGCCGTCTTCAGCCAGGCTTGCTGGAATCCAGTGGCAAAGTGAGCAAGGGACTCACGTCTGAGCATGCCCTGCCAACTTATGGCGAACAAAGCAGTATAAAAGGGGGTGGTGATGGACGGAGTATCAGAACCAATCAAACACTCACACCCAGTCAACAGATCTGGGTTTTATCCATCACCGTTCTTTAGCCCACTCTGCCACCCCAGTTCAGACATGGCCATATGCAAATCAGTCTGACCATGTGCCTCATGGGAACAGTCCAGCCCGAACTGCCAAGCCATGCCTTCCCTGGACCGGAAACAAGCTTCCTAGGACCAGTTTCTGGCATTTCAGCCGTCTTCAGCCAGGCTTGCTTGAATCCAGTGGCAAAGTGAGCAAGGGACTCACGTCTGAACATACCCTGCCAACTTATGGCGAACAAAGCGGTACAAAAGGGGGTGGTGATGGACGGAGTATCAGAACCAATCAAACACTCACACCCAGTCAACAGATCTGGGTTTGATCCATCACCGTTCTTTAGGACACTCTGCCAGCCCAGTTCAGACATGACCATATGCAAATCAGTCTGACCCTGTGCCACATGGGAACAGTCCAGTCTGAACTGCCAAGCCATGCCTTCCCTGGACCAGAAACAAGCTTCCTAGGACCGGTTTCTGGCATTTCAGCCGTCTTCAGCCAGGCTTGCTGGAATCCAGTGGCAAAGTGAGCAAGGGACTCACGTCTGAGCATGCCCTGCCAACTTATGGCGAACAAAGCAGTATAAAAGGGGGTGGTGATGGACGGAGTATCAGAACCAATCAAACACTCACACCCAGTCAACAGATCTGGGTTTTATCCATCACCGTTCTTTAGCCCACTCTGCCACCCCAGTTCAGACATGGCCATATGCAAATCAGTCTGACCATGTGCCTCATGGGAACAGTCCAGCCCGAACTGCCAAGCCATGCCTTCCCTGGACCGGAAACAAGCTTCCTAGGACCGGTTTCTGGCATTTCAGCCGTCTTCAGCCAGGCTTGCTTGAATCCAGTGGCAAAGTGAGCAAGGGACTCACGTCTGAGCATACCCTGCCAACTGATGGCGAACAAAGCGGTACAAAAGGGGGTGGTGATGGACGGAGTATCAGAACCAATCAAACACTCACACCCAGTCAACAGATCTGGGTTTGATTCATCACCGTTCTTTAGCCCACTCTGCCACCCCAGTTCAGACATGGCCATATGCAAATCAGTCTGACCCTGTGCCTCATGGGAACAGTCCAGCGTTTTAGGCGTGTTAGCTCACCTAGGTGTATACTCTTAATGGTATGGTGGGGATGTGCACTGCTGGCGTGTAAAGTAGTGTTCCCTGCTGTTGTTTTTCTATGTAGGGAAGTAGCCAAATGATTGTTTTTGACATAGATTTTAACATCTAGAAAATCTATTTGTGTAGTACTCAAATGAGATGTAAATTTGAGATTGTAGATATTAATGTTAATCTTGTCTATAAAATTCTTAGCACTTAGCTCATCCCTTCTCCAAATAATCAGGACATCATCAATGTACCGCCACCATTGAACTACATGGGTGCGGTATTCCTCCTGAAATGTGCGTTTGAGAACCTGCTCCTCCCACCAGCCTACATGAAGACATGCATAGCTGGGGGTAAAGCAGGCCCCCATTGCTACGCCTCTCTTCTGTACATAAACTTAATTTCCAAACACAAAAAAGTTGTTAAACAGGCACCACGTTACTAGATCTACTAACATCTTGTTGTGATTATACAGTTCTAGCGGTCTAGTTCCCAGAAAATGTGACAGAGCATTTAGCCCTGTTTTGTGTTCGATACTAGTATATAGCGATTCAATGTCTAACGAAATGAGCAGTAAATCATCTGTCCATTGTATGCTAGTCAATTTATTTAATAAATCACCGGTGTCTTTGATATACGTCGGGAGTTCCTTGACCAAATCTTGTAAAAAGAAGTCCACATACTGTGTAATATGTTCACCCATACTGCCAATGGCTGCTATTATTGGTCTTCCTGGCACTGGAGTGGTAAGTTTGTGGACTTTAGGAATAAAATATAGCCTTGGTAAGATTGGGTGCTCCACAAATAAGAAATTAAATTCTTCAGAAGAGATGTACCCATCTCTCTTCCATTGTAGCAGCTTACTTTTCAAATCATTCTTGGCTGTATTATATGTTCTATGATCTACTTTTTCATAACAAGATTTGTCATCCAGGTGTCTTTGTGCTTCTATTTTGTAATCCTTTTGAGGCCAGATTACAACATTGCCCCCTTTGTCTGATTTTGTTACCAAGATTTTATGGTTAGACTCGAGTTTTTTCATAAGTTGGAAGTATTTTGACTCCTGATTACTCTTATGACGTTTTTTGTGTTTGGTTTGATAGTGTAGTCCACCTCATGGAAAATGTCGATGGCATCTTTAGGCATCATGGGGATAAACCGTGATTTTGGTTTGAAAGGGCTTATGCCTGCTCCGCTTTGTTTGATGGCAGCGGCGGCTAAACGATCTTGCGTATTCAAAAAATCTGTGTCTTCCTGTGTTTCATTGAACCTATTATCAAATAAATGATGTAAGGTTAGGAGAGCTGGAACATCTTTTGCTTGTAGTTCCGTGTTTTCTCTGTTGACATTACCCTCTGTTTGAATGTCTTTCAAACCTTCCTTAATGGCAAAGAACTTTTTCAGTTTAAGTTTTCGTATGAAACAGAATATGTCAATCATTGTGCGGGTGTAATTGAAGTCACTAATCGGGCAGAATGAGAGTCCCAGCGCTAGTAATTGCTTTTCTGCTTGCGTGAGAGTGATGGTGGACAAATTGATGATAGTGTTGTCATCTACATTTATTTTTTGCGCCAGTAGGTTTTTTTTGGCTTTTTTACGTTTTTTGTAGTTTTTCCGCCTTTCCCTCCTTCGTATGTTGTTTCTTTTTCATCTTCTATCCTCATTTGCTGTCTCGGTCGTAGCGTTTGACGTCGGTCTAACGCTAAAAAATCCACCTCTTCTCCTAAGTCCAGCACTCTATTTTGCACTTCATCTTCCATATTACTTCCCCTTTCGGATGAATTCTCACTTGTTAGTGAATCTGTATCCGATATTGTTGTTTTTTCATTGGTGGCGAAGTTGGAATTGGTGCTGGAGCTTTGTTCTGGCAACTGGTTTCCTTTATTGCTGGTCTTATTACGCTTTGCTGTTTCATAATTACGGGCGAAAGTGTATATGCGACCATGTTCATAATCCGCTTTATCCCTGGCGAATTTGAAAGCTTTGCGCGCCTTTATTTTTTCTTCCTGTTTTCTTAAACGTTCTTTTATTTCTGCCCTTGTTTTGGTAATAAGATCATTCGGTTCCATTTTGCTCAGGCTCTCATTGATCTGCTCGATCTCCCGCATAAGTGCTTCTCTGTCGATATCCGCATACATTACCAGTATTCTTACCAAGTTTGCTGATGCTTGTAAGTTACTTTCGCCCCATTCCCTTAGCATGTTTGGATTAGGGCATTCGTAACTAGATGCCAAAAGAATTCTTAGCCCTCTCGAGACTCTTCCTGCTTCAATGTATTTGGACAGGAATTTCTGTTCCCACCACTTTGTAATTTCCGCTTTCATGCATTTTTCTAATCTTTTTAAAAGAACCTTCAGGTCCCCGTCTTTTACTGTGTTGCTATCAGATATATATATATATATATATATATATATATATATATATATATATATATATATATATATATATATATGTACATTACCTACTGGCGGTCGCCAGTAGGTAGTTATAGTTAGGACCCCTTTTCCATAGGAAATCCGCAACATTCTATTTTGATTAACTTTGGCGCCGGTCGACGAATCCTCGCGAATTTCTCAAAATAGGTGGGGCGCTACGCTCCGCTCCTACCCTGAAAGTCTCGGGGGGATTCGTCAAGCGGGGGCTGAGATAAAAGGGGGGTCCCAAAACGCGTTTTTCCCATGCATTTTTCCATAGGACCTTTAGACAGGGCTACAGCCCGAACGGCTGAACAGAATTACTAGAAATTTGGCAGAGAGGTAGTCCCTAGGTCAAGGAAGTGCCTTTTGTAGGTTTGGTGTAAATCTGTTCAGTAGGTCCTGAGAAAATAGCATTTAAATCAATATATATATCTGAGCCAGCTTAGGGTACGCTTACCGTAAGCTTACCGTACGCGTACGGTGGCGTGCGCGAGCGCGATTCTGATTGGCTGTTAGATCTTAGTAAACATTCGAATCGGCCGAAACCAGGAAGCGGCGGCCGCCATTTTGTGTGTTTCACTCAGAAAAAAAAGAGTGAAAACAAGAAAAGGGGGCAAGGAGGAGAGTTACAGACCCCCTTACATTTGTGAGGGGGTCAAAGAAGGACAGAAAAGTACAAAGAAAACATTTATGGATTTTAAAAAAAATCACGGGGTACGCGTACGGTAAGCTTACGGTAAGCGTACGGATGAAAAAAAAAATTAAAAAAGAAAAGAAATGCAGATTTAAGAGTTTAGATATTAGGGGGCTCTAAAAAGAGCCGTTGTGTTTATGAAGTGATTTTTTAAGTGGTACCTACAAGTAAGTACCGATGCAGAGTCTAAGGTTCAAGAGGAAGACTCTGTTCCCTTCATCATTGAAGTGCACACCATCTCCTCTATAAATGTCTTGCATGTCATAACGCAAGTTGTTGTGGTAAATGGCACCCATACCATAGTCACGGAGGAAAGCAGAAACAGATTTGTTGACGTGCTTTCTTGCTTTGTCAATTTGCGGACAGAAATGATTGGACCAGTTCCATTTTTGCCTTTGGCATATGTTGGAAAACACAAAGGCAGTTTTAGGGAAAAGTGAAAACAGTTGTGCAAAGGGGTCCTTCATAAGCATTTCCAGACCTACCCCAGTCAAAGTGCCTAGGTCATTGCCACCACAGTGCACTATTATGAGGTCAGGGTGTTGGATTTGCATGAAGGATTTCACCAATGGCATCAATTGGTGCCACTTTAACCCTCTCTGACCAATCCATTTAATGTCTACATTTGACAAAGCAAGGTCTCTCACCATACCTGTTTTCTCTGCAAACTTTTCACTCCAGAAGACATAGCTGTGCCCTACAATCCACACTGTGAACATCTTCAAAGGAGAACTGGATGCACTCAGGAGGTGTCTTTCAGTAGAATGGCAATAAGAAAAGAAAGACAGTTTGGAAATGGAGGCATACATATTTTTTTCAAAACAAAAAGAACTGATTGGCTGTTTCATACCATTCTAGAATAAAAACTAGGCTGTATGTGTAAATTAATAGAAGCATGTTTTGTATTGGTACAAAAAAATGTGTTACCAAAGAACAGTACTATGGATTTGCTGTTAGGTTTGAAAAGTCAAGCACTCTTGCTCTGTGGAATTGAAACATTGTGTGGCGAACTTCTGACCTAACTCCACACAGCAGTGTTCCATGAGCTGTTGCTATGGTAGCAGGCAGAAGTCAAGTTGGGGGAAGGGTACTAGGCAGAAGTCAAGTTGGGGGCAGGGTACTTTTGGAAAAGGGTTGGTTTTCAACCAATAGAAATGTGTGATTACATTTGAAAAAAAGGGGGAAGCACTGAGATTTGAAACTTACATGTATATGTGTGGAAAAATAGAGGGAAAGTTTGCCATTATCTGGTTCTGCTGAGAGGAGAGAGGTGTAGAGAACAGAGATCCTGGCTCTGATAATCTGCTGTTTGAGTGCCACATTTCTTTCACAACTAACTAATTTTAAAGGTGAGTTTAGAGTTTGAGAGGGGATGTATATGGTAAATTAAGAAATGAATAATAGAATTGGAATTCCTTTTGTAGAAGTTGTGTTTATTATTTTCTGTTTTGGGAGAAATTTAAATGTGAGGAACATGTAAAATAATATGGACAATTTTTTCATGATAAATTAAGGTGTACTGGTAAAAATAAGGAATACTTTAAGGGTTTGAGGTTGCAGTCAGTAATGCAAATACATTCAGCATCACTAAGGCTGGTTGCCCTTGCTGGAGTGTAGGCAGTCACCGAGGATACACATGGTGGTGGTCTGAAAAAGCAGTTTGGACATGGGCTTTTTAAGAAAATCTAAAAAGTGGATTCATAATGTGTCAGTCTGTAAAAGTGATTTTCACTTGCCAAAAAAAAAGAGCAGTAAGTGTGCATTTAAATTGGCAAAGAAATTTCGTTTTGTGACTAATGTGAAAACATGACTCTGTGTGCAAATAGGAATTACAGGCAGAGATTTATTGCGTATTGCTCTGGTGATTTCACAGTTGCATTAGATGGAAAGGGGGAGCGATTTTTTGGTGCAGAAGCAGACTCTTAGCACACACCCAGCTCCTGTCCATGTATAATCATGCACAGTATTTACAAGCGAGTGGGGTTTTCAGGTTTCAGTCTGTAATGCAAATACATTCAGCATCACTAAGGCTGGTTGCCCTTGCTGGAGTGTAGGCAGTCACCGAGGATACACATGGTGGTGGTCTGAAAAAGCAGTCTGGACATGTGCAATTTAAAAAAATCTGAAAAGTGGTTTCATAATGTGTCAGTCTGTAAAAGTGATTTTCACTTGCCAAAAAAAAAAGAGCAGTAAGTGTGCTTTCAAATTGGCAAAGAAATTTCGTTTTGGGACTAATGTGAAAACATGACTCTGTGTGGAAATAGGAATTACAGGCAGAGATTTATTGCGTTTTGCTCTGGTGATTTCACAGTTGCATTAGATAGAAAGGGGGAGCGATTTTTTGGGGGAAGAAGCAGACTCTTAGCACACACCCAGCTCCTTTCCATGTATAATCATGCACAGTATTTAGAAGCGAGTGGGGTTTTCAGGTTTCAGTCTGTAATGCAAATACATTCAGCATCACTAAGGCTGGTTGCCCTTGCTGGAGTGTAGGCAGTCACCGAGGATACACATGGTGGTGGTCTGAAAAAGCAGTCTGGACATGTGCAATTTAAAAAAATCTGAAAAGTGGTTTCATAATGTGTCAGTCTGTAAAAGTGATTTTCACTTGCCAAAAAAAAAGAGCAGTAAGTGTGCATTCAAATTGGCAAAGAAATTTCGTTTTGGGACTAATGTGAAAACATGACTCTGTGTGCAAATAGGAATTACAGGCAGAGATTTATTGCGTTTTGCTCTGGTGATTTCACAGTTGCATTAGTAGGAAAAAGGGGGAGCGATTTTTTGGGGGAAGAAGCAGACTCTTAGCACACACCCAGCTCCTGTCCATGTATAATCATGCACAGTATTTACAAGCGAGTGGGGTTTTCAGGTTTCAGTCTGTAATGCAAATACAATCAGGATCACTAAGGCTGGTTGCCCTTGCTGGAGTGTAGGCAGTCACCGAGGATACACATGGTGGTGGTCTGAAAAAGCAGTCTGGACATGTGCAATTTAAAAAAAATCTGAAAAGTGGTTTCATAATGTGTCAGTCTGTAAAAGTGATTTTCACTTGCCAAAAAAAAAGAGCAGTAAGTGTGCATTCAAATTGGCAAAGAAATTTCGTTTTGGGACTAATGTGAAAACATGACTCTGTGTGCAAATAGGAATTACAGGCAGAGATTTATTGCGTTTTGTTCTGGTGATTTCACAGTTGCATTAGTAGGAAAAAGGGGGAGCGATTTTTTGGGGGAAGAAGCAGACTCTTAGCACACACCCAGCTCCTGTCCATGTATAATCATGCACAGTATTTACAAGCGAGTGGGGTTTTCAGGTTTCAGTCTGTAATGCAAATACATTCTGCATCACTAAGGCTGGTTGCCCTTTCTGGAGTGTAGGCAGTCACCGAGGATACACATGGTGGTGGTCTGAAAAAGCAGTCTGGACATGTGCAATTTAAAAAAATCTGAAAAGTGGTTTCATAATGTGTCAGTCTGTAAAAGTGATTTTCACTTGCCAAAAAAAAAGAGCAGTAAGTGTGCATTCAAATTGGCAAAGAAATTTCGTTTTGGGACTAATGTGAAAACATGACTCTGTGTGCAAATAGGAATTACAGGCAGAGATTTATTGCGTTTTGTTCTGGTGATTTCACAGTTGCATTAGTAGGAAAAAGGGGGAGCGATTTTTTGGGGGAAGAAGCAGACTCTTAGCACACACCCAGCTGCTTACCATGTGGAATCATGCACAGTATTTAGAAGCGAGTGGGGTTTTGAGGTTTCAGTCTGTAATGCAAATACATTCTGCATCACTAAGGCTGGTTGCCCTTGCTGGAGTGTAGGCAGTCACCGAGGATACACATGGTGGTGGTCTGAAAAAGCAGTCTGGACATGGGCTTTTTAAAAAAAATCTGAAAAGTGGTTTCATAATGTGTCAGTCTGTAAAAGTGATTTTCACTTGCCAAAAAAAAAGAGCAGTAAGTGTGCATTCAAATTGGCAAAGAAATTTCGTTTTGGGACTAATGTGAAAACATGACTCTGTGTGCAAATAGGAATTACAGGCAGAGATTTATTGCGTTTTGCTCTGGTGATTTCACAGTTGCATTAGTAGGAAAAAGGGGGAGCGATTTTTTGGGGGAAGAAGCAGACTCTTAGCACACACCCAGCTCCTGTCCATGTATAATCATGCACAGTATTTACAAGCGAGTGGGGTTTTCAGGTTTCAGTCTGTAATGCAAATACATTCAGCATCACTAAGGCTGGTTGCCCTTGCTAGAGTGTAGGCAGTCACCGAGGATACACATGGTGGTGGTCTGAAAAAGCAGTCTGGACATGTGCAATTTAAAAAATCTAAAAAGTGGTTTCATAATGTGTCAGTCTGTAAAAGTGATTTTCACTTGCCAAAAAAAAAGAGCAGTAAGTGTGCTTTCAAATTGGCAAAGAAATTTCGTTTTGGGACTAATGTGAAAACATGACTCTGTGTGGAAATAGGAATTACAGGCAGAGATTTATTGCGTTTTGCTCTGGTGATTTCACAGTTGCATTAGTAGGAAAAAGGGGGAGCGATTTTTTGGGGGAAGAAGCAGACTCTTAGCACACACCCAGCTCCTTTCCATGTATAATCATGCACAGTATTTAGAAGCGAGTGGGGTTTTCAGGTTTCAGTCTGTAATGCAAATACATTCAGCATCACTAAGGCTGGTTGCCCTTGCTGGAGTGTAGGCAGTCACCGAGGATACACATGGTGGTGGTCTGAAAAAGCAGTCTGGACATGGGCTTTTTAAAAAAAATCTGAAAAGTGGTTTCATAATGTGTCAGTCTGTAAAAGTGATTTTAACTTGCCAAAAAAAAAGAGCAGTAAGTGTGCATTCAAATTGGCAAAGAAATTAAGTTTTGTGACTATTGTGAAAAGAAATGTAGTAATATATTTAAATAAAATAAAGGATTTTTTTTTTAGTTTTTTTCAGGTATTGCTGAAGAGCAGTGGACAAAATTTAAGATGCCTACAAAATCCAGAGTTCAAAAAACGCACAAAAAAAACCTATATTTGAAGACAACTAGAGGACCAAAGTTAGTAGAATATGCTCATGTTGGGAAAAAGAAAAAATCTTCTGGTAAGCAGAAAAAAGAATTTCTAAAAAAAATATTCAAAAGAATGAAAAATGTACAAAATGTCTGTACTCGAAAGGATGTTTTGAACAAAAAAGGAGAGGAAAAAATTGACAATTTAGTTACTGCAAATATACCTTCAGCAACTGAAAAGATTTATATAAATAGAAAAACAGCGTTTAAAGAGATACGTAGAAAAATGTTTCAGAGAAGAGTTATGTCCAATTTGATGAAGGATGTGAAGAAATATAAGAAAAAGACAAAGTTTTATAAAAGAAAAAAAGAAATAGAAGCCATTGCAGCAAAGGCATTAGAATTAAAAAGGAAACTATTCATTTTAATTTTGAATAGGATGCGTACATTAGACAAAATGGTTAATGTACTGAAATCACATAGCAAAAGGAAAAGAGTAGTGAACAGAACAAACTTTTGTAAAGTGTTTTTAGGAAAGTGGATGCATAGTTCAAGTAGTGAACCTTTTTTTAATGAAGAGAGCTATTTTCAAAGTAATAGTTTGCTGCATGCAGTTGACACCAGAGGTCGTTCTTATGAAGTAAAAAATGGTTGCATAATGGAGAAGGAGATAATGGTTCCAAGAGATGAGGTACAAGTGATGGCAGATGAGGCTATGGGGAGACGTCCTAAAGCCCCAGTGTACACTTGGAATTGTAGTAGTATTTGCACTGTGCGTCAGGAATCTATTGACAAATTTCGAGAGTTTCTAAGAGAATATAGTAAAAAAAGTATAAAACAGAAGATTAAGGTGCTTCAAAGTCTGGATCCATGCAGAGTGAGAGAGAATACTGGTTTGCAGGGTCATTCTCTGGCTTGTCTATCTAGAAAAGTGTGCAATAGTGTTTTCCATCATTTTAGGATGCTGGCTGTTCATCATACTGAAATGAGAAAGTTTGTGAGACGGTTGTATTTTGCCAAAAGTCCAGCAATAAAGTTAAATGAATTGAATAGGGCTCTGTTCCGAGGAACGGTATCAGATGTAGAGAAGGTTGTGGATGAAATTCAGTTTTGTTACTTTGGTCCTGAACAAAACAGTGCAGAGAAGGACACAGTAAAAGAGGAAGAAGTGGAAGAGAATGTAGAACCCTCTGTAAGTAACACATTTAATGATCATATAACAAAATTTGCAATAGTCTCTAATGAAAGACCAAATTTTACTTGTATTTGTTGCCGCAGAACTCATTATAGAAAACAAACTAGGAATGTTGATCTCTACAGAAAGAGTGAAAATGAAGATAATTATAAGTGGAAGGATTTTGCCACATATATATTTCTAGAAAATTGTTTTGATTTGGGTGAAGATCAGCGTATTTGTAAATACTGTTACAACAAGTTAGAGGAAAATAGAATGCCGACCAGAGCTGTACATAATAATTTAGAATTGGATGCTATTCCTGCTGAACTTTCTGAATTACATACATATGAGTCTATACTCATTCAATGTGTTCATCCGTTCCAGACCATAGTACGTATGGAGCCCAAAACTGGTAAATTGCCTCCTTCTGATTTACTGAGAGGTTTAAAAGGAAGAGTGGTGTATTTGCCCTTGGATTTGAAAAAAAATATGGAAACTATTGATGCGGATACTTTGGAAACTGAACCATAAATTATTCTGGTTAATGGTGTACCTACAAAGAATAAGAAGATTTGGCAGGAGCTGGTAGATGTGAGGAAAGTACAAAGAGCAAATTTGTATTTGAAAAGGAATAACAAATGGTATGAATCAATTTATATAGAAGAAGAAGAAGAAGAAGATTTACAAGAAGACACAGAAACACCAACTGGACAAATTGAAAAAGTGGACAAGTCAAAGGAAGAAGAAATTTATGAACATTTTAGCATACATCCTCTTCATTCAAAAGAAGTTATGGGAGATAATATTGATCTCTTTCAGATGAAGAAAGCAAAAGGAACTCCCGTGAGTGTATGGGAGGAGAGCTTGGAAGCTCGATGTTTTCCCCAGCTGTTTCCTAAAGGAAAAGGAGGACGATACGATGAACGTCCAGAACAGATTCCAGCTTCTGAGTATCGGACTACAAGACTATATGCTGAAGATCCCAGATTTCGACAAAGTATTCCTTATTTGTTCCATCTTTTATTTGAAAGCGACTTGTCTGCACTGTCTTATGCAGTAAATCACATTTTAAAAAGTGGAGTACATTTACAAAATGTGTCTGCTAAGGATTTTATGGAGAAAGTGCAGCACCGAGATGATCATTTGGAAACACAACTGATCAATCTGATGGCTTGTCAGCGTGGGACAAATGAATATTGGTACCGACGCCATGGTGAACTAAAATGCATGTTACGGAATTTAGGAACACCAACATGGTTCGTTACCCTAAGCTGTGCGGAGTACGCTTGGGATGATTTACTGGATTTTCTACGAGAGGCAAATTCAAACATTAAAAACATTGAATACAAGACAGCAGGAGAACTGTGCTCATTGGATCCGGTTAATGTTTGCAGATATTTCAATCATAGATTTGAGGCTATGATGTCCTTCATCTGCAATAAAAAAAATCCACCTCTTGGAGAAGTAGTAGATTTCTTTTGGAGAAAAGAGTACCAGGCAAGAGGTGCTCCTCATATTCATATGCTGTTGTGGATCAAGGATGCCCCAAAGTTTGGAACAGATACTGATGAAGCAGTGTTATCTTTCATTGAAGAATATGCAACATGTGCTATACCAAAAAGCACAGAAGAGAAAAAGTTAAAGGAGCAAGTTTTACGTTTCCAAAGTCATCGGTGTGGAAAATACTGTCGACGGAAATACAAGAGCAAAGATAAATACTACACTGAGGTGCCGATCACGATCCGGCAAAAACCGGGTACGAACCGTCTGACGGAGCACAATCTCCGCCCGACGCGTACCCGGTCATCAATTTTTACAAACAAGGAATTGCTATTCGCACGGGTACACCATTACCGTACGAATCGTAAAAAAGGCCGACCGAACAAAAAAACACCTACCAATGCGATCCGGGAAAGCGCCGACCTGACATCGGGACGCTCGCAGCCAGCCATTCACGACCCAGGAATCACGATTCGCACCGACGTCACCCCGCACGGTGAATATTTTGCGGCAGCCAAAAACTGCCGGGAAATCAGGACGACGCGAACAAGGACCACCAGTACGCGACGGACAGACGACGACGCGAACAAGGAGGACCAGTACGTGACGGACACACAGGACGACGCCACCAAGGAGGACCCGTACGCGACAGGACGACGCGATCAAGGAGGACCCGTACGCGACAGGACGACGCGATCAAGGAGTACCAGTACGCGACAGACAGACATGGACCCGAACCTACGAGTCATCCCTGCCCTCATAGCAGTCCACCTCCTCTACAGGTTACGACGCAGATGCCGCAGAAGGTCAGAATAACTAAGGGAGGGGGGAAAGTGGGGTGGGGTGGGGGTGGCAGGACCAGGGCAGGCCACAAAACAACCACATAAGTCACACACCACACATGGCCTGGACATACCTGACTCCCATGCCCTGGTCACCACGAGGGGGTGGGGGCGTGTCCTGATAAGCCAGCGACCGCCACAACGGAAGTCCGTCACCACGCGAACCGGCAACACAACCAGACAGGTACGTCCCATACCCACGCCTGAAGAGCGTGGGTACGAGTCGGACCACGCCCACACACGTCACCCCAACAATGGCGGGACGGATCGCACCCACGTGGCAAAGGCCTGGGTACAGGCCGCACAAACATCACATAGCGTGGGGACGGATATGTACGGACCCTACCCCCACCCCGTATGCAAGGAGCGCACCCCCCACCCCAACAGTGAAAGTACGACCCGTACCCCCACCCGCGTATGCATGGAGCGTACCCCCCAGCCCAACAGTGTAAGTACAACCCGTACCCCCACCCGCGTATGCATGGAGCGTACCCCCCATGCCAACAGTGTAAGTACGACTCGAACCCTCACCCGCGGACGTACGGACCGTACCCCCACCCCCACCAGTGTAAGTACGACTCCTACCCCCACCCGCGGACTCACGGACCGTACCCCCACCCCAACAGTGTAAGTACGACCCGTACCCCCACCCGCGTATGCATGGAGCGTACCCCCCAGCCCAACAGTGTAAGTACGACCCGTACCCTCACCCGCGTATGCAAGGAGCGTACCCCCCACCCCAACAGTGTAAGTACGACCCGTACCCCCACCCGCGTATGCATGGAGCGTACCCCCCAGCCCAACAGTGTAAGTACGACCCGTACCCTCACCCGCGTATGCAAGGAGCGTACCCCCCAGCCCAACAGTGTAAGTACGACCCGTACCCCCACCCGCGTATGCATGGAGCGTACCCCCCAGCCCAACAGTGTAAGTACGACCCGTACCCCCACCCACGTATGCATGGAGCGTACCCCCCAGCCTAACAGTGTAAGTACGACCCGTACCCCCACCCGCGTATGCATGGAGCGTACCCCCCATGCCAACAGTGTAAGTACGACTCGAACCCTCACCCGCGTATTCATGGAGCGTACCCTCCATGCCAACAGTGTAAGTACGACTCGAACCCTCACCTGCGGACGTACGGACCGTACCCCCACCCCCACCAGTGTAAGTACGACTCCTACCCCCACCCGCGGACTCACGGACCGTACCCCCACCCCAACAGTGTAAGTACGACCCGTACCCCCACCCGCGTATGCAAGGAGCGTACCCCCCAGCCCAACAGTGTAAGTACGACCCGTACCCTCACCCGCGTATGCATGGAGCGTACCCCCACCACACCAGTGTAAGTAGACTCGTACCCTCACCTCGAATGCATTGAGCGTACCCCCACCGTGTATGTTCCAAGCGTACATATCCTGAAATCGGAGGTGTGTGTGCAGAGTCCACCCAGCAGTGCCCTGAGACAGGAGGGGTGGGTGTGGAGTCCTCCCAGCAGTGCCCTGAGACAGGAGGGGTGTGTGCAGAGTCCTCCCAGCAGTGCCCTGAGACAGGAGGGGTGGGTGCCTATCACTCCCAGCAGTGCCCTGAGACAGGAGGGGTGGGTGTGGAGTCCTCCCAGCAGTGCCCTGAGACAGGAGGGGTGGGTGTGGAGTCCTCCCAGCAGTGCCCTGAGACAGGAGGGGTGTGTGCAGAGTCCTCCCAGCAGTGCCCTGAGACAGGAGGGGTGGGTGTGGAGTCCTCCCAGCAGTGCCCTGAGACAGGAGGGGTGTGTGCAGAGTCCTCCCAGCAGTGCCCTGAGACAGGAGGGGTGGGTGCCTATCACTCCCAGCAGTGCCCTGAGACAGGAGGGGTGTAACACATGTGTGTGAGGCCAGAATTATCCACATGCATACTGGCTACAAGGGAACATGTCCCCATGAACTCATGTCAACAGACTCCACACACAAGTACAGTGACCACCAAGGATGCCACGATTGTTGCAGGTGGAGACATGGCCCTGCATGCATGGCCAAAGTAGAAGGGCTCCGTCACACACACAGCTCATGTAGACACAGCTCTGCGCTAAACATTGGGAACACCCTGCAGGGAAGAAAGCTGGGTACACAGAGGAAGGATTACACCCTGGGACAAGTGCACCATGCAGTAACTGCTTACATGAACAAAGAAAGTTAGCCAACACCTTGTGATGGTACACAGATCCCAGGGTCCCACCAATGAGCAGTACACTACTACATATCCCACACACCCAAACCCTTACACACCACCCAAAACCATGTAGCAGCCCCACCAACACCAATACCAGCATAGCAGTAGTGTGATAATGAAAACAAAATTAAGCTTTATTCAGCATGAGCACAATGTCCGTGGATCGCAGGCAGTTCAATCTTCACAAAGCCCATAGGGCAGTCAATGATTCTCAGCTGGATGGGGGACACAGTGGGATGCGTGTCCCCTACCTTGCCTGCACAGTCAAATGGCATCGTCTTCCACACTGGTGAGGGCATCAGGGGGGAGGGAAGCAACAGGCACCGCAGGGACATCAGGGCAAAGGGGCGGCGTTGTGGATGCAGGGATGGAGGACTCCACCACAGGGGGTGGGTCAGTGCCAAAGGCGGAGGCCAGGATGGCACTACACACCTTTGCAAGGTCCTCCAGGGAGTCCCCTGCACCCGAAGGGACCTCAGGCCCCAAGGAGGGGGGGGGGTCAGAGGGATGGGTCGCAGCGCCACCGGGGGAGGGTGGAGACAGGGGGGGAGACTCAACCACCCTGACCGGGGACCTCCTTGACCGCTTGCGTGGTGGTGTAACTGTGGGGCTCAGGGACAGAGCGGCCATGAAGGAGTCCTTGGGGGAGATGTGGCCAGGAGAGCTGAGGGGAGGGGATTTGGAGGGAGTGGACTGGGTGGAATGCGGACTCCCACTATGGCTGCGTGTCACACGTTTGCCCCCCGACCCAGTGGGTGTGCCTACCTCACCCTGTGTGTGCGTGTCAGGAGGAGTGCGGTGGACCTTCCCTGCTGGTGTGGTGCCCGTGTCCGTTGATGTGGGTGCATGCCGAAGTCTGGGTGTACGTGGGACAGGCATGGGAGTGGGAAGTGTGGATGGGGCAGGGGTAGGTGGGGGGAGGTCGCGCTGCAGGAGACCCACTGCTGCAGTCAGTGTGGAGTCTATGGACCTCAGCAAGTTGCGTTGGTCAGCCTGCGATGAATGAATGCCCTCCAAGAAAGCCTCGATGTTGGTGAGGGTTTTGCCGTGGGCATGGAGGACATTAAGGATCGCAGCCTGACCAACCTGCAGTTGCCGCTGGATGTCCACAGACTCTGCATTGGCGGCAGCAGTGGAGACAGGGGCAGGGGGTGCGGTGCCTGGCAGGAAGGAGACATGCTGTGACCGGGCACGCTGGGAAGGGACACGAGCAAGTGGGAGGCGGCTGGTGGGAACTGAGGGGGCGGTGCGAGGTGTTGTTCCGCTGTCAGCTGCTGGTGCAGCCACCGCCCACTCGGAGACATCCTCCTCGGACCTGTCAGCTTCGTATTCTGACGTGCCAGTCGACAGGTCCTCGGCCGCACTATCCTCCACCTCTGTCCCACTCGATGTGCCAGCCCCGATGTCACGGCTGGCACTGGTGCTCGGTCCCTCCGCCTTGCCTGTGTCCATGTCTCCCTCTGTGTCCCCCGACGATGCTGTGGGCAGGGTGGAGAGACAGAAATTAATCAGACAGCTGTACACATCAGTCACATGAGTCCAATCGACATAGGTAACACTGCATAGCCTGAAAAGGAAGATCCCTAACATCTACTAAACAAGGTACCGATGTAGGGCATGAAACACACAGTTGGTTGAGCCACCATGCCACTGAAATACCATGGAGAGCATGAGACAATAGCTAAACACAGGAAACGGAGTCTGACATAGCACCCAGGCCCTGGGGACAATCCAGCACTGCATCTGCACCACACAGCGTTGGCGAAAATACCGATGACCAGGGACATATCCATGAACTTGAGACACATGCTGCATAGGTAATGCTGAAAACATGCCCAACATGACTCGGTCACTGCACATTGCGTGTGTGTCCAGACACATCACACACTGCCCAGACCCAGCAAGTAGAAATCAGGATTTGACACATAGGCATTGCCCGCCCCAACAAGACCCTACACGAGGCAAATTGTTGAGACACAGGTGGCACCAACATCTCATAGTCTGGGTGATACACACAGGGGCAGGCAAAAAGCAAGATTGGACGCCAAACAGCCAAGGTGCGCCTGTACAAATAATGAGGTACCAGTGCCCATCCTCAGATGAGTATAACAAGACACACAGGCACTGGCAACTGTGAGTATGAAGAAGGACAATCAGGTCAGGCTGCACAGTGGACACCTGTACAAAATAGCACGTCTATATACATGGTGACAGGGGACAATGGCACAGAGCACAACCTACGCTGTAGACACTGAGATTGGCCACGTTTATGATGACACATACACCACTGAGGAAAAGGTGCCCCAGGGGACAGTAGTGGGCACGCAACTACATGCTACTGAATGGTAATGACTGCAACACACGTCACCATCCCTGCACTATGTGTATCGCACACTCATGCACATCATGTCACAGGCCACTACATAGGACATGCGCGCTGTAAGGCATGACACATGAGAGACCAACTCCCATGTCTGGAGTCAGCATCAGTGCCAACTGACATGGAACCCACATGCAGTGAACTTGACAGTGCACAGGCAAGGTCCCACAACCTGTTACACACCACCCCCACACATGATGCTACAGTCATTGTTCTCGTGGACAAAGCGCCAGCCTACATTACCTTGTGAAGGAGTGACTACACACAGACCAGGGAACACATTGCAAGGAGGGGAAGGGTGGCAGGGGCGCAGCGCTATACTGGGGCAAACAGGATCTGCACAGCACCTTTAAACCCTGCCAGTGAATTCATGCTACTGTGCCCTTACAAATGCCGGTGACACACAACAAACACACATGTACCTACCCCCTTCCGGCTGCTGCATCGCCTGTAAGCGCCTCTCCAGGTCTGGAAAGACCACCGGCAGCACACGCCTGTGGAGGTGGCTCAGACGGCGGCGGCCGCGGTTCTTGTGGCTCTCAGGTGAGTCCCCCAGCAGGAGCCGTGCAATCCTCCGCGTCCAGCACCGGATATCCTGCCAGCGTTTCCTCACCTGGGGCAGGCTCCGCCTCCGACCATCCACACCCCTCACGGCACTGACGGCGGTCAGCCAGATCTGCTCCTTGGCAGTGGCGCCTACCTGTGAGGAGGAACAAGTGACACCACATCAATACACCAGCCACATGTCACAGAGAGACATATGGGTACAAATTAGCTGGTTACAACAAGGCATGTCATGCAGCCAACGCATTGCACCTTTGTCATAGGGACATCATCCCCTGGTGAGGGAAAAAGCAGTACGTGCCACAGTGGGTACACAGGTGGAATGATGGCAATGTCACAATCAATGATCAAGGCTCACACTGTGCATCACACCCACCCCTCCTGTCTCAGGGCACTGCTGGGAGTGATAGGCCCCCACCCCTCCTGTCTCAGGGCACTGCTGTTAGTGATAGGCCCCCACCCCTCCTGTCTCAGGGCACTGCTGGGAGGACTCTGCACACACCCCTCCTGTCTCAGGGCACTGCTGTGAGTGATAGGCCCCCACCCCTCCTGTCTCAGGGCACTGCTGTTAGTGATAGGCCCCCACCCCTCCTGTCTCAGGGCACTGCTGGGAGGACTCTGCACACACCCCTCCTGTCTCAGGGCACTGCTGTGAGTGATAGGCCCCCACCCCTCCTGTCTCAGGGCACTGCTGGGAGGACTCTGCACACACCCCTCCTGGCTCAGGGCACTGCTGTGAGTGATAGGCCCCCACCCCTCCTGTCTCAGGGCACTGCTGTGAGTGATAGGCCCCCACCCCTCCTGTCTCAGGGCACTGCTGTTAGTGATAGGCCCCCACCCCTCCTGTCTCAGGGCACTGCTGGGAGGACTCTGCACACACCCCTCCTGTCTCAGGGCACTGCTGTGAGTGATAGGCCCCCACCCCTCCTGTCTCAGGGCACTGCTGGGAGGACTCTGCACACACCCCTCCTGGGTCAGGGCACTGCTGTGAGTGATAGGCCCCCACCCCTCCTGTCTCAGGGCACTGCTGTGAGTGATAGGCCCCCACCCCTCCTGTCTCAGGGCACTGCTGTGAGTGATAGGCCCCCACCCCTCCTGTCTCAGGGCACTGCTGTTAGTGATAGGCCCCCACCCCTCCTGTCTCAGGGCACTGCTGTGAGTGATAGGCCCCCACCCCTCCTGTCTCAGGGCACTGCTGGGAGACATCAGGCACCCCCCCCCTGGGACCCCCCAGACAGTACATGGCATGTGTGTTACACCTGGACACAATGGCAGAAGTCACAGTCACAACATAGGGACAGTCTGTGGCAGTGGCCTATGCACTCACCTGATACCCTGGTCACCCATACAGCATGGAGTACTGTGGGAGGATCACATCCAGCAGAGCCATGTTCTCCTCCAGGGTGAATGGCTGTGTCCTCTCCACAGCCCTTGACATGGTTCCAGGGAATCAGTAGCAGCAGCTGGGTCGACGAATGCAAAGATGTGCAGGCAAGTACTCCCTCATGGGACCTGGCTGCCTTATATGTGCCCTTCTGCCCAGTCTCATGCACAGGAGTACAGAGTGATTGGTCACTCACATTTGCATCCTATGTTTCCACCAATCCCTTCAAACCTAGCAGTCTGTGGGTTCTCTATCGGTTTCATTCTCCTGCATGATGTCAGCCCCACAAACACATTGCAACAAAGTAGAAGAATTCGAACTGACTTCTGCTGTGCACCTTCCAGAACAATTTCGGAATTTGAACTTGGTCTCCATGACAACCAGCATGCATGTAGGCCTTAATACTTGTCCCCTATGTAATTTGGAGCATCACACACAGGTACGGTGCGTTTCGGGGCCCTAGGGCACCCCAAATGCATGGCAACGGCCCGTACATGCATGCCTACGTTCACTATCACTATGGGTCTGCACGCGTATGCGTACTCGTAGTGGTACGGGCCGTACACTCGCATGTACGCTCACTATCACTACGAGTATGCATACGCGTGCAGACCCATAGTGATAGTGAGCGTAGATGCGTGTGTACGGTCCGTACCACTACGGGTACGCATACGCGTGCAGACCCATAGTGATAGGGCCGTACACACGCATCTACGCTCACTATCACTATGGGTCTGCACACGTATGCGTACCCGTAGTGGTACGGACCGTACGCACGCATGTACGCTCACTATCACTATGGGTCTGCACGCGTATGCGTACTCGTAGTGATAGTGAGCGTACATGCGAGTGTACGGTCCGTACCACTACGGGTACGCATACGCGTGCAGACCCATAGTGATAGTGAGCGTACATGCGTGTGTACGGTCCGTACCACTACGGGTACGCATACGCGTGCAGACCCATAGTGATAGTGAGCGTACATGCGTGTGTACGGCCCTATCACTATGGGTCTGCACGCGTATGCGTACTCGTAGTGCTATGGACCGTACAAATGCCTGTACGCTCGCCATCACGATGGGTACACATACGGCAGCACTCCCACAGTGATTTGGGAACATACACAGGCCCTCTTAGCAGCAGTACGGCGGTTTTTACACATCACTGTGGTGATAGGCGACACACAGGTAGGAATAGGGCGGACATACTTGTCCATGGATGGACATACTTGTCCAGGAATGGACATCAAGGCATCGTCTGTGCATTACTACATGTGTGGGGCACAGGTGTCACAGGCTGTGATGTGGAACATGCCTCCTGAGTGGAGAAGGCACCAGATGTATGATGAGATGTGTACAGGTGTACTGTGTGAGGGTGCAATGTGTGCCAGGCATGCCCTTGACTCCTTTGACATGTGTGCATGTCGGACTGCGCACTTGGGGTGAGCGTCACTGGCATGGCACGGACACCAACACACGGAAGTGTCCCATGACGCCCGGTACAGGGGTCATGACACATGACTTGTCACTACCCACAGTGCACAATGTGACTATGTCATATATGTGTCCGGGATTTACATCAGGTTGATGTTGTAGCACCCTCAAAAGCTGCAGCCGTTGCAGCAACCAACATGTGGCTGTGTGTAGATTGTCATTGCACACTGTTCCGCACACCATGCCACATGTGTTATCGGATGTGAGGTGCACATGTATGCATGGGACACGGAGTAGCGTGACAAGGCCATGTCAGCATCCTCACAAGGAATGTGTGGTGAGTCATGACATGTGCACCTTCATGGCAAGGTGTGTGGGCTGGACTAGTGTAATGTCATGTGACCTGTGGCTCCAGTGTTCCGCTACCAGTCTCTGCAATCGGCATCCCACTTCTGCTGATGTGTGGGTGTATGTCACTCCTGTCTTGCGTCGGGCTGTTCACTTGCACTGGGAAACAGCTATTCCCATGGCGTGGCATGGGGAGGTTCTCAATCACCGTGTGTAGCTGGGTCTTGGAAGGAGTGTCACCTTGCATCCATACGTGTCCTGGGCATGTAGCACATACCTGACTCCCTATGTAGCATGTGTGTATTGCCAGATTTACATGTGCTCAGTAGACATGAGTTGTTGTCGTAGTGCACTCACTCTTCCTTGTCACTTCCTCATTACTGCAGAGCACCGCCTCTTGCCCGGATAATTCCAGACTTGGCTGCCATGCAGGAGAATGACGGCATCCGGCTCTACCGCTTCACCCAACCGTTGATTCTGGAGTTGACGGCGAGACTGACACCACACCTGCAACCGCTGCACAGGTATCCCACGGCACTGACACCCCAGCTGAAGGTAATGGCTGCCCTACATTTCCTTGCCACGGGTACCTTTCAATATACCATAGCTCATGTTGGTGGCATGTCCCAGAGCATGTTCAGCGGTGTGCTGCATGATTTCTTAGAGGCCATGTTGATTCACCTGGATGACTTCATCAAGTTCCCAACCCCTGAACAGATGACAGAGGTCAAGCGTGGATTCTATGCCCTGGGAGGGATGCCCCATGTCATTGGGTCCATTGATGGGACACATGTAGCTTTGGTACCACCACACGCACGGGAGGTGGCGTACCGAAATCGGAAGCACTACCACTCCATCAATGCCCTTGTGGTGTGTCTGTCCAACATGGTGATTTCACATGTCTGTGCTCGTTTCCCAGGATCAGCACACGATGCCTACATCATGAGGCGTAGCGGGATGCCTGATATGATGATGCAGCTGCGCAACGAACGGGCATGTGTTGTTGGTGGGTACAGTCTGTCTGTCCTGTATTCTGTATAGCCGAGCAGCACGACCGCTTTGCCAGTTCTAACGATATCCATGTGCTTTCCTTGTAGGGGACGCTGGCTATCCCAACATGCCTTGGCTGCTGACACCTCTCCGCAACCCCATCACGCCGGCCCAGCTCCGCTACAACACCGCCCATGGCCGGACAAGGCGAGTGATAGAGAGGACGTTTGGCATGCTGAAGAGCCGATTCCGGTGCCTCCACAAGACCGGCGGCGCACTCCCATATGCCCCGGCGAAGGTTTGCAAGATCTTCATGGTCTGCTGCATGCTGCACAACATGGCAGTTGAAAGAGCTGTGCCACTCATCCTGAATCAACATGACAAGGACCATCCACCCGTGGAGGACGAAGGGCTTGGCAATGGGGCTAGTGATGTGGAGGATGTGGAGCCGCAAGAGGACATCCGGACTCGCCTCATACGCGACTTCTTTGCTTAGTGGTGAGTACCAGTGTCTGAGTGTGCACGCCTTGGTCCCCGTGTGGCATGTGTTGTGATGTGTGTCTCCACCTGCATGTATGGCACGTGAGTCAGAGGTGTGTGTGGGTGTGTCACTGGAGTGATGGTGGCAGTGATGGTAGTATTTCCCCACTCATAATTGTGACCTAGCATGTTGTCATCCATACATGTGTCGAGTCAATGCACATGCAAGTGGCTGTGCTTTTTGTGGCTGACTTCTTGTGTGTCTCTCTTCCCCAGGTACCTGCGCATGCCATCTTCTGGTTGCATTGTTGTGGCACTGCTATTCCTCATGGACATGGCATCGTGGGCTGACTCAGCGTTACAGGCACGGACACGTTTGGAAGTCTCCATGGGCTAAGGGATGCATCTGGGGTGTATTGGGTGTGGCAGTTGTTCACGATGTGTGCACACTGCCCCGGTCGGGGTTTGGTTCCTCTGCAGACATGTGGCATCCCCATGGGACACGACATGCAGCTGGGTACACCTGAATAGATGGGCTGCCTGGTTGTCAGTCATCAGTGATGGGATAGTGGATTGTGATGATGGCATCAATGTGTGTGACACTGCCCTCGGACACATACGGTTAACATTGTCTTGACATGGCGTGGGACTTCCACATCAGCGGATCTATGGTGTATGTCAGGCTCTCCGTGTGCAGCTGTGGGTATTTAGCTGTTAGCCGACACTTGTGTGCCAGTTCCATGGCTATCACGCATTTGTGCTGCAGAAGGGGGGTGCCAGTGTTGGACCCACATGTTACTCCACATGATGTGTTCATGTGTACTTCAAGTTGCCTCTGCAATCCCAAAAACATGACTAATAAAGGTGTCCCTATGCCTCCAAGGTGCCTCTTCTCAGTCAATGCTGGTGTGTTGGCACGGTGCATCCTGCATGTCTGGCATGGTATTCCCTGATTGTGGCTATGTGTCAATGTGTCGAGTGGCAAGATGCAAGCTGTGTGTGTGTGCTGAGACTGTGTATTGGGCATGATGTCCATGACTGTGTGGGTATTGTGACATGTGCCATCCCCATGCATCCAACGTTGTCCATGACCCCATTCTCTGCATCCACCGGACTCAAGCTTGCAGGACATGGTTCTGCCACCTGTCTACACATACCTGGGTGCCCCCCAGGACACTGGCCAGGATCCCTGACCTCTGCGCATGACTGTTGCTGTACTCAATGTGTCTGTCAGCACGGTTGTTCGGCCACCCCCTCAGCTGGTTGTGCCTATCACGGGTGTGTATGGTGCTCCATGTCTGTCTTGCCTAATAAACTGTGACCCATGTGTCCTGTGCCAGACTCAGGCCCCAGGGTGTGGATGGTTGAAGAGAACAGATGACTCAGGCATGTTTAGACTGTACAAGACACATGTTAGGTAATAATGCTACCAGCAGGCATCTACTCTTAATAGTGTGATTTATTATTGGGGGGGGGGGGGGACAAAGTGAGGGGCTTTCCGGGATTAGGGAATCCAAAGTTCAGTAGGGGAGTTGGTGTCCTTGCCATTGGAAATCCTCAGAGTCCATGCCACAGTCTTTGTCAACATTGGTCAGCCAGTGACCAGCAGGGCCATGTGGTAGAGAATGTCTCTTGATGCTGTGATGCTGTTGCTCCAGTGGGCCAGGTGCCAGGCCAGGTGTCCTGGGAGATGGTGATGTAGCAGCCACCCTCACGGTCCTTTCCGTGGACGACCCGGCTTCCTGCGGGGAACCTCAGCAGCAGGCCGTGACGACGTCTGGGATGCTCCGTCGGATGTTTCCTCCTCCTCCTCCTGATCCCTCCCTGTGGGTGGTGATGTTCTCCGCCTTCTGGCACAGGGAGGGTCGGCCATGGTGTCGGCCATCCGACGGAGTGTAGCGTGAATCCCCTGGAACGCCGTCACTTGCTCAGCCTGTCTGTCCTCCATCCTCCGTTGGTGTACCAGTAGACAGGCTATTAGCTCCGCATGTTGCTGGGCCTGCTGGACCTTGATCCCCTCGAGGACGGACACAACCTGGGCCATGCCCGTGGTGTCCTGCCGGTATGAGTCCAGGATGTTACGGACATGGGAAAATACCGGATCCCCAGCCAACTGGTCAGGCTCGCGCCTCCGCCGTCCTCCACTCCCACCACCCCTGCCCACTTGCGCCTGGCCTGCACTTGTGGGCACATCGGGTCTCCGGGACCCCTGAGGGGTGGCATTGGCGTTGTCGCCTGCCTCCTCCTGGGTGCCCGGGACACCGTGTCACTCCTGGCGAGCCTGGCTGCATTGTGGTGTTGGGGCAGGGATCCTGGGTGTCTCCTGGGATGTGGCAGGAGTGGGGGTGGTGGTTGGCACGGTTGTACCTGACGCAGGTGCTGCAGGTGGTTGGACACCAGAGGGGCCAGGTCAGTCGGGGTCGTCCGCAGAGTGGTGAGAGTGGTCGCTGCCGGTGGGATCGGTCTCCTGCAGATCCGGGTCCTGTGAGTGTTCCCCCCCAGTGTTGGGGGGTTCAGCACAACGTTGACCTGTGTGTGAGAGAGACAATGTTAATTTTGGTCCATGCAACATCCATGTTTCATCCGTTTCAAAGTTGGCACATTTCCTCTTGGAATTAGGATCTGTCTTGCATTCCACTCACAGTGCACTTGTGCATGGGTGTGTCCCTTGGGCACCAATTTGGCCCCTTTAACTATGTGTGGCACAGTCTTACTTGCTGCGTCAAGTGTGACTGCAGTCAGCAGTGGAGTGTGCAGGTGTGGCGAGCCATGCATTTGCGCCTTCCTTGTAGCACTGTACATGTGCACATGGAGTGGATCCACACACTTATATGATGCAGGTAGCTGTCCTTGTGCTCGTGTACAGGTTGTGACATGGCCCTGCGTTTTGCCATGATGAAGAGGGGGGGTTCTGGCACTGGCCACCCTTGTCTACATGCACGCAGTCCACCTGCTGACGAGCAGACATTCCCACACACCAAAGGACTGATTTGCTCTCCCTGTGTCTCCATCCTTCTCTGTCCCCCTCTCCCTCCCTCTCTGTCCCCCTCTCCCTCCCTCTCTGTCCCCCTCTCCCTCCCTCTGTGTGTCAGCCTCCTCCCTCTGTCGGTCTTCCTGTGTCTCCCTCCCTCTCTGTCCCCCTCTCCCTCCCTCTCTGTCCCCCTCTCCCGCCCTCTGTGTCTCAGCCTCCTCCCTCTGTCCGTCTTCCTGTGTCTCCCTCCCTCTCTGTCCCCCTCTCCCTCCCTCTCTGTCCCCCTCTCCCTCCCTCTGTGTGTCAGCCTCCTCCATCTGTCCGTCTTCCTGTGTCTCCCTCCCTCTCTGTCCCCCTCTCCCTCCCTCTCTGTCCCCCTCTCCCTCCCTCCGTGTGTCAGCCTCCTCCCTCTGTCCGTCTCCCTCCCTCTCAGTCCCGCTCTCCCTCCCTCTGTGTCCCCCTCTCCCTCCCTCCGTGTGTCACCCTCTGTCACCTTGGCCCAGCTTCCTGGGCACACACTGTTAGCAGATCTTTGAGTGGCCCTTGGCCTGTTGATGTGAGTTTGTTTCTGATCTCCAGGCACCCATTTGGTGTGATGTGTGTCTGTGCGCTGCTGCTGTGGTGGTGTGTGCTGCCACTCTTTCACAATGTTGGCTGTTCATTAGCTGCTGTCATGTGCAAAACAGTGCCTTCACCCCCATGTGTTGATGCAAGGCGTCCGCCATTTGCTGGCAAGTCATTCCTGTGTTGGGACACACTGTTTGTCTGGCTGTGACCTAGGCCATATGGGCAGAGGGCATTGTTGTCTGCTTTGGAGTCGCACTATGTGATTTTTGGTGCCCAGCCTCCCGCCATCCGGGTTACCGTGTCATGTGTTGTTGTCTTCTGTGGCCTGTGACTTGACATTGTCCAGCTGGGTGCATGGGGCATGGTGGCAGCAGTGGCATGTGCCTGCTCATGGAGTGTGGTTGAGTCATGCGATGGCTTGTGGTGGTTGCGTGCCTGTTAGTAATTTTGGTTGTGGTTGCAGTTCCCCCCATGTGAGGTGCGTTGTTTGTGGACTCACCCGGGTCTCGGAGTCCTTCTAATCCTTCAACTGCCTCCACCGGCAGTATGGCCATCACCCTCTCCTCCCAGGAATGGTACTGTACGGCTCTGCGGGAGGGCCCTCCTCCGGTGGCGTTGACCTGGTCGTGTTCCTCCTGCCTCTTGGCTCTGACCCTCCTCCGCAGATCGTACCACCTGTTCTGGCAATCCTGCTTGGTCCTCCTGGTGTCCGCAACGGCATTCACAGCATCGACGATGGTCTGCCACATGGCTGTTTTGGCTGCCTGGCTGGTGCTTCTGACCAATGTTCCAAAGATCTGTGGCTCGACTCTGAGGATTTGATCAACAAGGACCTCCAACTCTCGGTGACTGAACTTTGGATTCTTGGTAGTGGGCATGGTGAGGGGTGTGGGTGGGGATGGTGTGGGTGTGGGGGGTGTGTGGATGTTGGGGGGGGGGGTGTGGATGGTTGTGTGTGTGTGTGTGAATGTGATGAGAGGGTGTTTGTGAGGGTGGTCGTGTGAAGGTGTGCAAGTGTAAGGTGTGGTGTAGCTTGTAGTCTGGTTCTGTGGTGTCTGGCAGCAGTGAGTCTGTTGCAAAGGCTCATGGTTTGTGTGTGTGGGCCCTTTTTATTGGTCCATGGGTGGTTGTGGCAGTGTTTGAAGTTTGGGTGGGTGTGTTATAAGGAGTGGTGGTGTATTGGGCCTCTGTTTGTTTTTGGCAGTTGCAGGTCAGTGATTGTGTTATTTTAGTGGTTGTTGGCCATGTTTAGTGGCTTTGTGCCTTTCGAATGGTGTATTCTTGTGTTGTTTTGTTTTGTCCTGGTTGTGTACGTGCGTTTTGAGCGTGTGTACGGTGTGTACATGGGCCATTTGGTTGTACGATTATGTCCTTGTGTGTGGCTTTGTACGACTCGTACATGCCGTTGTGATGTTGGGGCATGGGGTGCGCTCCGTACTTAGGAGGTTGTGTTGGGGGTGCGCCAGGAACTACTGGGGTGTACATAGACGGTGGTACGACACGTACAGGGGTGGGGGGGTGTACATTGACGGTGTTACGACACGTACTGGGGTGGGGGTACGACTGGAACGTACTGGGGTGTAGGTACACGGGGGGTATGACACGTACTGGGGTGGGGGTGGGGCTCGAACGTACTGGGGTGTACATAGACGGTGGTACGACACGTACAGGGGTGGGGGGGTGTACATTGACGGTGGTACGACACGTACAGGGGTGGGGGGGTGTACATTGACGGTGGTACGACACGTACTGGGGTGGGGGTAGGACTCGAACGTACTGGGGTGTAGGTTCACGGTGGTACGACACGTCCAGGGGTGGGGGTAGGACTCGAACGTACTGGGGTGTAGGTGCACGGGGGGTATGACACGTACTGGGGTGGGGGTACGACTGGAACGTACTGGGGTGTACATAGACGGTGGTACGACACGTACAGGGGTGGGGGGGTGTACATTGACGGTGGTACGACACGTACTGGGGTGGGGGTACGACTGGAACGTACTGGGGTGTAGGTACACGGGGGTATGACACGTACTGGGGTGGGGGTACGACTGGAACGTACTGGGGTGTAGGTAGACGGGGCTATGACACGTACTGGGGTGGGGGTGGGGCTCGAACGTACTGGGGTGTAGGTACACGGGGGGTACGACACGTACTGGGGTGGGGGTATGACTGGAACGTACTGGGGTGTAGGTAGACGGGGCTATGACACGTACTGGGGTGGGGGTACGACTGGAACGTACTGGGGTGTAGGTACACGGGGGTATGACACGTACTGGGGTGGGGGTGGGGCTCGAACGTACTGGGGTGTAGGTTCACGGTGGTACGACACGTACTGGGGTGGGGGTACGACTGGAACGTACTGGGGTGTACATAGACGGTGGTACGACACGTACAGGGGTGGGGGGGTGTACATTGACGGTGGTACGACACGTACAGGGGTGGGGGGGTGTACATTGACGGTGGTACGACACGTACTGGGGTGGGGGTAGGACTCGAACGTACTGGGGTGTAGGTTCACGGTGGTACGACACGTCCAGGGGTGGGGGTAGGACTCGAACGTACTGGGGTGTAGGTACACGGGGGGTATGACACGTACTGGGGTGGGGGTACGACTGGAACGTACTGGGGTGTACATAGACGGTGGTACGACACGTACAGGGGTGGGGGGGTGTACATTGACGGTGGTACGACACGTACTGGGGTGGGGGTACGACTGGAACGTACTGGGGTGTAGGTACACGGGGGGTATGACACGAACTGGGGTGGGGGTACGACTGGAACGTACTGGGGTGTAGGTACATGGGGGGTATGACACGTACTGGGGTGGGGGTACGACTGGAACGTACTGGGGTGTAGGTAGACGGGGCTATGACACGTACTGGGGTGGGGCTCGAACGTACTGGGGTGTAGGTACACGGGGGGTACGACACGTACTGGGGTGGGGGTACGACTGGAACGTACTGGGGTGTAGGTAGACGGGGCTATGACACATACTGGGGTGGGGGTACGACTGGAACGTACTGGGGTGTAGGTACACGGGGGTATGACACGTACTGGGGTGGGGGTACGACTGGAATGTACTGGGGTGTACATAGACGGTGGTACGACACGTACAGGGGTGGGGGGGTGTACATTGACGGTGGTACGACACGTACTGGGGTGGGGGTACGACTGGAACGTACTGTGTACGTAGACGGGTGGGGGTATACATATACGGGGGGTACGTGTCGGACGTACGGGGGCTGGGGGGAGTGTTGGGCGCGTATGCGGGCACATGTCTCCATGGTTGCTATAGGTGTTCGGTGCGGACGGTGTTTTTTTCCATACGGTTGTACGCTCGTACGCACGGGATGGATCGTGATTCCTCGGTCGGACTTGGCTTTTCACGTTTGTAAGGTAAATCGTCCGAGGACGTGTCGGACACATTTTCCGACCCGAGGACGTGTGGGGAATGATTCCCAGTGCGGTTCGTATGGACTTTTTACCATGCGAATCGTGATTGCCAGTTCGTACGGCACTTGTACGATTCGTACGGTAAAAAGACCCGATACGAGTCGCACGGGGGAATTTTTTGCCGGATCGTGATCGGCACCTAAATGTCGATTTGGATTTCCTAGACCTGTTCTTTCAAATGGAAGAATCAACAGTTTTATGTCAGCTGTGAGACATACTATCACAAGGAAATCACCTAAGAATACCTACAACCTAAAAAGAAAAGAAGAATCCAAAAATATAAATGACTACATCCCAGTCATTTTATCCATGTGGAACGCTAACATGGATATACAGTATGTAGCTGACAATTCCATTGCTGTTGCTCGATATGTAACGTCTTACATTACGAAATCAGAAAAAACTGAATTGAAGGAAATGTGGGAAGAGATTTCTCACGAGAAGACTGTCAGTAAGAAGCTGTACAGTTTCAGTTTGAAGATGTTATCGCATCGAGAAATTGGATCCTACGAATGTTCAGATAGGTTATCTTCTGCAAGTCTCTACTCGAAGTCAAGAAGAAGAATTTGGGCAAGTTTAGGCCTTGCAGCAATGAGAAATCGGGTACTGAAATCTGTTGGAGAAATTGAATATTTGGCCGAGAATGACCCAGAAAGTACAGATATTTTGAAATCAAACATGTTGGACACATATTATCCCAAGAGAAGTCAACATCTGGAGAACATGTGTCTCTATGAAGTGCTGCAGAACTACATTTATTCACGGAAAGCCGCAGAAGACATCAACAATGGAAAATATAAAGTTGTTGGTGAGGAAGGATGTTTGGTGAAGCAAACAAAAGGAAGTTTGATAAATCACAGGAAGCTGAGTTGCGACACTACTGACAAGAAGGAATTTTACTACTTGGCTCTTTTACAGTTGTTTAAACCATGGCGTACAGAGGATGAACTACTGGGAGAATTTCAAAGCTATGAAGATTCTTTTAATGCTTGCAAAGACAGCATACAATGCAGTACATTCTCAAGTTATCTGCAAATGTTAAATGAAGAAATTGAACAGGAAACTACAATTGCAGCAGAAATAGCTAGAGACAGTTCTCAGGACAGCCAAAGTTCAGGAACACTCAGTCAAGATCCCCTAGGACAACCAATCGTTGAAAATGAAGCATCAATAGCCATGAATGAAGTGGAAACGGCTATAAATCAAGCTCAAGAAGAATTTATAGACTTAGAAAATTTGGAAAGACAACTGAATCAAGAGCAGCAACAAATTTATGAAGAGATCAGAAGCAAAATTGAACACGGATTTCTACATGAAAAAAAAGAGTGCTCATGCACATCATTTCATCCAATCAGGATGTATGTAAGCGGACAAGCTGGAACTGGAAAAAGTTTCCTTATAAAAGTCATCAGAAGCTACCTACAGCAAAAAACAGATTCTACTTTGTCTTGTGTGGTTACTGCTCCAACTGGGTTAGCAGCATATAACATAAAAGGAATCACTTTACATTGTTTGCTAATGTTACCAGTGGAGCATGAGAACAAAATACAATACAACAAGCTAACTGGAGAAGCATCCTTGGAAGTTTCAAGAGTATTGAAGAAGATGCAAGTTCTCATTATTGATGAGGTGAGCATGGTATCAAACTTAATGCTTGCCTTTTTGCATTTAAGAATGCAGCAAATTTTGAAGACAGACATGACATGTTATTTGGTGGAAAACACGTCATAGTTTTTGGAGATCTTTTGCAACTTACTCCAGTTAAAGGACAACCAGTGTTTAGTACTGTCACACATGAAGACACGAAGAAGTCATTGGGAAGCATCGGAAATACAAATATTTGGTCCTTCTTTGAGTACAAGGAACTTACTACTAATATGAGGCAAGCAAGCGATGAAGAATATGGAAGTATTCTGAAAGATATCAGAATTGGACTACTCACAGAAGTTGGCAAAAAAGCATTACAGAGTCGGCTGCTACATAATTTATTTCCAAAGGAAGAAATAGTTGCAGAGAAGATATACAAGAACATTGCAGAAAACAAAAGTGTCATCTGCTTAATGCCAACTCTACGTGAATGCTCAATATTTAATGAGGAGCTTTTGAAATTGGAAAAGGAAGAGATTAAGAAAATGGAAGCAGTGGACAAAATTGAGGATGGAAGAATTACTGTCACAGTAACAGGCAAACTGAAAAATAAATTGGACTCACTAGAGAAGAACATCTCCAAAACAGCTGGATTAGAAAAAAATCTATATGTTTGCATGAACTGTAGAGTATTTTTAAGAAGAAATTTGGATGTTGAAAAAGGTTTAGTTAATGGAGCTATGGGAAGAGTTGTGGGTTTTATTAATTATCAGAAAAAAGATGGAATTGAATGTTTAAAAATAAAATTTGATCAGATAGAAGAAGTTAAAGATATTTGTCGTTGTACAGTTCGTTTCATGCTTGTGAAAGACTTATATGTACGTAGGAAGCAGTTTCCGTTTTCTCTAGCATATGCTGTAACTATTCACAAGTCTCAAGGATTGACTGTAGATTGTGCATTTGTGAACATTGGTTCAACTGTATTCAAAGAAGGTATGGCATATGTTGCTTTGTCACGAGTGAAAACATTATCAGGTTTATTCATGATAGACTTTGATGATTCAAAAGTTAGTGCTGATACAAACTGTGTAAAGGAGTATAATAGATTAAGAAGAAGCTATGCTCCTCATTTAGGTCAGTATCCTGTGTTGGAGAAACGTGTAGTTTCTCGTAAAAGAAAAAATGAGAATATCTGTAATGAAGATGTAGAGAAGAGGAAAAAAAAGAGGAGTGATGTAATTGCAAGCAAAAAGAAAAAGGAAAATGAAGAACAGGTTGTAGGATGTCATTTTGAAAATAGCTCTGGTGTCAACTGCTACGCAAATGTAGTGCTGAATGTTGCATTTTATCTGGAAAGTTTGCAAGAGCAGATAATAGTAAATCAGGGAAAAAGATTCTGTTCTGAGCTGAGTCTCCTTTTTCAAAAGCTGAGTAAAGATAAAACTCAAATAGAAAGTGCTACTGAAATTAGAAAACTTTTAGATATATGTTCAGGACGAACACAGTTTTCTCAAAATGTACAGCAAGATGCACAGGAATTCTTGATGTATTTTCTTCAGGTACTGGAAGAAGAAGGGGTTCCCATTGAAAATGTATTTGGTCTCTCTTATAAATGGGAACATAGTTGTGAAAACTGTTATAATATATGTGGCTCTAATGTTGATAATGAAAGGTTTATTTATTTGACATTGCCAGACAGTAAAACAGTCACTTTTGCAAAATTAGTTAAAGATGCTAATCATAGCATGAAATGCGGTGAGTGTAAATCTGACATGTTTTCAACATTAATTTTAAACGAATACGGAAAGTATGTAATTTTAATGATGCAACGATGTAGAGCTGATGGTTCAAAATTGGATACTTTAATAAAGAAGTTTACAGGACAGCAATTATCAATTTCAGGAAAAACTTTTGTAACTGTTGCAATAATTTTCCATGATGGACCTACTGTTACTTCTGGACATTACACAGTTTATCTTAAATGTGAAAAAGGCTGGACACTGTGTAATGATTCCCAACTGATTTTCAAACAACGTTTGCCTTTTGATTTAGCAAATTCCTATCTAATCTTCCTGAAACCTAAATTTTAGAGAAACTTGGCAAGATCTGGACAAAATAATTTTTCCATTTTACTGGATTACCATTGGAAATTTCTAAAAAAAAGATTTTTTAAATTATCATTTGGCCTAATGGAAAGATAACCAATTGTAATGTTGACTTTTTTAATTTTTAATGAAACTTTCAAAAACCAATAATTTAGAGATAATCGGTAACATCTGCACAATTTAAATTTTGGAATGTTATTGGAGTGCCATTGGAAATTTTTTCAAAAATGATTTTAAAAATTACTATTTGGCCATGCGGAAAAGTAACCAATTCTATTGTGGACTTATTAAATTATTTAAAAAAATTTCTTGAACCAAAATGATACAGAGAATCGGTGAGATCTGGACAAATTAAACTTTAGAATTTTATTGGATTACCGTTGGAAATTTAATCCAAAAATTTTTTTAAAATTACTATTTTGGCTCAAGGAAATGGAATCAGATGTATTGTGGAGTTATTTGAGATATAATATTGTGATTATACTTCTGAAACAAAAATATCAGACGGTATTTTAAAGAAATAAGTATTGTTTTTTGATGATATTTTTTTAGAATATTATGCATTTCTGTAATGTTAAGTTTAAGTGAGAAGAGATTCTGGGCTTTTTTAATACAATCTTTGAGATTGTTATTTTTTTTTTGCCCGCTGTTAAATGATGAATGCAATTGCTTTCACAATTTAAAGTGAAATGCAATATATTCTGAAAACAGCAAAAATAAGGCAAAAATATTTTTTTAAAAATATGTAAATACGAGTACTGTATTTTAAAATGTTTAAAAAATATTAATACTTTTTTCTTTTTTTTCAGATTGATATAGAAAATTTTCGAAAACTAGACCCATTTTTAAAGGAATTTTTTTTTAAAAAACAAATGAATAAATATTTTTTTGAGTGGGTATGGTAAGTCAATAATAATAATTGTAGTGTTTCAAAGTCCTTGTAATGTGATTATTGATTTTTAGTGTTTTTAAAAAAAAAAAAAATTACGCGCACCGTACGCGTACGCTAAAAAAAATATCTATAAAAAAAAGATGAAAGATAAGGTTGGCTCTTAAAAGAGCCGTTGTGTTCATGCAGGGAGAGAGGAAAGAAAGAATGGGAAAATTAGTCTCTGTGACAAGTGTGCTGATCTATTTTGAGGTCCACTAGGGAAACACTGGTCTCCCTATGACAAATTAGATCATGACAAGAGGCACATTGAATATCAACCCTCAGAAATCGAGGGTTAATTTCCAGAGGGCCAGCAAAAGGAGATGCTCCCCCCACAGATGAAGGGCTCACCTGACCTGCAGAAGAAGGAGTCATCCCTGCAGATGATGGTCCAGGCTGAGCTGCTGTGGATGTGCTTGGTTGACTTTCTGAAGGGTTACCTCCAAAAAGTCGAGCATGTGTCCTTCTGTGTACATCCTTGAGGTGTCTCTTCATGGTATGATTCCCAAAGGAATACTTCCTGTCAGGATTACCTCTTGAAAGTACACGCTTACACAGCTTGCAAGTTACCAAGGGTGCATTTACCTTTTGCTGGCCTTCAGGAAAAGTAAAATAATCCCATACATAAGAGGTCTTTTGTTTCCTCGCTCTCTGCCTCAAGGTAGTGCTGCTAGTGCTAGCCTCACTCTCAGAAGAGCTCTGCTGGTCTGCCATCGTATCACAAAGACAACCCAGCTCCTTCTCCTAAGGGATCACAAGCAGAAATGAGGGGAATGGGTGTGGTGTAGGAGAGTTCAAGAACTGAAAGTAGTTTCAACCAATCAAAAGTTGTGTTTCATGATCACATGACCTACCGTACGCTTACGGTACGCTTACGGTACGCTTACGGCAAAAGTGCGCATGCGCGTAAAAAAGACACGCGCTTGCGCGCATGCGCATAACAGTCACTACCCGACACTTCCGCGTAACGTGCGCGTGTAGCGTACACGCGTACGCATCCCACGCGGAGTACGCGCGGCTACGCAAATTGCGTAACTATACGCAAACAGCGTAGAAAAATTACGGGCGTTGCGTAAACCGTACGCTTACTGTAAGCTTACGGTACGCGTACTAAAAAAAAATGTATTGCTAATAAATTTTACCTTTTTGTATTATAAAACATTTTTAAAAAAACATATTATAGAATTTAAAAAATTTAACCACAGTCTTAAAAAAAGGACAGAAAATTAAAAAAAAAATATGTAAAAAAAATAGAAAAAAATACATAACTTAGCATTTAAAAAACCGTACAAATTCACTGAAAAAACCATAGGTTTCACACACGTTATAGTTAGGAATTTGCATTTAAAAAACCTTGCTAATTCAATGAAAAAACCATAGGTTTCACACACGTTATATTTAGGAATTAGCATTTAAAAAACCTTAGAAATTCAATGAAAAAACCAAAGGTTTCACACACGTTATAGTTAGCTGGACATTTTACTCGTAAAAACCCATTGAAATTCCCCCGTTATAGTTAGTTAAGCTAACTATAACTCGCGCGCCCGCAATGCACTGCTGATGACGTCACATATTACATCACTCATGACATGGTCAGTGACATCACTCATGACATCACTGATGACATCTCAAATGACATCACTGATGACATCACTAATGACATCATCCTTGTGATAGAGTGGCAGACCTCCTCTCACCCTTATATAACCTTTGATACACACATTCATAAATAGAGACTAAACTTTTCAAAACAATGGACATACCAATACCAGTTACAACAACCTCTTCAGTAATTCTAAGATCCACATACACATCCACTCATTCACCAACAGTCCTATACAGTCACTCATACATGTACTCACTCATCATATGTACTCATACACCTATACATCCTGTTACACAATGCCACTCATCCGTAGAGTTACTCACACACATAGTCACTCATGCTAATAAAGAATCAAACATCCATTTACTTGCATATACAGTTATACACACACCACCACACTTACTTCTACAAAAACTTACACATACTTAGTCTTTTAAACAATCACTTATAGAAACACATACTTATTCATACAGGAACTCTTTCAATCTCTCACTCTCACATATACTCACTTATATACACCAATAGTCACATATACTAGTTTAAAACATATGTAGTTACTCATAAAAACACTGTAGAGACAGTCATTCACTCACTAACACACCCATACACACACTCATCCACCCATGCAGTCCTGCACACATACTATCTTCAACACATACAAACAGTAAGTCACCCATTCATGCACCTATGCACTACGTAATACCCCCCATCGAACCATAAAGACATCAGACACTTATACTGATACCCAAAAAACCAACTAATAACCTATATAAACACTCATGTAGCTGCTCACCAACCCATGCAGCCACTTATACACAAAGTGAAAGACTGATACAGATATATACATATTTAAACATTACTCACTAAGCCATGTATTCACTATGATACACCTAATCAGTCAGTTACACAATCAATTTTTCAAAAACAAATCATCCATTTAGACACTTATATACCCATTTATTCTTCCATCGACCTTGAGATATACATATATAAAACATATTTAATTTTCAGAAAAACACACATTCACTGGATGATGTCATCAGTGATGTCATCAGTGATGTCATTTGAGATGTCATCAGTGATGTCATGAGTGATGTCACTGACCATGTCATGAGTGATGTAATATGTGACGTCATAAGCAGTGCATTGCGGGCGCGCGAGTTATAGTTAGCTTAACTAACTATAACGGGGGAATTTCAATGGTTTTTTACGAGTAAAATGTCCAGCTAACTATAACGTGTGTGAAACCTTTGGTTTTTTCATTGAATTTCTAAGGTTTTTTAAATGCTAATTCCTAACTATAACGTGTGTGAAACCTATGGTTTTTTCATTGAATATATATATATATATATGTACATATGTACATCAACTCATGAAAAAGCTATCCAATAATCAAGACATTGTTATTAGGAATGCCGATAAGGGCGGGAATCTAGTGATTTGGTCTAGGGAAGACTACAACATTGAAGCTCTCAGCCAACTCTCAGATACACAATGCTATCGGAGAAGCGATCCTTTTAAACTTAAATCGACCTATCAATGCTATTATAGCAAGCTTATGGCATGGAGGAGCATGGGGCTGATCAACAAAGCTGAATATGGCTTCCTACGAAACAATTCACCCACAACTCCAGAAATTTATTTAATTCCGAAGTTACATAAAAACCCAAATAAACCACCAGGGCGCCCCATCATTTCGGCAAAGAACAGCTTAACAGAAAACACGTCCCAATATATTGACTATTTCCTTCAAGACTACGTCCAGGCACTTCCTTCGTACCTTAGAGACACTGGGGATTTCCTTACTAAAATTTACAACTTCAAATGGAAAGAAGGATACTTACTAATAACAATGGATATTAAGGCTTTATACACGAGCATCAATCACTTGGATGGTCTAAAAGCAGTCCAATACTATCTAAACAAGAGAGCACCTATCTATCAATCTCACAGCAAAATGCTCATGGATATGATAGACTTTTGTCTGCATAATAACTTATTTCTATTCCAGAATTGTGTCTATCAACAGTTACGAGGCGAAGCAATGGGCACAAGTTTTTCACCAAGCTACGCCTGCCTCCACATGGGGTGGTGGGAAGAATTGGTCCTACACAGAAACTTTTCGGACACTCTGAACAACAATGTTAAATGTTGGTGGCGTTATATTGATGATTTATTTTTAATATGGGATGGAACTGAACAGGAGGCAAAAAGTTTTATTGACAAGCTTAACATTAATAACATCAATTTAAATTTCACATATGATATTAGTGCTGTTAAAGTTAATTTTTTAGATGTAGAAATTTATATACACAATGACAACATCGAAACCAAAATTCATCGCAAACCTACAGCTGTCAATTCAGTCCTCCACTCAACTAGTCTACACCCCAAACATTTGGTTCAGAGCATTCCCTATGGCGAAATGATTCGGTTAAAGCGAATCTGTAGCACAGAAGAAGAACTACTAAAAGCCCAACACAACAGCCGCATTAGGTTCCTCCAACGTGGCTACTCTAAAAAATGCATTGAAGCCGCCATCACCAAATGTACAACAATAGACAGAACAGCTCTTCTTCAAGTACATCCCAATGAATCACCAATATCTTTACCTAACACCACACTGTGCCCCAAAAATGATGAATTCCGGATGATACTGGGCTTCAGTAAACAACATCATGAAATTAACAAAATTGTACAGAGAAGTTGGCCTCTGATCAAGAATGATCCCATTTTAGGACCTACCGTCCCTGCTAAATTGTCCGTTGCAAATAGAAGGGCACCTAACATGCGTGACAAATTAGTGCAAAACAATCCAACCACGAAACCTAAAGGTATTTGGCTCAGCCAGCGAAAGGGCTTCTTCAAATGCAGCAGCTGTAAAGCCTGCCAATGCGGGGTTAACACACTCACATACAAAACTGCATTCAACGATCAAGAAAAGACCATCAACAAAGCCCTTTCCTGTAAAACTGAATACGTTGTCTACATCCTTGAGTGCCCCTGTAAGCTGAAATACGTGGGAATTACCAAACTGCAGGGGCACAAAAGGATATTACAACATATTCGAGCGATAACCAATAAAGACCCCACCTATCCAGTGGCCCGCCATTTTGCTGAACATCATCACTCGGACCCTAAACTGCTCAAATATTTTATAATCGACTGTGTGCCTCTCAATAAATGGGGTGGCAACAGGGAGAAGATTCTCAGACAAATGGAGACTCGCTTCATTTTAGAACTAGACTCCAAGAGCCCCAATGGCCTAAATGCAACAGAAGATATGTATACCTATCTCTGAAACAGACTATCTGTTGATTAACAACCGCATGTCAGTACCCCACAACCTCTTGACTTTACCACCTTTCATGTATCTCTCTAAATCACTATACCATGGGCTGACAACAGACACTTCCTGTTGCACAGTAGTTTAGTTTACCTTAGTCTCGTCTTAAATTAACTTCACGACGTATGCATTTCAGACAAGGTAACCTACAGCGGCCTCTCTTACCCCAGAAGTCCCCTTCCCTACAGGATATTGAATATCTTTTATCCATGTTTTTAATACACATACTTTTACGGTTACTTTTAGATGTATTTTATATCAATAATTTTTTGTGAAAGGCCTTTCTACAATAATTTTGATAAAGTACACCGATCCTTGCACTCATTTCTTTACACTTTTCCTTGTCACTTAGATTAAAAAACCAGGGGCTAATCAACAGGTCTCACAGCCAAAATAACATACAATATCAATTATGATTGGTAAAATTACACACTGATACAATAAGACAGAGACATGGTATTCAAACCAGAATGATTTACTCAATAATAGACAGTGTTGTACACAAACTTATGATTATTATGTCGAAAATTTTAACCAGTACATATGCGTCTAAGTATTTCTATGATTTTAATCCATATACATGGTTTTAGAACATTTTTCAGTGTGTAACATGTTATCTAAGCTTATTTATGCATATTTATCTATTTATTTATTTATTGATGTAAATAATGTTTTTATCAATCAGAAGCATAACACCTTATGTTATCAATTGCAATTGGCAGACATACACGGCTGTGTAACTGTAACTGTCACTAGAGACCGCGGTATTTTACCAAGATGTTTTCCAAACAGCCCCGCACAAAAATCATTGTAACTTGGCACCAAAAAGCACTGTCACTTTTAATTTAGGGCAAAATAGTAACCAATCAAATGTGAGTAAAAAAAGAAAAAAATGTATATAAACCAACAGGTGACTTCATGGCGTGTCATGTGATCAAGGCTCCACGGAGCCGAAACGCGTCATGGCTGACTTACCTCGAGTTAAATAAACAACTACTGCATTCAACGGTGGTCCGTGCTCCTTTTCTGAGGATCTACAGGCGCTTTCCAGGGTATAGGCGCAGGAGTGCTTTCGATATATATATATATATATATTGCCCAACATCAAGGAAACAAAAGAACCAGAATTTCCACCAGTCCACTGATCGTATGCAGGAATGTTTATTCGCACATATATATATATATATCTAAACACATGTGAATCAGTATATGAAGTGGTTTTGTGAATTATAGTGCATAGCATTAGCAGTAGGAAAAATTTTCTGCGCAGATAGCTACCACCTAAAGTCAACTGAGTGCAGCTGACGAGCTTTCCCGCCCCTGGAGGCGTTCAAATCAACGGGCGGTGGCGAGGACTTTGTGTGCTGCTGTTGGGGACTTCTGTGTGCGGCCGGGCTTGCGCTCCTCTGTGTACGCTCTCCATTTGTTTCCCCCTCTGATCTATCGACCAGCCGGGCTTGGCTCCGCCGGCCGGGACTACACCACCCAGCATTCCCTCACCTGGTGACGCTCCCGGTGACGAGCTTTCCCGCCCCTGGAGGCGTTCAAATC
Source organism: Triturus cristatus (assembly GCF_964204655.1). Lineage (NCBI taxonomy): Eukaryota > Metazoa > Chordata > Amphibia > Caudata > Salamandridae > Triturus > Triturus cristatus. The sequence goes on along the minus strand of NC_140583.1, from coordinate 409,253,632 downwards.
AACGGGCGGTGGTGAGGACTTTGTGTGCTGCTGTTGGGGACTTCTGTGTGCGACCGGGCTTGCGCTCCGCTGAGCACGCTCTCCATTTGTTTCCCCCTCTGATCTATCGACCGGCCGGCCTTGGCTCCGCCGGCCGGGACTACACCACCCAGCATTCCCTCACCTGGTGACGCTCCCGCTGATGAGCTTTCCCGCCCCTGGAGGCATTCAAATCAACGGGCGGTGGCAAGGAATTTGTGTGCTGCTGTTGGGGACTTCTGTGTGCGGCCGGGCTAGCGCTCCGCTGAGCACGCTCTCCATTTGTTTCCCCCTCTGGTCTATCGACCAGCCGGGCTTGGCTCCGCCGGCCGGGACTACACCACCCAGCATTCCCTCACCTGGTGACGCTCCCGCTGATGATCTTTCCCGCCCCTGGAGGCGTTCAAATCAACGGGCGGTAGCTCGTCCCGCGAGGACGCGCGCGGGACGCGCCGGGCAAAGAGCGGGCCGCAGTGGCCGTCAGGGGCTGGAGGAGGCCGGGCTGGGCCTCTTCATTTCGATCTGATTGTCGGGACATAAGCTGTAAGATTCACAATCAACTGTTGTATTCCATCCCAGTATTTAGTAGTTGACAGGTTGTACTACATTTCAATCCTTCTGGTGTGAGTATTGTATTGTGACTTATGGTATTCTGAGCAGTCTAAGCATATACTTACTTAAATATGCCTTCCCGTACTCCTCAAAGTAGACTCTCTTTATGTGGAGGGTCAGTACGAGGAACTTTGGACAACTTCATCACTAGAGCTACCTCAGTGCTTGAGAAAGAAATAGCCTTGGTAGAGCGGCGCCTATCGGCTGATCACCTATTAAATAAACGCTCTTCGCTGGGATCAATTTAGTTGGCTATCACACCGGAGACTGCACCATCAATGTCTTGTTTAGTGCATAATTCTCTGAGCGATGACAGTACTCCTTTACTTTTGCAAGATAGCACTCCCGTGGCAAAAACCTATAATGACTCGATAGGGATTGCTTCTAATCTATCTTCTGACATATCCTCAGACCTTATTACTATCGAGAGAAAGACACCTAAAGATGATGTTGTAACTGCTCAGGCACAGAAGAACAAAGAAACCACTACAACAGGCCCCCCACCAAAAAAAAGGAAGAGGGGAGGGACAAATAATAAGAAGAATAACACTATCAGTAACAATAAAAGTAAATCAGTGAAAGCCATAAAGATGCCTGCCCCTTTGGATGTTCCGAAGGCTCTGGGGGGGGGAAACTCATTCGGACCTCCATTATTTTGACCCATTAATTAACGAGCTAATGGGACGTATGGAGATACTTGTTAGATCACTTTTTCTTCCACTCCTTGAAAGGTTGAAGGGAGTGGCTAACCAACTTGGGTCTTTGGAGGAGTCGATCCTAAGTAACACCGATCAAATAAAAGATCTATCTATTAACAGAGCAATACATCTAAATAGCTCCAAACAAGTAAAACCATCTTCATTGATCGATGATAGACTGACTAAGTCAGTGGCTGTTAATAGTTTACCTCCCCTATCTAGTTCAAACAATCTGACACCCCAATTGAAGGATGGCACTGGGTTAGAAAGTGAGCAGACAAATCCCAGAGTGCAAACCTATGGGCCTAGACGAAATGAAATTGCATCTACTGTGCTGGGAAAGTCTGATGGTGTAAATAATCAGCATATTGATTTACCTCCAGAGGCGGTCCCATATGTTGTGGTTTTAGCAGGAGTACCAATACTAGAGAAAGGAAAAAAAGAAGGATACTATGATCTAAAGAATAAGGTTGTACACTGGTTGGGACTGAACAGACATTTACCCCGTAAAATATTGACGGGGAAATTTTAAACGTACGCAGACTCGGCTGGGTTTGCCACCGGCCGAAGGAAATACTAGGGGATTTGGTTATTGTTAATTTTAGAGACGGTAGGGCAACAATGCACATAACAAATTGGTATCAAGGGCAAGGGCAGAGTGTCATTAAAACTTATGATTTGACCTACTTTTATCCCCAGGCACTAATGAGGAATCCAACACAATTTAGAGCCTATTCTCGGCATCAACTAGGGGGTTTTAACTTTAATATTCCTATTTCCAATCGTTTCTCAACTCTTCGAGGACTGGAGGACGTAGATTGACTCCCCATTGGGGGGAAAACCGGGATTTTCAAGAACTTGGAGACAGGGTATCAGAGAACAGTGATTCTCCGGCCCCCTGCCCAAACCCCATTACAGTCCACAATAAGAACGTCCAACAACAGGATCGAAGCACGGTTCCCCGAGGGGTGGACGAACTGTTGGAATCCCCCCCTTTATTGTCAAACGTTATGACTGGCTGTAACCGGGAGGTCACTAAGCCAAAAATCGATGTTGTATTTTGGAACGTAGCTGGTCAACGCTCCAAATTAGGGAATGATGTCTGGACAAATTTTATTTTAAATTTTAACATATTGTGCCTGGAGGAGACATGGTTGACAACAGAGATCCATGTAGATGGGTACAAAACATATTTTTCACCTGCCCAACCCTCTAAGTCTGGCAGGGCCAAGGGAGGCCTAACTATCTATATTTCAAATCTGTTACACATAGATGAGATGAGGGTTATAAAACTTGACCTTAATTTCCAGATCCTTAGTTTTTGCATAAACAAAAAGGATACTTTTTTATTGGTAAATTTCTATAATAATCTTCCCGAGATAGAAGCAGTGAACTTGGTAAATTCTATCTGTTCCTCATTATCATTTCTGAGAAGGAAATCAGCCAGGGAGGTAATTACCATATGGGGTGGAGATTTTAATCAGACTTTCTGTCAAGTAACAAATCAATTTATCTGTGGCATCCACGATGAGAGCGATAACCCCATCACTCATTTTAGCCACACGAGGTTAGGCAGCTCCCTAAATGAAACCATGTTCAACTTAGATTTAGGAATTGCCAATAATTTAGTGAATTTGAACATGGCGATGGCCCCTACCTTTCATGGGAGGGGTCTTTATTCTACTATTGATTTTATTCTGGTGTCAAATGGAGTAACAAGAAGAGATAGTTCTTTTCATTTACACCAGATTGTTTTGAGCGACCACTATCCCCTGAGCGTCACTATTCAACTCTCCTACAGGTCCAATTCTAATTCTCCTAGTTTATTGGATCAAAATAACTTAGTATTAGACAGATGTAATGGCTGCTCTCTTAAATGGGCTCTTGTTGATCCAGTTGAAATTGTTAAAACTGTGGTAACCAATGTTTACTCGTCCATTCAGAAATGCTTAGATCTGGCTACTACAGATGTTGAGGTTATTAACAATTTTGGCACTGTGATTAAGGCCATAACTGAAGCCCTAATGGTGAAAAAGAATAATAAACCAAGGAAAAGACGGGGCTGGTTTAATCACAGGTGTACTCTAGCTTATTCAAACTTAAAATCTGCTTTACGTATGACAGTTAGGGTTCCTGTCGAGATCTCTAAATTAAGGAGGGCATATAATTCTGCCATAAAAGAAAGAAAATTGGAGTTAAAACAACAACTCTAGGACCAATTGCATGAGAGCTGTCTATATAAAAATAGTGCTGCATTTTGGAAAGAGGTAAAATCACCTTTTTTAACTGACAATGGTGACTCCCCTAAAATTGAGGTCGCTATTGATGAAAAAGACTGGGTAGAGCACTTTTCAAAAATTATTATGAGTAATTTAGTATATTTTAACAAAGTTGATAACGATTCTTGCTGTCCACGGTCTTCCCCGTATCCCATTGACCTGGTCATGTCATCAGACCAGGTCACTCGGGCTTTAACCCCTTCAGCGCTGCGCGGATTCCCCCGCGGTGCTGAAGGGTTCGAGCGCGGGCGGGGCCATGACGGAACGGTTCCGTCATGAGCACAGCTCAACCGATGCTCATGACGGAATCGTTCCGTCATGAGCATGGAAGGGGTTAAGTGCTAGCAAGAAAGGGAAGGCCCCGGGCCCCGATGGGGTCCCAATAGATTTTTTCAAAACTTATATTAATCTTTGGATCCCCTTTTTGACCAGGGTTTTTAATGCATTGTGTACAACGGGACTTCCGGAATCCTGGAAAAAATCCATTCTGGTCCCGATCTTTAAGAAAGGGGACCGGAGCTCAGTATCCTGTTATCGCCCAATTTCCCTATTGGACTCCCTGGGGGTCGAATAATTCCTGGGCGTTTACAGGAGTGGGCGGAGGATAGTAGTATCCTATCCGATTTACAATATGGGTTTCGTGAGGGTCTGGGGACCATTGACCAAGCCCTAAATCGATCACTCTTGATGGATAAATATTAAGGCCGGAGCTCTCTATATGGTCTATGTTGATTTATCTGCCGCATTCGATTGTGTCAGCCACGCCAAACTCTGGTCCGTTCTGCTGGAGATGGGGGAGGAGCAGACCGTAGTTACCTTTTTGAGGGAACTATACTCAAACGCGACCGCCAGGGAGAGGTATGGGACCAGCGGAGAACTCACTGCGTCGTTCGGAGTGGAGAGGGGTGTCAGGCAAGGATGTGTCCTGGCTCCCTCTCTCTTCACCCTCTATACCAATGGATTGGAGAGGGAGATTTTGAGGGGGGCCCAGGACCTTACTATGGTAGGCAATCGTCCTATACCAGCCCTTCTCTATGCGGACGACACAGTGATACTGGCCCGCACCCCTAATGAACTTCAAAGGGCGTTGAGTAGGTACTCATCCTTTATGGCTAACTTGGATCTCCATTTGAACATTGGGAAAACCTGTGCTATGAAGGTCGGGGTTGGCAATAAAACTAAAAATAAAATTAGGGCTATTCATCTGAATAACGAAAAATTGGCGACTACAGATAAATATCCTTTCTACGCGTGATGATTGACCAGAAATTAAGCTGGAAAGCGGCAGTTGATGTGAGGAAACTCCAATTTATGAGAACTACTACAGCGCTTGTAAATTTCTCCAGGAAATTAGGTAAAAAAGAACCCATGGAAATGGTTAAAATCTACAAAGCTAAATGTATTACAGTGGCTCTGTATGGAGCAGGTGTGTGGGGCCACGTAACTTTGGACTCTATCCAGGGGGTAGAGAACACCTTTTTGAGGTATCTTCTTGCCTTACCTAGGAGTTCTGCAAATTTTTCTGCCCACTTGGAACTGGGTCTTTCCTATGTGGCAGACCTAGCGAAAATTCAGCCACTTTTTCTGTGGTATCGAATATGGTCGTCAGACAAGACAGTTTTCTCACAAACAATTATCCAAGACTGTAAAGCTCTGGAAAATGCACTTAAATCTAGGTGGTTATCCTATGTTAAAAGATTTTTAATTGACTTAGGGTTTGAAAAATATTACCTTGATCCTATTTCTATACGGGAGATATCGAGGAAGGCCTTTCAGAAACTCTGTCTAAACCACATCGAAGAATTGCGACTTACCTCTGAGGTCATGAAACAATCAGTTAGACACAGCTTGACTGTTCAGACGGTTTTCGGGATGCAGCCTTACCTAACCTACAGTATAACTGCATATGAATTGTTTCTTTTGGTTAGGTTTAGGCTGAACTTTTTCCACCGTTTAGTTGGCTTCCCGTTGAGAAATAACCGGGCTAAAAATTTACCTCCCTGTCCCTGTGATGGGATCTCCACCCAATCTACAATGCATACTATCCTTTTCTGCAAATATTATATGGAACAACGGAAAAAATTACTTATCCCATTATTAAAACGAATGGGTTTCCGAACTTGTCGTCCAGCTTTCCTCTTTTTACAGTCACTGGACGAGGCGGGGCTGGTATATGTAGTTTCTAACTTTTTGCAGTATATTTTGCGCCACAGAACCAATTTAGAATGACTTTAATAGGGTTCAACAATTGGGATGGGTAACGATGGACGATTGGGATGGGTCAATTTAGGTTCTCTATTGCAGTAAGGAAATGAGCGTTTTAACCTATATTTATTATATTATTGATTTCACTATATGATTGATTTTATTACCTATTGATTGTTAAAATATATTGAAGCTTTCTAGCAAGTTACATTATATGCATTGTCACTTTAGCCGTGATCAAATTCCCGTGATTATCTGTGTATGAATCTTTTTAAAAATGATGGTATAATTTTGTGAGATATTTTTGTGAGATGTTTTAAACAATGTATTTGTATGTGTATCTTTTATGACCTGTCTTCGGAAGGTCGAATAAAGAAGTTTTGATTTGATTTGATTGAGTGCAGCAACATCTTGAAAAGACAGAAAGCAGACTTTGCAGCTGCATCACCTACCACTGATCCAGAACTAATAGCTGAAATATCTGTAACACTACAGCCCCAATCTCCTACTGTCAGCATTGAGCCTTCTACAAATCCCTATGTATTGAAGATAGATTTGTGTCACCAAAGTGAACAGATAATAACAGCCTTAGCCAATAACAAAAACTCTGGCATCTTAGGTACAATGTAAGGTGTGCATTATCTTGATCTTGTCATATCCCAGAAGTATTGACATGCCATATGTGTACCACTAAGTGAAAGGCACATTCATATGGCTCATTTGGCTGTAAAAGGTGGCTACATACACATAAAACACATCCCTATGAGTCCCCTTCCTAATTCCCAGTTAAATAAAGCCACTCAAACTGATCTTGTGATGAACAAAATAAAGTTTGTCACAAAGAAAACATCACTCGACTGATTCACTCTATCACAACTCAGAAGTCCTAAAGCTTGGTGAAACTGAAACTGTTTGCAGGTGAAAATTCCTACTTAGACATATACACACTCTCCACTTTGACATGTAAACACTCCTTGACAACCTTGACCCACACCTTACAACGAGCATGACCCTCTGATATCACATACATCCCCTTGGAGTATGGAAACCATGGTAAATGTGACACCCATTTCTGTACCATTAGCTAGGTTCTCATCCAACTAAGACATACATCTGTAGGGAATTTCAAAGCACACAAACACAGTTTAACTTACTAAGCAATTTCATGGACCCACGCACATCACCCAGATAGAGAGGGAGGGACTTTTTTGCCTTAGTTTTCTTCTCTGTGGAAGTACTTGGGTAGGATGGGGAAGATGATCTTGGGTTTAGGAGTGGGTGTGGCATTGGCAGGACAGGGAGCTTTTCTTCTTTGGGTTCTTTGGGGTTTACGTTGGGTCTCACTAGGGGGTTGCAAAGGTTTTTGGGGGTTGATGTGGAAGGCTATGGCATGGGTGGCATGGACTTCTGTTTAGGTTTGGGAGGGGGTTGGTTCAGTTTGGGTAGGGAACAGGTCAAGGGCAAAGAGGTGATGTGTTTTGCAGACCCGGTATGAGGAGAGTCAAGGGCAGGGGTTGTGGAAGAAGAGGGTTGGGAAGTATGTGGTACATCTGTGTCTGCTGGTGTGGTGTCTGTCGTGGCTCTATGTGTGATGCTGTGCCGGTGACCTGTTTGTCCATATGTGAGCCATGCGGTACAGTGGGTGTTGTGTCTGCCTGTATGTCAGTGGCTGTGCAAGTGAGGGTGTCTTGTGTCTGCTGAGTACGTGTGTGTCTTTCTTTTGCCTTCTGTCTGTATGTTTGTGTGCTGCATATGGATGTTGAGGTGAATGCGCGTTCAGGTTTGCATGTGCTTTGGGCAGATATGGGAATAGGAACTGTGGATGGGGTAGAGGCAGGAGGGGGGTGGAAAGTTGGATTTGGGTTAAGGCTGCCATGAGTGTGGAGGCTAGAGCCTGAATGGATCTCTGTATAAAAGACATGTCAGATTGAATACCCTCCAGGAGGGATACCATCTGTGTCTGCTGATTGGTATGTACCTGGAAGACATTTAGCACTGCTGTCTGACCCCCAGAGATCTGCCTCAGGAGGTCAATTGCCTCCATACTCAGGGCAGCTGGGGAGACAGAGGCAGGGGGTGAGGTGCCTGGCGCATAGGAGACTCCTCCCCTTTAGGGAAGCAGCCAAGAACAGCTGGCTGGGGAGCAGCTGTGAGGGTGGAGATGGTGGGGGGTGGTAGACTGAGATGGAGTGGACATATGTCCAGGGGGATCCACTACCACTAGGGAGGGCTCACTGGAACTGGACATTTTGTGTTATGTCCATCAGCTCCTCAGTGGCGCTCCAATCTCACTCTGTGCCATTGGGTCCCTCTTGGTCACTGTCAGCATGTGACCCACAGTGGCCACCTGCTTCCCCAACATTCATGGCACTGTCTCCTTCGTTGACCTGGTATGATGCTGAAAAACAGATTTAAATATAAGTTAGTTGAAATGTTAATATATACTGGCTACATGTGTGAAAAAAACACAATTGCAACCAGATTTGCATATATCACAATTTGCCCTTGGGTGACAAAATTAGTTCATATATAGCCATTAGTGCAAGCTACAAGACCTATGCACACTCTCACATAATGGTGTCAGAATCATAGCCTGACACAACTTCAAGTTTCTCTTTCTTAATATTTTATCCATATGTATGTACCAGATGATGTTTTGTCTCTTACTTCGTATGTCCTTGTAGCATACCATACTTACCTCCTTTTACCCAAAGGTGAATAGACATTCCTTTAAGAAATGACTGGCACTGCAAGGTTTGACAATCAGCATATAGTGAGCTATCCCTAATCCAGACCTGGTTGAACAGCAAGTCCCCTGCTTCAGTGAACCTATTTTGATATGTCACGATCAAGATGTAGAGGACATGGAAAGGACATTTCACACTGTTCACATGACACTTGCACATCTGTCCAATGGCAGATGAAGCAGTTGTAAATGTCACATGCGTAACTCATATAGACGTCACACCGATTATATGCTTGATTCACAAGATTCATTTCAATAAGTGTTTGTTGTGTCATGTCAGCACAGTACAACTATAAAATAGTTTGTCTAAAGTTTGCGACGCTTCAAGCATTGGTGCATGTAAACACAGCTTATCACACTCCCAATGTCAATGATTGCAGATTACTTAAGGGACATGTGGCTTATAATACCACCAGGCCATGTAGAATCCTTAAGTGTGCCCATAATAGTGGTGCAAATCATGTAACTAGATACCTATTGACGACACAACTTACATGCCTGTAAATCCTGCTGATGTCCACATCTCACAACGACAAGTCAGCCTATCCCTCCCTGAAAAATATCATAATGCACATATTGTCCAGCATAGATGCAGTAGTGTTCTACACCTGACTGAATCTGCCCTTCTTAGAGGTATGTTAAGGCACAATTCCAGACATTCCATTTATAATGCCAACCACTGTTTATTATGGCCTCAACATATGTATGCCCCTTGTAACACCCATTAATACCTTTGGGAATGTGGTACTCTCACATCCATATAGTTGCCCCCCTATTACCAGGTTACATCTAGTCTGTTAGCCAATCACAGACATATGTTGTCACCTACACTTAGGCCTAAGCATGCAATCAGCTTGAAATCAGATAGGGTGTACTCAGTCCCTCACTTAAGGTAAGGGCCAGTCTGACATGTGCCATCAGTACACATAAGTCTACACATGCCAGCTGCTACAGTGTACAACAGATAGCACCAGCTCTGTTTGCAATTGTTTGCACTCAGATCATTCACCACTTACCAACGCCTGCAATTGCACAATGCCTGCTACCTGAATGTATTGCATGGCACTTCACAGTCAAGTGCTCAAGCATCACTTAACACAGAAGTGTTGCTGCCTCAATAAAGAGATCAGGGAAAAAATAGTTTTTTTGGATGAATCATGTTGTGCATGACAAAAACACATGCAGGGTATATTCTCAAACATAGTGTTTTCATGTTCCCATTGTACAATGGAATAGCACTAATGACAATACCCTGCGTATTCTATCCTTGCATGTCCCATACTCTAGGGACATCAACATGCACCTACTACTATTGGAGCATATGCTACATTTTACACATTACGTGGGTCTGTGGTCTCTAAAAACCTAAAAGTGTGAAATACTAGCTCCAGTACATGAACATGAATGTTATTGTACAAAGTTCTTCAAGGCCCATACTCCCACCCTCCTTGCTGCTTTCTGGCGTTCAACTGCCCATCGCGGGATTGGCCACCGCCAGGATGCAGCGCATTAGGGGGTCTAAAGATTAAAAAACAAGTGTCCAGTTCATGTTGGCACCACACAATTTGACCTTGCCCTAAGTGAGTACGCAACAATTCTTACTACACTATGGATGGGACAACACAACAGGTGGTATGGAATCTGATAACAGCTAACCTCAGCACACCATTGTGTCCTCTGTAAGGGAACAGTAGCAGTTCGGCCCTTGACATACCCACTAACTAGTATGGATAATTTCCATGAATCATACTGTATAAAATAACAAGGAAATCTGGTCATTTTGTTCAGTAAACGTATTTGGGAGAAAATGTAAGTATGTAGTATGGTTGTGTAATGTGTTCATCACACTCTGTGGAACAATAGAGATGTGTGTGAAACAATAGCACAAACAATTACATTTGTCTGTGTTAGCCTGTGACAATTCATGTGATAGAATACTTAATTATTTGCCATTTGTGCCAGAGTGAAGGAGACAACTTCAACATACCATTGCACAACAATCATTGCCACAGTACAGCAGTGCATGGGATGCATGTATGCTCTGCACTGCTGTTGTTCAAAAATCTAAGCAGGTGACATGTTTGTTAAAACAAATGTGCACCTACATCTTAGCATCACTCATGACAGTCTGACTGCCAACTGGTATGGCAAAGGGTTTCATTTTCAAACCAACCTACTGAGTGACAATATGCCTAATACTCTTGGAGAACCTGGTCTGTGCCTCACAGCAAGTACTTGAACATATATTGCTACACTAAGAGCACTTTTTGTATAACCTATGAGACGCGATCAGGAAAATCAGAGGCTAAGTACCTCAGCAGATGGAACACTCTGCACAACAGTAATATTGACAACATAACTGGGCTCCAGCTTGGATAATAGTCTTTACTGTGCTTTCAACATTGCCTGTGTGTCAGCTTAGCATTCTTGCACTGTTGGTCAACATGATTAACATATGGCCTGACTGAACATTATAACCTATACACCTGGTGACCTTCCTGCATCTGACATGACCATTGTTGAGCACTGTGAATTGCTACGTGGGGTGTTGTGACATGGCTTACATAACAATAATATTGCATCATGTGTGTTGAGTTGCAGTTGTGACTATACACATCAACAATTTAGCCACATTTGCTACAGGCATTTCACAATCACCATTAGCGTCTGATTAGCTATGACTCCAAAAGCAATTGTTTGGTCAAATATATCACAGAAAACAAGTTTACATTATATCTAACTGATGTGTACTTACATAAATAATACACCATACAATGTTTTTGGTCTATGATGAGATATGCACATGACAACAGCGATACAAAGTCCAGAACAGTACTGTCACACATACAGAAGTGAACTAGTCCATCCCATTTACCAACACACTTTCATACAATTGGCAACAGATTTTGATCTTTGTCTCATTGCTAGATTCTGCATGGAAGTTTATCTCGTTGACTTCACTGTAGGCTTACACAATCAGTGTGCCACAATTGTGACCATAACAAGTTAAAGTCTATGGCTCTGTCCGCCTTTATTCGGGACCACCTATCACAACTTTTTAATAATGATTTGATTGCTGCAAATACATTTGCCAATGCTAGGCTTTGTAGTCCACCATGGCTGGATGCACAACATTGTGTGTTAAAGAATCATCAAATAAATCACCCACAGTCCCATAACAAAGTCACCTTGAGAGGAGTCTTATACACTCATTGGCACGCTAAATGAGCATGAAAGCACAAATGACTGTTTCAGGATTCCCTCTTTCTCTCAGGCAGCAAGCATGTCCATTCACAGGTGTAAACACACCACAGAAAATAGTTGAAAGCCACTCTCACCCAATGTGTGATCCTTGTGATATTCAGGTGTAGAGGGGTGTGTGTTTGATCTATAGAATCCTAAAATTCACAGAGGGCTGGAACACTCAATTTTCAAGCACCCTACTGACACATTCCAATTAAATGGAACATTGTAAGTGATCTTTGCGTTCTTAACTTAAGTGTACACCTGCAGATTAATGAAGGTGTACTTTGTAAATTTGAGTGAATGTCATTAAAAGCAAAGCAGAAATCACAAGAAGACAGTGTCCATCATGGAACATTTGTCTGCATGAAGAGCTGAAAGCAACACAAGATGTATGTGGTGTATAGGATGGTATGCATAACATGATCCTACTATGACACAAAACTTGCTCAGCCAGTAAACATACCTAAATCATGCATTTTAGGCTTGTGAGATTTGGAGTGACTACTGCTTGAATTAGCCTCAACTAAATATGTCACTAGTGAAATATGAGTCTAATGTACTTTCATTCCTGTGTTTCTAAATATTTAAGACATATTCTGAAATGGTATGTATGCTGTGGTATGTTATGAATATTTTTCATAGTGAAATCTGGTTGCATTGACATGGAGTTACATGTGTGGTTGCATGGTCTTTTGTGTTTGTCCTAGTACATGTTACTGGGAACATTACGATCTAATGTCTACTGTATATACACTCCACACATAGGTATTGTGGAGGAGCCGGAAGACAGCCTCCCGTCTAGAGGCCTTTTTCTGGACTACAAACCATGGAAGAGAGAGACGTGATCCGCAAATATTGTTTCATTAAGGCAATCATAAAGGATTTGTACCAGCAGATGGCACCTTCATTGCATCCAATTTGCAACTATCCTGCATCATTGACACCCAAAGTTAAGGTGATGGCAGTACTGCTACTTGGCCACATGTTCGTTCCAGTACACAGTGGCAATATCGGGCAGAATGTCCCAGCCCATGTTCAGCAATGTACTTCAGGATGTACTGCAGGCATTGACCAGACACATGAACAGCTACATTAACTTTCTCAAACGTGAAGAATTGGCCAATATCAAAGCATAATTTTATGATTTTGGTCAAATCCCACATGTAATTAGAGCAATTGATGGGACACGTATTGCTTTAATTCCACCACTGGCCAATGAGTAGGTATATAGGAACAGGAAACACTTCTGCCCAATCAATGTACAGGTGGCATGTTTGCCAGTTATGTATATTGCCCACGTCTGTGCCAGATTTCCAGGATCAGCCCATGACTCCTACATTCTATGGAACAGCATCACCTCCATTTTTGGAGCTGCAGTTTGCCGGTGCCCAAGATTGCAGTGAACCAAGGACCAGGAGGTGGTAAGAAGACAGACTGGTGCTGTCTCTTTCCTGAAATGTAAAAGTGATTTTCCTCTACCCGTGATTGCATAATTTCCCCCTGTTTTGCTTGTGGTTGTTATAGTTCAAAAATTGAAGTTTTTACCTGCCCGTGATTGCATCATTTTTTATCTGTTTTGTTTAGAAATTTGATGTTTTTACTTGCTTGTGACTGTTTCATTTTACCTGTTGAACTGTGGGCTTTGCAGTCCAAAATTTGTTGTATTTTCAAATTGCCCATGACTACCTGACTTTACCTCCCAGTTTCTCCCTTGATCTGTGCTCAGACCAGTGAGTTAAGCAATCTACCCCAGCTCCCATTTTGTCTTAGCAATTGAGTGAAACCAGATTAGCCCCCCTCATCCCTCTTAGCAACAGATATATTATACATCAGAGACTAAACAAAGGGTGCTCTGAGACAACAGTAACCTGCTGTTAGTTGTTTAAGCTGTATTTTTTAGGATTGTACACTAGTTTTCTGGCAAGGAGAGTGAGTATAGTTACGGACAAACAGTATTATTAGAGGGCAAAGTTTGTTAGGCTCTTACATGCTGAACTTCACATTGTAGATTGAGCCGGTCTGTCTCCTATGAGATTCTGAATTGAGGGGCAGCTACCAGCCCCCTAGCCAGCAGCCTAAGCTTGCTGATTGGCTCCCTCGCTCCCAAGCAACCCTTAGCCCTCCTCTCACAGCAGCCCAGACCCCTTAAGGGTTTGTTGGGTTAACCCCAAAACATTCACCTCCATTTTGTGAACTGCAGTTTCCCTGTGCCCCAAGATTGAAGTGAAACAATGACCACGAGGTGGTAAGAAGGCAGACTTGTGCTGTCTCTTTCCTGCAATTTAAAAAGTGATTTTCCTCTACCTTTTATTGCATCATTTTCACCTGTTTTGCTTGTGGTTGTTACAGCTTAAAAATTAAATTTTTTACCTGCCTGTGATTGCTTCATTTTTCACCTGTTTTGTTTAAAAATGTAACGTTTTTACTTACACGTGACTGTTTCATTTTATCTGTTAAATTGTGGGCTTTGCAGTCCAAAATCTGTTATATTTTCAAATTGCCCATGACTACCTGATTTTCCCTCCTAATTTCTCCATTGATCTGTGCTTAGGCCTGTGTGTTAAGCAATTCCGCCCCAGCTCTCATGCTGTTTTAGCAAGTGAGTGAAACCAGATTAACCCCATTAGCAACAGAGATATTATACATTAGAGACTGAACAGAGAGTTCTCTGAGACAGCAGTCATCCACTGTTATTTGTTTAAGCTGTGTTTTTTAGGGATTGTACGCTCATTTGTTGGGTAGGAGAGTGATTACAATTTTAGACAAACAATATTGTTAGAGGGCAAAGTTTCTTAGGCCCTTACCTGCAGAACTCCAAAGTGTGGATTGAGCTGTCTGTCTCCTAGGAGATTTTGAATTGAGGAGCAGCTTCCAGGCTCCTGGCCAGCATTGCCCGAGGACACATGGACCTTAGATAGGCTGCTATTGGATGCTACATGTGTGCACTGATTGGTGGTTGTATCTGGTGTTTCTATTGGATTAGGGTTAGTGTTCTTATTGCTTGAGTATTTGAGGGTGCTAATTGGTTCCTGGGTCAGTGATTCTATTGATGTAGAGTTAGTGATCTGATTGGTGTTTAGGTTTAGGGTTTCGTATTGGTTACTGGGGCTCGGCTTTCTATTGGACGTAGGGTTTAGGGTTTCCTGTATCATTGGCTGCTTGGACCAGGGTTGGGACTAGGGCTGGGGTTAGGCTTTCTATTGGATGTAGGGCGTAGGGTTTTGTTCCTGATTAGCTGCTCAGACTAGGGCTGTATTTGGTATTGGTTATAGGGCTTAGGGCTAGTGCTGAGATTGGTTAGGGTTAGGGCTAGGATTCCCATTGGCCAAGAGGTCAACTGATTACTAGGGCTATTTATGGTCAGATCTCATGGCGTCTCAGCCAGGGTATCAAGGCTAAGGGCAGAGAGGACAAGGGCAATCGCCTGTATGAGCCTGTTCAAGACTTGTCAGGACTAGGGCCAAAAATGCTGCCTAATTGTATTTACACAAGCACCCACCCTACCCCATCCACAACCAGAGTAATATGCTCACAGCCCATGTACTCTACTCATTTACTACAAATTAATCCAATACAAAGTTCAATGTCTCAGCACCCACTACAAAACTCCAGAAATTAAATCTATACACCCTTCTATCCCAGCTTCCAGACATTATCATCATTACCTACAAACAGTACACAACTCTATCCTATACCACTAACCAATCCACTCATTATGAACACCACCCAAATCCACACCATACTTAACTATATACCATCCAGAAACACACTCCCCGTTCTAATTACTCTTAACAGATCCCATTTTGTCAACTCAGCCTTCCATACTTTCTCCAATTAACACCCTCCTCTTTTTTTCTACCACAATAACACAACCGCACTCCACTGCATCAAATATATTACCCCTTGCAGCAATCAAGTCTAAGACAAACGCTCTTAACTCTATTTCATCCCCTCTTACACACAACATACACTCTACTCACAAACCCATGACCACCCCCTTTGCCTTTCAACTTCCCCTCATAAGCAATACTATACAAACAAATACATCTCTTAAAACAAATACATCAGCACCTCCTTTTACTGCTACTCAAAAACAAAGCATAATACAACAAAATCTCTCAAGTGCACCATCTTATAATACTCTCCATCACACAATCAAAACATACACCCACCTTTCAGACTACACAAATGAACAAACTTCAATTCCAAACTTTCTTTCTTCCACCACACCTAACACATATACAGCAACACAGCAACTCTCTTTTTACCGCCTATCGCCCATTGGACAATGTACTACATGACCCACATGCTGCACCACTGCCCCTAACTCATACATCTTCCACCCTAAACCAGCACAAACAAAATAAGAAACATGCCACAACTCACAACTTCACTTCTCCATGTCTATGCACAACAAGTTTACACTACAAAAACCACACAGCACACCGACTCACTCTCAAACACCATCTCCAGGACCTATACACGGAGACCCATCAAAATGCCATCTTAGCCTGCTGGGCAAGGAACGCGAGACAGAACAGCTAAGCGATTGCTATCCTCATACAGCTAATACCAACACTAAAGACACACCTGCTACAAGCCCACAAAATAGTGCTCACTCTTCTACAAAATAAAGTCACACTATCGCCATAGCACATTCTCTAAACTGTCTACTAATAAATGCTTGATCACACTCAAAAAAGAAACATCACATCTAAGACCTTCTCACTAACGCAAAACCTGAATTACTATTCATAACTGAATCATGGTTGGGAGTCGATATGGCTCCAGTCCTGCATGAAGCTGTTCCTCTTGGCTATTGAACTATTACCTTAAATCGTGTAGGCAAAAGAGGATGTGGCTTAGCTGTTGTGTTCAGACAAACATTATATATCACTAAAGCTGACAACGTCTCCATAAAGATTGTGAGGCCCTTTCACCAGCTGCAATCCTACACCATATTCCTCCTGTAACTTCCTGCTCCTTTAAAAACCCCCAGCTAGAAGTGCAACATTTCCAGACATGCTTCAAGACCTGTTTCAAACCTGATAACACTACACTCCAGCCTATGCGTTCTTAGTGACCTCAACATTTGGTTTGACAAACTCAATATGCCCCATTTGAAAACAATCATCATTGGCCTAGATGCACTGAACCTGCATCAGATTGTCCACAAAACCACACACATCACTAGACACATCCTAGATGTCATTTTTGCACATACTGAACTAATTACCTTTCAAACAATGACTCCAGTCACATGAAGTCCAGCACTGATCAATCAATTTCACCTCACGTGCTATAACTATGCAGATGTCACGCAAATGCTCCTTCAACTGGAATGCCCAAAGACACTGAAAACTTGCAAATTTTTATATGTCTCAGAGCCATGGATCAATGGATGACATGGAGCCATCTTAAATTGAATGCTTCCAAAATGGAAATACTCACATGTGGCGATTAGAAAAATCATGACCCGCTCGCTGCCTGGCATGATGATCGAAAGAAGTAAGAAACCTCAGAATGACCATGCACTCCAAGCAATACCAAGCCTTGTTACTATAAAAACTCTGCGACAAATCTTACCCCATTGGGATTTCCACATAAGGTACAGGCTACCATCTCCCTTGTTCTGTCTAAACTTGATTATGCCAATAGCCTCTACCATGGATCACCTTTAACAACTATGAAAAGACTACAACAGATTCAGAACTCTGCTGCCAGACTACTCTTACACATCAAGCCACAAGACCACAACTCCCCTGCCTTGAAAGCCCTGCATTGGCTTTCAGTTGCCAGAAGAACCACGTTCAAGCTGCTTTGCATCACCCACAGAGCGATGCATGGAACAGGATCGCTCTTCATCAGCAATGTAATCATCTAACACATTCAAAAAAGGAACCTCTGTTCTAAAATAGGACCTCTCCTAAAAATCCCAATGTATAAGAAAAAAAATAATGTGTGGCACATCCTTCTCTGTTCAAACTGTGGAACCTTTTACCCTCCAACTTCAGATCCAAGGATAACCACCTTATCTTCAGAATGCTACTTAAGAATTGGTTCTTCTCCACATAACCACCATACACAACCAGAAATATACAGCATATCCCTCTGTATATAAACATTTATTTGTACTATAGATATGTGCCTATATATGTGTATTGCTTTCTATAAACGTGTATAATACTTATGTCACAAATGTGGATTGTACCACCAACTCCAAATTCAAAAGTAATTAGATCCGTCCAATATGTGTTATTATTAAATCTCTTTATTCTTCATTCATCATAAAAACAGCCAGGCAGCCAACGCCTTTTGTCCTGGTTCAGTGGACTTCATCAGGGCTGTAGAACATACAAAACATTTATTTTATTTGCCGAGTTTTATATTGCGCTGGCTAGACCCGGAGGTATCAGAGCGCTTTACATGAGGATCAGCGAGTTACAGGTTACAATATTACATCAGTTATAGGAGCAAGTGTAAACATTTAGGAGAAAAACAAGAGATATTAATGCATAGCATAACATATAGTGTATAGTACAATACAATAACAACACAATATCAACAGAAGAATTCACAATAGTACATAAAGACACCACATTTTGGCACCGCAATTCACTACCGACAAAATACATGTGTCACTCACATAAAAGTGTCCACAAATAAATAGTCTACAAAAAAACCCTCACATTTAAAAAACAATTAAAAGCACATGTGCAAGTGGGATATAGAGTCACATGCAGAAGACAGAGACAATCCTGGCATATGTATAATCAGCTAGAAGTTTTGTAATATGGCTAATTAGAATGGTAAATAATTTAGGGGAAGCCCAGGGGAAAGCCAAATAGTATAGAAAAGATTAAGTAGTAGGACACCATGACTTGTCTGGAAGTTTGGAACACCATATAAGAGTGAGTAGTCCAAAACTTAATAGAGAAGTTAACAAAGTAGAGTCCTTGATGGGGTTAATGCCCCGGGGTAACGATCGCCCGCGCAACATACCTTATTATAAATATTTAGTCTCCTATGATGGTGGAAAATTGCAACAACGCTGTCCGGTTCAGTGTATCTCCCACGTTTGAACTGTTCCCTCCTGTATCCAAGGTGAGTTCACTGTTACTCGGCTCCTGTGCCTCAAAGATATATAAAGTTCTAAGATCCTTGAGGATAAGAAAGAATGGCAATGAAGAATGACAAACTCCATCCTGACTATTAACCCCCATAACATAAGGGGCAAGTTGAAAAAATTCATATGAGATGTGTAATTAACTCAAATGTGTGGTAAGGGTAGGCAATATTAATTGGAACCTCCCACATTGTATAATATTGTATCTATTCGCTCACAGTGCAGTTCTAGATGTAATTCCATAGTCATGCCGGAAGCAGTCAGATCCAATTGAAGGGGCAGAAGAACGAAAACCACTCCATAATACAAAAAAAGTGTCCATGCTCAACCAGTATGTGGTACATGCACATGCCATTCCTCATTGTTTCAAATTTGGGCACAATTACACGAAGAGTTACAACATAAGTGGCAATACCTTCCCCAATGTTCGTATTAAGCAATAAAACTGGTCATGTCTATATATGTCACTTAAGAGAATGACCCAAATAACCCGCTTGGCCATTAAAGCAATTACTACATGCATGTTAAAGGCCTACTATTGAGGATATATAGAGGAAACTGTGGAAAGCCCCAGACGGTGGGTGCCAGTGTATATTAGTTCTAAAGGCATGGCTCTAGTGGACACGAAAATCCCGCATTGGTCTCTGCAATGATATCTCAAAATGTAGGCGAGACAAACATACAGGGGCCCATAAGGCTGATATCTGTTACTCGATATTTTTTGTCTAAATTGGAGACAATTTAAAGCCAGTTACTACATGTGCATAACAGTCTACTGCTGAGTGTGTCTTTAACAAGAGAAACAGAGAACCCCAAATGTGGTAGTATATATTTGATCCGGCAACATGGCCCCCGGAACAGACAAGACCCACACTAGTCTCTGCAGTGACAACTCAGAATTTAGGGGAGGCAAAAAAAATTTGGGGGCTCATAAGGCTGGTACCTATTAGTTGATATTTGTGTCTGCATTGGGAACAATTTGAAACAATTACTACACGCATGTTGAAGGCCTACTGTCGGACGTATATAAATGAAAAGCAAAGAGCCCCCACATGGCGTGTGCTAGTATATATTTGTTAAAAAAAACATACCCCCAGTGGACAAGAATGGGTCGTATCAGTTTCTGCAGTAAGAATAACTCGAAATTCAAATGAACCAAAATATCGGACCCATAAGGCTGGAAGATTTAAATGCTCCCGATTCCATGTGCCACTTAAAAGGCTAATCAAAGTGCCAGGCAGGCCCATAATTGCCGGGATAGATTCCCCGACTGAACGCCTCTCAGAATATGTGGACACCTTCTTGCAGCCGCTAGTAATGAATCTACCGGCATAAATACAAGGCAGTAAGGACATCCTCAATAAATTTGAGGATGCATCATGGACAGAAGGACTCCGATTTGTCACGTTCGATGTCACCAGCCTGCACATGTGCATTAGGAAACAATTTGGTCTATGTGCCTTGGGTTACTTATTAAAAAACAGAACAGCAGATTGGTATGAGCACAATGAGATGCTCATGGAGATGAAGGATCTCATTTTGTCCAAGAATTACTTTTTGCATGCGGGACGCTGGTACCACCAACTCCAACGGACAGCAATGGGAGCAAAATTTGTTCCCTCGTATGTGGGACTGTTCATGGGATGGTGGGAGAAAGAACATGCTCGGGGCAGATATGCCTCCCCCTGGTTGGAAATCATCATCTTCTGGGGGAGGTATATCGACGACACCATTGTCATTTGGAATGGCTCAGTGAAACAACTGGAAGACTACCACGCGTTTTTAAAAAACAACCCATCTAATGTTGCACTGACAATGACACAGGAGGAAAATAAAATTGACTTCCTAGACATTACTTTTTATGCCAAGGAAGGACGTATTCAAAGAACACTGTATCAGAAGCCCACCAGTACCAGCACATTACATGCCACCAGTGCGCACCCTAGAGCCACCATCAATAACATCCCTTATGGTGAGATGGTCAGGGTGCGTAGGAACTGTAGCGAGAATAACTCCTTTATAACGAATTTGGAGGGGACCAAGGACCGATTTAGAAAAAGAGGCTATAAGGAAAGAATGTTAGAGGTTGCGGAGAAGCGGATTAGACGGAAATCTAGGACAGATACACTGAAACAGCGAGAGTTAACTCCCAACAGACAGAACGAAAAAACGAATGCAAACTTTGTTACAAACACAGTCAGGAAGTTTACAAGGTACTTCTAAAACATTGGACCCTGCTTCAAGTGCCAGGGTTGAGGGGAATTACATCACCAAAACTCACAGTAACATACCCGTGTGGTACAACTATACTGGACATGCTTTGTCCCAGTTACATAGCACCTAAAAAAACAAGAGTTGGCTTTTTTACGTGCATGGACTGCAACATTTGCCAGTATGGGAAGAACAAAGTAAAGCAATTTAATACAACACATAACAGACATACACGATTCGCCACAGTATTACATGCAACACATCTTTTGTAACGTATGTAATTGGCTGCAGCTGTAACATTATTTATGAAGGCAGCAAGGTGATGGCCCTGAAAATCAGAATCCAAGAACATGTGAGGGCAAACAGGTTACAGCATGCTAGGTATCCAATGACTTCACATATGACAGAACAGCATGCAGCCAAACTAGACGTTTGGTTCCATGCGATAGATCATATCCCACAACGGGCAAGGGGTGGGGACAGAGGAGTGGCTCTCCAATGCAATGAGGCAGGGTGGATTTGTCGCTTACGCTGTGTCCCTATGGGGCACAATACAGATGAGGAACTCTTTGAGCACAATACGGACCCCTGTAAATATACCACATCGATTGGAGATGTTTAGGGAAGGACACTATGGGCAATCCTGGAGAGCAACTGACATTTCTCTCCTCTTAGGTTATGCTGCACAGATAAGAACATATTTCATTGTCCTCCTACAAAAAGGACATACAAAAAAGGACATTACAATCTAAGGGGTTTATATCTATTTAATTCCCTATTTACAGAGGAAATCCATTGTATTAAGGGCCCCTATGGGATATCAGATATACCAATTGCCCGGAATATGTATGGGAAATGCACCCGATTTTGTCCACCAACTAGGTACAAGTTTTCATTAACACATCACTATGGGTACAAATATGAATTACCTTCTTGCTAAATTAGCAAGTGTATGTATATCCATTTACAACTGTGGCTAGGAAAAATTGATTACATTAGGTGGTGCAACAATTCAGGCATGGAAAACTAGCTGGTCTTCTCTCTCACCTGTTGATATACTATCCTCTTTTCAATGAATGCATGTGGTAACATTATGCCTCTTCGAACCTCTTTCATGCTCTTCCAAATAGTATATAAACCTACAAGCCCCATAGACTTTTGGGATATACCACTATATTACACAGCTTCCCAAACAATAGTAGTTTTCTTTTTTATGTTTATTTACATCACCGTAATACAATTTATAGATATTCCCTATAGAATTCAATGAGCGCACAGAATGTACAGGCATTCCCTGGAGAGCCGAGTTCTTAATCGGAGAAGCCGAGTTGCAGGCTCAGCACTACACATGCAAAGACGTGGATTCTGGCGTCCTGAAATAATAGTTCGGGTGGCGAGTAGATATCTTGGCACTTTGGTTTGCATGGAATCGGTAGCATTTATATCTTCCAGCCCTATGGGCCCCAATATTTTGGTTTGTTTGAATTTCCAGTTATTGTTACTGCGGAAACTGATACGGGCCATTCTTATCTGCTGGAGGCATGTTTTTAAACAAATATATACTAGCACACGCCATGTGGGGGTTCTTTGTTTTTAATTTATATATGTCCAACAGTAGGCCTTCAACATGCATGTAGTCGTTGTTTCAAATTGTTCCCAATGCAGACACAAATATCGACTAATAGGTACCAGCCTTATGAGCCCCAAAAACATCTTTTCCCTCGCTTAATTCTGAGTTGTCACTGCAGCAACTAGTGGAACTGTGCCTGTTTACGGGGGCCATGTTGTCAGATCAAATATATACTAGCACATTTTGGGGGTTTTCATTTTTCTTGTTAAAGACACGCTCAACAGTAGACCATTATGTGCATCAGATTGCACCTGAAACAGAACCTCCCAGATTGCGAAGGTTAGGCAGCACTGACTATCAGAGTATTTTAGTAAAACCTTTTATGTGATTTTAAATATATAATTGTTCGTATTGACTCCTGCTGCTCACCCGTATCTCTGGTGTCCCCCTGGTCCGTCGTGGCTTGTGCCGATTGTGCGGAGGGGCAAAACACCAATTTCACAAAATACTCACTTCCTGTGTGAAACGCAAGATCAGCGCCCCACACACTGCTGATGCGGTCCCGCCCACTCCTGGCTTAAATGCGAGTGCACAGAGCGGACGCGCGCAGTGGCGCGCCAAAAGCAAGTCCGTCTGCGCCCGTCAGCGCCCGACTGTCGCCAGACGCCAGGCACCCTGTTCGTTTGCACCCGGAATCCTTACCCTACATAAAGCTAACGGCTATTCTCAAATACTCAAGCCAGGAGCTCCACTCCTTGAACACAGGTCGCACAGCCTACAGTCCACCAGATAACACACCTGTCCTCTCCATCGATAGCTTCTCAGCCCAGCGTCCCTTCCTCAGCCGGTATCAAACGAAAGCGTTCAGCAGTATTAAATACCCCGAAAGTGAGTGCGCCCCTCCAACATCCAAGCTCCTAACATGCTTGTACTGCAATGCTCGGTCCCTCCCTAAGCACTCGCTAGAAATCTGGTCGCTATTAGACTCAGATAAACCAGATATTTTCTTCATCACAGAAACTTGGCTCCTAGACTCATCATTACCTGACATTGCAGTAGCCCTCCCCCTGGACTATAAAATAACCAGATTGGACAGGACTGATAGAAGAGGAGGAGGAATTGCGATTGCCAACAGGTCTAACACTAAATTACATCTTATAGACACACATTTAGCAGGCTGGGGTGAAATTTGCACCTTCACAATAACGCTGGGGAGTAAGGATTCTTGGAAAGGCGCCCTCCTCTATAGGCCCCCTGGAAATAAAATGAGTTTCGTCAATAAGATCACTGAAACTATTGCACCACATGCTCTGTCCTCGGATAACTTTTTCCTATTAGGGGACTTCAATTACCACGCCGAATTACTACAGGACCCCCACACCAGTGACCTTATCACTTGCATGAATGCGCTAGGCTTAAATCAACTGATGGCCAGCCCCACCCATACCGCGGGTCATACCCTTGATCTCCTATTCAAAAACTCACATAAAGTGGAGATTGATCAGCTTTTACCAGTCCTCTGGTCTGATCACTATATAATCAAGTTCCACATCCACGTAAACTCAACTCTACTCCAACCTAGGAAGGACCTGAATCTGAGCAGACCTTGGAATAAGATCAGCCTAGAATCCTTTTCTACACATTTTTACCCCTCCCCCATCAATACGCTCACAGACCCGAACCAGGCAGCAATTGATTTAGATCTTGCGATCACCATAACCTTAGATACCATTGCCCCTAGCAAACTTACCAGATGCCCAACAAACACTTCCCATGGTTCACCCCAGAACTAAAAACAACCAAACTGGCCATCAGGGCAGATGAACGCAAATGGCGACACACCAAAAACTCAACCGATAGATTACAATACAAAAAATCTCACTGTAAATACATGAATGATATAGCCATAGCCAAAAAAGATTATCTGGGGAACAGGATAGACCAGGCCGCAAACTCTCACAGAGAACTTTACAAAATAGTTAAGGAATTCTCAAACCCCCCTTCTTGCCAGCCGACAATAACTACATCCCAAGAATGGGTCAACACTCTTTTATCCTTTTTCTTTAATAAAATCAACGACATCCATAAATCATTCCCTCAACCCACTGACACTAATCTATTATGTGAGCAGACAATTAATGCAACCCTATCTGCTCATACCACTGCTCTGAAGGAAATCCATACATTCACTGAAGACGAAGTAACCCTCACAATAAATAGAATTAAATCAGGATCCCCAACCGACCCGGCATCGTCTCAAATCCTATCCAAAATTGCATCAGCCTTTATCCCCTACCTGACCAGAACCCTTAATCTTTCAATATCCCACTCTATGGTACCCTCACACTGGAAAGAGGCTATCATCAGACCTATTTTGAAAAAACCCTCTGCCGACCCAAAACAAACTTTAAACTATTGTCCAATCTCTCTCTTCCCATTGTTTGTTAAGGTCATGGAATCCCTGATAAACACCCAACTTTACAAACGTCTAGAAGATAATAAGCTGCTAGACCCCAATCCCAATCAGGATTTAGAGCGTTTGACAGCACTGAAACAGCCCTACTTGAAATGGTGGACAACATAAGACTGGCCCTTGATTCTAAACAATCCGCCATCCTGATTCTACTTGATTTGTCTGCTGCCTTCGACACCAGCTCACATAACATTCTCCTAAAACGTCTGGCTGAGGTTGGTGTCGAAGGCCCAGCCCTACTATGGATTAAAAGCTACCTGACTGGGCGAATCTCTAAAGTCCAAATTGGAAAATTCTCCTCTAAAAATCAGGAAATCGATAAGGGTGTCCCCCAAGGATCCATACTAAGTCCTACGCTCTTTAACTTATACGTGTCCCCTCTAGCAAAGGTAATCAAAGCACACGGCTTTGAAACCGTGTCTTATGCAGACGACACACAACTGTTAATCACCCTAGGACCTGATTCCCCCAACATCAAATTTAGATTCCAACAATGTATGCTCGCAATAAAAGACTGGATGACAAACAACTATCTGCTACTCAATGCAGGCAAAACGGAGATACTGCTCTTTGGAAACGCACACAAACACTGGACAGATGAATGGTGGCCGCCGGCTTTAGGACGCTGTCCCCTACCTAAATCTGCAGCCCGAAACCTAGGGATAATGTTGGCTAACAAACTTTCCATGGCCGACCACATTAACAACATGGCACGCACCAGTTTCGGACTCATGCACAATCTTAAGAAAATCTTCAAATGGATTCCCCTTCCTTCCCGTCTGCCCCTAGTGCAGGGACTAATCATAAGCCGCTTGGACTATGGCAATACACTTTTCGCCTCCATAAATGAAACCCTCCTAAATAAACTCCAGGTCCTGCAAAACACCGCGGCCAGGATGGCTCTCGACCTTCCCCCCGGATCCCCTCTTCCCCCTGTCTGAGGTCGCTACACTGGCTCCCCATAAAAAAGCGCATTAAGTTTAAACTTTGCTGTCTGGTCCATAAAACTCTAAATGGCAAAGGTCCTATATACCTAGCTAAAAAGCTGATAGATTACCGCCCGACTAGAACATTCAGATCTACTAGCAGGCACCTCCTCACCGTTCCCACGCACAGTTAAAAACGGTGACAGATCCTTCTCTAAAATAGCCCCAGAAACCTGGAATACTCTACCCTTATCTATTAGGCTAGAACCTAATCACCAGAAGTTCCGAAGAAACCTAAAAACCTGGCTAGTCTAGCACTGCCTGACTTCCGGTCTACCAATCTGAGTATCTGCTGGCGCTATGAAACCTAAGGGTGATTTATGCGCCTTACAAATACCAAATACATACATACATACATGTAGTAACTAGCTTTAAATTGTCTCACACTTAGACAAAAAATATTGAATACCAGATATTAGCCTTATGGGCTGTGGTATGTTTGTCTCGCTTAAATTTTGAGATATCATTGCAGAGACCAACGCGGGCCTTTCATGTCCACTGGGGCCATCCCTTTAGAACTAATACACACTGGCGCACACCGTCTTGGGCTTTCCACTGTTTCCTCTATATACGCCCAATAGTAGGCCTTTAACATTTGTGTAGTAATTGCTATAATGGCCAGGCAAGGAAACAACCTTTACATCATGGTCGTTAGACCACGATGCCTTTACAACGCGGTTGTTACAACGACCGCGTTGTTGCAACGCAATGCCATCACTACGCAAGTCATTACATCGACTTGCAGTAGATGGTGCTCTAAATTAAGGAATAATATAATTTACTATTCCAACACCTTCCCTACTGTTGTGTAGGCTGGAGTTGGAATAGTAAATTATACATTCCTGATGTTACAGTGCTATCTACTGCAAGTCGACGTAATGACTAGCGTAGTAATGGCATCGAGTTGTAACAATGCGGTCGATGTAATGACCGAGTGCGTTGTTAAGGAATGCAATGTATTTGCATGCGTTGTAGCCTGCTATATTCGGCCAGACGAGTTTTTTGGGTCATTCTCTTAAGTGACATTTAGAAATAACCCTTTTTATGGCTTATTAATGATATTTGGGTACTGTATTGCCACTTATGTTGCAACTCTGTGTAATTGTGCACTAATTTGAAACAAGGATGGATAGCATGTACATATACCACATGCTGGGTGAGCGTGGACACTTTTTTTAAAATTATGGAGTGGTTTTTGTTCTTTTGCCCATCCAATTGGACCGGACTGTTTCTGGCATGACTAAGGAATTACATCTAGAACTCCACCGTGAGCAACTAGATACAATATTATACAATGTGGGAGGGTTCCAATTTTTATTGCCTCCCCTTATCAGACATTTGAATTAATTACACATCTCATATAACTTTTCTCAACTTCCCCCTTATATCATTGGGGTTAATAGTCAGGATGGCGTTTTTTAATCTTCATTACCATTCTTTGTTATCCTCACGGATCTTAGAACTTTATATATTTTTCAGGCACAGGAGCCGAGTAACAGTGAACTCACCTTGGATGCAGGAGGGAACAGTTCAAATGTGGGAGATACACTGAACCAGACAACATTGTTGCAATTTTCCACTATCATAGGAGACTAAATATTTATAATAAGGTATGTCGCTAAAGCGATCGTTACCCCTGGACATTAATCCCATCATGGACTCTACATTGTTAACTTCTCTATTAAGTTTTGGACTACTCACTCTTAAATGGTGTTCCAAGCTTCTAGACAAGTCACGGTGTCATACTACTTATTCTTTTCTAATATCCCTCTATACTATTTGGCTTTCCCCTGTGTTTTCCCTAAATTATTTTACCATGCTAATTAGCCATATAACAATACTTCTTGCTAATTATACATATGTCAGGATTGTCCCTGTCTTCTACATGTGACTCTATATCCAACTTGCACATGTAATTGTTTTTTAAATGTGAGCTTTTTTGTGTGGACTATTTATATGTGGAAACTTGTATGTGAGTGACAAATGTATTTTGTCGGTAGGGAATCACGGTGTCAACAATGTGGGGTCTTTATGTAGTATTGTGAATTCTTATGTTGATATTGTGTTGCTATTGTATTGTACTATACACTATATGTTTTGTATGTTCTACAGCCCTGATGAAGTCCACTGAAGCTGGATGAAACGCGTTAGCTGCTTGTTTTTATGATGAACGAAGAATAAAGAGATTTAATAATAACACATATTGGATGAATCTAATTACTTTTGAATTTGGAGTTCAATGAATCAATCAATCAGGGGTTTATAAAGTGTGCTACTCACCCGGGAGGGTCTCAAGGCGCTGGGGGGGGAAGTGCAGCTCCGGTTCAGGCGAAGAGCCAGGTCTTGAGGTTCTTCCTGAAGGTGTGCAGGGTAGGTGAGTGTTGACCGGTAGCTTGTTTGAGGCTCTGGCTGCGACGTAGGAGAAAGCTCTTCCTCTTGCTCTGGTTCTGCAGAGGTGGGGGATCTCTGCGAGGGCGAGGCTCCTCTTGGGTATGTGCAAGGAGACTCTCTCGTTGAAGTACTTGGGTCCGATGTTGTCGAGGGACTTGTAGGCGTGGGTGAGAAGTTTGAAGGTCATGCTCTTCTCGATGGGGAGCCAGTGGAGGTCTCATATGTGTCGGGTCATGTGTCCATGCCGTGGAGTTCTCAGGACGAGCCTGGCTGCGGTGTTTTGGATGTTTTGGAGCTTGTGTAGGAGAGGGCTTTGCCATAGTCTATTCTACTGGTTATGAGTCCATTCAGGGGTATCCATTTGAAGGTCTTGCGGAGGGTCCAAAGGCAGTTGAAACTGGTGGAGGTGATGGGGTTGATCTGGCGGGTCATGGTGAGGGAAGAGTTTAGGATGATGATGAGGTTCCTCGCATGGTCTGTCGGAGTGGGGGGTTCCGAGGGTGGCAGGCCACCAGGTGTTGTCCCAGGGGGAAGCGAAGGGTCCAAGGATGAGGACCTCAGTCTTGTCAGAGTTGAGTTTCAGGCAGCTATTTTTCATCCAGGCGGCGACGTCCTTCATTCCTTCCTGGAAAACATAGTCTGGTGTTGTCGGGGTTCTTAGTGAGGGAGAGGATGAGCTGGGTGTCGTCTGCGTAAAAAACTATCCTGACCTCGTGCTGTCTGACAATGGCTGTGAGGGGAGCCATGTAAGAGTTGAAGAGTGCAGGGCTTAGTGATGATCCTTGATCTCTGTGGGTTTGGAGAGGAAAGGGGAGAGTTTGATCCTTTGGGTACTGCTGGAGGGATAGGAGTGGATCCAGGCGAGAGCGGTTTTTTGTATCCCAGCGTCATGGTGTCTGGCGGCGACAGTGCAGTGAGAGATGGTGTCGAAAGCTGCAGAGAGGTCTAGTAGGATGAGGGCCGCAGTGTGTCCCTGGGCGAGAAGCTTGTGGATGTCGTCGGTGGCAGCAAGGAGGGCAGTCTCGATGCTATGGTTGCTGCGGAATCCGGACTGGGAGGCATCTTGGATGGAGTTCTCTTTGATGAAGGCGGTCAGCTGGGTGTTTACGAGTCTCTCAGTGACTGTGGCTGCGAAGGGGAGGAGAAAGATGGGCCGGTAGTTCTTCAGGTCTGTTGGGTCGGCCGTGGGTTTCTTGAGGAGGGTTTTGACTTCTGCCCGCTTCCAGTCATCTGGGAAGATGCCGGATTCGAAGGAGGCGTTGATGGTCCATCCTAGTTCGGTTGCGATGGTGGCGGTGGCTCTGTGGTAGATGTGCAGAGGGCGGGGTCCGTGGGGGCTCCTGAGTGGGTGTTCCTCATGGTTGCTGTGGTGAGTTCGATGGTGGCGGGATACCAGGTGGTGATGGTCGGCTCTATGTCGGTGGTGGGGGGGGGCTGGTGTCCGGCGTCTGATCGCTTAAGTTGTCGTGGAGGGTCTTGATTTTCAGATGGAAGTAGGAGCTGAGTTTGTTGCAGAGATCCTGGGAAGGTGTGACTTCAGTGGCTTCGCTGGGGGGTTTGGTGAATTGTTGTATGATGTTGAAAAGTTCTTTGGTGTTGGTTGCATTGTTGAGGATTTTGTTCTTGATGAATGTCCGCTTGGTGCCTCTTATGCGCTGGTGGTATTCTTTAAGGGCGCTGCAGTAGCTGTTGAGGTTTTCTGTGGTTTTCTGGTTTCGCCAGGCTTTCTCGAGACATCTGCAGGATCGCCTGGTTTCTTCGAGTACAGTGGTGAACTAGGCAGCTTTCTCGGGGTGTTGTTTGCGGGGATGGCGGAGGGGTGCGAGCTTGTCGGCACATCTGGAGATCCACCAGTGAAATTCCTTGGCTGCGGAGTTGGCGTCAGTCTTGGCGCAGGGACGGTCTAGGCGGAGGGTGGTGTTTAGGTGCTCCTCTGTGATCTTATTCCAGTTTCTTCGTGGTGGTCGCGGGCCCGGTTTGAGTCCTGTGGTGGCATTGAAGGTGAAGTGTACGGCGTTATATACAGACAGAGGGACACCTTGCCCGGGATGGATTTTACGATTCTTGAGTCAACCAGGACTTGAGCCTATTGAAGGACCGCATTTATAAAAACATTTACGTAGATACGGATTTTTGGACGAATATACAGAAAGAATAATACGAGGTAGAGGGGACGAAAGCAAGACGAAACTGCAAACTACCCAAAAGACAACTGATGAGCCCTGAAGAAGTCTGCTCTCAGGACGAAACGCGTCGGCTGTGTCGTATTGCAATGTTCAATGTCATATGAACATGGAATAAAGAGATAAAATCAAGGAACTTTTATCCGTCTATTGATCGGAGTTGGACTGTATAATTGTCCCATTTGATTGGCTTTGCTATTGTGTGGTGCACCTGTGTTTTTGGTTTATCTGATTAAGTTCCTGCGGGAACAAGCATTGTGACAGTGGGTGCTGATCGGTGTGCACACACACCCTTGATATAAAAAAACATAAAAGGGATATGAATTTGGGAGTGATAATAGGATAGGTGCTGCTAGTAAGAAGGTTCCACTGTTAGTTTCAGAAGTATTTTTGTACGCAGTGGTGGTCTGTCCAGAGGGGCTGTGAGGTATGGCTGAAGTGGATGTTTGACCCTTCTGCGAAGATGGGATCAAGGGTGTGTCCAGCTCTGTGGGTGAGGGCAGTGACGAGCTGCTTCAGTCCGAGGTTGGAGAGGTTGTCGAGGAGGGTAATGGAGTCGGGGTCGCTGCGGTTGTCAAGGTGGAAGATGAGGTCTCTGAGGAGGATATAGTCCATAGAGGTGATGGAGTGGTGTGCGACGAGGTCGGCAATGATGGTTGTGGCCTGGGTGCGAGGTCCTGGGGGTCTGTAGGCGAGAGACCCACGTAGTGTCGTTCTGGGGTTGGTCTGGAAGTGGAGTTGGTGGTACAATTCACATTTGTGACAAATCTAACATTGGTCTGGGAGACTGCTCTCTAGAAACAGTGGGAGAGGTGGAGGTGCACACCGCCAGAGTGAATTACTCAAAGCATTGGACTCTTTGTGTGGGATTTTTGTCTTTAGGGAAGGTGCGTCACATGCACACCGAAGTGTGGATCTTAGGCTTGCTGTTTCGTTTTGGTACTGTGTATAATACTTATGTTTAAAAAAAATATAGATATTCATTAGTTCTGCTTAACAAATGTACATTTTACTGATAGCTACATTATTCTTTGTTTTTAACATGTATATAAGTGACACACGGTTTTAGCAGTATGGATCAGGACCACGAGACCCAATCCTTTTTACAAAAACATGACATACTCCTCCTCCAAGTGACCTGAAACCTGACATATCCCGCAATTCCAGGCTTCGCAGAACACCACATTCTAGCAAAGAAGCTATCCAAGTTTGGACATCCACGAGGAGGGCTATCGACATACGTATCGCAGAACTTCAACTGGGAAACCGAGATGTTGGATGTGGGGTTAAGCTGGGTCCAAGTAGTAAAAATAACCAGAAAGTTGTTACAACACTTTTTAATAATAAATGTTTACATTCATCCTGAACGGTCAACCAAGGAGGAATAAATGGAAACTTTAGCCAGACTCATTAAGGTCCTACAGAAATCAAACGGGCTATGTCCACTGATAATTTCAGGGGATTTTAATTCTAATCTAACGAGAGATGGGACATCTAGTTGCAATCAGACCACAAAACCCGGATTAGAACACATAGCAACTTTTTTGAACAAATTAGAAACACTGGGCTTGACAATCCTCAGAAGGGGAAAAAAAGGAAAACTGACAACAGGACCAACTTACACGAGTGGGAAAGTCTCGTCCACGATTGATTTTACAATAATAAGTAAGACCATTACAGCTAGTATCGTAGACTATGACATAGTCCAGCGTACAGAAAGTGATCATTACCCCCAAATCATCAGGTTGAAAACAGCAGTCACCAGGCTTAACAAGATAATCTCTCTGTCTCAATTACCGGAGAAATTTAACTTTCGAAAAATCAGATGGAGAGGGGGAAAAAACGAAGAAATTCAGGCAACAGCAAGCAAATTTATGTCAGAACGTGAACAACAAGAGGACGGAGACCACGTAAAACACTGGGAAAACCTGGTTGAGGTTTTAATTCAAAAGCATTCTGCTCCCCCAGCCACACAAAAAAAAAAAAAAACCTTAAAAGAACCTTGGTTCACCGAAGAACTAAGACTGGAAAAAAAAAGAATATCCAGGGTGCAACGGTACGTCCATATGTCCAAAAACCATGGAATTAAACCAAACCATACTCTGCTAAGGAGTTTGAGGAAGAACTATCGTAAAAAGCTGTGGGCGGCAAAGGCCAAATATAAAGAATCAATATGGCTAAAACTTTTTGAGCCAACAAAAAGCAAAACTCTCAGGATTTCTGGGGAATTATTAACAGTTTGAACAAAG
Organism: Triturus cristatus; assembly: GCF_964204655.1. NCBI lineage: Eukaryota > Metazoa > Chordata > Amphibia > Caudata > Salamandridae > Triturus > Triturus cristatus. The sequence continues at coordinate 409,220,639 of NC_140583.1, read as the reverse complement.
GTGAATAGATGTCTCAAGATCCCGGCATCACTGCCGAAGGCTGGGAAGCCCATGTAAGGAACCTTTATGCACCAAAGGACACTACCTCATTTAACATAATGTTACGGTCAACAAAAGCAACGGATTCAGGTAACCAAGTGGGCTCCCAGGAAAGTTTAAATAAGCCTAATGACCTGGACAAGAAAAAACAGGACTGCGACCAGCCTGTACTGACATCCTGCAAAAGTGTAGCAAAACTTATACAGAAATTAAATCCCGAGGGCGCACCTGGTCCAAACGGACTACCGACAGCCGTATTCAAACTAATCGAGGACTTCTGGTCCAACCACCTAACAGCTTTGTTTAACCAAATCTTTATCTTTGGCTGTATGCCAACATCGTGGAAAGGAAACATCATCCACCCCATCTACAAAAAGGGCAACAGAAGAAACCCAGGTAACTATAGGCTGATCCCTCTTATAGATGTAGAAGGAAAACTGTACGCCTCATGTCTCTTAGAGCAGGTTCAAGAATGGGTAGAAAATAACAACTTACTTCCCAATTTTCAAATCGGCTTTAGACAGGGGATGGGGACAACAACAAACCTGACGACATTGGCCCTGCTAATGGAGAGAGCTGAGAAAAAGAACCAATGATTGCTTGGATGTTTTATAGACATAACAGCAGCCTTCGATCGAGTGAGCCGGTCAAGACTATGGGAAAATCTCAAAGACTGGGGGATGCCCAGGACACTACTAAATGCAATAATCCGCCTATACACCGATACATGGGTTAAACTAGGCCGGGGTCTGAGCCTAACATCAAAAATCAAAACTCAGGACGGCCTAAAACAAGGTTGTGTCCTGGCCCCGTGCCTATTCAACCTGTTCTTAGCAGATTTAGGTAGCAACCTAGGACAAATAAACAGCCATGCACCTAAACTTGGGAACGACTACATTCCAATTCTACAGTTCGCTGACGATATTGTTTTACTAAGTAAAACCCCAATAGGCTTACAACGCCTAATTACCAACCTTCAATCTTATTTAGAACAAGAAAAATTGGAACTAAATAGGGAAAAAACAAAAATACTGCGGCTAGTTGAGCACAAGAAGATCAAATATACATGTATGATTGACAAGTCAGTACTGGAAGAACAGAACCATTACCGGTACCTAGGCGTGACGATTGGGAAAGGCAACTCAAAAAAAGAACACACTCTGACTATAAAAGCGAAGTCCCAAACATTGATTTATGCATATAGGCAGCTCCAACAAAAAATGGGGGGTCCCAATCTCACCCACCTCCTTAGGGTAATGTCTGCCCAAATTCAACCTACATTATCATACGGACTAGTAACTTGGCTCGGAGGCGAGGCCAAATTTTTAAACGAATTACAGAATAAAATCTACAAATCTGTGTTCAAACTGCCTAAATCAGCATATGCGGCTCAAATCCGTCTCGAATTTGGCTTACAAATCCAACATCTACGTTCAATGTCAAGGTTTGTAAAATGGTGTCATAAACTTCGGCTAGCCCCACCTAAGTCCATGGATCACGTTTGTTGGCAAGAGATAAGCACCCAAGATAGAGAGCCTACCGGAAACTCTTGAGCAACCTACTTGAATTTCAGCTTGCACGAACTAGAACTCCTAGACATCTGGAACAAGGAAATAGACCATGTCTCTTTCTGTAAAATAGCCAACAGAGTGGCAAAAAGCAAATCTTTACTAAAGGATAAAAAAATACTGGCTACTCGACGCCACGCTTGGACCGTAATCTCTTCCTACTCTTATCAGAAACCTCAGATCTATATAGCAACACACTTTAGTCAATACTTAAAAAAAAACTTTCATTGACTACCGACTGGGCCAGCATTACTCAAAAGACTTAAGACCGTCTTGGATACATCAGAACGATAGTCTCCAATGTAGACTATGCGGATATCACAACAAAACTCTAATTCACCTGTTTTGCGTGTGCCCAGCGTTAATGACACTGAGAAGGAAATACTTACGAGCTACTTTTCTTAACTTGAACATAAAAACATGCCGGCAAGCGATAATAACTTGGTTGAGTGGCTCTTCTCCAATTCCTGCATGCCGGGGACATAAATTTATGACAGAAGCAAAGAAACTATTCCCGGGCAAATGCGTAGCTCTACATTCTAATTAAAAAGGATCACAGCGATTAAGGCCGGACGTTCCACCATGTGACCACAGCTCAAAACGCGTTAGACTAAGAACCCAAAAATATAATCTTTCGGGGATTTTGTGATATGGTCTTAAAAAAAATATATATATAAAAAAAAAAATAATAATAACAGAGATAAATCAAGTAATTTATGAATGCAAGTTTTATAATTGTTTTTATACTAAATGTGGATTGTAATAATTTTCATTAATTATGCAATAAAAAATTGAATTGAATTGTATATAAGTGACTGCATGAATAAGTAAATCTTTTATCATAACTATTTATCTACACTTGTTTAACGATGGAATAAAAAATAAATATAAATTGAAGCACAACAACCCTTGAAAGCCAGAGATTATTTAATGCATTTTTAATCTACATATACTACCTTCCTTATGCATATATATACCTTCTATATACTTATGTATTTATATATTTATGACTTTTCTTCTAATTCAGCATATCCAATGCCCTACCCTATTTCTCACCCTGTACCGCTCTCAATATATTCTCTACCTCAACTCTCTGACTCTTCTCAAACCTCATTCTACTACTCTTTCCAATGCACTACCCTATTTCTCAACCTGTACCTTTATCAATATATCCTCTACCTCCACTCTCATCCCAAACCCTAAACCACTTCAATGATCCCCAAAATAACCCTGACTCTTCCCTACTCTACCCCTCCTTGCATCATCTCATACTTACTATTCAGATCTCCCAAACAAGCCTTTCTAAACCCTTCCTCCTGACTCTTCCCTTCCTCCTCTCTTTTACTCATCCCAAGCCTTCTACTACTGCTATGAGCTGCAAGAAAGAAAAACTCTAAATGCTTACCTCTTTTATCCCTCCTTTTCAATCCAAATAACAAAGTAACATGTCTGCCACTCAAATTAATTTCATATTTTACTATGCTAATTCACTACTAATCCTTTATGGATTCTGGAGTACTGTGCAACTTGCCAAAAAACACTTCAACACCTCATCAGGGGTTGCAAGCGCTATATAAATGCACACCTTTTCCCTCTTCTATCCCTTCATTATCATTCTTCATCCAAATAACTGACTAACATATCCACTACTCAAATTACTTTCATATTTCACTATACTAATTCACCACTAATCCTTTATGGGTTCTGGAGTAGTGTGCTACTCACCGAAAAAGTACTTTGACGCCTCATCAGGTGTAGTAAGCGCTATATAAATGCAATTACAATACAAAACAATACCGCATTTGATGACTCAACTACTTCCAGAGAAGGACTGGCTCGTTCGTAAGTAGGATTCCCAGTGAAGTTTGTTGTGAGTGGTTTTGTGTGTAAATTTGGAAGATGTTTGCTTTAACATTGGCCTCATCTCTATCTCCCATGTAGGAGACTCAGGATACCCCAGCCAGCCATTGCTCCTGACACCATTGTGGAATCCAGTCACCCCAGGAGAGGTCTGCTTGAATGAAACCCATGGGAGAACCTGCGGATAGTGGAGTGCCTTTTTGGCCTCCTGAAGGCCAGTTTTCGCTTTCTAGCTAGAACTGGAGGAGCCCTACAATACTCACCTGGGAACCTGGAAAGGTGTGCCAGACCACCGTTGCCTGCTGCCTGCTCCACAACCTGGCAGTAAAGAAAAACAAACATCCATCTTATTGAAGACAAAGGAGACCAGGAGGATCCACTGGCTGAGGATCCCGGACTGGGAAATAATGACAGTGGCGAGGAAGTCGGATGTGACTTGCGATAACAGCTTATCAGCAACTTTTCTTCATGGCGGTAAGTATGCACTGAGATGTATTTCCAATTCTTCATTGCCTGTTGTGTAGCTGTGAGGACTATGTGCTAATGTTTGTGCAAAACAGGTTTTGAAAATAGTTGCTGTTACATGCGCACTGTATTATTCATGCTTTACTAGTGGGAAAAGTAACTGTTCTGGTTGAAGTTTAAGTTTACTTTTACTTGTGAGACATAATTTTTCCTTGCTAATCTTAATAATATTTTTGTTTCAGTGAATTTGCCATGTCCTCAAATGAGGGTATTTTCACAGTTGAGCCATCACCAGGCATATGATACTGTGTCAAACCGTGACGTGGAATCAGATCTGTCATGACACCTGCTTGCAAACTGAAGGGATGAAAGTTGCTACAACGGCAATGGACTTATATTACATCTTGTGTTATTTGTTTTGTAATATGCTCCAAGACGATGTGGTTGCGGGGACAGACCATGGGACTTTTCATTCACATTACCTATTGGATGTAGCTCTAGATGTGTGTCATCATTGTATGTCACAGTGCAAGTGCAACACCAGTGACATATGCTTGTAACCTCCCTAAAGATGCTGCAAAACTTGTTTATATGGGACCTGTTCTTACTGATCAGTGGTACTGGCCTATTTACTTTTATTTTCTCTACTAATTATGTATTAGAATCCGGGTTCTCTGGTTGGCACAGGTAGGTACTTGTGACAAGCAGGGAACCTTTCCTCTAGTCAGGGTAAGGGGTTACACTCCTAAAACAACCCCTGCTCACCCTCTAGGTAGCTTGGCTCGAGCAGACAAAGCTTATCTCAGAGCGCTATAGGTTAAGCATTTGTGAACACATACAGTAACCAAGTGACAACACCACAGATGGACACCACACAGGTTTTTATATTAAAAATAACGATTCTTTATATAGAGTTACCACAAGACCATTAAACAACAAAAATACACAATACTGTTACTTTAGATGGTAGAAGTTTGCTTAGTTCTCTTAAGTTCTTAAATGCAACACTTTAAGTCAATGTACCTTTTAGATGCGACACGCAGGGCAACGAAAGTGTTGCAACGTTGTTGATGCGATGACGTTTTTGGTGCAAAGAAATAAAGACGTGAAAATCCTCCAGATGCGTTACGCTTCTCCGTTGTTGCGAGAAGACTCGACTCGATGCGTCAGCTGCTGCGGCGTCACCCTTTACGCGATGCGACGACAGAGGCCCTGGCAGCGGCACTCTTCTCCGACGTTTGTGAGACGCTTCCACTCAATGCGATGTTGCAGCGGCAACACCCCTTTACGCGATGCGACGACAGCAGCTCCGACGGCGGCACGCTTCTCCGTGGATGCAAGGCGCTTTTCTTGATGCGGTGCAATGCGACAGCTACGATGGCTACGATGGCGACACGCTTCTTACTCGATGCGAGACTCTTCTCTTGATGCGGTGCGATGCGTCAGCTACGATGGCTGCGATGGCGACACGCTTCTTCGGCATTGCGAGACACTTCTTGGATGAGGCGAGACGCTTCCGCTCGATGCGATGCTGCAGCGGCGACGCCCTTTGCGAGATGCGACGACAACAGCTCCGACAGCGGCACGCTTCTCCTTCTTGAGTCGCGCTTCCAGCTCCTTCAGACACGCAGTCCCTCAGAAGGCCCAACAACAGCAGTAGGCACTTCCAAAAGACTCTGGGGAGCTGGGGGGTGAAGTCCACTGGTCCTGGGACTTCGTTCAGGGGGCAAGCTCAGCTCAAGCCCTTGGAGATCTTTTAAGCACAAGTTGAAATAAAGTCTTTGTAATCTTTCTCCTCTCCTTCCAGCAGCAAGGCAACCACTTCAGGCCAATCCCCCAGGTCAGGGACAGTACTCCTTACAGCTTTCCCAGGTCCTTCTCCTCAGGCAGAGGTTCTTCTTGACAAGCAGGATCTAATTTCTTGGGAGCAGGGTCCCAATACTTATACCCCTAATTCCTTTGTTCCTCTGGGGTAGAGGGGCCTTTGCCCAGTCCAAATCAGTTCTTGAGCACTTTTTTGACATGACTCTGCCTTTCTATTCAGGGTGCAGGGCAGAGACATCAGCCGCTCCACAGGAGGTGGAGCCAGCATTGTGGTGGCAGAGCACAGCCCTATTCAGAGTCCAGGTGCACTCCTCCCACCTATCTGGATGTCAATCTCTCTATTCACCACCAGGCTACCTAGCCCTGCCCCTCTGGGTTTCCCCAGCCCTGTCACTCACACAAACCAGACAGGCAGATACACATCATAGCAGAGGCGGGCTGAAATGGTTAGGCAAGCAAATACCAACTTTCTAAAAGTGGTATTTGCAAACACAGAATGTTAAAATAAACTTTACTAAAAGATGTATTTTATTATTCTGAGTTCAGGCATACTAAACTCGATTATCTACCATGTTCCCTGGGTCTGTTAGGATCATAGTATGTAACAATTCTAACAGCCCATTCTGGCCTATAGAGAACAGGTAGCCTTACAACAGTGAAAAACAAAAATGGCTGTAATTCACTATTAGGACATGCCACACACATCAGGGCTTGTCCTACCTTATGCTTACAATACACCCTGCCCTTGGGCCTACCATAGGGGTGACTAATATGAAGTTACGGGAAGGTTTAGTAGCTTGACTCAGGCAGGACAGGACAGAAAACCAGTACGGCAGAGTCCGCCTCAGGCGACAGGGTCAGCTTTCGCCAAGTCATGCAGAAGTCGGCAGAACGCGCACTAGGGACTACGTGCCCTCGAGGTTACCTAATCAGGGTCATTGTTCGGACATCGCTCATTCACTGACTATGTAAGGGCAATGATACAAAATGGACGTTGTGCACGAAATGGAACCCGTAGGTTCGAGCACAAGAATCAGTAATACATGACGAATCCTTTAGTGCAGCGTTGCGAAAATGCTTGGTTTATATTAGACTCATTATTTGCAATTCGCTAATGCCAGGATCGTCACGGTACCATTAGCTCAGAAACATGGGTTCAGTTTTCACGGAACCTCAGACCCTCCCAAGCACTAATCGATATCCGAGTCAATACCTATTTTTATCAAATCACTGAGATGTTGCTGAAGCATCATCCTTTCCATCAATACCTCTCTAGTAACAGGTGGCCTTCTTACACACGTTGTGGCGCAAAAACCACATAAGGCAGGACCACACTGGACACAGAGAAAGCACGAAAACAGGAGAGCTAAAGCAGCCCCAATGACCATAAGAACCCTCCATCCCCACGCAGATAATAGGTTCCAAAACCATCCAGCGACCACTCCCCTTCATCCATATGTATAGAATCAGAGATCTTATGCAACTTGGAAATGGCCTCATAAACTGTCGGAGCATTATCCGGAATGAAAACACAGCAACTCGATCGGATCACTTTACACACTCCACCTCGATCTACATCTAGAACCATACGGTTCTGCAACGTCATAAGGCGGTCCGCTTGAAGCTCAGCCGTCAAGTTACCAAGGGCACCAGCCGTTACATTAACAGTGGATTCAACTACACGAGTCAGTTGTCTCAGGTTCCTACTATTAACCATAGGTCCCCAAAACGGCAGAAAACCCTTGAGGAAGTCTCCCACTTCCTGACCCGCAGTGTCTTCCTGACTAACAACGCCCCTCACAATTCTGGCCTTGTGATAATCAGAGGCAGCCGTAAATGTAGGCGGCAGTAAGTTAGCAACATAACATGTTCCCGAAAAATCTGGGGGCAACCATGTGTATGCTCGGTCATAACAGACAAAGTATGTACCCTTGGCAGCCAAAAATGCAGGAGAAGACTGTGATGGAAAAACGTACGTTTCAGTACAGTCACTCTTCCCCAGCTGAGCTCTCGTATTCTGACCATTGCCTTGCAAACAAAAACGACCTAAGTGTGGTACGACCCAAATCGGAGACGAGCTCTTGCGCTGTTTCTCACCCAGACTAATGCTATACCCAGTCGCATTCCAACCCATGTAAGCTCGCAACTCATCCTTAGGAATAGAAGAATATGCATCGATATCTCTACTCATATCGGCAACTCCTCTTACCAAGGCTTTATTGCTAGAGCTATATCTTGTGGAGCGTGGTGGTCGCGGGGGATAGGTCTCAAGCGCAAAGAGGAACATAGTCTGGAATGCCCACGATGACCCATTATAGCTAAAAGGCAGAACTAGATACGGGATACCTTTATCGACGGTATGCGGCATTAATCCACATACCCAGCAATTAGTCATATTCATCACTAGTTGGTGTTGGTGCAGGAGTTGAATAAATGAATTGTTCACGAACTCAGAACGTCTCGCTTGTTCGTGTTCAGATAAAAGGTGGAAAGAGTGCGAGGAAGCAGTCGTAACAGGAAAGGAAACGTGAGGAGGCACCGTAGACATAGTAGGTACAAAAATTAACTGGGCACCAAAGACAATTCCACCCATCAGAGTTACCAAGACGATCAAAAACATTAGGGCACACTGGATCAGGAAACATTTGTTGTGCAATATTTCATGCTCAATCATAGTATTAACACCTCGCAGCGCAGGAAGCTCCATCCTCTACTCGAGCCGTCCGTGGCGGTTGGTTTGTACCTGTTCGGAAATGCATCCGTTAGCCTTGGGAGTTCCCAAAGACCAACCGGGGGAACCGACCTAGCGTCTGGTAACCTGCAAATCAAAACTAGGCACACGTCACGGCCCTACGGTGAACCCGGATGGCGGGTTCTAAATATATAAAAAAAAAAAAAACAACGCACACAGCAAACTTCCTGGCTGAGGAGAATACAATTGTCCAAAGATGAGTTGTCAGGGCAGAGGGGGCAAAGGAAAACACGAAAGGGTATTCACTTTATTAGTCCTTGGAATGGGAGCGTAAAGAGTAACGATGTCTTCCAGGTTGTGTCTGTTCTTCGAACAAGGGACCAGATGGTGAAACAGTGTTCAATTGTTCAGGTGAATGTTTGAACGGAGTAATGTTCGAATCCAGGGGCAAAGGCACAGTTCCAGGTGAAGCAGCAGTGTTCTTCAGGTTAGCAGACTCAAGACCTTTAAATTGTGCATCGCTGAACGGGACAAGCCTAGGAACACACTGAGGCGCCGATCACGATCCTGTAAAAACCGGGTACGAACCGTCGGACGGAGCATATTCTCCGTCCGACGCGTACCCGGTCGTCAAAATATACAAACATGGAATTACGATTCGCACGGGAACACCATTTCCGTACGAATCGTAAAAAACCCCGACCGAACAAAATAAACCTACAAATGCGATCCGGGAAAGCGCCGACCTGACGTCGGGACGCTCGCAGCCTGCCATTCACGAACCAGGAATTACGATTCGCACCGACGTCATCCCGCACGGTGAATATTTTCCGGCTGCCAAAAACTGCCGGGAAATCAGGACGACGCGAACAAGGACTACCAGTACACGACGGACAGACAGGACGACGCGAACAAGGAGGACCAGTACGCGACGGACAGACAGGACGACGCGAACAAGGAGTACCAGTACGCGATGGACAGACAGGACGACGCGAACAAGGAGGACCAGTACGCGACGGACAGACAGGACGACGCGAACAAGGAGTACCCGTACGCGACGGACAGACATGGACCCGAACCTACGTGTCATCCCGGCCCTCATAGCAGTCGACCTCCTCTACAGGTTCGGACGCAGACGCCGCAGAAGGTCAGAACAACTAAGGGAGGGGGGAAAGTGGGGGGGGGTGGCAGGACCAGGGCAGGCCACAAACCCCCCACCAAAGTCACACAGCACACATGCCCTGGACATACCTGACTCCCAGGCCCTGGTCACTACGAGGGGGTGGGGGCGTGTCCAGCTAAGCCAGCGACCGCCACAACGGAAGTCCTTCACGACGCGAACCGGCAACACAACCAGACAGGTACGTCCCGTACCCACGCCTGAAGAGCGTGGGTACGAGTCGTACCACGCCCACACCCACGTCACCCCAACAATGGCGGGATGGCTCGTACCCACGTGGCAAAGGCCTGGGTACGGGCCGCACAAGCATCACATAGCGTGGGGACGGATATGTACGGACCGTACCCCCACCCCGTATGCATGGAGCGTACCCCCACCCCAACAGTGTAAGTACGACCCGTACCCTCACCTCGAATGCATGGAGCGTACCCCCACCCCAACAGTGTAAGTACGACCCGTACCCCCACCCGCGTACGTATGGAGCGTACCCCCACCCCAACAGTGTAAGTACGACCCGTACCCCCACCCACGTACGTATGGAGCGTACCCCCACCCCAACAGTGTAAGTACGACCCGTACCCCCACCCGCGTACGTATGGAGCATACCCCCACCCCAACAGTGTAAGTACGACACGTACCCCCACCCGCGTACGTATGGAGCCTACCCCCACCCCAACAGTGTAAGTACGACCCGTACCCCCACCCGCGTACGTATGGAGCGTACCCCCACCCCAACAGTGTAAGTACGGCCCGTACCCTCACCTTGAATGCATGGAGCGTACCCCCACCCCAACAGTGTAAGTACGACCCGTACCCTCACCTCGAATGCATGGAGCGTACCCCCACCCCAACAGTGTAAGTACGACACGTACCCCCACCTCGAATGCATGGAGCGTACCCACATCCGTGTATGTCATGAGCGTACATATTGTGAAATAGGAGGGGTGTGTGCAGAGTCCTCCCAGCAGTGCCCAGAGACAGGAGGGGTGGGGGCCTATCACTCCCAGCAGTGCCCAGACACAGGAGGGGTGGGTGCCTATCACTCCCAGCAGTGCCCAGAGACAGGAGGGGTGGGGGCCTATCACTCCCAGCAATGCCCTGAGACAGGAGGGGTGGGTGCAGAGTCCTCCCAGCAGTGCCCTGAGACAGGAGGGGTGGGTGCCTAACACTCCCAGCAGTGCCCAGAGACAGGAGGGGTGGGGGCCTATCACTCCCAGCAGTGCCCTGAGACAGGAGGGGTGTGTGCAGAGTCCTCCCAGCAGTGCCCTGAGACAGGAGGGGTGTGTGCAGAGTCCTCCCAGCAGTGCCCTGAGACAGGAGGGGTGGGGGCCTATCACTCCCAGCAGTGCCCAGAGACAGGAGGGGTGGGGGCCTATCACTCCCAGCAGTGCCCTGAGACAGGAGGGGTGTGTGCAGAGTCCTCCCAGCAGTGCCCAGAGAAAGGAGGGGTGTGTGCAGAGTCCTCCCAGCAGTGCCCTGAGACAGGAGGGGTGGGTGCAGAGTCCTCCCAGCAGTGCCCTGAGACAGGAGGGGTGGGGGCCTATCACTCCCAGCAGTGCCCTGAGACAGGAGGGGTGGGGGCCTATCACTCCCAGCAGTGCCCTGAGACAGGAGGGGTGGGTGCAGAGTCCTCCCAGCAGTGCCCAGAGACAGGAGGGGTGGGGGCCTATCACTCCCAGCAGTGCACAGAGACAGGAGGGGTGAGGGCCTATCACTCCCAGCAGTGCCCTGAGACAGGAGGGGTGTGTGCAGAGTCCTCCCAGCAGTGCCCAGAGACATGAGGGGTGGGTGCCTATCACTCCCAGCAGTGCCCAGAGACAGGAGGGGTGTGTGCAGAGTCCTCCCAGCAGTGCCCAGAGACAGGAGGGGTGGGGGCCTATCACTCCCAGCAGTGCCCTGAGACAGGAGGGGTGGGGGCCTATCACTCCCAGCAGTGCCCTGAGACAGGAGGGGTGGGGGCCTATCACTCCCAGCAGTGCCCTGAGACAGGAGGGGTGGGTGCAGAGTCCTCCCAGCAGTGCCCAGAGACAGGAGGGGTGTGTGCAGAGTCCTCCCAGCAGTGCCCTGAGACAGGAGGGGTGGGTGCAGAGTCCTCCCAGCAGTGCCCTGAGACAGGAGGGGTGGGTGCAGAGTCCTCCCAGCAGTGCCCTGAGACAGGAGGGGTGGGTGCAGAGTCCTCCCAGCAGTGCCCTGAGACAGGAGGGGTGGGGGCCTATCACTCCCAGCAGTGCCCTGAGACAGGAGGGGTGGGGGCCTATCACTCCCAGCAGTGCCCTGAGACAGGAGGGGTGGGTGCAGAGTCCTCCCAGCAGTGCCCAGAGACAGGAGGGGTGTGTGCAGAGTCCTCCCAGCAGTGCCCTGAGACAGGAGGGGTGGGTGCAGAGTCCTCCCAGCAGTGCCCTGAGACAGGAGGGGTGGGGGCCTATCACTCCCAGCAGTGCCCAGAGACAGGAGGGGTGGGGGCCTATCACTCCCAGCAGTGCCCTGAGACAGGAGGGGTGTGTGCAGAGTCCTCCCAGCAGTGCCCAGAGACATGAGGGGTGGGTGCCTATCACTCCCAGCAGTGCCCAGAGACAGGAGGGGTGTGTGCAGAGTCCTCCCAGCAGTGCCCAGAGACAGGAGGGGTGGGGGCCTATCACTCCCAGCAGTGCCCTGAGACAGGAGGGGTGTGTGCAGAGTCCTCCCAGCAGTGCCCAGAGACAGGAGGGGTATGTGCAGAGTCCTCCCAGCAGTGCCCTGAGACAGGAGGGGTGGGTGCAGAGTCCTCCCAGCAGTGCCCTGAGACAGGAGGGGTGGGGCCTATCACTCCCAGCAGTGCCCTGAGACAGGAGGGGTGGGGGCCTATCACTCCCAGCAGTGCCCTGAGACAGGAGGGGTGGGTGCAGAGTCCTCCCAGCAGTGCCCAGAGACAGGAGGGGTGTGTGCAGAGTCCTCCCAGCAGTGCCCTGAGACAGGAGGGGTGGGTGCAGAGTCCTCCCAGCAGTGCTCTGAGACAGGAGGGGTGGGGGCCTATCACTCCCAGCAGTGCCCAGAGACAGGAGGGGTGGGGGCCTATCACTCCCAGCAGTGCCCTGAGACAGGAGGGGTGTGTGCAGAGTCCTCCCAGCAGTGCCCAGACACAGGAGGGGTGTGTGCAGAGTCCTCCCAGCAGTGCCCAGAGACAGGAGGGGTGGGTGCCCATCACTCCCAGCAGTGCCCATGGAACGCAAAGGGTGGAGTAGCCACAGATACCATGCCCACAAATGTCAGTCAGGTGCACAAAGACCCTGCAGTACCTGTACCACATGTGTGCGAGGCTGGGAGTATACGCATGCATAGGGCCAAAAACATGTCCACATGAAGTCATGTCAATAGGCCACATACACAAGTACAATGACTACCAAGGATGCCACGAATGATGCAGGTGGAAAATGGCTCAGCATGCATGTGCAAAGGTGAAGGACTACGTCACACACCCAGCTAATGGACACACAGCTCTGCGCTAAAGTCAGGGGACACCCTGCAGGGAAGAAGTCAGGATACACAGAGGAAGGAATACACCTTGGGACAATTGCAACATGCAGCAACTGCTTACATGAATGGAGAAAGGTAGCTAACACTGTGTGATGGCACACAGATCCCAGGGTCCCCCCTATGAGCAGCACACTACTACATTTCCCACACACCCAACACATGACCAACACCCACAACCATGTAGCAGCCCCACCAACAGCAATGCCAGCAAAGCAGGAGTGTTCCAAGGGCAAAAAATAAATAGCTTTATTTAGCATGAGCAAAAAACTAGTATGAAGTAAGTCCAATATTAACAAAGCCCATAGGGCAGTCCAGGAGTCCCAGCTGGATGGGGGACACAGTGGGATGCGTGTCCCCTAGCTTGCCTGCACAGTTACAAGCCGTTGTCTTCCACAGGGGTCAGGGCATCATGTTGGGGGGAAGGAACAGGCACCGCAGGGACAGGAAGGCGAAGGGTAGGCGACGTGGGTGCAGGGATGGAGGACTCCACCACAGGGGGTGGGGCAGGGCCAAAGGTGGATTCTAGGAGCGCGCTGCACACCTCGGCATGGTCCTCCAGGGACTCCCCTGCACCCGAAGGAACCACAGGCCCCAAGAAGGGGGGGGTCAGAGGGATGGGTCGCAGCGCCACTGGGGGAGGGTGTGGACAGGGGGGGGGACTCAAGCACCCTGACCGTGGACCTCCTTGACCGCTTGCGGGGTGGTGTCACTGTGGGGCTCAGGGACAGAGCGGCCATGAAGGAGTCTTTGGGGGAGATGTGGCCAGGAGAGCTGAGGGGAGGGGATTTGGAGGGAGTGGATTGGGTGGAATGCGGACTCCCACTCTGGCTGCGTGTCACACGTTTGCCCCCCGACCCAGTGGGTGTGCCTACTTCACCCTGTGTGTGTGTGTCAGGAGGTGTGCGGCGGACCTTCCGTACTGGTGTGGTGCCTGTGTCTGTTGTGGTGGGTGCATGCTTACGTCTGGGTGTATGTGGGACAGGCATGGGAGTGGGAAGTGTGGAAGGAGCAGGGGTAGGGGAGGGACGTAGCGCTGCAGGAGACCCACTGCTGCAGTCAGTGTGGAGTCTATGGACTTCAGCAAGTTGCGTTGGTCAGCCTGCGATGAATGAATGCCCTCCAAGTATGCCTCCATGTTGTTGAGGACCTGGCTGTGGGCATGGAGGACATTAAGGATCGCAGTCTGACCAATCTGCAACTGCCGCTGGATGTCCACAGACTCAGCATTGGCGGCAGCAGTGGAGACAGGGGCAGGGGGTGCGGTGCCTGGCAGGAAGGAGACATGTGGTGACCGGGCACGTTGGGAAGGGACACGAGCATGTGGGAGGCGGCTGATGCCAATGGAGGGGGCAGTGCCAGATGTAGGGCTGCTGTCAGATGGTGGTGCAGCCACCGCCCACTCGGAGAGATCATCCTCGGACCCGTCAGCTTCATACTCTGTTGTGCCAGTCGACAGGTCCCCGGGTTCACTCTCCTCCGCCTCAGTCCCACTCGAAGTGCCAGCCCCGATGTCACCGCTGGCACTGGTGCTCGGTCCCTCCGCGCCGTCTGTGTCCATGTCTCCCTCCGTGTCCCCCGACGATGCTGTGGGCAGGGTGAAGAGACAGAAATTAATCATACACCTGTATACATATGTCACATGAGTCAAATCTACTTAGGTTACAGTGCATAGCCTGAAACAAAGGATGAGTTACAACTACAAAACAAGGTACATATGTAGGCCCTGCAAGACACAGTTGTGTGACCCACCATGCCATGGAAAAACTATGGAGAGCATGACACAATAGCAAATGAGATGACATGGTATTTTGACTGAGGAGCAAGGCCCTGGGGACAATACAGCACTGCATCTGCACCACACAGCGTGGCAGGAAATTGGGATGAGCAGGGACCATATCCAGGAACTAGAGGCACATGCAGCATAGGTAATACTGATAACATGCCCACCCTGACTGGCACGCTGCACCTTGAGTGTATGTCCAGACAAACATCACACACTGGCCAGTCCGAGCAAGGAGATTACAGGTCTTGACATGTAGGCCATGGCCGCACCACCCACCCCCTACATGAGACAAATCTGTGGAGACACAGGAAGCACTTACATCTCTCAGTCTGGGTGAAATACACATGGGATGCAATAATTCAAGATTGCACACCAAATACCCAAGGTGCGCCTGTCCAAATAATCATGTACAAATGGGCATCATCAGATGATTGCTACAAGACACACAGGCAATGGCCACCGTGAGTATGTACTTGGAAAATCAGGTCAGGCTGGACAGTGGACACTTGTAATACATCTCACGTCAATAAACATGGTGCCAGGGGACAATGGCACAGAGCACAACCTATGCTGTAGACACAGAGATTGTCGACATTCTCGGATTACACACATGATACCTAGGAAAAGATGCCCCTGGGGACAGTAGTGGCCACACAGCTCCATGCTCCTGAATGGAAATGACTGCAACACACGCTAACATCCCTGCACTATGCGTAACGCACACTCATGCACATCATGTCACAGGCCACCACATGGGACATGCCTGCTGGAAGGCCTCGCACTCAAGAGATTAACTCCCATGTCTGCAATCAGCATTAGTGCCAACTTACATGGAACCCACAAGTCCAGAACTGGACAGGGCACAGGCAAGGTCACTAAACCTGTTACACACCACCCCCACACATGATGCTGCAGGCATTGTACACTTGGAGAATGTGTCAGGCTACATAACTTTGTGATGGAGTGACTACACAGAGACCAGTGAACACATTGCAAGGTGGGGAAGGGAGGCAGGAGAGGCGGCAGGAGAGGCCTGCAACACTGTGGGTAACAGGATCTGCACAGCACCATAAACTCTGGAAGTGTATCCATGGAACAGTGCACTTACAAATGCTGGTGAAACACAACAAACACACACATGTACCTACCCCCTTCCAGCTGCTGCATCTCCTGTAGGCACCTGTCCAAGTCAGGAAAGACCACCGCCAGCACACGTTTCAGGATGTGGGAGAGACGGCGGCGCCCGCGGTTCTTATGGCTCTCAGGTGAGTCCCCCAGCAGGACCCGTGCGATCCTCAACGTCCAGCACCAGATATCCTGCCAGCGTTTCCTCACCTGGGGCAGGCGCCGCTTCCGACCATCCGCACTCCTCACGGAGCTGACGGCGTCCAGCCATATCTTCTCCTTGGCAGAGGCGTCTACCTGTGAGGATGGACAAGTGACACTACCTCAATACACCTGGCACATGTAACAGGGACACAGATTATAACACATTTGCTTTTTCCAACAAGGCATAGTATGCATCCAACGCATTGCACCTTTGTCATAGGGACATGATCCTCTGGGGGAAGGCCAAAAGCAGTACGTGCCATTTAAAGGACACAGGTGGAATGAGGGCAACTACACAAGCAATGATCCAGGCTCACACTGTGCATCACACCCACCCCTCCTGTCTCTGGGCACTGCTGGGAGTGTTAGGCACCCACCCCTCCTGTCTCAGGGCACTGCTGGGAGGACTCTGCACCCACCCCTCCTGTCTCAGGGCACTGCTGGGAGTGATAGGCCCCCACCCCTCCTGTCTCTGGGCACCGCTGGGAGTGATAGGCCCCCACCCCTCCTGTCTCTGGGCACTGCTGGGAGTGTTAGGCACCCACCCCTCCTGTCTCTGGGCACTGCTGGGAGTGTTAGGCACCCACCCCTCCTGTCTCAGGGCACTGCTGGGAGGACTCTGCACCCACCCCTCCTGTCTCAGGGCACTGCTGGGAGGACTCTGCACACACCCCTCCTGTCTCAGGGCACTGCTGGGAGGACTCTGCACACACCCCTCCTGTCTCAGGGCACTGCTGGGAGTGATAGGCCCCCACCCCTCCTGTCTCTTGGCACTGCTGGGAGACATCAGGCATTCCCCCCCTGGCACCCCCCCTACAGTACATAGCATGTGTGTTACACCTGAACACAATGGCAGAAGTCACAGTCACAAAAAAGGGACACAGTCTGTGCCAGTGGACACTGAACTCACCTGATAACCTGGTCGCCCATACAGCATGGGGTACCGTGGGGGGATCACATCCACCAAAGCCATGTTCTCCTCCAGGGTGAATGGCTGTGACCTCTCCACAGCCCTTGACATGGTTCCAGGGAATCAGTAGCAGCAGCTGGGTCGTGGAATACAGAGATGTGCAGGCAAGTGCTCCCTCATGGGACCTGGCTGCCTTATATCTGCCTTGCTGGCCCATCTCATGCACAGGAGTACAGAGTGATTGGTCACTCACATTTGCATCCTATGTTTCCTCCAATCCCTTCAAACCTAGCAGTCTGTGGGTTCTCAATCTGTTTTTTTCTCCTGCATGATGTCAGCCCCACAAACACATTGCAACAAAGTAGATTCATTCCAACTGACTTCTGCTGTGCACCTTCCTGAACAAAATCAAAATTTGAACTTAATACTTGTCCCTCATGTGTCCCCTATGTAATTTGGAGCTTCACACATAGGTACGGTGCGTTCCGGGGCCCTAGGGCACCCCAAATGCATAGCAACGGCCCGTACACGTGTGCCTACGTTCACTATCACTATGGGTGTCCTCGCGTATGCGTACACGTAGTTGTACGGGCAGTACACACGCCTGTACTCTCCCTATCACTATGGGTGTCCTCGCGTATGCGTACTCGTAGTGGTACGGGCCGTACACACGCCTGCACGCTCACTATCACTACGTGTACGCATACGCGAGGACACCCATAGTGATAGGGTGAGTACAGGCGTGTGTACGGCCCGTACAACTACGTGTACGCTTACGCGAGGACACCCATAGTGATAGGGAGAGTACAGCCGTGTGTACGGCCCGTACAACTACGTGTACGCATACGCGAGGACACCCATAGTGATAGGGAGAGTACAGGCGTGTGTACGGCCCGTACAACTACGTGTACGCATACGCGAGGACACCCATAGTTGTAGGGAGAGTACAGGCGTGTGTACGGCCCGTACAACTACGTGTACGCATACGCGAGGACACCCATAGTGATGGGGAGAGTACAGGCGTGTGTACGGCCCGTACCACTATGGGTGTTCTTGCGTATGCGTACTCATAGTTGTACGGGCCGTACACACGCCTGTACGCTCACTATCACTACGTGTACGCATACGCGAGGACACCCATAGTGATAGGGAGAGTACAGGCGTGTGTACGGCCCGTACCACTATGGGTGTCCTCACGTATGCGTACTCGTAGTGGTACGGGCCGTACACACGCCTGTACGCTCACTATCACTACGTGTACGCATACGCGAGGACACCCATAGTGATAGGGAGAGTACAGGCGTGTGTACGGCCCGTACCACTATGGGTGTTCTTGCGTATGCGTACTCGTAGTGGTACGGACCGTACACATGCCTGTACGCTCACCATCACGATGGGTACACATACGGCAGCACTCCCATAGTGATATGGGAACGTACACAGGCCCTCTTAGCAGCAGTACGGCGGTTTTCACACATCACAGTGGTGACAGGCAGCACACAGGAAGGAATAGGGCGGACATACTTGTCCATGGATTGACATACTTGTCCATGAATGGACATCAAGGCATTGTCTGTGCATTACTACATGTGTGGGGCACAGGTGTGACAGGCTGTGATGTGGCACATTACTCCTGAGTCGAGAAGGCACCAGATGTATGATGAGATGTGTACAGATGTAATGTGTGATGGTGCAATGTGTGGCAGGCATGCCCTTGACTCCTTGGACATGTGTGCATGTCGTACTGCACACTTGGGATGACCGACACTGGCATGGCACGGACACCAACACACGGAAGTGTCCCCTGATGCCCGTTACAGGGGTTACCACACCTGACTTGTCACTACCCACGGTGCACGATGTGACTATGTCATGTATGTGTGGGGGCTTCCCATTTGGTTGATGTTGGAGCACCCTCAAAAGCTGCAGCTGTTGCAGCAACCAACATGTGTCTGTGTGTAGATTGACATTGCACACTGTTCCGCACACCATGCCACATGTGGTTTCGGATGTGAGGTGCGCATGTATGCATGGGACACGGAGTAGCGTGACAAGGACATGTCTGCATCCTCTCAATGAATGTGTGGTGAGTCATGACATGTGCACCTTCATGGCAAGGTGTGTGGGCTGTCCTAGTGTAATGTCATGTGACCTGTGGCTCTAGTGTTCCGCTACCAGTCTCTGCAATCGGCCTCCTACTTCTGCTGATGTGTGGGTGTATGTCACTCCTGTCTTGCGTCTGGCTGTTCATTTGCACTGGGACACAGCTAATCCCATGGCATGGCATGGGGAGGTTCTCAATCTCCGTGTGTAGCTGGGTCTTGGTAGGAGTGTCACCTGGCAGGCATACGTATCCAGGGCATGTGGCACATACCTCACTCTGTATGTAGCATATGTGTATAGACAGAATAACATGTGCTCAGTACAAATGATTTGTTGTTGTGGTGCACTCACTCTTCCTTGTCACTTCAAAATTACTGCAGAGCGCCGCCTCTTCCCCGAGCAATGCCGGACTTGGCTGCCATGCGGGAGAATGATCGGATCCGGTGCTACCGCTTCCCACGACGGTTGATTCTGGAGTTGACGGCGAGACTGGCACCACACCTGCAACCGCTGCACAGGTATCCTACGGCACTGACACCCAAGCTGAAGGTAATGGCAGCCCTACATTTTCTAGCCACGGGTACCTTTCAAAATACCATAGCTCATGTTGGTGGCATGTCCCAGAGCATGTTCTGCCGTGTGCTGCATGATTTCTTAGAGGCCATGTTGATTCACCTGGATGACTTCATCAAGTTCCCAACCCCTGAACAGATGACTGGGGTCAAGCGTGGATTCTATGCCCTGGGAGGGATGCCCCATGTCATTGGGTCCATAGATGGGACACATGTAGCTTTGGTACCACCACACGCACGGGAGGTAGCGTACCGCAATCGGAAGCACTACCACTCCATCAATGCCCTTGTGGTGTGTCTGTCCAACATGGTGATTTCACATGTCTGTGCTCGTTTTCCAGGATCAGCACACGATGCCTACATCATGAGGCGTAGCAGGATGCCTGAAATGATGATGCAGCTGCGCAACGAACGAGCATGTGTTGTTGGTGGGTACAGTCTGTCTGTCCTGTATTTTGCATAGCCTACCAGCACGACCGCTTCACCACTTCTAACGATGTCCATGTGTTTCCCATGTAGGGGACGCTGTCTATCCCAACATGCCATGGCTGCTCACACCTCTCCGCAACCCCATCACGCCGGCCCAGCTCCGCTACAACACCGCCCATGGCCGGACAAGGCGAGTGATAGAGAGGACGTTTGGCCTGCTGAAGAGCCGATTTCGGTGCCTCCACAAGACCGGCGGCGCACTCCCATATGCCCCTGCGAAGGTCTGCAAAATCTTCATGGTCTGCTGCATGCTGCACAACATGGCAGTTGAGAAAGCTGTGCCACTCATCCTGGATCAACATGACGAGGACCATCCACCCGTGGAGGACGAAGGGCTTGGCAATGGGGCTAGTGATGTGGAGGATGTGGAGCCGCAAGAGGACATCCGGACTCGGCTCATACGCGACTTCTTTGCTTAGTGGTGAGTACCAGTGTCTGAGTGTGCACGCATTGGTCCCCGTGTGGCATGTGTTGTGATGTGTGTCTCCACCTGCATGTATGCCACGTGAGTCAGAGGTGTGTGTGGGTGTGTCACTGGAGTGATGGTGCCAGTGATGGTTGTATTTCCCCAGTCATAATTGTGACCTAGCATGTTGTCATCCATACATGTGTCGAGTAAATGCACATGCAAGTGGCTGTGCTTTTTGTGGCTGACTTCTTGTGTGTCTCTCTTCCCCAGGTACTTGCGCATGCCGTCTGCTGCTTGCATTGTTGTGGCACTGCTATTCCTCATGGACACGTCATCGTGTGCTGACTCAGCGTTACAGGCACGGACACGTTTGGAAGTCTCCATAGGGTAAGGGATGCATCAGGGGTGTATTGGGTGTGGCAGTTGTTCACGATGTATGCACACTGCCCCTGTCGATGTTTGGTTCCTCTGCAGACATGTAGCATCACCATGGGACACATAACATGCAGCTGGGTACACCTGAATAGATGGTCAGACTTGTTGACAGTCATCAGTGATGGGATAGTGGATTGTGATGATGGCATCAATGTGTGTAACACTGCCCTCGGTCACATACGGTTTGCATTGGCTTGACATGGTGTGGGACTTCTACATCAGCGGATCTATGGTGTATGGCAGGATCTCCGTGAGCAGCTGTGGGTGTTTAGCTGTTGGCCGACAATTGTGTGCCAGTTCCATGGCTATCACGCATTTGTGCTGCAGAAGGGGGGTGCCAGTGTTGGACCCACATGTTACTCCACATGAAGTGTTCATGTGTACTTCAAGTTGCCTCTGCAATCCCGAAAACATGACTAATAAAGGTGTCCCTATGCCTCCAAGGTGCCTCTTCTCAGTCAATGCTGGTGTGTTGCCACGGTGCATCCAGCATGTTTGGCATGGTTTCCCCTGATAGAGGCTATGTGTCTATGTGTTGAGTAGCAAGATGCAAGCTGTGTGTGTGGGCTGAGACTGTGTATTATGCATGATGTCCATGACTGTGTGGGTATTGTGACATGTGCCATCCCCATGCATCCAACGTTGGCCAGGCCCCCATTCTCTGCATCCACCGGACTCAAGCTTGCAGGACATGGTTCTGCCACCTGTCTACACATACCTGGGTGCCCCCCAGGACACTGGACTGGATCCCTGACCTCTGCGCATGACTGTTGCTGTACTCAATGTGTCTGTCAGCACGGTTGTTCGGCCACCCCCTCAGCTGGTTGGGCCCATCACGGGTGTGTGTGGTGCTCCATGTCTGTCTTGCCTAATACACTGTGGCCCGTGTGTCCTCTGCCAGACTCAGGTCCTAGGGTGTGGATGGTTGAAGTCAAAAGAGAACTCTGGCATGTTTAGACTTTACAAGACACATGTAAGGTAATAATGCAACCAGCAGGCATCTTCTCTTCATGGTGTGAATTTTTATTTGGGGGGGGGGGTATGACGTGAGGGGCTTTCCGGGAGTTTGGAATCCAAAGTTCAGTAGGGGAGTTGGTGTCCTTGCCATTGGAAGTCCTCAGAGTCCATGCCACAGTCTTTGTCTACATTGGTCAGACAGTGACCAGCAAGGCCATGTGGCAGAGAATGTCTCTTGATGCTGTGATGCTGTTGCTCCAGTGGGCCAGGTGCCAGGCCAGGTGTCCTTGGAGATGGTGATGTTGCGCCGACCCTCACGGTCTTTTCCATGGACGGCCCGCCCTCCTGCGGGGACCCTCAGAAGCAGGCCGTGACGACGTCTGGGATGCTCCATCGGATGTTTCCTCCTCCTCCTCCTGATCCCTCCCTGTGGGTGGTGATGTTCTCCGCCTTCTGGCACAGGGAGGGTCGGCCATGTTGTCGGCCAACCGACGGAGTGTATCGTGAATTCCCGTGTACGCCGTCACGAGCTCAGCCTGTCCATCCTCCATTGGTGTTGCAGTAGACAGGCATGTAGCTCCGCATGTTGCTGGGCCTGCTGGGTCTTGATCCCCTCGAGGACGGACACAACCTGGGCCAGGCCCGTGGTGTCCTGCCGGTATGTGTCCAGGATGTTTCGGACATGGGAATACACCGGTTCTGCAGCCAACTGGTCAGGCTGGCGCCTCCGCCATCCTCCACTCCCACCACCCCTGCCCACTTGCACCTGGCCTGCCCTTGTGGGCACATCGGGTCTCCGGGACCCCTGAGGGGTGGCATTTGCGTTGTCGCCTGCCTCCTCCTGGGTGCCCAGGAAACCGTGTCCCTCCTGGCCAGCCTGGCTGCTTTGTGTTGGTGGGGCAGGGATCCTGGGTGTCTCCTGGGATGTGGCAGGAGTGGGGGTGGTGGTTGGCCCCGTTGTACCTGACGCAGGTGCTGCAGGTGGTTGGACACCAGAGGGGCCAGGTTGGTCGGGGTCATCCACAGAGTGGTGAGAGTCGTCGCTGCCGGTGGGATCGGCCTCCCGCAGATCCGGGTCCTGTGAGTCTTCCCCCCCAGTTTTGGGGGGTGAACCACGACGTTGACCTGTGTGTGAGAGAGACAATGTTAATTTTGGTCCATGCAACATCCATGTTTCATCAGTTTCAACGTTGGCACATTTCCTCTTGGAATTAGGATCTGTCTTGCATTCCACTCACAGTGCACTTGTGCATGGGTGTGTCCCTTGTGCAGCACTTTGGCCCCTTTAACTATGTGTGGCACAGTCTTACTTGCTGCGTCAAGTGTGACTGCAGTCAGCAGTGGAGTGGGCAGGTGTGGCGAGCCATGCATTGGCGCCTTCCGTGTAGCACTGTACATGTGCACATGGAGTGGATCCACACACTTATATAATGCAGGTAGCTGTCGTTGTGCTCGTGAACAGGTTGTGAGATGGCCCTGTGTTTGGCCATGGAGAAGAGGGGGGGTTCTGGCACTGGCCACCCTTGGCTACATGCACGCAGTCTACCTGCTGACGAGCAGACATTCCCACACACCACACGGCTGATTTGCTCTCCCTGTGTCTCCCTCCGTCTCTGTCCCCCTCTCCCTCCCTCCGTGTGTCAGCCTCCTCCCTCTGTCCGTGTCCCTGTGTCTCCCTCCCTCTCTGTCCCCCTCTCCCTCCCTCCGTGTGTCAGCCTCCTCCCTCTATCCGTCTCCCTGTGTCTCCCTCCCTCTCTGTCCCCCTCTCCCTCCCTCTCTGTCCCCCTCTCCCTCCCTCCGTGTGTCAGCCTCCTCCCTCTGTCCGTGTCCCTGTGTCTCCCTCCCTCTCTGTCCCCCTCTCCCTCCCTCCGTGTGTCAGCCTCCTCCCTCTGTCCGTCTCCCTGTGTCTCCCTCCCTCTCTGTCCCCCTCTCCCTCCCTCTCTGTCCCCCTCTCCCGCCCTCCGTGTGTCAGCCTCCTCCCTCTGTCCGTGTCCCTGTGTCTCCCTCCCTCTCTGTCCCCCTCTCCCTCCCTCTCTATCCCCCTCTCCCTCCCTCTGTGTGTCACCCTCTGTCACCTCAGCCCAGCTTCCTGGGCACACACTGTTAGCAGATCTTTGAATGGCCCTTGGCTTGTTGATGTGAGTTTGTTTCTGATCTCCAGGCACCCATTGGGTGTAGTGTGTGTCTCTGCGCTGCTGCTGTGGTGGTGTGTGCTGCCACTCTTTCACAATGTTGGCTGTTCATTAGCTGCTGTCATGTGAAAAACAGTGCCTTCACCCCCATGTGTTGATGCAAGGCGTCCGCCATTTGCTGGCGAGTCTTTCCTGTGTGGGGACACAGTGTTTGTATGGCTGTGACCTAGGCCATATGGGCAGAGGGCATTGTTGTCTGCTTCTGAGTTGCACTATGTGAATTTTGGGGCCCACCCTCCCGCCATCCGGGTTACCGTGTCATGTGTTGGTGTCTTCTGTGGCCTGTGACTTGACATTGTCCAGCTGGGTGCATGGGGCATGGTGGCGGCAGTGGCATGTGCGTGTTCATGGAGTGTGGTTGAGTCATGCGATAGCTTGGGGTGGTTGCGTGCCTGTTAGTGATTTTGGTTGTGGATGACGTTCCCCCCATGTGAGGTGCGTTGTTTGTGTACTCACCCGGGTCTCGGAGTCCTCCTAATCCTTCGACTGCCTCCACCGGCTGTATGGCCATCACCCTCTCCTCCCAGGGCTGGTAGTATACGGGTCTGCGGGAGGGCCCTCCTCCAGTGGCGTTGGCCTGGTTGTGTTCCTCCAGCATCTTGGCTCGGACCCTCCTCCGCAGATCGTACCACCTGGCTTGGCATTCCTGCCTGGTCCTTCTGGTGTCCGCAACAGCATTCACAGCATCGACAATGGTCTGCCACATGGCTGTTTTTGCTGCCATGCTGGTCTGTCTGACCAATGTTCCAAAGAGCTGTGGCTCGACTCTGAGGATTTCATCAACAAGGACCTCCAACTCTCGGTTACTGAACTTTGGATTCTTGTTAGTGGGCATGGTGAGGGGTGTGGATGGTGGGGGGGGGTGTGGATGGTTGTGGGTGTGTGGGTGGGGTTGTGCAGGTGTGTGTGTGTGAATGTGATGAGGGGGTGTTTGTGAAGGTGGTTGTGTGAAGGTGTGCAAGTGTAAGGTGTGGTGAAGCTTGTAGTATGGTTCTGTGGTGTCTGGCAGCAGTGAGTCTGTTGCAAAGGCTCATGGTTTGTGTGTGTGGGCCCTTTTTATTTGTCCATTGGTGGGTGTGGCTGTGTTTGAAGTTTGGGTGGGTGTGTTATAAGGAGTGGTGGTGTTTTGGGCCTCTGTTTGTTTTTGGCAGTTGCAGGTCGGTGAATGTGTTTTTTTAGTGTTTGTTGGCCATGTTTAGTGGCTTTGTGCCATTCGAATAGTGTATTCTTGTGTTGTTTTGTTTTGTCCTGGTTGTGTACGTGCGTTTTGAGCGTGTGTACGGTGTGTACATGGGCCATTTGGTTGTACGGTGCTGTCCTTGTGTGTGGCTTGGTACGACTCGTACATGCGGTTGTGATGTTGGGGCCTGGGGTGCGCTCCGTACTTAGGAGGTTGTGGTGGGGGTGCGACTCTGACGAACACGGGTGTACATACAGGGGGGTAGGACACGTAGAGGGGTGGGGGTACGACGCGAACGTACTGGGGTGTACATACACGGGGGTAGGACACGTACAGGGGTGGGGGTACGACGCGAACGTACTGGGGTGTACATACACGGTGGTACGACACGTACAGGGGTGGGGGTATGACGCGAACATACTGGGGTGTACATGCACGGTGGTACGACACGTACAGAGGTGGGGGTACGACGCGAACGTACTGGGGTGTACATACACGGTGGTACGACACGTACAGGGGTGGGGGTACGACTCGGACGTACAGGGGTGTACATGCATGGGGGTAGGACACGTACAGGGGTGGGGGTACGACTCGGACGTACAGGGGTGTACATGCACAGGGGTAGGACACATACAGGGGTGGGGGTATGACTCGGATGTACAGGGGTGTACATGCACGGGGGTAGGACACGTACAGGGGTGGGGGTACGACGCGAACGTACTGGGGTGTACATACACGGGGGTACGACATGTACACGGGTGGGGGTACGACGCGAACGTACTGAGGTGTACATGCACGGTGGTACGACACGTACAGGGGTGGGGGTACGACGCGAACGTACTGGGGTGTACATACACGGTGGTACGACACGTACAGGGGTGGGGGTACGACTCGGACATACAGGGGTGTACATGCACGGGGGTAGGACACGTACAGGGGTGGGGGTACGACTCGGACGTACAGGGGTGTACATGCACGGGGGTAGGACACGTACAGGGGTGGGGGAACGACGCGAACGTACTGGGGTGTACATGCACGGGTGGGGGTTCGACATGTACACGGGTGTACATACAGGGGGGGTGTGTACATTCACGGGGAGTGCGACTCGAACGTATGGGTGCTGGGGGAGTGTTGGGCGCGTATGCGGGGACATGTCTCCATGGTTGCAATGGGAGTTCGGTGCGGACGGTGTTTTTACCATACGGTTGTGAGATCGGACGCACGGGTTGGATTGTGATTCCTCGGTCGGACTTGACTTTTCACATTTGTACGGTAAATCGTCCGAGGACGTGTCGGACACATTTTCCGACCCGAGGACATGTGGGGAAATATTCCGACTGCGGTTCGTATGGACTTTTTACCATGCGAATCGTGATTGCCAGTTTGTACGGCACTTGTACGATTCGTACGGTAAAAAGACCGGATACGAGTCGTACGGGGAATTTTTTTGCCGGATCGTAATTGGCACCTCTGTCTCAGAATTGCCAATTCCCTGTCTAATCCATTTGTCATACGGTAAAGGAAGCGGTACACGTTTCGTATGGGCAGCGTGTACCCAATGCTTTCTTCCAGCCAATCGAACAGCAGTTCGTGTTGACAACAGGACCTGGAACGGTCCGATATATCTTGGCTCCAAGCTTCTTGATTTCCCAAAGTTCTTTACGACCACAAAATCGCCAGGCTGTAACTTGTGTCCTGGTCCCTCTGTTGGCTTTGGCAGAGCCTCAAAAACCTGTTGATGAATGGCAGTTAGTTTAGCAGTCAACTCATAAAGGTAATCGATCAACATGGGATATTCGAGCTGGGTGAATTCTTTAGGTCTAGGGACTCCCCAAACGTTCGCAGGACGACCAAACACAATTTCATACGGGCTAAGCCCTATTCGAGAATGAACAGTCGCCCTAGTGGATAGAAGAGCCAGAGGCAAGGCATCTGGCCATGACAACCCAGTGGTCATTTGGATCTTTGCTAACTTCAATTTCAGAGTCCCGTTATAACCCTCAACAAGACCTGTGGACTGTGGGTGATTTGCACTATGGAACTTCTGTCTAATCCCCGAACCCATACACACGCTCTTCATGACCTTTCCCACAAACTCACTTCCGTTATCCGACCATACAATCCGTGGCATGCCAAACCTAGGGAAAAACTCTTTGAGAAGGACTTTGGCTGTGGACAGGGCTGTATTATCCTTCAAGGGGTAGGCTGCAATCCATCGTGAAAATGCACAAACTACAACAAGGACATACTTAAGGTTGTTACACCTTTCCGTATGAATGAAGTCTAACTGGATAACCTCAAAGGGACAAGTCGGGGGAGCAAAATGACCAGCTGGAGTTGGAGTTCCCTTGCCAGGATTATGCATCAGGCAAACCATGCAATTCTTAACCACCCTCTCCGCACACTTAGAAATTCCATCATTCTTCCATACCGGGGCCAATAACTTGCAAATTCCTTTCGCACTAATGTGTGCCATTCCATGTGCCATTGTAACTACTGCAAGCACATACGCATCAGGTAACATCCATCTTTGATGTTCTGACAGATCGATCCAACAACCAGTCGAATCCAATATACCCGTACTGTCTTTCCACACATTCTTCTCACTCTCAGTAGCCTCATTCTGAATTGACTTCACACTCTCAATCGTGTCTTCACACATTCCAGCATCCGTAAGCCATCTTGCAGAACTTGCAACATACATTCGACTCGTCATGTTCTTTGCCGTCTTTTTCGCAATCTCATCTGCAAATGCATTACCACGACCAACATCATCCGTGACCTTCCGATGAGCACTACACTTCACAATCGCAACTAGCTTTGGCAAAGTAAGTGATTCCAGAAGCTCATTCACCAATTGTCCATGCTGTATTTTTGTCCCGTGGGACGTCAAAAATCCTCTCTCTCTCCATAATCGTCCAAAACTATGTGCAACACCAAACGCATACTGGCTATCGGTAAAGACGTTCACTCTCTTTCCCTCGGCCAAAATGCACGCTCTCGTCAGCGCAATTAACTCTGCAGCTTGTGCAGAATTCTGACTTACTCTCGCAGTCTCAACAATCGTACTCAATGTCGTCACAGCATACGCGGCAGTCACATCACCGTTCGACAACTTAAAGCACGAACCATCCACATACAAAGTACCATCCGGATCTGACAACGGGGTATCTTTCAAATCGATCCGACCCTTCGTTTCTTCTTCAGTTCGCAAACAACAATCATGTGGTTCTGAATCACTCGATTCTACAGTAGTCGGCAACAATGTGGCTGGGTTCAACACATTACATCTCTTAATCTGAATATGACTTGCCAAGAGTGTCATTTCATAGCCTGACAACCTAGCACTCGTGAGATGTTGAGTTTTTGTTCTGTTCAATAAAGTATCTACTGCATTTGGAACCATTACCACTAACATATTATTCATGACCAGACCAGAAGACTGTCGAATAGACACAGCAGCTGCCGCTGTCGCTCTAAGGCAACTCGGCAATGCTCTTGCTACTGGATCTAAGGTTGAAGAAAAATACGCACACGGACGCTGTTTATCACCAAATTGTTGTGTCAACACGCTCAACACGCAACCCTCTCGTTCATGAACGTATAGTGTAAATGGTTTACTGTAGTCGGGGGTACCCAACACAGGAGCTGAACACAACGCATCGTGTAGCTCAGAAAAACTCTTCTGGCAGTCATCAGACCATGGCAGAGGATTCGAAACATCTTTGCACGTGAGAGCTAACAAAGGCTTTGCTAACAACGAAAAGTTTGGGATCCATTGTCTGCAGTATGATGTGATACCCAAAAAGGCACGTACTTCTCTTTGAGTGCTTGGCACAGTCATTTGAGCAATTGCTCTAATTCGTTCTGGGGTCAACCTTCTTCCCTCCTTTGACAAGAGATGACCTAAATAGGTTACCTCTTGGCGACAATATTGCAGCTTAGAAGGTGACACCTTGTGATGTAAATTGGACAAATGCTGTAGCAAAGATATCGTAGCGGCTTTGCAAGTTGTCTTGTCATCAGCAGCCACTAAAAGATCATCTACGTACTGGATCAAAGCAGCCCGACAGGCAATACAAAGGTATCAAGCTGGCTTTTCAGAGCCTGACTATATATCGAAGGACTTTCACAATAACCTTGAGGTGCGCGCTTGAATCTGAAGCTACGACCACCCAAGGAGAAACCAACAATGTCCCTACTCTCTTCTGCTATCGGGATGCTAAAGAAGGCATTCTTCAAGTCAATCACCGAAAACCAGGTAGCTGAAGCAGGAATCAATGTCAATAAAGCTGTGATATCGGGAACCACAGGAAACTGCGGAACCACAATCTTGTTTACTTCTCTAAGATCAATTACGAAACGATACACAGGAGGTTGGGAAGAATCGGTACGTTTCAAAATCGGCAAAACAGGACTATTACACACGTTACCTCGTGTTTCTTCGATTACACCCTTCTGGATCAAATCGTGGATGGTCGCTAAGAGTGCTCGTTCACCATTGCTCGAAATTCGATACTGCGGAATTCGCGGTAACCTGACATTCGGTCTGAGCGGAACAACATATGGGGGAATTTCCAGAAGACCCACATCATTAGGACCCGTAGCCCAAAGAGATTCGGGGAGCGAACGCAATTCTTGTGGAAGTCTATCTGTCGCCACATACATAGGAGAGATCACTTTCCTGCCCAATGTAAGTTGTACTCCCGATGGGGAACAATGCAATGTCGCATACAATTGTTTCAACAGGTCCAAATCCAGCACGTTCTCACCACAACCAGTAGTCAAAATCAACGGTGCTTCTAACTTACATGGTCCAATTGAAAGGGACAAAGGACTAGAGACTGGATTACGAACAGGGGCGCCAGAGAATCCCACTGAGACATTAGTTAAGCCAGACAAGGGTGCGCCAGGGAGTTTAGAATGTTTGATTGAACTTTTTGCCGCACCAGTATCCAACAGAAAAGGCTCAACCACACTTGATAAAGCTACTGAAACGTAAGGCCCACTCTGATCAACTGGAACTGACACTACTCCCTCTCTTTGTCCATGGCTATCCTAGCAGTCATTATACGTAGTACTCTCGCCCTCGACATAGTAGTCATCTACATGGTACTGCGGAGATCTATCAGATTTCACCTTCGATTGGTCAAAACAATTAAGAGAACTTTGTGATGGAAGAGAACGCTCATTCTGAGAAGGCGTGACGCCACATCCTCTACCTCTAGAGATTTGTTGGAAACCACGACCTCTCTGAACTGGCACACCATTCATACGCTGTCGCAGAGCAGGGCACTCGTTCTTATAATGACCCTCTTCCTTGCAGTATGCACATTGATTCAATCCTAACAATGGCCTAGAAACGAGGTACTCCGGTCTCAGTTGTACTCTCGGAAACGGTGTCTGTTGCTGAAATTGCGTACGTTGCTGTGAATCGTTCTGATTCGAGCGAGGCGGATACGCCTGCTGCAACAACACCTTAGTCTTCAGGTCCTTCGTTTTCCTCTCTACATGTTCTTTTTCTTCCTTATCTCTATTCTCGTAATATTGGGCTGTGGCTAGAATCTGAGCCGTTGAAGAGACAGCCCAAGCACTTTCTGAGTCTTTCAACTTGTTGCACAAGTCAGGCAGCAAGTTAAACACGAACTTATCAACAAATAGTCTCTGGCCTCCCTCTGAACTCATATCTTGGCCACTGTGGTCCACAAAAGTCTCCTCAAATCGCGTGAAAAAGTCGGACACACTTTCATCCTTCTTCTGCTTACAGGCCGACAATTTATCCCAGTTTACTCTCAACGCTGGCATCAGTGTCTTCATTAGATTAACTATCCTACCTGGTAACTCCGCTACTAGGGGTTCAGGTTTCGCACCTCCAACTTGGAGAGCATCCGCCGCTAAAATAGCAGTCCAGGTACCACCTAACTCGTTAGGATGATCCTCATGGCGGATTTTCGCCCATACCGGTTGTGGCACTACATTGCCAAACAACATCTCAATATCTGCAATGTTCATAATACAGGCATCTACTGTCTGGGACAATTCTTTATAGTAACGATCGGGATTCTTACGTGGGTCTGGCAAAGTCTGTTTTAATGCTGGTACTTCAGACCTTTTCCATGGGACATGTATCCAAACTCTCTGAAAATGTGCCGGAGCGGCCGCAATACCTCTCCCTGCATCAGCCTGTACTGCATCACGCCATACTGGCGGAACCTCTCTCATAGGATACTGTCCTAACGTCTTCTTTGCCGAGGAATCATTCGCAAACAAAACTCTAGACGGTAATACAGACCTATAGGCAAGAAGCCGTTCCAACGCATGTCTAGCATCAGAGCCCACAATCATACCTTTCGCAAATTGACTCTGGAGTTCGAGCATTTCAGCAGGGGCTGAGTCTAATTCGTCGTTGTCCCATTCGTCTCGCAACAACTTACAAATCTCCTCAAACACATATCTCTGAGTCGGTTCATTCCACTGGGAAAATGTATCGTAAACTAAACGACAACTATACCTATCGGGTTTCAAAATCCATCTATGAGCCATCGAATCTAATAATGCTCGTTCCCTAGACTCAGGGAGATGGCTACGTCTCTGCATGGAGTCAGAAACGACGGGCGCAATTAGCGACCCAAAAAGAGGAGACAGAAAACTAGGGACGGTGTTGGTTACTCGCCGACGAGCGGAAGGTGAAGTAGACATAAGGGCGGGAGAAACAGCATTCAGCGAAAGCGAAGGAGCAAAAGGGGTAACAGAAACAGGAGTGACAGGCGTAGTAAGGTGAGGTGTAGCAGTTAAAGACGAAAAAGGCAACCCAGGAAGAGGGGGTGCCGGAGGAACATAACCTTGCTGAGGAACAGGAGGTGAGGGAGGAACTACCACGGGCTGACCAGCAGCCGGTTGTACAGCAGGGGGAACAAAAAGGGCTGTAGCACTGTGTACATAAGGAGGTGGTGACTTCAGTAAATAAGACATCAGAGGATCCTTTTCGGGGTCCTCTTTCGGCTTATCGGGACATGATGGCAAAACAGGGTAGCACTTATCAATTGCCATGCTATGTTGTCTAGTGAAAATCTTGGTCGCTTTCTCTTCTTCATCTTCCTTAAACTGCCTAGCAGCTTGCATAATCGAGACACCTTTTTCTCGCTTATCCTTTTTAGCCTGTTTGATTTCTTTCTGCTTGGCTTCTTTGCGCCATAGACGAAAGGAGTCAAACATCGCCGGCCGGGCTTTCTTCTTAAATAACTTTGCCTCCAAATTATCCAAAATTGCAGTTTCAAAACTACCATGTAATGGCCATCTGAGAACACCATCTTTCCTCGTATAGCGGACCCATACCTCGTTATACGTGATAGGGCCCACACCATGCTTCGAATAGAGCTCATAAGTCGGAGTTCCAACCGGAGGTATCGGACAAGAGTCCTCCAATCGGGAATCCTTGTTGCAACATTCAAGACAAGACAAGAAACCAAGACTACGGTTAGGCATTTTCGCTCACTAACCGAGTTTCAAACTTCAAGGGGCTATCTCTATCGATACACTCGTAAATGTACGAGACCCTCGGTTTTTGGGAACTGCAGCTACCAAATAATCCTAAGGACCAAACTAAACCAAATGCAATGGAACCATGCAAACCAAAACTAAGGACCAAAGAACTCGAGTTAAACCTAAGGACTGGGAGCGACCCACGTATACTTAACTGAAAGATCAATGACATCACCAGGAAGACCCGTCTATCGTCTCGCCGTACTAAGGACTACGCCAGGCTCCAAAACAGGTCGACAGTCAGGGCGCCAGCCCTTTGCAGCCGTCTGGAAGTGGGAACCTTCGCGGAAAAAGACCTTCGGACCACTTATGCGACATACATGGATCGATGAAGTGGGGTGCACCTCCCTCGGAAATTTCACACGAAGCTCCTCACAATCTTCAGGCTAGGACCGGAACACCTCGATGTCGCACCACGCTAGGGCGCCAACTGAAGGACTGGGCAATTTCTAAGACCCAGCGGTGCCAGGGGACAACACCTGAAACCTTCGGGGATCACCTGTTTTGGCGTACTTAACAAACAGAGACACGGGGTCTTCCTCTGGCATCAAAAGATCGTCTTTAATGACTGCAGTCAGGAACAGAAGTCACAGAAGTATCATACAAGATAGATTCTAAGGAGACTGCTCGATTTGTACAAAGCAGGTCGCTCCTTAAATACTGAATATTCTGCTTCGGGCAAACATTCCTGCAAGTTTACAATTATTCCCGTTTCTGTATTCCAAACAATAAGATCACACAATATCACATTCCCATCTCCAGGTGTCTGGCCTTCAATCACATGTTTCTGACATCCCTCTATTGAAAGGCCGGACCGCCCCATAATAAAATTGGTCACCTCCTCATCATAAAAGGCTAAAGGAAAATGCAGGAACAGATGCAGAAAATAGAAGAGTCAGATAAGACATATTCGTAGGCTAATAAAAGAAGCGTGGTCTATTGTGTCAGGGTCAGTAGCTTGGCTCAGGCAGGACAGGACAGAAAACCAGTACGGCAGGGTCCGCCTCAGGCGACAGGGTCAGCTTTTGCCAAGTCATGCAGAAGTCGGCAGAACGCGCACTAGGGACTACGTGCCCTCGAGGTTACCTAATCAGGGTCATTGTTCGGACATCGCTCATTCACTGACTTTGTGAGGGCAATGATACAAAATGGACGTCGTGCACGAAATGGAACCCGTAGGTTCGAGCACAAGAATCAGTAATACATGACGAATCCTTTAGTGCAGCGTTGCGAAAATGCTTGCTTTATATTAGACTCATTATTTGCAATTCGCTAATGCCAGGATCGTCACGGTACCATTAGCTCAGAAACATGGGTTCAGTTTTCACGGAACCTCACCTCTGTCTGGGTTTTGGGCGACTCCCAATTCAGGATTGTTTCTACCTTAAGTGAAGGGGCGCCACTTGGCCGCTCCCAACCTGGTGCCCCAAGTACACCACGGAACCCTGCCCGATCTGGCACTTACTCGCCTTGATCGTGAGGCCTGCCCTCCGCAGCGCCATCAACACTTCCCAGAGGTGGCGCAGGTGTTCCTCTCACGTGGAGCTGAACACTGCATTGTCATCCAGGTAGGCGGCACTGAACGAGTCCAGCCCAACAAACACCTGGTTGGCCAACCTCTGGAAGGTGGCAGGGGCATTCTTCATCCCAAAGGGCATAACCCGGAACTGGTAGTGCCCATCTGGGGTGGAAAATGCTGACCTCTCTTTGGCCCCCTCGGTCAAGGCGATCTGCCAGTACCCAGACGTTAAATCAAATGTGCTGAGGTAGTTGGCAGCCCCTAGCCGATCTATGAGCTCATCAGCTCTGGGGATGGGGTGTGCGTCAGTCCTGGTGACTGAATTGAGTCCTCTGCAGTCCACACAGAACCGGAGTTCGGGTGTGGCTCCCGGCGCTGCAGCCTTTGGGACCAAGACCAGTGGGCTGGCCCAAGGACTGCTGGAGGACTCAATTACCCCGAGTGCAAACATCTTGGAGACCTCCTCCTTGATGCAGGCCCTCACCCTGTCAGTCACCCTGTAGGCCTTGTGCCTCACAGCTGTACTATCCCCAGTGTCCACATCATGGACGCACCAATCAGTGACACCTGGAACCAGGGAAAACAGATCAGAAAATTGTCCCAGCAGCTGGTGACAATCATTCTGTTGCTCAGGGGTCAGGGCGGAAGAGAGGATGACACCATCCACTGACCCATCTTGCTCCTGGACTGACAGGAGGTCAGGAAGAGGCTCGGTCTCCTCTTCCATCCCAGCATCTGTTGCCAAGAGCATGCCCACTTGGGACCTCTCCAAGTGGGGCTTGAGGCGGATGACATGAAGGACCCTCAAGGGGTTCCTTGGAGACCGCAAGTCCACCAAATAGGTAACAGGACTCTTGCGCTCCACAACCTCAAAGGGACCGGTCCACTTATCCTGGAGCACACAAGGCTCCACGGGGGCCAAGACCCACACCTTTTGTCCAGGCTGAAGCTCTACCAGAGTGGCATTCTGGTCGTACCACCGCTTCATCTCCTCCTGGCTGGCTTCCAGATTTGCCTCAGCAAGTTGCCTGAATCGCCTAGTCTGATTTCAGAAGGCCAGCATGTAGCTATATACACTCTGGGGAGGTTTCCTGGGAGATTTTTCCCAGCCTTCCTTGACCAGACTTAGAGGTCCTCTCACTGGGTGGCCATACAGGAGCTCAAAGGGGCTGAACCCTAGAGACTTCTGTGGCACCTCACAGTACGCAAAGAGAAGGCATGGCAAGAGGACGTCCCACTTACGCCTCATGGGTTCTTCCAGACCCATTATCATGCCCTTGAGGGTACGGTTGAATCTCTCAACCAACCCGTTTCCTTGGGGGTGGTAAGGTGTGGTGAATTTGTAGGTTACACCACACTCTTGCCAAAGGGATTTCATATACCTGGATATGAAATTGGTACCTCGGTCAGACACCACCTCTAGAGGGAATCCCACTCTGGAGAAAATTCCCATCAGGGCACGTCCCACCACGGGGGCCGTCACTGTCCTCAGAGGGATGGCTTCTGGGTACCAGGACCAGGATGAACCTATTGCCCATCGCTGTCCTGGGGTCCAGTGGCCCTACAATGTCAATCCCCACTCGCTGGAATGGGATACCGACCACAGGGAATGGTTGGAGTGGAGCCTTCTGCTTCCTTCCACTCTTCCCACTTGCCTGGCAAGTCTGGCATGTCCTGCAGTGTCTGAACTCCTGCGCATTTGAGGCCAATAAAAGTGGGTGACAAGCCTTTCAAAGGTCTTGTCCTGCCCCAAATGTCCTGCCAATGGCACATCGTGAGCCAGCCCCAGTAGGAAGGCTCTGAAGTCCTGGGGTACCACCAGCGCACGGGCTGACCCAGGCTCAGCAGCATTAGGCTCTGTATATAGGAGGTCGTTCTCCCAGTAAACGAAATGTGACCCAGACTGATCACCTGCGGCCTGGTCTGCAGCCTGCTGCCGCATACCCACGAGAGAAGGGCATTGTTTCTGTGCTTTAGAAAAGTCCTCCCTGGAGGGCCCTGCTTCCTGCTGCCAATGGGTCAGCTCAGGCAGGTCCCCCAGTTCAGCTATCTGTTCCCCCGTAGGCTCCAGGGCATCCCCCTCAAGGTCTACTTCCTCCTGGGCCGTGGGAACTTCAGAGGCTGGTTTCCCGCGCCCCCTGCCTCTTCTCTCTAAGGCCGGTCCCTGGGCCTCCCTCTCAGGCTCCAGGACCTCTTGAGCACCTCTACTTGCTGCCATGGACCGTGTGGTGACTCACGCCCAATCCGGCATACCCAACATTTCCAGATGAGCACTTCGCTCCACCTTAGCCCAAGGTGAGCTCTCCAAGTCGTTCCCTAACAGACAGTCTATAGGCATGGCGGGCCTCACAGCTACCTTAAGAGTACCAGAGACCTCCCCACTCAAAGGGAACCTGAGCCACCTTGCAGTGACTCTCCTTGTTGTCAGCGGCAACAACTGGATAGAATGCTCCTGGGACAACCTGCTCTTGAGACACCAGGTGACACTTGACAGCTGTCACACTGGCTCCTGTATCTCTGAGAGCTTCCATCATATGGCCATTGATGGTCACCCACTGCCTGTATTTCTTAGTGTTATCAGGCAGCTGGGTTTGGGGTACCATCTCACAGTCTCCTTATGAGACAAGGGACATCTCTGCGGGACCCCACCCACCTTGGACTGTCATCTCCTCCCCCAAAGCTACACTAGCCACGTGCCGGGGCGGAGCACCAATGGGTGCTGGTTTCCCATACAAAGGACACTTTAAATCAGAGGCAAAATGCCCCATGTTACCACACTTGTAACATTTTATGGGCCCCTTTTGAACAGGTGTACCTGTCGGGGCCCTGGTCGGTTTCTGGGGTGGGGGAGGCTAAGAACCTTTCCCTTGGTTCCCTTGGGGATTACTTTGGGGCCTTCTTGGGAACTCCCTCTGTTTACCTTTGTCCCCCCCACTCTTCTGCTGGGGACCCTGCCCACCTTTAGCGGAGTCTCCCACTGAACCCTTGTGGACCCTGGTACTGACCCAGCGTTCCGCCTCCTCAGCAAGCTTCCTAGGGTTAGTCAGCCTACTATCAACCAGGTGCTGGCGTAGCTCAGGAAAACAATTTCTGGACAAGTGCTCCCATGCCATTAAATCAAGAAGCCCTTGAAAATCATTAACCTTACTACCCTTCACCCAACCATCCAGTGCTCTGCAAAAAAAAGTCACATACTCAACATACATACTGTTTGGAATCTTGGTGCACCCCCTGAACCTTTGCCTATACAACTCAGGGGTCAACCCATACCTAGCCATCAGAGCTGCCTTCATATGGGGATAAGAATTATAATCATCTGAGGGCAAGTCTAGCAATGTGTCCCGCCCCTCACTAAGGAACCGTCCCCACAACCCCGCTCCCCAATCCTTCTCAGGGACCCGGTGGGAAGACATGGCTACTTCATAGGCTTTGAAACACTGCCCTATGTCATCATTTAAAAAAAAATCTTTTACCACATCTTTGGGTATGTACACCCTTGATTCTACTTGCACTGACGGCGTGCTGCCACCAGAGGGAGCAATTTCTAAACTCTGGGCCTTCAGCTGCAACTCCCTCAAAACCTTTTCATGTTCATACTGTAGCTTTTTTTCTTCTAGGGCTAACTTTCTACTTTGCATTTCAAATTCCAACTGCCCACTTAACTTGATCTTGGTCCTATCTGCCAGCTCCTGTGGAGAAAGATTTTTACTGGAAACACTGCTACCGGCAGGGGAAGGGGTTCTCCTTCCTCTTGGACTCACTGGCCCATCCAGCTGCTCCTCTGCATTATCTTTATCAGTGGCATTCCTTGCTTCTACCCAGGCCCTCAGCGCCTTGTAGAACTCTGCCTTATGTTTGCATCCAGTTGTAGAAACATTACAATTCTTGCAGAAGAATTTCAGCTGCTTGGCAGTGTAGCTATCCAATTTCTCTTCTTCCCATTCAAATTCAGTATTCACAGAGACTATGGATGCTGCTTTCTCCACCATGGTTAAGCTTGGCAGTGCTCAAAAATAGACAGTCCCAAAAGAAATCTACCAACAAGTATTGGTTGCGTTTAAGGTCTGCACTCACTAAGTAGTGTTCACCAATTACTGTACATGAGTCACAAATGCAAGTCCAGAATCCTCACCACTGACCACCAATGTTAGAATCCGGGTACTCTGGTTGGCACAGGTAGGTACTAGTGACAAGCAGGAAACCTTTCCTCTAGTCAGGGAAAGGGGTTACACTCCTAAAATAATCCCTGCTCACCCTCTAGGTAGCTTGGCGCGAGCAGACAAGGCTTATCTCAGAGCGTTATAGGTTAAGCATTTGTGAACACATACAGTAACCAAGTGACAACACTACAGATGGACACCACACAGGTTTTTATATTAAAAATAAGGATTCTTTATATAGAGTTCCCACAAGACCATTAAACGACAAAAATACACAATACTGTTACTTTAGATGGTAGAAGTTTGCTTAGTTCTCTTAAGTTCTTAAATGCGACAATTTAAGTCAATGTACCTTTTAGATGCGACACGCAGGGCAACGAAAGTGTTGCAACGTTGTAGATGCGATGAAGTTTTTGGCGCAAAGAAATAAAGACGTGAAGATCTTCCAGATGCGTTACGCTTCTCCGATGTTGCGAGAAGACTCGACTCGATGCGTCAGCTGCAGCGGCGTCACCCTTTACGCGATGCGACAACAGCGGCCTTGGCAGCGGCACTCTTCTCCGACGTTTGCGAGACGCTTCCGCTCGATGCGGTGTTGCAGCGGCGACACCCCTTTACGCGATGCGACGACAGCAGCTCCGACGGCAGCACGCTTCTCCATGGATGCGAGGCGCTTTTCTTGATGCGGTGCAATGCGACAGCTACGATGGCTGCGATGGCGACACGCTTCTTCCTCGATGCGAGACTCTTCTCTTGATGCGGTCCGATGCGTCAGCTACGATGGCTGCGATGGCGACATGCTTCTTCGCCGTTGCGAGACACTTCTTGGATGAGGCGAGATGCTTCCGCTTGATGCGATGCTGCAGCGGCAACACCCTTTGTGAGATGCGACGACAACAGCTCCGACGGCGGCACACTTCTCCTTCTCGAGTCGCGCTTCCAGCTCCTTGCGACACGCAGTCCCTCAGAAGGCCCAACAACAGCAGTAGGCACTTCTAAAAGACTCTGGGGAGCTGGGGGGTGACGTCCACTGGTCCTGGGAATTCGTTCAGGGGGCAAGCTCAGCTCAAGCCCTTTGAGATCTTTTAAGCACAAGTTGAAATACAGTCTTTGTAGTCTTTCTCCTCTCCTTCCAGCGCAAGGCAACCACTGCAGGCCAATCCCCCAGGTCAGGGACAGTACTCATCCTTACAGCTTTCCCAGTTCCTTCTCCTCAGGCAGAGGTTCTTCTTGTCAAGCAGGATCTAATTTCTTTGGAGCAGGGTCCCAATACTTATACCCCTAATTCCTTTGTTCCTCTGGGGTAGAGGGGCCTTTGCCCAGTCCAAACCAGTTCTTGAGCACTTTGTTGACATGACTCTGCCTTTCTATTCAGGGTGCAGGGCAGAGACATCAGCCGCTCCACAGGAGGTGGAGCCAGCATTGTGGTGGCAGAGCACAGCCCTATTCAGAGTCCAGGTGCACTCCTCCCACCTATCTGGATGTCAATCTCTCTATTCACCACCAGGCTACCTAGCCCTGCCCCTCTGGGTTTCCCCAGCCCTGTCACTCACACAAACCAGACAGGCAGATACACATCATAGCAGAGGCGGGCTGAAATGGTTAGGCAAGCAAATACCAACTTTCTAAAAGTGGTATTTGCAATCACAGAATATTAAAATAAACTTTACCAAAAGATGTATTTTATTATTCTGAGTTCAGGCATACTAAACTCGATTTTCTACCATGTTCCCTGGGTCTGTTAGGATCATAGGATGTAACAATTCTAACAGCCCATTCTGGCCTATGGAGAACAGCTAGCCTTACAATAATGAAAAACAAAAATGGCTGTAATTCACTATTAGGACATGCCACACACATCAGGGCTTGTCCCACCTTATGCTTACAATGCACCCTGCCCTTGGGCCTACCATAGGGGTGACTAATATGATGTTAAGGGAAGGTGTAGGGACTGGGAAGTGGGTGCACTTGCCCAGTCAGCATGACAGTACCAGACTGCACGCAGGTTCTGCAATGGCAGACCTTAGACCCATTTTACTAGGCCGCTTCTGTGGGTGGCACAACCAGTGCTGCAAGCCCACCAGCAGCATTTGTATTTACAAGCCCTGGGCACTCCTGGTGCACTTTACTGGGGTCTGGCAGTAAACCAAATAAGTCAATCATGGAATCCAACCAACATATACATTTTTAATAGGGAGCACTTGCACTGTGGCACTGGTTGGCAGTGGCACAGTGCTCTGAGCAGCCAACACCAGCAAAACACATGAGGCACAGCGACGAAAAGTGGAAGGGAGACTCACGCCAAGGTGCCAGGTCTAACAGGCATTTATGGTGTCTGGCATCTGGTACAAGGTGTTGATGCAATTTAAATGTATGAATGAATGAATGAAAGGGTTAATATATATCACTCAGCTACTCCAAAAGGAGAATCCCATAGCTGCT
The DNA here is from genome assembly GCF_964204655.1 of Triturus cristatus. Taxonomy (NCBI): domain Eukaryota; kingdom Metazoa; phylum Chordata; class Amphibia; order Caudata; family Salamandridae; genus Triturus; species Triturus cristatus. The sequence continues at coordinate 409,179,476 of NC_140583.1, read as the reverse complement.
AGCCTATAGATGGTTTAACTTGTTTAAAACTCATCAGATCTCCCACACGTCTCAGGGGCAGCAGAAGTTTCTTCCATGCCTGTGACCCCAAGAGGCTGAAGTATTTGACACCCCTGAGTGCCAGGCGTACCTTCAGGACACAGGCGAGTGCACCCGCTGTTGATCTAAGTGCACTAGTCGGAGTGTACCAACCAACACGTCTTATATAGTAGCTGGGCCCTTAACCAAGAAGAGCCTTAAACAACATTACTAAGGTCTTAAACTGTATCCGCTTCCTAACTGGGAGCAAATGTAATGCTTTAAGATGCTGTGTCATATGAGCCCTCGGTTTTAGGAAAAGAATCGCTCTAGCTCCAGCGTTCTGCACCACCTGAAGACATTGCAGGAGGGAGTCTGACACACCCAGATAAAAGACATTCCCATAATCCAGTCTGTATGTGTTAAGTGCCTGGAGCACGGTCCTCCTACAGTCTAGCGGAAGAAGTGGACAAAACTTTCTCACCATCCGTAACAATCCAATACAGGTTCCGAGTAGCGCCTAAACTTGGGAACGCATAGTAAGAGCATCATCAATACGAATTCCCAAGTTTCTGACTATGGATTGAGCCACACTGGGAGGAGAAAATTCCTCCGGCCAGCATTGACTCCAGTCCTGTACTGTAGGCAGGCCGAAGAATTCTATTTCTGACTTGTCAGAATTACACTTCAGCTGGTTTTCCTCCAACTATCTAAAGACATCGGTGAGGCAAGATCTAATCATGCCCCCATCGAATTAATTTTCTTTGTTGCAAGAGAAAACCAGCTGAGTGTCGTCAGCGTATGAAATTATTTACCCCATAGGACTCTACCAGTGTAGCTAACGGGGACATATATAGATTTAAAAGCATAGGGCTAAGACAAGAACCCTGAGGGACTCCAACTTGTAGACTAGGCAAGGGGGAGGAAAATGGAGGAGTCCAAATCACCTGCTCTCTCTACTCCAAATAGGACATAAGCCAGGCTAGAGCCTGACCCCTAAAGCCCATCCTTTCCAGTCTATCAAGGAGCCTCCAATGTGGCACCGTGTTGAACGCCGCCGACAGGTCCAACAATATGAGGATCGCTCTACCCCCTGATGCAAGATCTCCTTAAGATATTCTGTCACCTCCAACAATGCTGTTTCTGTGCTATAACCAGACCTGAAACCCGACTGAGTGGGGTGTAAGAGATCATGGGCTTCAGCGAACTCCACCATAGATTTATTTTCGTGCTTTTCAAGCACTTTGGAGAAGGCAGGAAGGAGGGAGATAGGCCTGTAATTTGCGGGTACGAATTGAGCAGCGCTCGGTTTCTTTAAAAGGGGCAGGATTTTCGCCTGTTTCCAAAGAGGCGTCATAATACCTGCAGCTAATGAGGAGTTCAGGACCTTGTTAATCTGTTGATTGAAAGTGGAGGCCAGAGCTGGTAAAAGCTTCACAGGACACGCATCCACTGGTGAGCCTGATTTCAGGTTCATCAGATAGGAGAGTGAATCCTCCATTTCAATTGCTGGAAACTCTAATAACTGAGGACCTTGTAAGGATTCACATCGTGGAGAAGAACTACTGCAGTTTCCACTGTCCCTGATCCAGCTAGTTTATCCTTAGCAGATACCAAGAAGGACTGCTGGATAGTCATTATTTTAGCATGAAAAGATTGAGCAAGCAAATGCAACCAGTCCATTGACAGCAGGGCTGCTCCGCTAGTTAACTTTGGAGCCATAAAAAACTTTACAATCCAAAAGATCACTTTGCTCCTATTTTTTGCCAATGTTATTTTATTCCTCCAATAATTCGCCTTAGCATCTCTCACCAGTTTATAATATACTTTCTGGGTGGTCCTATAGGTCTCCCAATCATCTTGGAAATAAAGATTACACCACTTCCTCTCCAGCTTTTTACATTCCCTTTTACTGGTTCTCAGTGTTTCATTGAACCAGGGTGCTGGGTGGCGACAACTTCTGGAGGTACGCCCTGTTAATGGTGCAGCGGCATCAATATTTAGCCTTAATCAATCCTTGCATGCACAATCACCCACTGCAGGGCTATCTAATAATATAGTAACGGGGACAGACCATGGTACTTTTAATTCACATTACCAAATGGATGTAGCTCTAGATGTGTGTCATCATTGTATGTCACAGTGCAAGTGCAACGGCACTGACATATGTTTGTAACCTCCCTAAAGATGCTGCCAAACTTGTTTATATGGGACCTGTTCTTACTGATCAGCAGTACTGGCCTATTTACTTTTATTTTCTCTACTAATTATGTATGGGCATTTATGGTGTCTTGGATCAGGTACAAGGTGCAATTTAAATGTATTGTTTCACATTAAAGTTTGGTTTGTCAGATGTTACTCCTCCTAAATTGCTGTTTTTTAATTGTACATGACAAATTAGGTTAGTGCACAGATAGTTTAGTGGGATGTCAACTTGTGATGATTGTTTGCACAGTTGACTATCTGTGATTAGTTACAATAGACATACGCTTGTATGACTCAGTGCATGTGTATGTCTATCTTGTCGTGCCATGTTTGAGTGAGTTTGCTGCACTTAAGTTATACTTGACATGTAATTGTTGACCTAACTTAACTAAACTTTCATCACAGTGACCACATGGTAATTACAACAATTTGTGATTGATTGATTGAGGCATATCATGAGCTAGTATTTATGTGTTAAGTGGTTATAGTTTTCAAACACAGTGATTAAGTGAGAAAACACATTATGGATCAGAACAAAAATAGAAACAATGGAGTGACATTGACAGTGTTGTTGGTTGAAATCCTACAGGACAAAGCCACAGTTATTGGTGTCCAAAAGCGTAATCCCATCTGAGATGGATCATTTGGTAGAAATAGTCAACAAAGTGAACAGTCGGAGCACAAATAAGGATATCTGGTGCACCGTTTAATACTGTCTGGGGCTTGTGCATTGCCATCCAACCCTCCTGTAGTTTTCCTGGGATGTCCCTTCCCACGTCGGTTGGGAGGATCCACAACTGCAGGCTCCAGGGGTACTGAGGATTCTCCTCCTGGCTCACCGTCCCTCCCTGTTGCTTGTGCAGATGTTGAGGGGACAGATGTAGTTGTTCCACGGGGAGGGGTACTTGTTTGTGAAATTACGTGGTGGAGGGTGGTATTCATGTCCCTCAGCACCCCTATGACCTTGTCCATTTGGTCATTGCGTAGTTCTAGATGGTGTTCTAGAGACACCTACAGTTGTTTGATGTCCCAAAGCTCTTCAGAAACCTGGCCCATTGCTCCCTGTTACTCCTCATAGGCATCCTTGTTGAATATCCTGTCCCACAACATTTTTTTCTGGGTGATGCCTGTTTGTTAAACTTGGGTCCCGAATAACTGTGTTTGAACTATGAGGATTTCATCCACAAGCACTGTCAACAACTCAACTGAAAAATGTGGTTGCTTCTTTTTGGTAATGGTATGTGAGTGAATTAGTGAATGTGACTGTGAGTAGAAAATTGGAGGGGGTAAAAGAAATGAAAAAAATAAAATTGTGATATGTGCGCTTATTGGTGCTATTACAGTGCGTGAATGTGTGTTGGGCTGGCTGCAGTGTGACAGGAGACAGAAATGAGCTCAGTCTGACTCTGCATGATTGGAATAGCAAAGGATCATTGTCTGGTAAGGGTTTTTTTTATAGGTGGATTGGTATGATTGTCTACTCTTTTAATTGACATCAGCTGTGTATTTGTGAACTCATACTATGGTTGGTGTTGTGATAGTTAGCGTGAGTTTCTCACATTCACACTTGGCATGTGGCCTACAGGCCAGTATGGAACGGCCAAAGCGTTGAATGCATCAGAATCGGCTCAGCAGTGCAACTGATGCATTTGCGCAATCAGAATCCCTATAGAACAGCCTTTACGATCAACATGGTCATGTCGGAGTCATCTCCGACCATGGCAGTCAGAGAACTGACTAGCATACATCATAATAGTCGGTCAGTCGATTAGTCGGTCAGAAACTCACTGTGGCCACATCGGTCGGACAGTCATTCCGACCGAAATCGTAATCAGGCCAACACTATGGTGTGCTAAAGGAGTTCTGTCTATGTTTTCATGTAAGATTACCATCTGTCCTGTAAGGTCTAGGATCCACTCCAGTTCTACCTTCTTTCTGGGAGCCATGTGGTTAAATGAATGATCCCTTATAGTTAAGATCTGTGTATGTGATGGCTGTTTCCTAGCACCCTTACTATTCAAAAATTAACACCACCATTGTATCTCAATTATCATTAGATGCAGGTGAGATGCTTGAAAGGGTTGCATGCAAGAATACGGGGGACAAAAATATTGAAATTAAGGCAAAATATCAAATACCACCATATTGATGATTTTTCTATATTGCAAACCCAGCCAAAAGGCAACGGAGGAATGTGCATGATCAGAGGCAAGCTTAAAGTCGTGGAGTATGTATATATTTCCAATTTTTAACTCAACATCTATAAACCTTAAAGCTGTATTATATAATCAAACGTTGGGCTTGTTCCTCAAGAAATTATGATTTTGTATGCTCTAAATATATCGTGATATACTCATCTGCTGAAATACAAAATGCACTTTTGTTGCTATATTTTGACAATTTGCTGCTGTCTGGTATGGCGCTCAGCTGTGGGGACAGAAAAGTACCAACTAGGTGGCTAAATATATACATTTGTAGAGAACTTACTCCATTTTGTTTTCCTGACAAATAATAATTCACTCTGCCTAGAACTTGGGGCTACACCTGATGGTGATTACATTGAGATGGCCATTTTGATTTTATGGCTTACTTTCTCAATTGGATATGTCAGTTGCTCTGCTGTCAGCGCCGGGACGCCCCTTCGCCGGGGTATACAAGTTGTAGTAACATAACATCTGGACAGTACTGGTAAATTGTACTAGGCATGATTTCTTCTGCGGAACAAACATATTTACTAAGTTTGTATCTTCGGTAAAAACTGAAATTCGTCAAGAAAGGTATTGACATGTCAAGAACTGCAGAAAAATGCAAGTCTCAGAAAGATGATTACAGAGGTTAACCGATGATACACAGGGGGCTCTTGAAATCGCCTCTTGCTGTCAAACCGCTATTAAAAATTGAACTGTATTTACAGTTTATTTCCAACCCTCATGGCACAAACATTGTTAACACAATGAATATTTTATATCCTTCTATTGAATGATTTGAAGCAACAATGGGGAATCTTCAGACCCTCTTTCTTCTTTTATCCCTGGTACTGAATAGGGAGGAAAAAGGATAATTCATCACTTGAAGAAGATCCTTATGTCTGACAGAAAGGGCACGTTAAAGGTTAAATGGCAAAAAGCATTTTAGTTATTTAATGTATACTTTTAGGGTAGAAATGGCTGATAAATCCACTCGTTCCGAGAAATTGTTGCATTGCGCCCATGCTGGCTGGATGAAGACATGAACAAATTTGAAACATATAATTGCAGATTATAACTTTTCTTATGAATTATGTCACCAGTGGTAAGAATTCATTTTTTTTTCTAAAAGATGCATTTCCACCATAATTTTTTATGAATAAACTCGAAATTACCGAAATAAATTAATTGTCAGGTATTAAGTGCAGTGATCATCAGTTTACTCTTAGGATCAACAAAATGAATATCTCCAGTTTTGTTGTAATATCAAGACTGAGGGCATGATGTATTGAGCATTTTTTGTGATCTCAATTTCTGCCATTTGAAAAATCACAAGTGTTGTGAATGCAAAGATGCAAGCTACAATGAACAAGGGGCATAATAGGAGTCAATCAGCGGTGCTCACACCCCTCCAATCTGTTACTCCGCCCTGTTTAGTGTCTTGTCAAGTACTGCCATCATAAAATTCTTACTTATTGTCCTGTTTGCTGGGAGAGAAAGAGCACAACAGGCGTCCATGAAGAGAGAAAATTCATAGCAAATCAATTCATTTTTTTCCAGAAAACACACATCCACTTTCAGATTTGTTTTCAGAAAACTAAAGAACTTTGCCGAGCAGGTCCATCAAACATGCCTCCAATTCAACAAAGCTGCAGTGCCTTTTAGGATCCACCCTTCCAGCAGCTGCTGGAGGGACACAGAGATCCTCATGCTAGTCTAAGATCTATAAATATGGCTGGCCTTCCTCCACCTGGATATCAAAGGCCATACCCTCTGCTGACTTAGATGGACAGTAGAGCACCCACCGTTATCTAAGTGAGGAGGATCACTGTGCAAATGGTTGAGAATTAGTAGTGTGAAAGGGACCTCCCCTACTTCTACTGAATTGCAAGGGAATGCATCGATGGTTTGTGATGACAACTGAAGTTGCAAATAATTGATCTGATAGTGACAACTGAAAGGATATGGTATCTCTTTCGCAAATTGGAAGCTGTGGGACAGTTTGTGAAGATGTGCATTTGGCATTATCGGGTGTAGACAATAGTTAAGGGATCACTGTATGCTTCCCCAATACCATTCACTAAATGCAAATTATATATTTTTCTAATAAGCGCCTGTCCCAGGTAACTATACCTGGTGAATTTCTGCAGTTTTTAGAGTTTAAAACTTTACATTGTTCAGAACATTTCACCTAACTATGACATTATTCTAACATTGGCCAAGGCCCCAGGACCCAGGCCAATGGACACAGGAGCCAGGACCCAGGCCGCAAGACTCAGGCCCCAAGACCCAGGCCCCAAGAACCCAGGACTCAGGACCTAGGACTTATGTCCCAGGACCTGGACCCAGGGACCCAGGCCCCATGACCCATGACCAAGGCCCCAGGACTCAGGAACTAGACTCCAGGACCCAGGCCCTAGGACCCAGGTCCCAAGTCCCAGGCCCCATGTCCCAGGCACCAGGACGCAGGCACCGGAACCCTGGACCATGGCACCAGGACCCGGGACTAAGGCAACCGGACCCATGTCCCCTGCCCAGGACATAGGCACCATGACCAAAGCTTCACGACCAAGTTCCTGAGATCAGGGACCCAGGCACCAGGTCCCCGGACCCTGGACCCAGGCCCCATAGGCCAGGCCCCAGGACTCAGGACCCAGGACACAGGCAGCAGGACCCAGGTCTTGGACACAGGGCCAGGGCCTGGGCCCCAAGCCCCTCGACCAACACCCTGGGACACGGGACCCAGACTCATGGCCTCAGGACCAAGCACCCAGGCCCCATGACCCAGGTCCCAGGCCCCAGGCCCAAGGACCTGTGTCATGGGGTCATTCAGGACCCAGGCCCTAGGACTTAAGGACAAAGACCCTGGACCAAGGCCCCGGGCCCAGGCACCAGGACCTATGACAAAGGCCATGAGACTCAGGCCCCAGGTCCCAGGTGTCGGGACCATGACCTGGGCCCCAAGCCCCACGGCCCTGGGACTGGGAACCCAGGCACCAGGCTCAAGGACCCAGTCCCACAACCCGGGACCTAGGACCCAGGCACCAGAACCCAGGAGCAAAGCCCCAGGCACCAGGACCCAGGAGCAAGGCCCCAGGCACCAGGATCCTGGACCAAGGCCCCAGGACCCAGCCCTCGAGACCCAGGCTTCAGGACCCAGGACTTAGGCCCCAGCACCCATGTCTCATTAGCCAGGACTTTGGCCCAGGGACATATGACCCAGAACCCAGGACCCAGGCCCCCTAGGACCCAGGACCTAGTACCCAGACTCTAGACTCCAGACCCAGGACTCAGGTCCCAGAACCCAGGTTTCGGGTCCAGGACCGGGGCTGCTAGTTGTGGGTGCGCCGGACCTCAGAGCAGCGAAACCCTGCCCGGCACACCCTCGCCCACCGACGGAGACGCTCCTGGATCCCATAGCCAGAGCCAGGCCTACTGCCTACTGCCAAAGTTAAGGGAAGGTTGTGCTGTACAAAAAAAAACCTCCACCTCAGAGAAGAGGACGCGGGCCTCAACCCCTTCCGGGCGCCGTCTTCCGCAAGGAAGGCGGCTCCTGGTCGCACTAGCCTTAGCCTTAGCCTTGCCCTTAGCCTTAGCCATGGTTCTGAGGGGGCAAGGTGGCGGGAAAAAAATGTAGAAGTAAAATAAAAAGTCAGGAGAAGAAGTAGGGAAGTAAATAAAAAGCAAGTAATAGAAAAACAATACAAAAAACGCAGTAACAGTAGAAATAAAAAATACATTTAGGGAGAGAGAGGGATAGATTATAAATAAAAAAGATCAGGACAAAGTGTAAGAAACAAGGAATTGAAAAGATTGGTGAGGGATGAAAAACAGGCCCCAGAACCATATAACGAGTAGAAAAACAAGATGACTGTGTCCATTGGTGCCCTCGTGGTGAAGTTTGCATGATATTTCCACCTGAACACGCAGACCGCATTGTCTCACGAACAAGCAACTCCGCATGCTTGCGGAACTCCACGTAGCATTGCGGAGTGGTGCCTAGGTCCTGGTGCCCTGGGGCCTGGGGCATGGGTACCACAGCCTGGTTCATGGGTACTGGGTCCTGAGTCCAGGGTTCCTGTGGCCTGGTGCCTGGATCCCGGGGCCTGGTCCTGAGGCCTTGGTTGCAGGGCTTTGATTCCGGGCCCCAGTCCTGGGCCTGAAAGCTGGTTCCTGGGGCCTGGGTCATGGGTCAGGGTCATGCGGCTTGGATTCTGGGTCCTGTGTCCTGGACCTGAGTCCTGGGTTCCAAGGCCTTGGTGCTGGTTCCTGGTGCCTCTGTGCTTGGGCCTGAGTCCTAGGTCATGGGTGCTGGGGCCTGGGTCTTGGGCTCTGTGGCCTGATCGTTTGTCCTCAGCCATCTGACCCCCTGCTTCGCCTGTACGATTAAGTGCCCCGGGTCGGTGCTCCATCAGGGCCCCTTCACAGCCCAGCTGGGATTCTGAGCACCCGGGACACAGGTTCCCCTGAGCCTGGCCCTTTGGTCTTATGCGAGACTTTCCACTGATGCAACCAGATGGCTGGGATACCCTGGAAGTCCAGATGAGGGCTCATTTGTTTCACATACACACCTTCGGTCCCCTCAGTCACTTGGTGGGAACAGATTACAAGAAAGGGGGGTAGAATTTCTTCGTAATACTAGGGGCAAGGTACCATGGACCCCCCTGTGCTTGGCAGAGTGCCTGGGTCATGGGACTTGGGTCCCAGGATCTGGTTCCTGGTCCCCAGATCTTGGTCCTGTGGCCTGTGTCATGGGTCCTTGTGTCTGGGGCCTGGGACCTGGGACCTCGTGCTGGGTCCTGGATTCTGGGGCTTGGGTCCTAGGTCCTAAGTCCTGGGTCCTGTCCTGGTACCTGGGTCCCATGTCTCGGGTCCCGGGGCCTGGATCCTGAGTCCTAGAATCCTGGGGCCTGGGCATTGGGTCCATGGGCCTGGGGCATGGGTCTTGCTCCTAGGCCCTGAGTCTTAGGACCTGGTGCCTGAGTCCCCAGTCCTGTGGCCTTGGTTGTGGGGCTTAGGTCCCGGAGACACTGTCCTAGGCCACAGAGCTGGGCCTTGGGACCCGTTGCCTTGGACCTAGTGACTGGCTCCCTGGGCCTTGATCTGGGGTCCTGGTGCCTGGGTCCTGTCCCTTGGGTCTCAGGTCCTGAGTCCTAAGTCCTGAGGCCTAGGTCATGCATAATGGGGCCAGGGTCATGGGGCTGTGTCATGGGGCCTAGTGTCTGGGTCCCCGGTCCCATGGCCTAGGTCGTGGGGCTTGGATCCGGGGTCATGGGCCTGGGACCTAGTTCCTGGGTCCTGTGGTCTTAGTCCTGGGTCTTGGTGCCTAGGTCTTGGGGTCTAGGCACCTGCTGAGTCCTACTGCCTGGGTCCTGTTTCCTGCGTCCTGGGGCCTGAGTTATGGTGCCTGGGGTCTTGGGCCTGGGCCCTGGGGTTTAGGCCAGGGGGCCTGGGACCTGGGACCTGGGGCCTGAGAGCTGGGTCCTGAGTCCATGGGCCTGAGTCCCCAGGAGCCTGGGGACCACGGCACTGTTCTTGGAACCAAGACCTGGGTCCTGTGTCCTGGGTTCTGAGTCCTAGATCCTTGGGCCTGGGTCACGGGGCCTTGGGCCTGGTGCCTGGGTCCCCATTCTCGGGGCCTGTGTCACAGGACTTTGGTCCTGGTGCTGGGTCCTGAGTACATGGGCCTGGCGCCTGGGTCTCAGGTCATGGGTCCTGTGGCCTTGGTCCCAGGTCCTTGTGCCTGGGTCTTGGTGCCTGGGGCCATGCTCCTGGGTCCTGGTGACTGGGTCATAGGTCATGGGTTGTGGGGCTTGGGGCCTGCTGCCTGAGATCACGATCCCAGGGTCTGGGTCGCTGGGCTTGCAGCCTAGGTCATGGTCCCACGACCTGGATCCAGGGTCCTGGTGCCTGTGCTGGTGGTCTGACATCCTGGACCGGGAGCAGGACCTGCTAATTATATTACTATTGTGTGTTCTGTTCTGTGCTATTGTGAATAATTTTCTTTTCCCAAAGAGCAGGAATCTGCTGCTGCTTACATGCAGGTAAGTTATGTTTAAAAATCTTATATTATGTGATTGTTATTCTTCTAGACAGGTGCTCGGTGCTACTAATCTTTCATGTTTGCATCTTTGCACTGATTATGTAAGAGAGGGTATAGATCTTAAGTTACGTAATGCTAGAGAGACTCCTTTCCTTTGTCCTTTCACTAAGATAGTGGTATAGTTAGGGGAATAACGTGTGATGGCTACCGCAAAAGTAGCTTAACGCAACTCTTCACATCGCAGTCTATCGCGGGCAAATAACACCGTGGTAACATGGTATTCCCAAGCCGGCGGTACCATGCGATAGGCCCACAAAAATGCATCAAATATCCGCAATAAAGTCAACACAACACCGTAAAAATGCGAAACACAAAGGCCAAAAAAGTTGAGATGAGGCCAATCGCGATACAAAAACCAGCAAAAACCAGCCATAGGCCTGCAAATCCCACACGTCATGCCGGAAAATGCACTATAAAAGCAACAGAAAAAAAGGGAGAAAAAAAGTAACTGAGTAGCACCATGGATTCACCCGGACGGAGTGCAAAGGCCAATGCGAACCCCACAAGCCCCACAGACCACCAGCAAGGAACAACGGGGTCGGGGAAGGCCAAGGAGAAGAGTGAGAGGAAGACGGGGTGCAGTCCGGAGGAAAAGCAGGTGGTGACCGCGAAGGTGACCGAACACTACCATCAACTGACACACATTTAGACCAATGTGAATGCAGTTGGAGTGTCGAGGAGGGCAATGGAGGAGGCCACAAGGTGCTGGCATGATGTGAAAAGCCAAACCAAGCACAAACCTGCTGCCAACAACAAGGCAGCAACGGCGTCAGGAGGTGGGAGTCCTGCGCCACAGGAGGAGCAGGGGAAACAGGGGCCACAGTTATCAGTGTGGAGACGCTGCAAGGAGGTGGGAGTCAGGACACAGCACGAGAGGACCTGACACAACATCAACAGGATGAGTAATGACCAGGGTCTGGGGGGGACACATACACAGCGATGTGTAGCACACTGCACACCCACAATGACCCTGGATCATGTCCCTGAACTCCCTGGCACACTGCTGCACACACACACAGCAATAACAGCACATCCCACGACAATGTGGCACAAAGTGCAACACCGCCATTGCAGTACAGAGGCCACAACTGGGTCCACTCATGCGCAGAAACAGGCCAATCACATCTAACATAGAAGAAAAGAGTGAGACGGAAATACATGTATACAACCACACATCCGTCATGTAGTCCAAATGTCCACTGTCCTGCATCAAATATCCAGCACCTCCCAAACAGTCACAATGTACACAGTCATACAGTCTGCATGTAAACTAGAACAATGTGCCAACATACATTTCAACACAATGTCAACATGCATCTGCCCTTCACATTGCAGATGGACAAACAGCACCTCCTGTAGAGCCGACCGGACCACTCATCAGTGATGCTGGAGGTGACCACCACACCATTGACACCGATGCCCTACAAAAGCCCATGGACATCTTAGGCAACCAACCGCCAGGAGCAGGGCAGCCAAGTCACACAGAGGAGACCCAAGCCCCTGCACAGACCACACAGCAGGAAGCACTCCCCACCACCGCTGGCTCCCAGCACATCACCTAGGCACACATCGCATCCCAATGCCAGGTGTCAGAATGCCAAGAGGAGGTGTCTGAACAAGCGCGTGGGGTCAGAGCTCATGGAAGCCGAACTAGATCACATATGTGGGGTGTTCAAGACCCTTCAGGGACCAACTACACCCCACAAAGGAGACTCACACCACAACAGAAACACCTGTAATGAACCACGCCCAGAGCCATGGAATCATCATCCACACACCCACGCCAGACTTGCGTACGACAGCCAAGGCCACTCCCCTTAATCATGAGTCGTGGACGACAAAGCTACATGTCGAAGGTCTCATCCACTGCCAGCGGGGACATGCTTGCATCTGCTGTACACAGCACAATGTGATGTTGGAGGCCCCGGGGCCCTCATGCATACATCATGACCACACAGACACACGCAGACAGTTCGGGAAACTGGCTACGGGCACGTGCGCCCGGCCCCTTTATTGGCATGGTCACATGTACAGTGACGCCTGTGCTGGATGGGTGTGGGGTGAGTGTAGGCCAGCCCGCACAGAGTGGGTGGTGCTGGCAACAACTTGTACAGTGAACACCATTTAAAAGGAAACAGAAAACACCAGCATTACAGAGACAACTGCGGAGCATCATGGTAGTAGCCATCAGTGCAGAGGTATCCCAACATGCCAACAGGAGTGTCCGTGAGTTTCAGTGCAATGAGGTTGGGGCAATAGAGATGAGCGTGTTCATGTGAAAATAATGTCGAGGATTGTGTCCTTTTGGGTTATTCCTGATGCAGCTGCTGTGGTGTGTGTTACACATGCATCATCTTCCTCATTATTGTCCCAGGTCTCCCACACTGTCTGAGGTGACATTGCTTTCTGAGTTCACCGCAGCACACACCTCATTCAGAAATGGTCCATGATTCGTGGTGGACTGAGTCATCGCACCTGGAGTGCTGAGCAGGGTATCTGGCAGATGAGGGCATCCATGACAGGTGTGAGCAACTCCGCTGATCTGCCAGTTCGGCTGTTTCGACTCTGGCATTTGGCATTTGGAGGTGGTCATGGCGGTGGTGGCCTGTGCCTCCTGCGATGATGCGACTTCTGGGCCTGTCAGAACTCGAGTTGATGTGTGAGCCCCGGTGGACTGTATTTGAGTCTGGAGGCAGTGGACAGCGCAGGGCCACAGACACATGGCGTTGAGGACCCCAAGGCCATCGTCTCAGAGGCCATCCAATATCTCACGGGACAAGGTCCCTGACTTGAGCCGCACAGAGTTAGTGGCCCCGGTTGCACTGCGGCTGGCACAGGCACACCGCAACGGGATGGTGACTTGCGGTGCAATGAGATGGGCCACGTGAGCTGAGCGGCTCCTCATTGATGTCCGAGGTGAATGTGCCGTAGGCTTGTGGGGGACAGTGGAAGGTGTCCTCCAGGGCATGATGCAGAGGGTAGAAGCCATCTGGAAGCGGCAAATTGAGGAGTGGAATGCTACAGCTCATTTTCGCCAAAAAATTCAGTATCACCGACATGATGATATAGACAACTCCCAGTCACCAACAAAGTTCAACCAGTAAGTGTCCAAGCCTGTCGGGGAACAGACTTAGTTGCACTGGAGCAGTAGGGGTGTGCAGTCTGCGATGAAGCCAGTACAGTGATATAAAATCTGCCATAAATAAATCAAGACTGAGTTACCAATGAGTGTCCTACTCGACAGCAGTGTAGGCACGAGACAGCGGTCAGCAGGGGCCCAGACCATCATATCGTTGGCTCGCGATGCACAGAGTTAGTGACACCAGAGCAGTGGTTGGCAGTGTTCGATCATCTCCGAATCTAGGATCCTTTTCTCCTCCGGACTGCACCACGTCTTCCTCCTACTACTCTCAATGCGTTCAATGATATGAACTCGGCCATTCACAAATCAAGACTCAGTTCCAACTGTGTGACCTACTCGACTGCAGTGTAGGCCGAAGGCAGTAGTCAGAAAAGGACCACAAACAGGTGTCGTGAAGGATGCTATGCACAGAGTTGGTGGCACCACGTCGAAGGGAGTATAGTGACATAAACGCAGCCATAAAGTGTGTACTCAACCATTGCGCAATCAAGACTCAACTCCAAATGTGTGACTGACCTGGCAGCTGCGTTGGCCGGTGGAGTAAGTAAACGAGAAAGGAGTACAGCAGGCCTGTGTTGTGGTGGCCGAGATGGTCTGAGGAGGCTGCTGAGCTACCGGGCCTCTGGCTTGGGGCTTGCGCTGGCATGTGGTGGACCCTCCTTGACATACGCCGGTGTCGGCAGGTGTGCAGTGAGGCCTGGCTGAGTGGAGGCGGGTATGATGGGTCAGGGACAAGCGGGCTGGGGTGCAGCAGGTGCACAGGATCGCAGGCAACACCGCTCACGGCGACGGCCTCATGGCTGGCTGGGAAGTGCAGCCCTGGCAGAGATGTTGGGCATTCCGGAAGAGAACCACACCCAGAGCTACGTGCTTTTTATTCACACCACTCCGCACACGCCTACAGGGGGGACGTCAGAAGCTACATTTCCGCGATCTTCTCCACAGGCTGGGGTGACATGGTTGCGTCCACTGTCCACTACACTCCATACACCAGCAGTGCATGTAGACATGGACATGTCTGTGGTCTGCATACTGAAGTCTGTCCAGCACATTTCTGCTGCACTTGGCATTGTGTACCTTCTCATTCACGGGTCACTTGCCTCCGTCGCACATGCCTGGTTCCCACCTCGCCCCACATTCCGCTAGTGTGTGGCTGAGGTGCCATGCAGTTGATGGCTCATGTACATGGCTAGCCCCGATTGCCACAGTAAGTTGTGCTGTCATGTCTGGTGCGTGGGCATGTTTTTTGTCATGTTGGATGTGAGTCTGTGACGTGTGCATTCCCAGAGTTGTGATTTGCATGATTGTGGAGTTGGGGGGTGTGGTGGGTTTATTTGGTACTTGCCAACGAGCAGTGAATTTCCATGGGTGCCATCCTGTTAGCGCTGGTTGGTGATGGACTGTGGGTAGGGGTAGGAATCATGCACACTGCCTGGATAGTTGGTGATGACGTTGGTGGCGATTTCCAGGTGGTCCACATTGATGGTATGCATCTGCTTTCTGTTGAGGTAATTGTGTGCAGTGTCATCAGGGGGCACAAGTAGGACATGTGTGCAGTCAATTGCCCCCGACACGTGCCGGAAGGCAGCTATGGCGTAGATGCCATGCTTGGTCTCTAGCTGATCATGCGCAGTGTGGGGGGAGTATGGGTACTGAGGTACCAAGCTGATGATGGCATCTGAGACAGTTGTCATGGACTTGGATTCTGCTGACTGTGAGACTCATCCGACTCTGGCATTTGTTGGTTGGGAGGTCCCAGAGGCCAACAGGTGCAGCACAGCCAGCAGCTTTGTCTGTGGGGGGATGTTGGTTGTCCGCTGTGTTGGTACCATCATCCTGTGGGCAATGGTGGTCAGGATGCGTTGGATTGTTGTCCTTTTGAGCCTGTGGTGGGCAATGACATTCCCTGGAATTGGGTCTGTGAGGTTGGTGCCTTTTCAGGAGGTTGCTGTCTTTGTTTGCGCTGCCTCAATGTTGGTCTGGAGGGTGGCAGGGGTGTGCATGGGGGGTCCTGGGGGTGGTGGCAGAGGGTGTTGAGGCCCTGTTGAGGCTCCAAGTTCCATGATCATTGGATCCATGGCATCTGTTGTTCTTCACGTGTGGCTGTGGTCTGGGCTCTCTTTTCTGGTGCCAGTTGTAGTCCGACTTTGCACCAGGTCAGAGCAGGTGTTAATTTCCTGCTGATAACATACCTTATTGCCTGTTTTGTGATCTTATCGCAGATCAGGCTGGTCATTGAGAATGTTGAGGTGTGGTGTTATAGCTAATTTTTCCTCTTGAACGCCTACTCTGCATCTCATTAGTGATAGTTGCTGAGGTCATCTGTGGCGATGTTTTTTAAGAATGCTATCGCCGGGAAACTGGTGATATCGGCTGTTTGCACCAGCTTGTGAATGGGGCGATAAATTTATCGCCAATTTGGCTGTGATACAGTGCCGATAACTTGGCGATAGCTCTTTGAGAATATGCCCCTTAGTTTCTTAGTATTAGTTGGTAATTTCTTTAGCAGTCCACGAGACGCGTCCTCCGTCATGTGCTACTGACTCCAGTCATTAGTAGTACCGTTTGTAGTTTGTTAGTGAGTGAGTAATACAGTAACTCATCAGCATATCACCAGCAGCCAACCAATAATTTGGTATATGCAATATGCATGCGTCAACCTATGCATTTTTAGGACAAAAATAAATAGAAATGCAGACTTAGTGAACAATTGGCCCGTCAAAGGGGGTTGATTCATTGATGATTACGAATGAGATTGGAACTTAGAAGAAGCAAATATAATTTTTGGCAATTCATTCCAATGTCTTTGGAATAGGTGGGCTAGGTAGCCCTTGGGTTTAGGATTCTAGAATCTGAATGGAACACGGGATTAATAAATAAAATAACGAGATGGTCCGCAGTAGCAATACTACTGGTTGATCATATAGGTCAATTTTATTGCAATTGTCGTTTCCTGTCAAAAAATCTTTTGAGAGTGTTTTTTAAAATATTTTATTTGTTTCAAACCAATCAATTTTTGTCTCTTTATTAAATCTTACATGATCAGCATCTAGGGGCAAGAAAATGAACGGTCTGAGGCAGGAGCTGGAGATGCCTGGCAGGATCGATCCTCTACAGAGGGCTCTGCTGCTGGCCTCAGTAAGTGCTCCTGCTGTTAATATTAATAGTTGGATTACCCTAACTTTTTACTATTTTTTTAAATACTATTATTTCCGTATCCTAATTCCATTTTTTACCAAATGTTCTTCGATCTAACTGTTTCTAAATTCTTGTTATCCCTGCATTACCTACCTACTTAGTTATTATATTTCTAGTTTCTATTTTTGTTTTTTACATCATTCTCTCTGACTCTGTACTACTATTAGTCTGTCTGCAGCTTGCCCAGTTGGCCACTCTTTTTCTTTTAAAAAACTTTTAAAACTCAGATTTACCAATAGCTTTAGTCACCGAGTCCAGTCCTTTGGGTTGTCCTCTTCTTTAGAAAAGTGCTACCAACAAAATGTCCAACCAGATATTTTACTATTTTTGATAGGATAGGATATACTACTGTCAACTCAACTCTAGTGATGTTTGTGGTGTATGTATGTATTGTATTTTCAATCTTGCTAGTGAAAAAAATTATAGGAGAAGGCCTATATGGCATGTAAAAAGTGTGTAATATTTTTTCTAGGTGTACCAACCACCAGTGCCGGGGCCAGCGACGGGGCAAGCAACGCCATCCAGGAGGGAGCAGATGCGGCAGCTGCTGCAGGGGTGGCTGAGCCAGCAGCAGTGGCGGGTGGTGGTAAGTTATATTCCTTACTTATTGACAATACACACTCACTGCAAGGCTGTACACTGTACTGTTGAGAGAGACTAAGTTGTGAACAACGGTTGAAGAAGACACCGTTTATTTAGCAGTAGCAATAGCATTAGCAGCAGGAGTTGAGTAACTAATGTCCTCTTCTATCTGACTTCAACTCAGCTGGGAATGTTTTATGAAGAAGACTAAGAGTCAGACGACCTTGTTGGATGGGATGAACGAAAAGGGAAAGAAGGATGGAAGGAGGAAGGACGGGTGACATGTAATATATGACTGGTAGAGCAGGATGCGTGGGAGTCATAGGTGGCTGATAGTAATCGGATGCATGGGTGGTTGAAGGATGGGTGAAAGGTGAAAGAAAGGATGCCTGCCTGGGTGGGTGAAACTGTATGGCCAATAGGAATCCTCCAGGGGGTATGATGGGTCAAAATCGAATGTAAGCAAGGAAGGACAAATGGGTGGTGGTTTGAAAAAAATTACAAGAAGAATGATAGCCATGTTCACTTGGAACGGATGGATGCCTCGATGGTATTTAATCATAGCATAGGTGGAGATTGTCACTGGATGAAGACAATGTAAAATAAAAATAAACCGTGCCAGAGTAGCAAAGCCAAGGGTGAAGAGTAGAATAAGATTAGAAAAAATGGAAAAATTGCTGGGAAGAGAAACAAGGACTGATTTTTTTCAAGGTTTTGGTTCAAGGTTGTATTTCAGAATGCTCCCTTGACTCACAGTAGTTTGCAAGGACAGCATATATATTGGTGATTTATGTACCCATACCCATCCATTATCAATCACCTCCCTCCGTCTTTGAGGCCCACTCCCTACCTATGTCATTTTCGACATTGTCAGTCTGCCATGGATGGCATATCGCGTGCATGGTTGGTTACACAATCAATCAATAGTACCTCACGATGTCCCATATATAATCAATGATCATTCAGATATCATCTGCCTTGTTGTAGTAGTCAGGATGAAAGTTAAATTGAGCAGATGCCATTGATGTAACAGAGTATGGCCATAATAGAAAAATAAGATAATTGTGTTGTTGTAGACTACAGCTGCCCCACCTGCAGGCAGTAGTAAATAAAAATAACGTGAGTCTGCGACACAAGTATGTCTGTCTAGGGCAAAAGTTGACTGAGCTGGCATGCCTACAAGGTTAATTTAGCTAAACAACAGAGAGAGAAGAAGACTTGTCTACTTATAGTGCCTAGTAGTAATGCCTGAAACTCCCACAACTGTTAGAGGCCAAGGAAGTGGGAGGATGCCATAAATGTTGTGTACTGTGCTTGCTAGTGCTACTGTGGCACCATCATTTTATGTGTATAATTAATTTTGTGATACTGTTTTGCTAAGAGTGTTGGTTAGAATTGTCTTTTTTCTTTCTTGATATAGCTACTCCTTCCTAACCAAAACCACCACCAAACAGGAAGGAGTTAGCAACCATATCCTGGCAACGGAAGCTGGAGGCCATCCGTACCAAATATCGGTGGCTGGTGGGTCTGGCGGAGGAGGTGGCGGCAGCAGCTGCAGCCTCCTCCAATGCCCTGGGCCCAAGCCAGGCCCCCCAGTGCCTCCAGTGGTACAGCGCCATTGTCTGGCAGCTGCCCGCCGCACTTCTTTTCTGAACACTGCTGCCCACCCCTGTGCTTGCAACTGTAAGGCATTTAAGCATTGCATGCTCCTCTGGATGTCGCGCGTAGAGGAGTGGATAAAGGCCCTAGAGAGTCACTGGCGAGCCCGCCCCTAGAACTCTGTCACCTTGCCCCTTTTTTATCTTTTTTTGGTGGGTGGGAATTGGGCGTTGGGGAAAGGTGGTCTTTATTTATGGACAATGGAATGGACATTGGACTCTTTTGGACATTGGTTGGGGTTAGGGAGCGGGGTGCGTCAGGTGTTGTGTTTTTTAGGGAGCGGGGTGCGTCAGGTGTTGTGGTTTTTTTTCATTAGTTTATTTGTTAGGGGAATAAATTATTTATAGTTTACATATGATGTAAATGTTTTGTGGTGGGCTACTCTTTTACTTCGCATTGGTTTCCTTTGCTGCTGCATGGCAGCACCCAGTTTTTGACTGAAATAATCTGCCGATAGTGTAACACACCAACAGATAGATGCGGTATCCTCACTTATGACTTGTCCTACTTGTACTGACTGTCCCTCCTCCTAGTCTTTGCAGTCTGCAACTAAAACATCTATGGACTCGGAAGGGTGTGGGTCTGTGAATTCATTATTTTCTTTTGATCTATTTTATTGAATTTTGCAGTTTTTTCAGAATTTGCATTTACAGACATTGTTGTTCTTTTGGTAAATACAGTTGGTATGGAACATATATATTAGTGAGTCTCTGGTACACTTCAGGTGGTAATATAGCCACCATTCTGATCCTAATTCTTTATACGTTTACCCGGCATGTCTTGACAGCTACTAGTAGTGTAGAAACATTACCCTCATTTTGACTATGCTTATTATTGCACACCAAATACTGTTTGCAGTTGTTAAAGGACAGAAGAAAAAAGAACACAGGTTAGCGCAAGTGTCCAATTGGTATTAATAGATTAGCAAGGAAAAAAAGAAAAAAAAAGAACTCCTGAAACATTTGCTCGGCCCGTAGTACCACCCAACTTCCCTACATAGGTCCTGCGTATTGCTTCTATGTCTATTGACTGCTTGTTACCTCTCCGCTTTGGCGTGTGCAACTGCGCACTAGTAATGCCAGTGTGCAATTGCTAGCTAAGTGTCATGGTCTATACGCAGTTGTGGCATGTGTTCATGGTGTCTACCTACGGATTACTCAACAGAGGAGTCCCCTACGGCCTCATCCACATTCCGCTGCAGCTCAGCGAAGAGCGCATCCTAATATGTTGCAATGTGAACCTGACGCAGTCCCAGGGCTTCTTTGCTCCTGATGGCGAGACATTCTGCCTTGGCCCATGCTACCAATGAGTTAAGCCAGGCTTTTACATATGGGGGGTCTGGTGCTTTCCATCTTTTGTTTATCAACCTCTTGTTTACTACCATATCTAAGTCCAGGAACCTAGATGTTACTTTGGTATTGGGTGTTCTACGGAATTTGTGCAGTAGGTACGTTGGCCAATCAAAAGGCAACTCACGCCCAGTACAGGTGTGTAATATAGCGGCTACCTCGCTCCAGTGTGCGCCAACCCGGGCACAACTCCAGAGCATGTGTATCAAACCAGCTCCCAGTTCAGCACACCTCTGGCATCCAGCGTCCTCACAATTGAAATACTGATTGATTTTGGCAGGCATGAGATATGCCCTGTGAATTGCATACAACTGGATTTGTCGGAACCGCATGTTCCTGGGGATACGTGACGGACTCTCTAGCACCCGAGCCCACTCCGTGTCTGCGAACTGGTGGCCTAGGTCTTGCTCCCATGTGTGGCGGAGTGAGTCCAGGCTTATTGCTGCGTGGGTTCTAAGCGAGGATGCGTACCAACTTGTAAGGTGTCTACCCTGTCCCATAACATGTAAGTATTGCATGGTGAGGTGTGATCGGGGTTCTGTGGTGATGTCTCCCCATTTGGCCGTGAATGGTGTATTAGAAACTGCTTTGGTGGAAGCCCCTCCTCCTCTACCAAAGATGTATTTGGTATAAGTGCCCCTTCACGATATAGATCTCCGAGTGTTTGGATACCCTTCTCTTGCGATCCCCTAATTGCCTGTGCTGTGAGCACTGTTTGGCCACAGAGGGTCCCCTCTAACAGTATCGCTGGCGCATAGGGAATAATGCCTCGAGTTAGATAGAGACTCCAACAAAAGCATTTGTATGCTACAGCAAGCAACGGGTTCTGGAGGCTTCGTCATCGTGCCAGGGTGGATGAGTCTAACAATCTGTTCCAGTAGGTTGGGTGGCTGTGTGGTCGCTGTGTCCGCACTATGCCAATCTGCCAGTCACCATGCTATCCACTGCAGCTGAGCAGCTAGGAGGTAATGTTCGAAGCAAGGAGCCGCTAAACCCCCATGTCTGTTGGCAAGTACAGCTTTTTGCCTAGTGCTGCCCAGATGAAGTCTCTCATCTGTTTGTCAACGTGACAAAGAAGGAAGCTGGGATATATACTGGTAGGTTTGTGAAATAGTATAAGAGCCTTGGGAGGATTACCATTTTGGCGAGTGCCACTCTGCCCATTACGGCGAGTGGAAGTGTGCCCCAGAATTGCATCTGTGACCTGATTGTTGTCAATGCCCTACCTAGGTTCCCAAAAAAAGAACAAGGAGACCCTGAGAGACTGAAGGGACCAACGGTGGACGTATATTAAAGAGAACAGTGGTTCCATACATGTTAAATTAGTACAATATCACAAGATAATATACAAAAAAACGTTATTTGGGTATAGGGATCTCATATATAATGAGATCCCTATACCCAAATTAGGATCGAAACGTCATCGACACATACATCTTCAACTCTATACTGTAATCTGTATCTAATTGTGCAGTATGAGATGTAACTCTGATTGTGCATTTTTGCTCACCTACATTTTCACAAATTAAAAAGTCACTTTTTAAGTCACTTGCATGTGGTAAGGAAATCGGCCGATTTCTCATTACCCTGGCACGTCTTGCTCATTCACTTTTTTCGTATATTATCTTTAAGTTGAACTGAATTGTTAATAAAACTTTTATTTTTCCATTGATACATTTGTAATTCCAATTTTGATTGCTAAAATTGTGGTATTGTACTATTCTTCCTAGGTTCCCATCAAAGAGATCTCTTTGGTTGGTGGTAGATCCGGACACCCAGATAGCGGAACGTGTCTTCTCTCAGGCTCCACTGTACTTTTCTATCATTGAGAGTAGATGCAGGACATTCCCTTTAAGCCCGGAGAGTGCGGGGAAGTCCTGTAATAATCACGCTAGCTGACTAGGGACCTTCTCAATGTTCCTAATGTAGATGAGCAGGTCATCAGCATAGAGTGACACCTGGTGCATGGCATCTCCCAAAGGCACACGGTGTCCCAGTTGGGTATGTATTAGTGGCTCTATTGCAAGCGCGGAAAGAAGAGGGGACAAAGGGCATCCCTGTCTTGTTCCTCTTTGTACTGAAATAGCATTTGACAGTTGCCAGTATAAAGCAGATGCGTTAATTGAATAAATACTGGACCTAAGTCATACTTCTCAAGTGCTGCAAATAGTCCCATTCTAAAGAGTCAAAGGCCTTCTCCAGGTCTAATATGAGACATCCAGCCCTCGGCCACTCCTGTACCACGTCCGTCGCCACCCTAAAGAAATGCCGTAGGTTGAGGGAAGTTCTATGAGACGGCACAAAACTGTTCTGGTCTGTATGGACCAATGTGGGAACTACCTGCATTAATCTGTCCGCCAACACGTTCGCAAATATCTTGTTATCAGTGTTGATCAGGGCAAGGGGCTTATAGGAACCCATATCCACAGGTTCTTTGTCGGGCATTAATAAGGACACCAAATGCGCTTCTGGCATAGAGAGGGGAAATTTCCGTCTTTTCACAGTGGTGGTGTATAAAGTGCGGAGCCGTTGCGTATGCGAATCTCGGTACGCCTTATAGTACTCTGCCTGCAAACAATCCGGCCCTGGCGATTTTCCGGAGGCTAAGGACTTTATTGCATCTCCAATCTCCTCTAATGAGATCTGCTCATTGAGTGTCTCTTTATGTTCGTCCGTCACTGTTGGCAGTTATAAGGAGCCCAGAAACCTTTCCAGATTCTGCGTGTTACAGCATCCCTGGGAATAATACAGCCGGATATAATGCTGTGTCATGGCCCTCTGTATTTCGCACTGTGTATATAGCATAAGCCCTGTGGTTGTCTGTAGTGCCCTTGTTGGAGTGTGGGGGTATTCCTGTCTTACCAGCCAAGCAAGCAGTTGGCCTGCACTGTCGGCCGTGGCGTGCCTGCTGTGTGTGCTGTGTAGTTGTGGTATCTGAGGCAACCTAGCTGCTCCTCGTGTTCCACACGCAGCACTTCCAGACACTGTGGGTCTCTGCCTGCCCCTTCCCCTCCAGCTCATACCTCAGTAATTGAGACTCTATTTTTGAAAGGGAGGCAAACAGCTGCTTGCAGACATTCAGTTGTGGCTCCCATGCTGTGCCCTCTGATCGATACTTTAAATGCCTCCCATTCTATTAGCGCGCTGCTGGCCATACCATCATTTATTTCAAAATATGCAAGAGTTGCTGTTTTCAGAGACAAGCGAAATGCTGGGTCCTCCAGTGCATTAGTTTGGAGACGCCACGTAGGGACTGGGGGACGATCCGCTTCCCACCCGAGCTGCATCAACAGGGGGTTATTATTGGAGTGGGCCCGGCCCAGGTACTCCATCTTTTTAACTAGGGGGAGTAACAGTTTTGATCCTACTAATCGATCAAATTGCGTATGAAGTCCATGTACTGCGGAATAATGTGAATAGATCGCCCCATGGGGTTGAGGGTGCACTACATATCTAGTAGTGCCCAATGCGAGAGACAATTTGTGAGGGATTGTGCATTGGATGTGGCAGGAGTTCTGTTGAGGGGTGTGAATGAGCTATCTAGGTCTTTATTGAGCACTGATTTGAAGTCTCCTCACACCAACCTAGGGATACCATTCCATTGCGCCAGTATCCCAGGTAAGCATATGAGAAAGGAGGCTTGGTCCATGTTAGGGGCATAGATAGAGCCACTCAATATTGTTTGGCCATTCAACTACCCTCTCACAAATGTATATCTTCCCACAGCGTCAATTATGTCCTCTTCGTGAACAAACGTGACTTCTGCCCTTATCCATATCAGTGTGTGTTGCACGTGCGCTGAGTAAGTGGTACCAAACACCTGGCCTCTCCACCTCCTGCACAATTCAGAGTGTGACATGTGTGTCTTTTGGAGCAACGTGATGCTTGTCGAACGACGCTCTCAATATGAAAATATTGAGTAACTGCATGCAGGTGTGTGCACACTACATATATTCCATGTAACCATGTTATCTTGTGTCATGTCTGACTATTGTACCCTTCAGGGGAACTTGGGACGAGCAGTGCAATACTGAATATGTGGCGCATAATGCATATGGAGGCCCCGGGATGGCCTTGCTGAACCAAAAGCTGAAGCTTAAACCATAACATGTGTAACTATTGGGGCGAACTCTGCGGAGATGTCCATCCAAACCTTTATACCCAACAATGGCAGTAACTATTCCAGTGTAGTGAATGGTATGGGTGTGTGGTGTACCATGAATTTTGGATAGCCTTCTCTGTCAGAGTGTTGCCACCCCCCTTCCCAGCTGGTGTGCAAGAGTATATATTCATGAGCTGCGTGCATCGCCGGCCGTGGACTTTGTGTGTGGAGTGTGCGTGCACCTAGCTGAGGCATCAGCATTTAACATTTTGCATATATGCAACCATTATCTCAGCTGAACATTTCAATTAAGTCTCTACTTGCATGTGCAATATCTGTCACGGTTCATTCATATAATGTCATAGGCAGTTTGTGGAGTGACATCAGGCAGCTGTGTGTTGTCGAGGTCATTGGACCTGGGAGTTGATGAGCCGCTGGCCGTTGTTGATCCAGAGGAGCTCACATATGGGCTTTCTTGGTACATCATAGTTCCAAGTGCCACGGAAACTTCCAAGGTATCTTGACGTTGCGTACTTCTCCGCTCTGGATTCGATGCTGCTGCCACTGAGGTCATGTTTCCAAGTTTCCCCCATTTCCCACACCGGCGAATTCTTCTGGCAGATGTTTTTGTTGCTTCCATAGTAGAGGGTCTAGGTCCTGTCCACATTCCGGACTTCTCCAACCAGTCCCATACCTCGGCAGGTGAATCAAAGAAGTGGACCATGCCTTTTGCCACTACCCTCAGCCTGACGGGGAACAACAGTGAGTAGGTGAGTTCTAGTTTGCAAAGCTTGCATTTCACGGCCACGTAAGTGGTGCTATGCTTCTGCACTTGCGCTGTGTAGTCTGGAAAAACTATGATCAAACTCCCGCTGACCTTGAGATCTGTGATCTTACGAGTTTCTCGCAGCATCGCATCCCTATCTCTATAATTTAGGAGTTTGGTTTCCCAAGGTGCCATGGTAGTGGTAGTAGTAGTAGTAGTAGTAGTAGTAGTAGTAGTAGTAGTAGTAGACACTGAGAATAGCATTCGCAAAAAAAGAAAATGAGACAGTCAGTCACCTGAGGGAGATTTGGGAACGAGTAGTAAGAGTACAGTACACAAGAAGACTGCCAAACAAGAAACCATGATGATGATAATCAACACTAATGTAAAATAAACTAGAATGCCTGGAATGATAGCCTAGTTTCAAACTGATGTCTACTCTAGCTATGATGATGAAGAGGACAAGCGCCTTCATAGCCTTTAGTGCTGGAACTAGGATGATGATTGATCACTCAATGCTGGCAACTAATTATATTATTATGATGGATTCTTTATGTTCCTCTGGAAAATAAATTTGAATATTGAACACTGTGCATGGGTGGGCAATCTAGAATTGCCAGTGTGGGCTAAAGTGAAGTATATAAACTTAGAGCAGAAGAAGATCTTCACCCTGCCTTGAGTTAATGTTGCTTTCACCACATGAGCCCCAGCAAGTGTGTGATTAATATTGGTGTAAATTTAATTTAGTCACACCTCAATATAAATCACACAGTCTGGGGGAAGAGGGTTAGGGTGGGATGGATGGTTGGGAAGGGGGATTATGGGAATGTTTGACAAAGACAAACATTGCACATCAACAACACAAAATCTTGGCAGCCGATCATCAACAGTCTGTTAAGGGAAAAAAAGGAAATGCATGCATGATGATGGCCTACTTGATGAGTAGTACTAAACTAGTAGTACAGGGCAGCAGTATATTATAAATTATTACCCAATTGCCTTGCCTATCGCCCCCAGAGAGACCCAAGTTACATACATTTTATGTTGTGTTGTACCGGCTTCCTTTTAAAGCTAGCAAAGAAAATTAAAAAATATCTGTAGGAGTCAAATATAAGCAAACATATTAAACGACAACACACACAGTCGTAATGCTTGAAGAGAAAAAATGAATCAAATGAAATGCTGATACTGTAATTATGGTCAAATGGGGAGTTGCATCTCGGCATTCCTCTTGGTCCTTCCTTGGACTGTCCGTCCATCAATCTTGGGTGCCTGCCTGGTAGATGTGGCTTGATAAGGTAAGTGTGAGTTGTTTTTCCCAGTATAGCACAGGGTAAAGGCCAGCCTGTAAGTGTGAGTGGTAAAACAAGAAGGATATTGAACAATCAATGAGAAAAGTAATGTTAAACTGCATAAATTAAGGAGGAGTGCAACAAGTAAACTTTCAGAGGCGGCATGGCTAAATCATGTCTACTCTATTTCCAGAATTAACCTACAACAACAGGAGCAGGCCTGCCCACCCAACCTCCACTTAGCTTAGAATTTGAGCCAGAAAGCACTGACCACACATACACAGCAGCATAGCATTTTTCACATTAAGCAACAAAATCAATGCACCGCTGTCAATTTTACCACTACATTCACCTCCACCACTACACAGACATGTAGGTCTGGTGTTGTTGTTGTTTACCTTTTAGGCCACTTCATGAAATGCCTGAGTTATTCCATCAATCATCTCTGATCCTACTGACTGACTGCAAGTATGGTATGGTCATCATGGTGTCTGTTAGAACCGGCGGTCTCTAGTTGGCAGAGGTATACACTTCTGACAAATAGGGACCAACCAACTCTAGTCAGGGAAAGGGGATTACACACTCAGATAACCCCTGCTACCCCCTTGGTAGCTTGGCAGAGCAGACAGGCTTATCTCAGAGGCAGTGTGTTAAGCATTTATGACCACATACAGTAATAAAGTGAATACACTACAGATGGACACGACACAGAAGTTATTATAAAAATAGTATTTTTATATAAGGCTTAGCACAAGACCAAATAACGACAAAAATATACCACAGTCTTAATAAATACTCTTTGGAAGAAAAAAATAATAGTTCAAGTAAGGTTTCTTCTTGGCAAATAGTTCTTTAGCAAAGTATTCTTCTGAGCACAGTTCTTTGGCAACAATGTAACCCCCACAGGAGTCACACGACGTCGAGTCTACAAGATTCCCAAGGTTCGGCGTCGACCGCGAGGAGCGCTACGTCGAGCCTGGAGTTGCAACAGACCCCACAAGTACAGTACCTTGAGAAACGAAGAAAACGATGATCCACGGCGTCGAGATCGGCGTCGAGGTCGTGCCTCGGAGTCGGGTCAATCCGCAGCGGCGTCGAGGGATGTCGGGCCGGAGCAGCGCTCACGGCGTCGAGAAGGGCGTCGAGTCGATGCGATCAGCAGCGGCGTCGGGACGGGGTCGCTTGGAGGTAGAGCCGATACTCACTCCTCACTGGCGTCGATACCGGCGTCGAGACGGGGTCACTTGGAGCCGGGGCCGATACCCACTGCTCACTGGCGTTGCTGCTGGCGTCGATCGGGCCCGGCGGCCGGCGTCGAAGGCTCGGGACACTGGAGCCGTTACTCACGGTGTCGAGCTGGATTCGGCGGCGTCGGCGGCGTCGAGACTGCAGATTTCCCCTTGTGTACTGGAAACAACACTTTCCAGCAATTCAGCAAATGGTGAAGTCCTTTGGCCCTGTGACTTCAGCAGGAGACTGGCACTCTTCCAGTCCTTGGAGATTTCCTAGCAAGTGTTCAGAGAGTACACACCAAGTTCCTCTCTCCTTGTTCCTTGGCAAAAATAAAGAAGCAGCTTTCAGGTTCCTCCACAGCAAAACAGCACTCTGGCAGAAAGGGGAGGCAAGTCCTTAGATCAGCAGGCTTCTTGTCCTTGGTACAGGTTTCCTTGTCAGAAGTGATCTGAGTTCTTGGTTCAGGGGTCCTTCTCTTATACCCCTTTTTCCCTTTGTTCCCTTTGTCCAAGCAGGGCGATTCCCACCATCTCAGGTTTGTTGTGGGTGTTGCCAGGCAGAGGCACCTGGCCTATTCACTGGGCAGGGCAGAGTCCTCAGCCGCCCAGCAGGAGGCGGAGCCAGTATTGTCACTGGTAGGAGCAGGGCTATCAGTCGCCCAGCAGGAGGCGGGGCCAGTATTGTGTCAGGCAGGGCAGGCTACTCTTCCCTCACTCTACTTGTAAACGCCCCATTCACCCCACACTGACTCACTCAGACCTCTGGAGCCACTCAGCCCCTGACACACACACCAAACCAGCAGAGACCGGTAGATAGTTGGACAAGAAAATAGCCACTTTCTAAAAGTGCTATTTTCAAACATAGAATTTAAAAACCATCCATCCTAAAGGGTGTGTTATTAAATTCTGAGTTCAGGGATACTAAACTCGACTTGCTACCATGCTCCCTGAGTCAGATAGATTATAATGGAGTTAATAATCAGTCTGCCCAGTCTGGCCTATTGGAGGCAGGTAGCCCTTCAATAGTGAAAAACGAAAATGGCTGTAATTCACTATTAGGTCATGCCACACACATCAGGGCATGACCTACCTTTTACCAACAATGCACCCTGCCCTAGGGCCTACCATAGAGGTGTCTGAAAGGTGGCAAAGTGAAGGTTTAGAGACTGGCAAGTAGGTTTCCTTACCAAGTCGACATGGCAGTCAGGGACTGCACGCAGGCGCCGCGGTGGCAGGCCTGAGACACATTTTGCACGCTGCTTCTGTGGGTGGCACAACCAGTGCTGCAAGCCCACCAGCAGCAGTTAACTTACACGCCCTTGGCACGCGCAGTGCACTAGACTAGGGTCTGAACAGTAGTCAACCAAGCCAATCATGGTAACACCAATCAACATAACAATTTAGCATAGGGAGCACTTGCACTGTGGCACTGATCAGCAGTGGCACAGTGCCCAAAGCAATAATCCAGCAAAAACATCGTAAACAGAGGAGGCAAACAGAAAAAAATGGAGGAGAGACTCATGCCAATGATGCCAGGTCTAACACGTGTCCCCTCCAGCTGAAATGTGGGGAGAACTACCCTTCACCCAGGGAGTCCTCATCACTAAGGCGGAAAAATCTGGACAGACCATCAGCATTGGCGTGATCTGTACCAGGGCGGTGTTCCACCGTAAAGTCCATCCCCTGTAGGGAAATGGACCACCTCAACAGCTTTGGGTTCTCACCCCTCATCTGCATTAACCATCTGAGGGGCCTGTGGTCCGTCTGAACCCGGAAGTGAGACCCAAACAAGTAGGGTCTTAGCTTCTTCAGCGCCCAGACCACAGCAAATGCCTCACGCTCTATCGCACTCCACCTTTGTTCCCTGGGAAGTAACCTCCGGCTGATGAAGGCTACAGGTAAGTCTCGGCCCTCCTCATTCATCTGTGCTAGAACAGCCCCCACACCATGCTCTGAAGCGTCCGTCTGGACAATGAATTCTTTTGAAAAGTCGGGTGCCTGGAGGACCGGTGCTGTACACATTGCAGTTTTCAGGGTGTCAAAGGCTTTCTGACAGGCGTCAGTCCAGATCACAAGTCTCGGCTGCTTCCTGGAAGTCAGCGAGGTCAAGGGGTGCACAATGTTGCCATACCCCTTGACGAACCTCCTGTAGTAACCCGTGAGACCCAAGAAGGCTCTCACCTGAGTCTGGGTTTTGGGCGGTTCCCAAGCCAGGATGGTATCTATCTTGGGTTGCAGGGGGGCCACCTTGCCGCTCCCTACTTGGTGCCCCAAGTACACCACTGAACCCTGCCCAATCTGGCACTTACTAGCCTTGATTGTGAGGCCTGCTCTGCGCAGGGCCAACAACACTTCCTGGAGGTGGCGCAAGTGTTCCTCCCAGCTGGCGCTGAACACTGCTATATCGTCCAGGTAGGCGGCGCTGAAATCTTCCAGCCCGGCCAATACCTGGTTAACCAACCTCTGGAATGTGGCAGGGGCATTCTTCATCCCAAAGGGCATCACACGGAACTGGTAGTGCCCATCTGGTGTGGAGAATGCAGACCTCTCTTTTGCCCCATCAGTCAAGGCGATCTGCCAGTACCCAGACGTTAGATCAAACGTACTAAGGTACCGGGCAGCCCCCAACCGATCGATGAGCTCATCAGCTCTGGGGATGGGGTGCGCGTCAGTCTTGGTGACCGAATTGAGTCCTCGGTAATCCACACAGAACCGAAGTTCTGGTGAAGCACCAGGCGCTGCAGCCTTTGGGACCAAGACCACTGGGCTGGCCCAAGGACTGCTAGAGGACTCAACCACCCCTAAGGCAAACATCTTGGAGACCTCCTCCTTGATGTATGCTCTGACCTTGTCAGTCACCCTGTAGGCCTTGTGCCTCACAGGAGTGCTGTCCCCAGTGTCCACATCATGGACACACCACTGAGTGACACCAGGGATCAAGGAGAACAGATCAGGGAATTGTACCAACAGATGGCGACAATCTTGCTGCTGCTCAGGGGTCAGTGTGTCAGAGAGGACAACACCATCCACTGACCCATCTTTTTCTTTTGCACACAGGAGGTCAGGAAGAGGCTCACTCTCCTCCTCCATCCCCGCATCTGTGGCAAGGAGCATGCCCACTTCGGACCTTTCTAAGTGGGGCTTTAACCGGTTGACATGCAGGACCCTTAAGGGGTTCCTGGGAGATTTCAAGTCCACCAAGTAGGTGACATCGCTCTTTTTCTCCACAACCTCAAATGGTCCAGTCCACCTGTCCTTGAGCGCACAAGGTTCTACAGGGGCCATGACCCAAACTTTCTGACCAGGTTGAAGCTCAACCAGAGTGGCATTCTGATCGTACCACCGCTTCATCTCTTCCTGGCTGGCCTCCAGATTTGCCTGAGCAAGATCTCTGAAGCGCCGAGTCTGGTTCCTAAAGGCCAGCATGTAACTATATACATCCTGGGGAGGTTTCCTGGGAGATTGCTCCCAGCCTTCTTTGACCAGACTCAAAGGTCCTCTTACCGGGTGACCATACAAAAGCTCAAAGGGGCTGAACCCTAGAGACTTCTGTGGCACCTCACGGTAAGCAAACAGCAGGCATGGCAAGAGGACGTCCCATTTACGCCTCATTGGTTCTTCAAGACCCATGATCATGCCTTTTAGGGTCCGGTTGAATCTCTCAACCAGCCCATTACCTTGAGGGTGGTAAGGAGTGGTAAACTTGTAGGTTACCCCACACTCCTTCCACAGAGACTTCATATAATTCGAAATGAAGTTGGTGCCTCGGTCTGACACCACCTCTCTGGGGAACCCCATGCGGGAGAAAACACCCATCAGTGCCCGTCCCACCACGGGGGCCGTCACTGTTCGGAGAGGGATGGCTTCCGGGTACCGGGTGGCATGGTCCACCAAGACCAGGATAAACCTGTTGCCCATGGCTGTCTTGGGGTCCAGTGGCCCCACAATGTCAATTCCCACTCGCTCAAAGGGGGTACTGACGACGGGAAAAGGTTGGAGGGGAGCCTTCTGCTTCCGCCCACTTTTCCCACTTGCCTGGCAAGTTTGACAGGTCCTACAATGGATATCTAAATCCCTTCTCATCTGAGGCCAATAAAAATGGGTGACAAGCCTGTCATAGGTCTTGTCCTGCCCCAGATGTCCAGCTAACGGAACGTCATGAGCCAACCCCAGTAGGAAGGCTCTGAAGCGCTGGGGTACCACCAGCACACGGGCTGACCCAGGTTCAGCAGCCTTAGGCTCGCTATACAGGAGGTCGTTCTCCCAGTAGACCCAATGTGATCCTGACTGATCACCTGTCGTTTGGGCTGAGGCCTGCTGCCTCATACCCACAAGAGAAGGGCACACTTTCTGTTCAGCACAAAATTCCTCCCTGGAGGGACCACCATCCTGCTGCCAATGGGTCAGCTCGGGCAGGTCTCCCAGTTCGGCCACTTGTTCTCCTGTCGGTTCCAGGGCATCCCCCTCAGGGTCTGCTCCCTCCTGGACCGCGGGAACGATGGGGGACGGTTTCCCGCGCCCCCTGCCCCTTCTCTTCACGGTTGGGACCTGGGCCATACTTTCAGGCTCCAGGGCCCCATCAACACCCTTACTGACTGACATGGACCGGGTGGTCGCACACACCCACTCAGGCAGACCCAACATTTCCAGATGCGCTTTTCTCTCCACCTTAGCCCAAGGGGAGTCCTCCAAATCATTGCCCAAGAGACAATCAACAGGCATGGCGGGCCTCACAGCAACCTGAAGAGTACCTGAGACCCCCCCCCACTCAAAAGGAACTTGAGCTACCTCACACTTACTCTGTGAGTTGTCAGCAGCTACAACGGGGTAGAATGCATGAGGGACCACCTGCTCTCTGGACACCAAGTGACACTTGACAGCTGTCACACTCGCTCCGGTGTCTCTGAGAGCTTCCACCCTATGGCCATTAATGGTCACCCACTGCCTATATTTCTTAGTGTTACTAGGCAGAGGGGTTGGAGGGACCATCTCCACGTCTCCTAAAGAGACCAGGGACATTTCTGCGGGACCCCACCCACCGGGGGCACCCATCTCCTCCCCTCCCAGGGCTACACTCGCTACCTGACGAGGGGGTGCACGCGGCGGTGCATTCGAATCCTTCATGGGACACTGGGGATCATAATAACGGTGTCCCACCTGCTTACAGGCATAGCAGGTCATGGGGCCCCTGTGAACAGGTTTACCTGTCGGGGCCTCTGGCTTCTTTACAGGGGGAGGCTGGGAACCCTTCCCTTGGTTCCCTTGGGGACTACTTTGGGGCCCTTTCTGAAACTCCCTCTGTTTACCCCTGTCCCCCCCACTCTTCTGCTGGGGACCCTGCCCACCTTTGGCTGAGTCTCCCACTGGACCCTTGTGGACCCTGGTACTGACCCAGCGGTCCGCCTCCTCAGCAAGTTTTCTAGGGTTAGATAGCTTGCTGTCAACAAGGTGCTGGCGTAGCTCTGGAAAACAGTTATTAGACAAGTGCTCCCAAGCAAACAAATCATAAAGAGCGTCATAACTATCAACCTTGCTACCCTTTATCCAACCATCCATGGTTCTGCAGAAAAAAGACACATATTCAACCCACGTAGTACCAGGCAACTTCTTACATTCTCTAAAGGTTTGTCTGTACTTTTCTGGGGTTAAGCCATATCTCAGCATTAAAGCATCTTTCATATGAGTATAAGACATCCTATCCTCAGCAGGAAGGCTCAACAAGGTATCTCTCCCCTCGTTTGTAAAGCGGCTCCACAACCCCGTTCCCCAATCCTTCTCAGGGACCCGGTGGGCCAACAATGCTAACTCATACGCTTTAAACCATTGGCTAATATCTTCATTCTTACTGTAATCTTTGATCACATCCTTAGGAAAATAAAACCTACTTTCTGCAGGCACGGATGGAGTGCTGCCACCAGAGGGATTCAACTCTAAACTCTTAGTTTTAAGCTCCATCTCCCTCACCATCTTCTCACGTTCAAACGCTAATTTCTCTCTCTCAAAATCTAATCTTTTGCTCTCCATTTCAGCTTCTCTCTTGCTTCTCGCATTCTCTAATTCCAACTGCCCTCCTAATTTAAGTTTCGCCATTTCTAACTTGTACCCCCTCTCCTTCTCCCTGTCTTCTAATTCTTCGGGGGAAAGGCTCCTAGAGGACGCACTACTGCCTGGAGATGACACTGGCCCACCTGTGGGCTCTTCCTCTTCCTCTTCCTCTTCCTCTTCCGGTACCACCACCGGATCAGAGGGATTTCTGGCCTCTAACCAGGCCTTCAGCGCTTTGAGGAAGCCCTCTTTCTTTGAGACACCTGTGGTAGGAACTTTAAACTGCTTGCAAAATCCTTTTAGATCTTTTAGCGTGTAGGAATCTATCTTCTCCTTATCGAATTCCCCCACAACATTCTCCACAGGTGTAGCAGCTCCGGCATTCTCCATGGTCAAAACTGGCAGTGTTTAAGAAAATAAGCTCCAGGAAAGCGGAGAACAAAAATAGAATATCCTACCAAACAGACTGTGGCTGCGTTATGGTCTGCTTTCACTATGTAGCGTACACTAATCACTGCACATGAGTCATAAATGCAAAGTTCAAATCCTCACCGCTGACCACCAATGTTAGAACCGGCGGTCTCTAGTTGGCAGAGGTATACACTTCTGACAAATAGGGACCAACCAACTCTAGTCAGGGAAAGGGGATTACACACTCAGATAACCCCTGCTACCCCCTTGGTAGCTTGGCAGAGCAGACAGGCTTATCTCAGAGGCAGTGTGTTAAGCATTTATGACCACATACAGTAATAAAGTGAATACACTACAGATGGACACGACACAGAAGTTATTATAAAAATAGTATTTTTATATAAGGCTTAGCACAAGACCAAATAACGACAAAAATATACCACAGTCTTAATAAATACTCTTTGGAAGAAAAAAATAATAGTTCAAGTAAGGTTTCTTCTTGGCAAATAGTTCTTTAGCAAAGTATTCTTCTGAGCACAGTTCTTTGGCAACAATGTAACCCCCACAGGAGTCACACGACGTCGAGTCTACAAGATTCCCAAGGTTCGGCGTCGACCGCGAGGAGCGCTACGTCGAGCCTGGAGTTGCAACAGACCCCACAAGTACAGTACCTTGAGAAACGAAGAAAACGATGATCCACGGCGTCGAGATCGGCGTCGAGGTCGTGCCTCGGAGTCGGGTCAATCCGCAGCGGCGTCGAGGGATGTCGGGCCGGAGCAGCGCTCACGGCGTCGAGAAGGGCGTCGAGTCGATGCGATCAGCAGCGGCGTCGGGACGGGGTCGCTTGGAGGTAGAGCCGATACTCACTCCTCACTGGCGTCGATACCGGCGTCGAGACGGGGTCACTTGGAGCCGGGGCCGATACCCACTGCTCACTGGCGTTGCTGCTGGCGTCGATCGGGCCCGGCGGCCGGCGTCGAAGGCTCGGGACACTGGAGCCGTTACTCACGGTGTCGAGCTGGATTCGGCGGCGTCGGCGGCGTCGAGACTGCAGATTTCCCCTTGTGTACTGGAAACAACACTTTCCAGCAATTCAGCAAATGGTGAAGTCCTTTGGCCCTGTGACTTCAGCAGGAGACTGGCACTCTTCCAGTCCTTGGAGATTTCCTAGCAAGAGTTCAGAGAGTACACACCAAGTTCCTCTCTCCTTGTTCCTTGGCAAAAATAAAGAAGCAGCTTTCAGGTTCCTCCACAGCAAAACAGCACTCTGGCAGAAAGGGGAGGCAAGTCCTTAGATCAGCAGGCTTCTTGTCCTTGGTACAGGTTTCCTTGTCAGAAGTGATCTGAGTTCTTGGTTCAGGGGTCCTTCTCTTATACCCCTTTTTCCCTTTGTTCCCTTTGTCCAAGCAGGGCGATTCCCACCATCTCAGGTTTGTTGTGGGTGTTGCCAGGCAGAGGCACCTGGCCTATTCACTGGGCAGGGCAGAGTCCTCAGCCGCCCAGCAGGAGGCGGAGCCAGTATTGTCACTGGTAGGAGCAGGGCTATCAGTCGCCCAGCAGGAGGCGGGGCCAGTATTGTGTCAGGCAGGGCAGGCTACTCTTCCCTCACTCTACTTGTAAACGCCCCATTCACCCCACACTGACTCACTCAGACCTCTGGAGCCACTCAGCCCCTGACACACACACCAAACCAGCAGAGACCGGTAGATAGTTGGACAAGAAAATAGCCACTTTCTAAAAGTGCTATTTTCAAACATAGAATTTAAAAACCATCCATCCTAAAGGGTGTGTTATTAAATTCTGAGTTCAGGGATACTAAACTCGACTTGCTACCATGCTCCCTGAGTCAGATAGATTATAATGGAGTTAATAATCAGTCTGCCCAGTCTGGCCTATTGGAGGCAGGTAGCCCTTCAATAGTGAAAAACGAAAATGGCTGTAATTCACTATTAGGTCATGCCACACACATCAGGGCATGACCTACCTTTTACCAACAATGCACCCTGCCCTAGGGCCTACCATAGAGGTGTCTGAAAGGTGGCAAAGTGAAGGTTTAGAGACTGGCAAGTAGGTTTCCTTACCAAGTCGACATGGCAGTCAGGGACTGCACGCAGGCGCCGCGGTGGCAGGCCTGAGACACATTTTGCACGCTGCTTCTGTGGGTGGCACAACCAGTGCTGCAAGCCCACCAGCAGCAGTTAACTTACACGCCCTTGGCACGCGCAGTGCACTAGACTAGGGTCTGAACAGTAGTCAACCAAGCCAATCATGGTAACACCAATCAACGTAACAATTTAGCATAGGGAGCACTTGCACTGTGGCACTGATCAGCAGTGGCACAGTGCCCAAAGCAATAATCCAGCAAAAACATCGTAAACAGAGGAGGCAAACAGAAAAAAATGGAGGAGAGACTCATGCCAATGATGCCAGGTCTAACAGTGTCCAACTCTGTAGTGTCCCGAGTGAGTCGAGAATCAAAAATGCAATGTATCGGCCTGCAGTAGCACAATTTTGTTATTGAACAACAAGAAGGGAAACATTGACCTGAGTCACTTTTCTGTGTGTAGATTAAATACTAGTAGACATCATGCACAACAACACAAAAAACAATCACTCAGAGTCAGCATGCAATGCATGCCATCATCATTTACCTGTTCTTCGGGGGCAGTCCCTCTAGGCTCGGAAAGGATGATAGATATATAGTCAGGTTTTTTGGAAGGACTCGACGAGCAGGCACACATCTCACGTTTGTTGTACTATTTTCCATATAATGTCTGGCTTGACAGAAATGGATTTAGGGCGAGTCAGGACTCAGAAGAGTGGATTTACTTCTTCACTGACTGCACACAGTTGCTACTCCAATCCGGCAATAAAAGAGTAAGACGATGGTGATAGATTGGTTGTGATTTGAACTAGAAAGGCAGTGAGACACACAATAATAAAAGTGAAGGCCTAGTTGTCAGGGAAGTAGAGCTCTTCCTCAGACTCTGGTGGTTCACCCAGAAGTAAGTCATCTAACACACTACTCCCATGACCTGAGTCACCGTCATCATCTTCCTGCTGTGCTACTTCAGGTATGGTATAATCCACTGGTATATTGTGCTGATTCATTTTGATCATGGTTAACGTCCCCACATTTCGGGGCAAGAGACTGGTCCTTCTCACTGTCAGAAAGGCACCAGCAGCACTGAAAACACTCTCAGAAGAGAAACTTGTGACAGGGCAAGTCAGATAGTTTAACGCCAGCCTGCTGAGCACTGGCCATACGCGCCTTTTTACTATACCAATACAGCAATGGGTTTTGATGAAAGTAGACCTATGTTGGTTAATCCGCATAGGCCTGGACCATCCGCTCAATACTCATGGGTGCTCCTCTTTGTTTGGCCTCTTTTGCCTTTGCCTTAGCACTGGACTTAAGCCCTTGCTGTAGAAACCACTCCTGTGCCAAATTTGGGGCTGATGCTCCTGTTCTTGTTGATGTTGTTCTTGGTGTTGTTGATGATTTTGGCTCCTATGAGCCAACCGC
Source organism: Triturus cristatus (assembly GCF_964204655.1). Lineage (NCBI taxonomy): Eukaryota > Metazoa > Chordata > Amphibia > Caudata > Salamandridae > Triturus > Triturus cristatus. The sequence continues at coordinate 409,141,660 of NC_140583.1, read as the reverse complement.
AGAGCCCTCAGGCTCCGAAGTTGAACTTGAAGCCGGCTGCCCTGAAGTACCTGTTGTGTCCTGGAGTAGTTGGACTCTAATTCCCGGCCATTCTTTTTCTAAGTGACTGGCTTCCACAGCTATTTAAGTTTTGGAATTGGCAACAGCCCCGTCTGAAAAAGGAATGAAATTGTGCAGTAATGGTTTATACCTTGGATCCAGAATTGTGGCACAAATGTAATGGTTGGATGACACAATGCTTCTTTACATACTTGTATTTTTAGATAAGCGAATGGTTAAGCTCTCCACCAACTCACATGCTTCTTTTTTTCCCTCCACACCTGTGTACATTGCAGACACCTCCTTCAGCTGTTCCTGGAGCATGTGCAACAATGGGATAGCTTGGCCCATAGTACAGTCCTCCTATGGAAAATTGACAGCGATCGGTGTTAGCATTTAGCTGAAGCCATCTTGTTTCCAGCAGCCATTTTGTCTGCCATGAGCTCACAACGTGCTGTTACCTTCTTCACTGTTGTTTACCCTTGTGCTCTGTTTAAAGGACTGGCTATACTTAGACTCTGCTACTCTGCACATGCGCAGATGAATCTGTAACTGTCCATACATCTGTTTTTAGTCTGTAACTTTCAGGTTGTTTCTACTGGAGTCAGCAACTGCTAGCTCCTCCTTTATTGTTGACTGTGCATTTCTGTATGACCATCTATGTATATAATTCTCCGATGTGTGCTTGTACCGCCATCTTTTGAGCCCCTGTTTGGGTATAAAAGACCCATGGTTCTTCTACTCCTTGTGCTACTTCATACACTACCGAAGGGCATTGTGTGAATGTAGTTCCACATCATGAGGTTTAATAAATCTTTCCGTTAACCTTTCAGCTTTCGTGCCAACTTCTATTTACTTGCCTGAGGACTTCCGTGCAGAGAAGGGCAAACCCCTAGCACTGGTTGGCCTGGCTGAGGCCCACTTCTACAAATTGGCGCCCAACTAAGCGGGGCTCATCGGTGAATCGGATGCCCGAAGGAGTGGTCGAAACGGAGGATTGGAATCTTGCTGCGGACGATCGGTGCCCGAGGCAACCACAGTGTTTTTTCCTCTATTTCTGATCTGACCCTCCGGTGGTGCCGGTCCTCGATTGAGATCTCTTCTGGTGTTCGCCGTGCAGAGACCATTTGGTTAATTCAGAACTTTTCAGTTGGAATCTGGAGACCTATGCTCGGTAAGGTCATTTATGAGACAGTGAGGAAAGTGCGCCGGCTGCAAAACGTGAGATATAAAGTGATATAAATGTGAGATACAACAGTGAGATATAACTTGATATAACAGTGAGATATAAAGTGATATAACGTGAGATATAAAGTGATATAACGTGAGATAAAAAGTGAGATATAAAACGTGATATAGAGCAATATAAAGTGATACAACGTGATATAGTGAGATACAGTGATATGGAAAAGAAAATTGGCCAATACATGAGAATATAAAGGATATATATATATATATATATATATATATATATATATATGCGCGCTCACTTCCAATCACTTTCAAGAACTTGGAATAGCACTCAACGGGACACTCCTGCAGTAATTTAATCATTTATTGCATTTGCGAGCATGAGAAAACATGACGCGTTTCGGCGATGCCTTAATCAAATGTTTTACAAAAATCGCGCCAGAAAACGGCATATTTCAATTTACTGAGTTCTGCCTTAAGAACAATATTTTTGTTTTCGGTGATGATTTTTACCATCAAAGGTCCGGTACAGCGATGGGCACCTGCTTCGCCCCCAGTTACGCGAATTTATTCGTGGGCTGGTGGGAGGAGCAGGTGTCCAGAGCACCGGGACCGATTGAGTACAACAGGGTGGTCAGTTGGTATAGGTACATAGATGACCTTTTTATTATTTGGGATGGCTCATTCGAGTCAGCTACTACCTTTATCAGCAATCTGAATAAGAATACTATCAATTTGGAATTCAGTGGTGAAGTTAGTGCTGAAACTGTTAACTTCCTTGATTTACAGATTAGGGTAGTAGATAACCAACTATCTGTATCACTGTACCGCAAACCGGAAATTCGATCCTGCATGCTACAAGTAATCATCTTCCTGGGCTAGTAAGGAGTATCCCTTACGGAGAATTCTTACGACTCAAACGGAACAGCACCAGGGTTGATGATTTTGAAAAGGCAGCCAAAGATAGCATCAGTAGATTTGTAACTAGAGGGTATAGTAAAGCATTCCTTGAGAATACTCTGCAGCGAGTAAGGAATATACCAAGGGCCACTCTATTCAAAGATGACCAGCAAATGGATACACAGGACAAGAAAAAGAGAAACAAGAAAAGTAGAATGGATGAATGTGATACCAATAAGTTCAGAATGGTGACCACCTTTTCAAATGGTGCCAATCAATTGAAGCAAATTCTAAGAAAAAACTGGCACATTTTGAAAACGGATCATGTGATCGGTCCAGATATTCCTCCTGTCCCTCTAATAACTTTTAGAAAAGCTAGATCTTTAAGGGACAGTTTGGTTCAAAGCCATCTACCTACCAGCCCCAAGGTGATGGGAACCCTAAGGGATCTTAGAGGTTTCTTTCCATGCGGCAAATGTAAAGCCTGTGTAGGCAGTAGAAGGACATTGACCTATCAGGTTATTGGCCTTAAGAATCCCCGACCCATTAAGAAGTTCATTACATGTAACACAAACTACGTAGTTTACTGTCTGGAATGTCCGTGTGGCCTACGTTATGTGGGCAGCACGATTCATTGTGTCAAGATTCGCATCCTGGAACATATGCGAGCGATAGCTAAGAATGATATCACCTATTCTGTCGCAAGGCACTATTTTGAAAAACATAATAGCAATAGGGAGCTATTACGCTATTATGGTCTGGACCAGGTACCCATAAGCATCAGGGGAGGAGATAGAATCAAACAACTACGTAGACTGGAATCACGTTACATTATAGATCTGGGTACGAAAAATCCCGTGGGTATGAATGTGGGCGAGGAATTATCGGTCCATCTTGGTGACTAAATAACAGGATAGAGCAATATGACCCCATGATAGAGATCAGGTATTTAGGATTCTGTGAGATTTATATTTATATCAGTGGTTCTGTTTCTGTGTGAGGACTGATAACATATCTTTTTTGTATGTATAAAATGATTGTGATAGAGGCTTTTTTGCATCAGGGGCCACATTACTGCTTGTAAGATAGTGTTAACGCAGGGGTTCAGGCCGATATACGGCGTTATGTCAGAAACCCTTTTTTGATATATATTGGGCAATTGATTTACAGTTGCAAGTTGTTCCTCTGTAATGGAGGAATATTTCCTCTACGTATTTCACTGTTGATCCTGCAATGCAGACTGCCGATACACGGCTCAATTATGGTCAGGTTCGTGGGACTTCATGTGCCGATATACGGCGTAATAACTGTAAAGTAAATGTACATATTTATGTAAATAATTGCTTTTTCTGAGATGCAGACCAATATTGGGGACTTATTTATGGTTTAACGTTTAACGATTTGTAAATTGTATCTATACATTTAAATTATTGTTTCTCCCAATATGGCGGCTGATTTTTAAAGACGATCGCCCCTTTCTGTTGTCCCATTTCGATGACCATGAAAAATAACATCATGTGACTCCTGTTCTGCCTCTTGAAATATGCCGTTTTCTGGCGCGATTTTTGTAAAACATTTGATTAAGGCATCGCCGAAACGCGTCATGTTTTCTCATGCTCGCAAATGCAATAAATGATTAAATTACTGCAGGAGTGTCCCGTTGAGTGCTATTCCAAGTTCTTGAAAGTGATTGGAAGTGAGCGCGCATTTTAAACGCGAGTGCACCTTCGCGTTTCAAAGCACCCGTCTACTGAGTGCGCTGGGTTGGAGGTGCAGATGGAGCCATGATTGTTTTCATCAGCGGCACCGCCGAGGCGAAGGGGAACTACGGATTATAACGAGTACGGATTTGAAGAGTTCGGAAGTCGCATCGTATCTACAGCGTTCAATCGACAAGCGGCGATTGGTAAGCGAGACTCCTACGTTTTACTCGTTATTCCCCTGAGCCATTGTGGCAAGACGAGGGACCCTGCAGTTTCTCATCAATAAGCAATTCTCATGCGAGCATGTTTAATGTATCAGAGCGCCGCGAAGCGGCACAGGATATGTTTAAAAGGAACACCTTTACAGAGACCACACAGAGAGGCGGCAAGGCTTCCCCTACGGTTACTAACTTGACTACCAAGTTCATGGCACTTGAACGGCTATATGAGCGGGAACAGCGGAAATGGTGGGAGGCAACCTCCCTGCAGAGTTACATCGACGTGGAACGCGTCCCCAGGGGGCTGCGAATTTACACAATCCCGGCCTATGAAAACCCGGATCCGAAGTTATTGGATGAATGGGCCGCGCACACAACCGAGTCAAGTAAGGGAATGCTAGTAATACTAGTGAAATTCGCTTGGAGCGATAGGGATAAAGCCTTGCAAGAAATTGAGAAAATGGAGGCGGAAATCGATAAGGAGGAAGACAAGAAGAAAATAGAGGAATTAAAGGAACAAATGAAAAAAAGACTTGTGAAGTATGAAGCAAAAATTAAACAAAGGAAACAGGAAAAGTTTGAACGTGATGAGCGCGATTATGCCCTGGGCAGAGTTCTTACGTTTGCCAAAAAATTTGAGGGTCCACGCAAAGAACTAAGAGCGAGACTGGATGAACCAGTCACCACGAGAATTGAGACATCTGAATCGGACCTCACAGGTGGTGAATCCTCAGATGATGCAACGGGACAATCTAGACCTATCGCGACTCCTTTTCAAGAGGAATTCCGATTAATGAGGCAAACATGGCTGAGAGGTGGCAAGAGCAGACCACCCGAGGGGGAAAAAGAAAAAGAAAGACAAGACGGGGCGGCAGGAAACGAAGGACCAAAAGTCCCTACCAGAGCTACACGCAACAGGAGAGGGAGGAAATGGAATTAGATAATCTCACCATTATCAATTTGACACCGAGAACCCTCACACCTGTGGAACAGCAAGTCCTGAAGCTAGGTCTAACCTTTTGCCCATCTAACCAATTGGAGTATACACAGACACGAATTGATCTTTTTAAGTTAACAAGAAAGTTCAAGCTTCACAAATATTTTAAAATGAAGCCCAGTGTTCTGAAACCCATAAAACCCTCTAGCCAACTTGAGGTGATTGACACTTTGACAGGTGAAGATCTAGCCGCTCTTGAAATCATGGAATCATTACGGACGGATAATCGAGAAGAAGATCAAGGTGACAACGTCGGGGACCACGACCCAATACAAAGATCTACAAGGTTGGGTTTCAACCAAGTGAGAGACGCTAGCACCTTCAAACCTACATCACAATTCTTACCTCAATTGCCAGTGGATGCGATTGATGTATTCTCGGAGGCTGTCAATAAAGATCTTTTGACCCTTCGTGGAAAACTTCAAAATTTGGGCACCAAACAAAACATAAGCACGGAACAGCGTATGGCGATTGATACATTGGGAAATGACCACACGGTAATTTGCAAACCATCAGACAAAGGGGGGAACGTGGTCCTCCAAACAAGGGCGAACTATGAGATGGAGGCCATTAGACAACTGTCAGATGCAGAGAACTATCAGAAAATTCCCAAGGATATATACCTGGATAGCATCAGGAGATACCATGACATGATTAAGATATGGCTTGACAAGTCTATGCTCAGTATGGAAGAGTACCTGTTCCTCCGTTGTTTGAATCCGGTGGTCCCCACTTTTTACCATATTCCCAAAGTCCACAAAGACATTCATCACCCCCCGGGTCGACCTATTGTTTCTTCCCAAGGGGGATTAACTGAACATTTGTCTATTTTTGTTGACTCCTTTCTTTTTCCGTTAGTGAAAACCTTACCGGCGTACATCAAGGATTCACAAGATTTTTTGAAGCGTATTGAGCTACGACAATGGAATCCTGACTTTAAACTCATTGTGCTAGATATCACTAGCCTGTACACCAGGATAAGACACGAACATGGCCTAGAAGCCATAGCCTATTTTTTGAAGAAAAAACCTCTGAAATTTACGGAACACAATGCCATGATCCTTCAATTTACTGAGTTCTGCCTTAAGAACAATATTTTTGTTTTCGGTGATGATTTTTACCATCAAAGGTCCGGTACAGCGATGGGCACCTGCTTCGCCCCCAGTTACGCGAATTTATTCGTGGGCTGGTGGGAGGAGCAGGTGTCCAGAGCACCGGGACCGATTGAGTACAACAGGGTGGTCAGTTGGTATAGGTACATAGATGACCTTTTTATTATTTGGGATGGCTCATTCGAGTCAGCTACTACCTTTATCAGCAATCTGAATAAGAATACTATCAATTTGGAATTCAGTGGTGAAGTTAGTGCTGAAACTGTTAACTTCCTTGATTTACAGATTAGGGTAGTAGATAACCAACTATCTGTATCACTGTACCGCAAACCTACAGCCGGAAATTCGATCCTGCATGCTACAAGTAATCATCTTCCTGGGCTAGTAAGGAGTATCCCTTACGGAGAATTCTTACGACTCAAACGGAACAGCACCAGGGTTGATGATTTTGAAAAGGCAGCCAAAGATAGCATCAGTAGATTTGTAACTAGAGGGTATAGTAAAGCATTCCTTGAGAATACTCTGCAGCGAGTAAGGAATATACCAAGGGCCACTCTATTCAAAGATGACCAGCAAATGGATACACAGGACAAGAAAAAGAGAAACAAGAAAAGTAGAATGGATGAATGTGATACCAATAAGTTCAGAATGGTGACCACCTTTTCAAATGGTGCCAATCAATTGAAGCAAATTCTAAGAAAAAACTGGCACATTTTGAAAACGGATCATGTGATCGGTCCAGATATTCCTCCTGTCCCTCTAATAACTTTTAGAAAAGCTAGATCTTTAAGGGACAGTTTGGTTCAAAGCCATCTACCTACCAGCCCCAAGGTGATGGGAACCCTAAGGGATCTTAGAGGTTTCTTTCCATGCGGCAAATGTAAAGCCTGTGTAGGCAGTAGAAGGACATTGACCTATCAGGTTATTGGCCTTAAGAATCCCCGACCCATTAAGAAGTTCATTACATGTAACACAAACTACGTAGTTTACTGTCTGGAATGTCCGTGTGGCCTACGTTATGTGGGCAGCATGATTCATTGTGTCAAGATTCGCATCCTGGAACATATGCGAGCGATAGCTAAGAATGATATCACCTATTCTGTCGCAAGGCACTATTTTGAAAAACATAATAGCAATAGGGAGCTATTACGCTATTATGGTCTGGACCAGGTACCCATAAGCATCAGGGGAGGAGATAGAATCAAACAACTACGTAGACTGGAATCACGTTACATTATAGATCTGGGTACGAAAAATCCCGTGGGTATGAATGTGGGCGAGGAATTATCGGTCCATCTTGGTGACTAAATAACAGGATAGAGCAATATGACCCCATGATAGAGATCAGGTATTTAGGATTCTGTGAGATTTATATTTATATCAGTGGTTCTGTTTCTGTGTGAGGACTGATAACATATCTTTTTTGTATGTATAAAATGATTGTGATAGAGGCTTTTTTGCATCAGGGGCCACATTACTGCTTGTAAGATAGTGTTAACGCAGGGGTTCAGGCCGATATACGGCGTTATGTCAGAAACCCTTTTTTGATATATATTGGGCAATTGATTTACAGTTGCAAGTTGTTCCTCTGTAATGGAGGAATATTTCCTGTACGTATTTCACTGTTGATCCTGCAATGCAGACTGCCGATACACGGCTCAATTATGGTCAGGTTCGTGGGACTTCATGTGCCGATATACGGCGTAATAACTGTAAAGTAAATGTACATATTTATGTAAATAATTGCTTTTTCTGAGATGCAGACCAATATTGGGGACTTATTTATGGTTTAACGTTTAACGATTTGTAAATTGTATCTATACATTTAAATTATTGTTTCTCCCAATATGGCGGCTGATTTTTAAAGACGATCGCCCCTTTCTGTTGTCCCATTTCGATGACCATGAAAAATAACATCATGTGACTCCTGTTCTGCCTCTTGAAATATGCCGTTTTCTGGCGCGATTTTTGTAAAACATTTGATTAAGGCATCGCCGAAACGCGTCATGTTTTCTCATGCTCGCAAATGCAATAAATGATTAAATTACTGCAGGAGTGTCCCGTTGAGTGCTATTCCAAGTTCTTGAAAGTGATTGGAAGTGAGCGCGCATTTTAAACGCGAGTGCACCTTCGCGTTTCAAAGCACCCGTCTACTGAGTGCGCTGGGTTGGAGGTGCAGATGGAGCCATGATATATATATATATATATATATATATATATATATATATATATATATATATATATATATATATATCAACCTCCAACTCCCGTCTTCAATCAAAGAAAGGACGCCGACACCAACGATTTTCACCAAATTCACAGATTTAATGAATACATTCCTTTGCGACGCGTTTCGGCATCACCTGCCTTAATCATGCAATCATATCAATATATATATATATATATATATATATATATATATATATATATATATATATATATATATATATATATATATATATATATATATATATATATATATATATATATATATACATATATATACATATATATTACCTACTGGCGGTCGCCAGTAGGTAGATATAGTTAGGACCCTGTTTCCATAGGAAATCCGCAACATTCTATTTGGAATAACTTTGGCGCCGGTCGACGAATCCTCGCGAAATTTTCAAAATAGGTGGGGCGCTACGCTCCGCTCCTACCCTGAAAGTCTCGGGGGGATTCGTCAAGCAGGGGCCGAGAAAAAAGGGGGGTCCCAAAACACGTTTTCCCCATGCATTTTTCCATAGGACCTTTAGACACAGCTACAGCCCGAACGGCTGAACAGAATTACTTGAAATTTTGCAGAGAGGTAGCCATAAGGTCAAGGAAGTGCCTTTTGCAGGTCTGGTGTAAATCTGTTCAGTATTTCCTGAGAAAATAGCATTTAAAAGCATATATATATGTGGGCGGAGCCTAACCACACATCTCATCCTGAGATCTGATTGGCTGTCAGCACTTCATCCAAGAAGTGTTGGCAGCCATCTTGGGACCAATATACATGATAGCACCTCATTAAAAAGCATTGCAGTTAATAGAAGGTTTTAAGACTTTAGTTACATTATAAATCATTTGTTGATGGTACCATACTCATTTTAGGAATTGTGGTATGTTCTAAGGTGATTTCACCATGTGAAAAAGCCTTCTGCTGGGATATCATGATTGAGAGAAAAATATTTTCTCATGCTTTTACCACAGAGGTTTGGAAGGTGATCTATAGGCTAAACTGAGAGCTTATTTTCTGTAAATTCACATTATCTTTCTCAGTCATGTGAGAATGAAGTCTGACATTCTCAGTAAAACATGTACATCCAACAAGGGCAGAGACTGTCAGTTGATTCCTTTGTGTTCTACTGCAGCTTCCCAGAGTGTTCCAAAGAACTACTAGAGCGCTAACAGTCCTACTTATGATAAACGTATGGCACACCTGAAGCCATCTTGCTTGGATTAAAGTGGTAACTCTTAAAACATTTAATTTAAAAAGGAACAAAATGAGGGGGTTCATTTTTCCATAAAAAGTATGATTAGTGCTGCAGAAAGAAAAATTAGGGCACATTTTGAGTGACTTCTCAAATCCTCTTCTATTTCATTAAAAAATTCTGACATGCAGACTGAAACATGCACTTTCAATACCAGCAGCAGTTTTCCCTGGTGAGCAGTAGCTTTACTACAGTGATCTAATGAGCAAAAAGAGTGCTAACATTCTGAATTTATGGCAAATGTGTGACACATCTGAATGCCTTCTTGATGGAATCAAAGTAAAAAACTGAAAGTATTTCCTACTTAGGAGACTGCAGTAAATGGGGAAATTAGGAAACTTCATAACAAATAAGTCTCCCAAGATGGCCACCAGAGACAAAAGAGCCCAAATGTAGCCCAAATATCACCCAGATGTAGCCCAAGTATAGCCCAATGACAGAATGTCCCAGAATGTTCTTAAAAACAACTAGAGCGCTTACTGTCTTCATTATGACAAAAGTAAGGCACACCTGAAGCCATCTTGATTGGAATAAACTGGTAACACTTAAAACATTTAATTTAAAAAGGAACACAATGAGGAGGTTCATTTTGCCATAGAAATTATGATTAATGCTGAAGAAAGAAAATGAGGGCACATTTTGAGTGACTTCTCAAATCCTCTTCTATTTCATTAAAAAATTCTGACATGCAGACTGAAACATGCACTTTTAATACCAGGAGCAGACTTCCATGGTGCAGTAGTTTCACTACAGTGATCTAATGAGCAACTAGAGTGCTAACATTCAGAATTTATGGCAAATGTGTGACATATCTGAATACCTTCATGATGGAATCAAAGTAAAAAACTGAAAGCATTTCCTACTGAGGAGACTGCAGTACATGAGGAAATTAGGAAACTTCATAACAAATAAATCTCCCAAGATGGCCACCGGAGACAAAAGAGCCCAAATGTAGCCCAAAATCACCCAGATGTAGCCCAAATATAGCCCAATGACAGAAGTGTGCAAAACACTTATTATTTTGTGTTTTTGCAGTGTTATATAGTGCAGACTTGTCAGGTATTGGAGTGCTTTACATGAGCATTGGTTACATCACACAAGAACAAATTCATTTTGGTTGTAGACATGGGGAGACTAAGTGATTTGACCAGAATCACAGAATGTCGAGCTGAAGCAGAAACTTCAACCTGGTTCCCCAGTTGCAAAGTCTGCAGTTCTGGAAGTAACACCACATCCTCTCCCCTAAGTGCAACATTTAATCAAGTGGTCAACTGGATAAAAAAACATAAAGATAACAAATAATTTAAAAGTGCTTTGTCGCTATTTGAAAACTCAGAAAATATGTCCTTATTTTAGTCTTTTAGAGCACTAACCATAATTTTGATGCCAATAAGACCCTCTCATATATGTAATTTCTAAAGGAAATGCTCTAGGTATTACAGTTTTGATTACATCAAGATGATGTCAGGCGTTCCACACTTTTGTAATAAATATAGAATGTTAGCAATCTAGTTGTTCATTAGGATACTGTTGAGAGGCAGAGGCCAGGGGCACGGACTCTGAAAATTGAAGGCAGGTAGGAGGGTGCAAAGGCAACAATTTAACCACACTGAGCAGGCAGGAAGGGCCGTGGAAGCACAACAGACTATGGAGGGCAGTGGAAAGGGGGGCAGGGGCAACAAACCAACAATACAGGACTTGCAAGAGAGGCTGTTGGAGGGAAGATCTATTACGGGTCAAGGAAGCTAGGGGCGGTCCCCAGATCCCCGGGAGCCACCACAGAACTGAGCAGGAGAGTGAGTCAGGGACAAAAGGGGCACCTTAATTTGAGCCGGGGTGCCTAGGAACGCTTGCTCCAAAAATGAAGAAAACAGACATATGAGACATGGAATTGGAGGCAGAATAAAATGGCAGTTTAATGAGAAGATGCAACTTCAAAGAAACCGCAGAATAGAGACATAAAGTACAAAATACAGAATCCAGATAATCATACAGCTGTCATAATATTCTCTGTATCTCAATTAATGTACTGACAGAGAGAGAGAGAAAACACATCTATAAATGCATCATGAGAAACAAGTTACACCAAGGAAAATGTTACCTAGGAACACTCACGTTTACTCTTAGAGCAAGCATTCCTGCAATTACAATACAAAATCTTTTAAATGCAAAAGTAAAGAGAACAATGGTTAAACATAACATGACATTTCATATAGGTAAAATAGAATAAGATACTTCAAGCAAAGCAGAGCAAGACATTTTAAGCAAAGGAAGACAAGAGCTCCCAGCTCTTGGGGAAAACCTGCACTGCCTGTTAACCTACATACAGACGGCGAGGTAGTCCGTCGATATCTGTGGGTGCTCCCTTTTTATATCATTTTGTGGGCTCCTTTGCACGCTACATCTACCTACGTATGCTACCCAAAAGCTTCGTCTGCAGATTTTACCAGACATTTCGTCATTTACCCACTTAATGCTGACAATGGACTGGGTGAAAAGGTCAGTCTCTCAGGCCAATCGCTTATCGTAAGTTCCATAGAGCAAGCAGAAAATAATGGGTATTGTACGGGAATTCAATATATTCATGTATAAAATCTCCTTAGTTCTCCTAACTTGACGCTCTGCGGTTGCCACTTCCTTAAAAGCGGGAAACCTGCCCAGGAAGCAAGTACCAGTCCAGGATGCAGCCTACTGTATGTCGACAGCTTCAGGGGGATGTTGAACTTTGATACCGAGCACGGAGCACTCGGGTAGGGTGGGGGCTACTAGTTTGGATCAGAAGGCCTCGCAGACCTGCCTTCAGACTGCTATACACTAAAATTGCAGAGCTATGGTCAATTTAACAAAGAGGCCTACATATTGAACAGAAGGGCCTACACAGGGGTTTTATGCTGGCTGAGTGGTAAGGATGTCTCAGGATAATTATATAGCAACACAGGACCCGCTGGTCAATTTAATACGGCCTACAAATGCAGCTGGCAGGGCAAGGACAAGGGTCTCATACTTCAGGTGTGGACAGAACGGGCCAGGGGCCCCCTGTGATACAAAATCTACCCTCCTTCAAGGCTGTGGCAATGTAATAGACCATTGTGGGCAGAAGGAAGAGGCAATGGTAGTACAACCATACATGCCAACAGACCCGATTCAGCCAGGAAACGTCCAATGTTTTTAAGCTCAAATGGGCTTTATTTGATCTGTCTCCTGTCTACAATATCCTCTTTTTCAATGTAACTCAAAGGGGAAAATCAATACCCCAGTTATTTTTCAAAATCTCCCTCTTACCAAGTTCAAAATGTTCGCAAGTATGGTACATTGGATCATGGAAGGAAATGGGATAGGGACATGGACTTGGATAACAGAGGACAGGAGGGACATGGAGAGGTGCACCAAACTGACCCTGCAGGGCAGGCATCAGGGTTTGCAGCAGCACAATACACCACACAGGGCATGCAGGACGGGAGTGCAGCACAACAATCCATAGAAAGCAAGAGGGAGGGGACAGGACCATGCACATGGACAACAGAGAACAGAGGGGCAAGAGGCAATGGTAGCTAGCTGACCATAATGGACAGACAGGAGAGAAAGCTGCAGTATAACAGACCATAAAGGGCAGGAGGGACGGATCAGGGGCATTACAATGGAACAGACAAGCCAGGAGGGAGGGAGTAGGGCTGGGGGCAAGGGGGCAGGGCAGGAGCAGCAAGATAGCCATGGAGGTCAGGCAGGATGGGCACTAGAAGCAAGACACACCATGAAGAGCAACAGTGAGACTGTGATGGCATACACACAGACCATGGAGGTAAGGTGGGAGGGGGTCAGGGGCAGCTAACTGACCACACAGGGAAGGTGGGAGGGGCCATGGCAGCACAGAAGACCATGCATGGCAAGTGGGAGGGTTAGTGGCAGCACAATGGCTATGATGGGCAAGAAGGAGGGTGGAGGGGCATGCAGAAAGGACGATGGAGGATAGAAGGAAGGGTCAGGACCTGTGCACAGACAAGAAAGTTCAGGGGAAGGGACCTCACAACAGACCACACGGGGCAGGCAGGAGGAGCAGTTGCAGCACAACAGACCAGGGAGGGCAGAAGGGTGTGGCAGTACAATGGACCATGTAGGACAGGAGGAAGAGGATAGGGGCATGGCATGTGGACAGGCAGGGTGGAGGTGGCAGGGACAGGTTACAGTCATCTGACAATGCTAGGCAGGTGGGAGGGGAGTGGCAGCTCAACAGAACACTCAGAGTAGATAGGAGTGGCAGGTCCATGGGACATGGTGGGCAAAAAGGATGGAGCAGGGGCATGCACAAAGACATCGGAGGGCAGGGGGAAGGAGAATAGGGGCAGCAAGCTAAGCACAGAGTTTAAGCAGGAGGTCAATGATGGGGCATAGAATTGGGCAATGGAGGGCAGGAGGAGTGGACTGGTACATCATACTAAATTGAGGGCAGTGGCAGCACATCAGACCATGCATGGCAGGAGGGAGGAGGCTAGTCCATGGATTCACACAACAGAGGATAGGGAGGAAGGGGATGGGGCAGCAAGCTAACTGTTCAGAGAAGGCGGGTATTAGGAACTTTATTGTTTTTAAAACATTGTGTCTGTGCGAACTACTTAAAATATGAACAAGTATGCAGCATAATCTCACTTTTATTCAGGAAGAAGAGGACGTTTGTGACTGTGACTCCGGGCTCACTTGGCAGAAACACCCCCTGACCCTCCACCCCCTATCGCAAAATGTAATGCCCGTGAAAAGGGTAGGTGAACACAGTGTTATATAGAACATAGTCCTGAGAGCACGATTGAAAATGAAAACTAGATATAGTGTATGGTATAAACTATGCACCAAAAAGTGTGATATAAGATGAACCGGGCGTGAAATATAATATGCAATACATTGTGCGCAATGACAGATTCATGGGAGAGCGCGAGATAGCACAGGCACTAGCGCGTGCTATGCGATATGCGCCTTGGAGTGTAATATGCACAGGGCAGTGTTGTGTAACCTAACTAGTCTCTAAAGTTGTAATATAAAATATGTGCTGGGGAGTGTAACGTTGCATATGCACTGTGACAAAGATATGGATCCCAGATTGTAATATGTATGGCATAGCACTGTGCGTTATAACATAGGCATCGAGAAAGGCACGTTAGATGGGGCAATATAACCCGTGCGAAGACAAGTGTGGCATGACATATTCACGGGGTGGTGTTACAGTGCACATGGGCTAGAGAGTGTCATAGCATATGCACTAGCTAGTGGAATACAACACAGAGGTGTGTGGCACTCGGCAGGCAATGGTGGGTGTAACACAGCATTGGGCTCTGTCAGGAGCACGCTGTGACTCTCAAGTGATGTTCGTCCCCTTTCCAGAGAGTAAAATAAAAAGTATTACACATCCGGCAGTGGATGTGAGTTTTATTAACCGTGAGGGGGGTTTCTTGCATAGTTTTGGTCGAATTTTTGTCGAATCCCCTTTGAATGGCTTGGTGTGCATGTGTATTAAATGTGCCCGTCAATAGCTACCCATGTTTGTATAAATAAACGACAAGGGTGTCTACCAGGATTAGGCACGGTAGGGCATCAGACATATCAGAGCTTCACTAGTGGTGTAAATACATTCCACGTGGATTCATTGCATGCATAGTCGCCTTTTAATGAATATCACGCAAATCGTCATGGTGATAGGTACGTACGGTTTGTCCAGCATGTCCTAGGTGTGTCTATAAATATATATTTTTTAAAAATAATAAAAAACAGTGGCCGGCCCTGGGGATTGGGGTCAAAAAAATATAATTAGGAGACTGGCCCTGGGGGATGGGGTCATCAGGGCCAATAAATTAGAATAAGAAGGGGAACCAAACAGCCCCCCTTCTTAAAAAACTAAAATAAATAAAAGACTGGCATCGTGCCGGAGGCCATGCCCCCTCCGTGCAGCACTCTGCAAACGCGCCCCCAACAGGCATCTCCAGTATGCGCCAGGGAGCTGCGCTGCAGCCAGGTGTTCTGAGGCCAAGCCCCTTTTTACACCTCTCTGCAACGCAGCTCTGTGGCGCTTACTGGAGGTACCTAGTGGTCTAGTTTGACCCTAGGGACCCTTAGGATTCAGGGGGACTTAATCTCTCAACTTAGAACAGCCACAGGGCGCGTTTACACAGTGGTGAAGGGAGGGGACGGGGCCTGAGGTGACGTGTGCAAACACGCACTATGGCACGTTTTAAATTGGGGATATAATTTCCCTTCAATACTGAGGGCCCCTGGGAGCTAACTAGCCCACCAAGTGCTTCCAGTAAGCGCCACTGAGCTGCATTGCAGAGAGGTGGTCCAGGCCGTGCCACTTTTTACACCTCTCTGCAACGCAGCTCTGTGGCACTTACTGGAGGTACCTAGTGGGCTAGTTGGACCCTAGGGACCCTCAGGATTCAAATGAACTTAATCTCCCAACTAAAAATGGACACAGGGCGTGTTTACACAGTGGTGAAGGGAGGGGACGGGGCCTGAGTTAACGTGTGCAAAAACGCCCTGTGGCCTGTTTTAAGAGGTAGTTTTAATCCCCATGCCCTATTATACACTAGGGGCTTACAGAGGAGGTCATGCTAATCACAGGGGGACCCCAACGCATAATGTTCCCTAGTGTATGTAGGTGTTTTCACTGTATTCTAAGTGTCTTTTAACATAGCACTGGCTCTAGGACTGGTTAGTCAGACTCAGTTACCACCAGTATCCGTCTGAAAAAGTTGAGGGTACAGGATGATTTTGCAACAAGGCTTCTTTCTGCTCTTCTTTTTGTTCTTTCTGCACGTTATCCTTCTTCCTGCACTTATCTTCGTATTTGAGGACTTCTGTTGCTTCTTTCTGCACTTCTTTTGTTTCTTTCTGTGCATTTTTTCTTCTTTCTTCACATGTCCTATCTCTGTAGGCATAGTTAGAAATTAGCATTTAAAAAACCTTTGAAATTCACAGAAAAAACCATAGGTTTCAGGCACGTTATAGTTAGGAATTAGCATTTAAAAAACCTCAGAAATTCACTGAAAAAACCATAGGTTTCAGGGGTGTTATAGTTAGCTGGACTTTTCACTTGTACAAAACCATTGAAATTCCCCCGTTATAGTTAGTTCAGCTAACTATAACTCGCGCGCCCGCAATGCACTGCTGATGACGTCACATATTACATCACTCATGACATGGTCAGTGACATCACTCATGACATCACTGATGACATCTCAAATGACATCACTGATGACATCACTGATGACATCATCCTTGTGATAGAGTGGCAGACCTCCTCTCACCCTAATATAACCTTTGATACACACATTCAAAAATAGAGACTAAAATTTTCAAAACAATGGACATACCAATACCAGTTACAACAACCTCTTCAGTAATTCTAAGATCCACATACACATCCACTCATTCACCAACAGTCCTATACAGTCACTCATACATGTACTCACTCATCATATGTACTCATACACCTATACATCCTGTTACACAATGCCACTCATCCATAGAGTTACTCACACACATAGTCACTCATGCTAATAAAGAATCAAACATACATTTACTTGCATATACAGTTATACACACACCACCATACTTACTTCTACGGAAACTTACACATACTTAGTCTTTTAAACAATCACTTATAGAAACACATACTTATTCATACAGGAACTCTTTCAATCTCTCACTCTCACATATACTCACATATATACACCAATAGTCACATATACTAGTTTAAAACATATGTAGTTACTCATAAAGACACTATTGAGACAGTCATTCACTCACTAACACACCCATACACACACTCATCCACCCATACAGTCCTGCACACATGCTGTGTTCAACACATACAAACAGTGAGTCACTCATTCATGCACCTATGCACTACGTAATACCCCCCACCGAACCATGCAGACACTCAGACTGATACTCAAAAAACCAACTAATAACCTATATAGACACCCATGTAGCTACTCACCAACCCATGCAGCCACTTATACACAAAGTGAGAGACTGATACAGATATTTACATATTTAAACATTACTCACTAAGCCATGTATTCACTATGATACACTTAATCAGTCAGTTACACAATCAATTTTTCAAAAACAAATCATCCATTTAGACACTTATATACCCATTTATTCTTCCATCGACCTTGAGATATACATATATAAAACATATTTAATTTTCAGAAAAACACACATTCACTGGATGATGTCATCAGTGATGTCATCAGTGATGTCATTTGAGATGTCATCAGTGATGTCATGAGTGATTTCACTGACCATGTCATGAGTGATGTAATATGTGACGTCATCAGCAGTGCATTGCGGGCGCGCGAGTTATAGTTAGCTGAACTAACTATAACGGGGGAATTTCAATGGTTTTGTACAAGTGAAAAGTCCAGCTAACTATAACACCCCTGAAACCTATGGTTTTTTCAGTGAATATATATATATATATATTACCTACTGGCGGTCGCCAGTAGGTAGTTATAGTTAGGACCTATTATCCATAGGAAATTTGTAACATTCATTTTCCAATAACTTTTGGCACCGGATGACGAATCTTCGTGAAATTTTCAAAACCGGTGGGGCGCCCCTGTCAGCTCCTGAAAGTCTGGGGGTGATTCGTCAAGCGGGGGCCGAGAAACAAGGCGGGTCTCAAAACACATTTTCTCCATGTTATTTCCCCCAGGAAATTTTGGAACAGGCTACAGCCCGAACTGCTGAATGGAATTATACCAAATTTTGCAAAAAGGTAGCCCTTGGTTCAGAAAGAGACCTTTTTTTAAATGGTGTAAATCCGTTCAGTAATTCCTGAGAAATTCAAAAAATAGAGGTCAAAAAATCAATTTCCCATAGGAAACTTTAGACACAGTTATAGCAAAAACAGCTGAACGGAATTACACCAAATTTGGCAAAAAGGTACTGCTTGACTCAGAAAGCGACCTTTTAAAAAAATGGTGTAAATCCGTTCAGTAGTTTTTGAGAAATTAAGAAATAAAGATAGTGATATCTATGGCCGCGGTGGATCTGCGCACCCTCCCGATCATGAGCTTCATGCTAATTGGCTGTCAACACTCCAAACCAGGAAGTGTTAGCAGCCATCTTGAGCCTTGGTAGAACCGAGGCACAAGAAAACAGAAAAACAAATGCGCGGAAAAGGGGGCAGGGTAGAAACACCCTGACCCCCTAGGCGTGCTCAGGGGGTCCCAGGAGGACCCCCAGGGCCCAAAAGAGCATTTTTTGAAAAAATGTATTTGCGGGATGCGCGGAGGATCCGCGGATCCGGCCGAAACTAAAAAAAACGAAGCACGGACTCCCGTGCTTCATGTTAATAAAGCCCCCGGGTGGGCCAGGTCCTGGGGGCAGTTGAAAAAAAGTGTGGGGGGCTCCCAATTCCCCCCACACTTGCCCCGGGGACCGCCACCTCCATGGGGCTTGAGGAAATAGGGGCGGGGGGCTAGCGGCCCCCCGCAGCCCCGGGGACTGCCACCCCCTAGGGCAAATTTTTAAATGTGTGTGGCTTTCATTAATTGTAAGCGGTGGGCACAAGGCCCCCCGAAGCCCCGGGGACTGCCACCCCGGGACTTTTTTCCTCAATAAAATTAATCTGTGTGGGGGGGCTTGAGCCCCCCACACGCCCCGGGGACCGCCACCTCCCCGGGGCACTAATTATTCAAAATAGGGGGTCCGTTATGGACCCCAGAGCCCCGGGGACCACCACCCCCGGGGCTTTGCATTGAGTGAGAGGGGGGCCGCACGGCCCCCCTCCTGGAGCCAATGATGGCCCTGGGGACCGCCACCCCCCAGGGCCGGCTCCTGCAGTGTCCCGGGGTACCCACCCCGGGACACTGCTGTTTGCAATGACAGGACAGGAGCCTCGCGGCTCCCGCCCTGTCATTGCAAACTCTGCTTTGCTTTATTGACGCAAGAGCAGGGAAACCTGCTCTCGCTTCAATTAGGCAAAGCAGAATTGCTTTTCCATAAGGGGAGCTGCATGTCAGAAAGTTTTTGTTCGAGTGAAATGTCCAGCTAACTTTAACACCCCTAAAACCTATTGTTTTTCAGTGAATTTCTAAGGTTTTTTAAATGCTAATTCCTAACTATATCAGGCCTGAAACCTATGGTTTTGTCAGTGGTTAGTTCCATCGTCCCACTAAAGGAGCAAACAGTTATCAATCTGTCGGATAGGAACTTGACAGACACCGAATTGGGTATTTTACAACTAGGACTTACCTTTTGCCCCACACCAGCATTTGATTATACGCAGACACGTATTGACATTTATAAATTCATCAGAAAGGTAAAATTGATGAAATTACATCTCCTACATCCCAAAAAGAGCTTGTCACCAACTACAGAAATGGAGGCTCATGATGATTTAACAGGAGCTGATCTTTCAACTATTTTGTTACTTCATGAGTTAGAGGATGAACAAGAAGATATTACCATAACTCAGAGATTGGAAGAAAGTGGCATCCCACAAAAAGCATGCAAAAGTAATCTTCAATTTAAATCTAAAACGATACCAAGGACAGCATATGATGCGATTGATACTTTCCAGGATATGGTTGTCGAAGAATTAAAAAATCTTCAAAAAAAGAAATTTAATGCCAAAAGAAGGAATTTAACGAATTAACGAAACAACAATGGGAAACAATTGAGGAATTAAAAAGAGATGAATCAATCATCATAAAGCCCTCTGACAAAGGGGGGAATGTAGTAATCCTCAAGAAAACACAGTATGAAGACGAAGCATTATCTCAATTAAAGGAGTTGGAGCACTATATTCCAATCAACAAACAACAGTATACCAAGAGTATTTCGGACTTCCATGATCTTATCACAAAATGGAGGGACGAAGGAAGTCTAGATCAGAATGATTGGAACTTCTTGAGATGTGAACACCCTGAACTGGCAACTTTCTATCACTTACCGAAAGTGCATAAAAGCAAAACTTGGCCTCCTGGACGACCAATCGTATCATCTAAGAACAGTCCCTTGGAGAATACCTCAATTTACATCGATTGCTTTATTTCTCCGATGGTGAGGGATTTAACATCATACTTACGTGACACTAAGGATTTTTTGCGCATCATACAAGGAATAACATGGGAACCTGGTATGCTATTGATAACTTTGGACATTGTTAGCTTGTACACATCCATCAATCATACTAAGGGCTTAGAGGCAATAAGCTTCTTTCTGGGAAGGAGACCACTAAAATATCGAAAGCATAATGAAATGCTGATGGAACTGACGGAATTTTGCTTAACAAATAACATTTTCACATTTTCTGAAGAACTCTATTTGCAGAAACAAGGTACGGCGATGGGGACGTGCTTCGCCCCCAGTTACGCGAACTTGTTCGTGGGCTGGTGGGAGGAGCACATTGCCTGGACCGGTACCAATGCGAAATGGATGGACAACATCGCTCTGTGGACTCGGTACATTGATGATTTGTTCGTCCTGTGGCGTGGTCCACAGAGCGATGCAGAAGAGTTTATCAAAGCTCTAAATGTTAATGATCAGAACCTGCAATTCACGAGCTGCATCAGTAATAAGGAGGTGGTATACCTTGATCTCAGAGTGTACATCGAAGGGAACAATATAGAAACCGCCCTTTATCGAAAACCTACAGCAGGAAACACGATCCTGCATGCAGGAAGTTGTCATCCGAGAAGTTTAGTTAACAACATACCCCTTGGGGAGTTTCTGAGAATGAAACGGAATTGTTCCAAGACCCCAGAATTTAGCAAAGCGATCAGCCAGGCCAAAGTGAGATTTCAGAAAAGAGGGTATTGCAAGGGGATTTTGAATAAAACCGAGTTCCATTGCAATTCCATTGAAAGAAACGTCTTACTGGTGGATAAGACAAAAAGTAAAGACGATAAAATCAGGATTATCACCAATTTCACTGAGAAATCACCAGAGGTATTCCAAATTCTCAGAAGAAACTGGAGGATATTAAAATCTGACACCATAGTGGGTAAAGTGCTAACTGATAATCCCCTAGTAACATACAGGAAAGGAAATTCCCTCAAAGACCATTTGGTCCAAAGTCACTATGTGTCCAAGAAGAAGAAACCCATACCTGTTAAGGGTTTCTTTCCTTGCATGAAATGCAAAGCTTGTAAAAATAGCCACAAAGTGAAAGATTATACAATACCAGGCAAAACAGGGAGAACCCCGATTTCCAAGCTTTTAAACTGCAACTCAGATCATACAGTTTACTGTTTGGTGTGTCCATGCGGGAAACAATATGTGGGAAGTACGATACATCCCACAAAAAAAAGAATTTTGGAACACCTAAGGGCAATCAATAATAAGGACCATAATTATCCTGTTGCCGGTCATTTTGAAATGGAACACCAAAGTAACAGCAATCTTCTCAGGTTCTTCTGCCTAGACCAGATTGCAAAATCTGAAAGGGGAGGAGACCAGGTGAAGAAATTACGTATTTTAGAATCGAAATATATCATCAAGTTGCAAACTAAAATACCTAAAGGACTTCATAATTGAGGAATAGTAATCACAATGAAATGTAAATAAGTGATATTCAATACATATATGATATATCCAAGAAATGATTTCATGACATGAATGAAATGTAATGATCGTTTAAAGATGGCCGCTGCAATAATGATACCTGTGTCTGCATTACATTACCTTCTTCTATGTTAATTTAAAAAAGAATCATTATCTATTTCCATGAATTGTATGAAAACTTTATTTAAAAAAGTTCATTATGAAACTGTCGAATAGAAACTGACGAAGGCGGTCACGCCGAAACGTGTTTGTCTACTCGTATGCAGTCGAGACGAAAATAAATTGAAACTGGCTTACTAAACGCTGATGGCTTTGAGTGCGCTCTATTGAAAGAGGTTCCTGGAAAGTAAGAACCTGAGTTGGGAATATATATATATATATATATATATATATATATATATATATATATATATATATATATATATATACATATATATATATATATATATGCACTATGCATATATATTTTGCAACTTATATAGGCAGGTATTGCAGAGATTTTTCTCTCATTTGTGAATTATATGTAACTGCACATTTTGTGTTAAAGTGCCACTGCTATTTAGTGTTGTATATCTTACCATACTCTTGGACATACCTGTTTTAAGCACACTTCGTAGAATGTGTTGCTGCTGTAATGGTACCAACGTGAGTTTAGAGAAGAATCAGTTCGCTTCTCCCGAGGGGACGCCTAATAGGTATAGGTATTTTTTCTATAATGTACAGTACATTATGGAATAAATATACTAGTAAGGATCCTGATTTGCGATGGCCTTTACATGGGTCATTTGATCTTAAAAAGTATGTGTAACAATGTATGTTTAAATGTAAAAGTAGACAAGACATGTTTGACTGTGTACGAATGTGGGAGAAAGAAGCGCGTGAGAGAGTGAGAAGGGAGCACGCTTTGATAGAAAAAGAACAACGCAAAAGCATTCACGAGAAAGCACTGGAACTTAAAAATAAAGAAATGCAGGATATAAAGGAGAGGGAGAATAGGGAGCGCCATTTGCAGGTAAATGTCCAATACTCTGTTTAGCGACCCCTCTACCCCCTCCTTAATAAACCACAGGATGATTCAATTCTGTTGAATCAACTTCCACCCCCATATCCTTTTCCTTCTGCTCCTACTAACTCTGATGGTGATGATCCTTCAAGGGATCAGGATAAGTTAGGATCTGATTCTGCATGAGAGACTCGCTCTATGTTGACCGCTGAGCGTGCGGCTGAACTTAGATCTGCTGCCCGTTAAGTTGCTCATAATACTGTTTCTGCTCCCGAAATTTGACAGGATGTAGAAAATGGCAAGACAGGGAGCAAGTATATTTTTCGGAAGTATTTGCCATAGACGTAATTGAACGGTTTAGGAAACAATCCACAGAGTTAGAGCCTGATGATATAGCAACAGATTGTAAGCAGTTGCGTGATGGTCTTTTTCTCTCCTCTCTGGTGGCTGACTTAATTAGACGTTTGGTTAAACTGCGTGCTGAGACACTCCGTTTGCGAGAAGACCAAAAGGCAGCTGCTGCAACTGCACAAACACTTCAGACTACCATGATGCAGTCTGAAGCTTCAAGGACAGATAAGAATGTTGTAGTTCATGCGAAACCCATGCGAGAAGCCGCTCCTTTGTATGTTCCTCCTAAGGGTGCGGGGACAAGTGATGAAAAAGATTCCACTGATGTGAAGGGTTACTTTATAACTGGGTTTATACTCCATGGATTCGAGCAGATGTCATGGCTCTTAAAGCTGCTTTGCTCGATCCGTGCAAAAATCCAGCTGCTTTTTAGGAGGAAGTTAAAGGAGCTACATAGTTCTTGTATCATGACCTTAGCTGATATTGACATGTTTTTTGGGCTTATTTTACCCCCTGATATATGGAGAACTATTCGTAGAGTCAATGACCACGCAACTCTTGGGGATGTTTGGAAGGAGCTAGAAAAGATTGATGCGGAAAGGGAACCTGCGCAGAAACCACACAAACTGATTTTAGATCTTCCAAAAGCCATCGTAGTTAAATTGAAAACCCTCATTCCACCTAAAAAGATAGATTGGACTGTTTTAGCATCCTGTAAGCAAAAGGCAGATGAATCGGTCTCCGATTTCTTTACACGTTTTTAGGAGGCATTCCACGACTTTAGTGGCCAGTCATTGACAGATGACATGGGCAGGCATCTGTTTGTTGACAAATTTGTCGTGAACATGTTGCCAGGAATAGCTAGTCGCCTAAAGTCCAGCGAAAGTTTGTGGACTACGTCCTCTCCTGTTTCTCTCCTGACTATGGCTCAGTATTACGAACAGCAGGAATTAGAAGCTAAGGGTAATGAGGATAGGAAAAACAAGGAGCTGAAAACAAAGGTTATGATTGCTCAGGTTTATGGTCCCTCTTATGATAATAGTGGACGAGGCGGCCGTTCAATGTACCGCCCTGGTGTACCCCCTTTTTCCTGAGTTACTTTGTCTGACGATCAGTGCGCTTATTGTAGGAAGACTGGGCATTGGGCTTATGAATGTCCTCATCGGCGTCCTTTACAGTATCAGCGTGGTCAGGGACAAATGAGAGGCCGCCCAGGGACCCCAGGACATAGGGGAGGTATGGATGATCGTGCTAGATTTGAGGCTGGTGGGTGTACTCCGACTCCTTCAAATACGTTTGATAGGCGTAATCAATATCAAATATCTGACTATTTGAATCCGGACTTGCAGGGCGCAGCTTATGCATAGGACTGCCTAGGATGGGGCTAGGAATCAGTTGAAGTCCCAGTAGATCAGAAGGGTCCCTATGTCCACACACATGTCTTGGGTTCTATTGATCGGTTTCTGGTTGATACTGGAGCTACTTGTAGCGCCTTGTCTAAACAATTGTTTCCAAGGGCTCCCCTGTCTGGCTTAACCATTACATCAATAGGTTTCGATGGGACACCTTCCCTTAGCCCACTGTCAACCACTTGCATTTAATGTTGATAAATTCACTGCTCCATGTCCATTTCTGCTTTCCCCTAACACACCGGACAATATTGTGGGTCTTGATATGCTTAAGTATTTTAGGGCTACGATACGTTGTTTCCCAGAAGGTGTGCGTGTTATTTTGAATGATAACTATCCAGTGATTGAGAAAACCTGTCTTATTAGAGAGGATATAGCATTGGCTTCACTCCCTAGTACTTTGTGGGCCACTTCGGACACTGAGTTAGGGCAAATGGTTATTCCACCAGTGCATATTAGTGTCAAGGAGGGTGCTTTGTTGCCACGATTTCCTCAATACAAATTCCTCAAGAAGGTAAAGAAGCACTTGTACGCATTGTTCATGATCTGATTGATGTGGGAGTTGTGGAAGAAGTCCCTTACGATGTTTGCAATAGTCCTATTCTGCCTATCTTGAAGAAAGAGACTGATACTAAGATTTACAGGTTCATCATTGATTTACGAGAGGTTAACAAGATTGTAGTACCACAATACCCGGTGGTTTCTGATATTACGACACTCCTTACCATGGTTCCTCCAACAGCGACCACCTTTTCCGTGGTCGATTTAAAGAACGCTTTCTTTTCAATTCCTATTCATCCTGACAGCCGATATTTGTTCGGTTTCACTTTGAATAATTGATCGTACAAATTCTGTAGAGTTCTCCAGGGATACACAGAGAGTCCTAGTATTTACAGCCAAGCATTGAAAAGACAGCTTGATTCTTTCCCCTTGCCCACGGGCATGGCTCTCATACAATATGTCGATGACATCTTGTTGGCAGTTGATACGCTTGAACAGTGTGAAGAAGGTACACTGTCTTTGCTTTCATTTCTTGCATCACAGCATCATAAAGTATCACGAAAGAGTTGCAGAATTGTAGACTGAAGGTGACTAATTTAGGTCACCTTCTGTCTAAGGAGGGACGTGCACTCACACCAGATCGCATTCAAGCTATTTTAGACACACCAGTGCCCTGTACTCTGAAAGATGTCCGTGCATTCATTGGTCTTACTTCTTTTTGTAGGCAATGGATATTAGGGTTTTCACATATTGTTAAACCCCTGTTGGCTCTTTTGACTAAAGATATTCCAATGCCCCTTCCATGGACGACTGAATGCTAGAATGCTTTCCAACAATTGCAACAAGCCCTTTGTTCTGCACCAGTATTAGGCACTCCAGATTACACCAAGGCTTTTACACTCTATGTACACAAAAGAGATGGTTGTGCACTTTCAGTGTTAGTACAGACACACGGAGATAAGCAGCGTCCTTGTGCATATTTTTCAGCTGTTCTCGATCCAATTGCCAGTGAATTGCCTGGGTGTTGCCGCTCTGTTGCAGCGGCAGCTGTGTCTATACGTCTATAGAGTGAAGGGATAGTTTTGTCACACAGACTATTGATGTTAGTACCCCATGCAGTTGACGCCCTTCTGAACCAAACTAAAACGCAGCACTTAAATAGTGCTCGATTGACAGGATATGAATTAACACTCTTGGCCCCTCATATCACTTTAAAAAGGTGTTCAACCTTAAATCCAGCTACTTTGTTGCCGTACCCAGTGACTCAGTCTCCGCCACAAGAGTCTCATGATTGTATATTCCCTACTGAGGAACAGACAAAGGGTTGTGTTGATTTGCAAGACACGCCCCTTTCAAGTGTTGATGGGGAACTATGGGTTGGTGGGTCCTGTTTGAAGTTACCAGATGGTACAACGTCGGCTGCATATGCAATTACAACACTTCAGACAGTAGTTGAGACAGCTCGTATTCCATAGAAGCCAGTTCAGGCAGCTGAGCTAATAGCTTTGACACGAGCGTGTGAACTTAGTACTGACTTGTCTGCGAACATTTATACAGATAGCCGCTATGCTTTCGGAGTGGCTCATGATTTTGGGCTACTCTGGAAGGAGAGGGGCTTTTTTACATCCCACTGGATGCAAATAATGCATGGAGAATTAGTACATAACCTCTTGACTGCTTTAACATACCCGAAGAGAATAGCAATTGTTAAATGTAGCGCATTTAAGATAGGACAAGGCAATGCTTTTGCAGACCACACAGCTGGTGAAACTGCCATGCAGCGAAGCACCACGTCTATGTATGTAGTAAAGTCACAGGCTGAACTCTGGCATGATACCAGACAGGGAGTGCTAGATATGCAGAGATCTGCTTCTGCAGAAGAAATTGAGCAATGGTCTAAGGAGGGAACATTGGACGATGAGGGCTGTTGGAGGAATAAAGAGATGAGCAAGTGGAGATTGCCTACAGCCTATTTACAACCTATGATTCATATGGCACATGGGCTGGCACATGTTGGAGCCTCCTCGATAACGAAATTGCTCACGCAAGTTTGGGTGCATCCAGAAATTGCCGGCACAGCTAAAAAGACGGTGCAGTCTTGTGTGATTTGACTTCAGCATAATCCTGGTAAAGGGATACGAACTCCTACAGGAGGGTTTGCTACACCGACCGCACCTTTTGAAGTTTTGCAAATGGATTACATCCAGCTTGAGCGCTGTAACAACTACGTTTTGTTAGTGGTATGTGCCTTCAGTAAATGGATTTAGGCATACCCTACGAAGGACAATACAGCTCTCACTACAGCAAAGGTGCTTTTGAAGGAATTCTTCCCTAGATTTAGTGTTTGTAAACTTTTGTGGAGTGAGAATGGACCCCATTTTATTGGGCAAGTTGTCGAGTATGTCCTGAAGGGATTAGGGATCAAGCAGAAATTTCATGCTGCTTTCCATCCACTATCAGCAGGGCTAGTGGAAAGGTATAACTCCACACTTAAATTGAAACTGGCTAAAATTCAGGCTTCCACGTCTTTGAAATGGCCTGATGCACTACCCTTAGCACTGTTGTCCATTAGATCAGTACCACATTCGCGATCTGGTCTTACACCATATGAGGTGGTATTCGGAAGGCCTATGAACATTTGGGGAATTCCTAAACCACGTCCCATACATGATGTACCATGTGTATTGATAAGTGACTACCTATCACAGTTGACTGACAGGTTGATTTCATTCATCAACAGGTTCGAGAAGCTCTTCGTGATAGGTCTGCAGGTGAAGGCCATGGACTTCGGCCTGGAGACCAGGTGATGAGTCGATCATTCCAGAGGTCGAACAGCTTGGAGCCGAGGTGGCGCGGCCCGGAGCAGGTGCTCCTTTCGACGAGAACAGCGGTTTGAGTGATGAACAGGAGGAACTGGGTGCACTCCACCCACTGCAAGAAAGTGGCATCTACCTTGGTGGATCCTGCTGCCTTGATCGACCATCGGGACATCCTGGATACAGAGAGAGGCCAAGCCATATCACCTGATGAACTTAAGGAAGTCTTCCCGGACCACACGATCCCTGGTGTATCCCGATACCAACTGAGACCCCGGAAAGAACCTTCATTGTTGTAAAAGACTGGTTGAGCTACCGTCCTGGGTTTGTGAAAAGGAGCTGATGTGGCAAGGGGGGGATCAGTCCTACATAGTGACACCCGTCTTGACCCTCAGTGAACAAATCAATGGCTGCCCAGGACTTTAGAGCTCCAACGATTATTTCAGCGATGAAGTGATTATGCCTGTGGAGAAATCAATTGCTGTGAGGATGTGTAATAAGAAAGCAATGTGCATTGCAGGATTTGTTGTCACTGTGGTTGCTATGGCAGTGATAACTTGGGTTGTAGAGGAAGTGGCTCCTGCTTGACAACTGTTGATTGCCACTACTCCAATACCAGCTGAACACCATTACTTTACTCTTCCATATCATAAGCTGAAGCATAGACATAGACAATCTTATCTGAACAACATGTTCATCCAGATGTTACGCCACATCCACAATGCTACAAACACTACTGAATGTTGGGTGTGTGGGATGATACCTGCTCACCAGAAGAAAGGAGGAACACCTTTCATTCCTCTTCCATTCTCCCTTAATGGTTCTTGTCAAGCCTGGTTTGCCCTTTTAATCGCTTCTCAAAATGCTAACATTACTAGTATGGCTGTAGGAAGAATAAATTATCATCCCAATAAAGTGTGTTACCCAGCTGAAGATGGCAAACCACAAGCTAAAGGAACTAAATGGGAGTGGGAGGAGTACCGACCTGTAAATGTTTCTACGCCTTATGTTTTCCCAAATATGCGAACTGCCAAGGGTAATGGACCATTTGTAATATCCGTTACTAGAGCCCGAGCAGACTTGTGTATAAGCAGTGTTGGGAGAATCCCAGTAGGAAGAAGTGAATGTACTCTGGTTTTGACTATTGAAGGTGTCAACAATAGTAGTTTCATGTCCTCACATAACACCTACTTTGTCTGCGGTAACAAGGGATACTACCATCTACCTGTTGGATGGTCCAGAGTATGCTACGTGTCCTTTTTGTTACCTCCTGTGTTTTTGGCACCAGCGTCATATCACAAAGACTATCGACTGTTTAATGATATCTCTAAGAACAGATATCAGAGGACAATAAGCAATGAGGAGGTGGACCGAAACTGATACTGCATTACAGCAATATGTCGATTTCAATTTGGGACTGTTCTACTTTGTCGGTGCTGCTCTAAACAGCAGGAAAATAAGACGGTTGACTCGTGTTGTGGAAGCTGACAGCCATGGCACTTGGGAACATTACAGAGGAACTACAAACTACACAAAATTGCTGCTGAAATCCATCCAGATACTGGCACATGGACTTTCGCCAGTTGGTTCTGGACGCTCCTTGCTACCTGGGGCTGGAAGTTATTAACTGTCCTGTGTGTAATATTTATAATTTTATTGACATGTTGCTTCTGTATACAATGTGGTCCAATGCTTTGCTCCACCTGTATTACTGCCTGTATACCCTCTAAACGTAATGTTAGACAAATTAATACCCAGAAAATTTTAGATAAGAAAATTAGTAATATGATGCAAATTAGTGTACAAGATGTATACAAGGACTATCCTAGATCATAAATGTCTTCAGCTAATGCTAAAAGGGTCGTCTGCGGAAAAGTGAAATTGATTAGTGCTAGCATTTAGCTGAAGCCATCTTATTTCCGGCAGCCATTTTGTCTGCCATGTGCTCACCATGTGCTGTTTCCTTCTTCACTGTTGTTTACCCTTGTGCTCTGTTTAAAGGACTGGCTATAGTTAGACTCTGCTACTCTGCACATGCGCAGAGGAATCTGTAACTGTGCATACATCTGTTTTTAATCTGTAACTGTCAGGTTGTTTCTACCGGAGTCAGCAACTGCTAGCTTCTCCTTTACTGTTGAATGTGCATTTCTGTATGACCATCTGTGTATGTAATTCTACTATGTGTGCTTGTACCACCCTCTTTTGAGCCCCTGTGTGGGTATAAAAGACCCATGGTTCTTCTACTCCTTGTGCTACTTCATACACTACCGAAGGGTGTCGTGTGAATGTAGTTCCACCTCATGAGGTTTAATAAATGTTTCCTTTAACCTTTCAGCTTCCGTGTCAACTTCTATTTACTTGCCTGAGGACTTGCTTGCAGAGAAGGGCGAACCCCTAGCACTGGTAGGACTGGCTGAGGCCCACTCCTACACTCCTTGCTGACTTCACGTGTGAAGACCTCAAAAGGAAGTGGCATCTCTGTCAGGCATTTAACTAGGCCCCATCGGTCCATCTCAATGATCATGCCTTTCACAGTAGCATCTCCTTTTTGCATGACATATTCATTGATTGGTCTGTACTGCTCAGACAGACACTCAAGCATGTAATAAGTTCAGTTCCAACGTTTTGGCACCGCCTGGATGAGTGCTTTAACTGACATTTTATTATCACGTTGAATGATCCTCAGCTACTTTCGGGCTTTAAAACAATGGCTGAAATGTGTACAGATTCTTCTGCAGGCGGTCAGTAAGTTGCTGACTCAGTCTTCTTTTTTCAGAAAGTCTTGAACAATGATGTTAATGCAATGCGCCAAACACAGGACCCTGAAATAGCCACCGTCGCCCATGGGCTTAACTATATTACTGCTGTTGTCCGTGGCAACAAAACCAATGTTAAGCCCTCTTGGTCGGAGCCATTCAAATACCTTGCTGTCAAAGTTTTCCAAAAATGTTTGCAGCAGTATGAGATTTCTCCATTGCAAACATGGTTACAGTTGCATGTTACCGAGCAGCATTACAAATCGCAGCAGTGTTAACTCTACTCCCCAAAAAAGAACTCCAGGGTGCAGTGATGCACATCTAGTCAGTGGCTTAGCAACTGGCCTACATTTCTGTTGTTAGGTGGACAGTGTGAAGAGCACTCTGCTGCAAAGCTTGTCCAAGCAATTCAAGCACGTTGTGATGTAGTACTGGAACAGCAATTCTGGCGAAATGGGGCCAGCCGGCAACCTGCCATTTTGGGCAGATGGCTGCCACAAATTCAAGAAAACCCACCCCTTTCACAAAAAAAAAGGAAGGAGGTCCAGCGCTAACATTTTAGCCAGCTTCACATTGTACAAACGTGCCGTTGGGTGGTTGCGTTCATACTGCCCCTCCGACCTAAAAATGCTGAGAATGGTAGCCTGGATTTTTGTCTTTTCTGCTGTCACTGATGCAGGTGACTTCTTGACGCCACATGTTAGGCTCAACACCCCCCCCCCCCCCAGTGCCTTGAGACCATCACAGGGGAGTAGCGTGCTTTAAAAAACCCTGATTGATTGATTGACATTTTTTCGTTGCAGTATTCTCTTGCCTTGGACCCCTTGGTGTCTCAGCCTGACTCTTGTGCCATTGCGATGTTACTGATGATGATGTGGGCAGAACCACTGCCCTGCTGGGGACACGGCTGCTCTGTGTAACAGAAAAAATGTCTCCCTCTTGTTCACCTTCCGCCATGATCAGATCTTCTTCTTCATCCCCTCCACCAACAACAAGTGCAGTTTTTTGGCCACTAATGTGCACCTCCCACTAGATCAAGTGGTGTTTTCTCGGGTGGGTTGTTTGGCCTCAGGTACCATAGTTTGCACCAAGCTTACCATAACTAACACCTTGTCCACAAATGGAGCATATAGCAATGTTCACCTCCTTCCTGCTAACCGAAAAGAAGTTCAAAACTGCGGAGGTCAACTTTCTGGCGCTGCTGGTGCCACTTTCAATGTCAGATTGACTGGTAGATGGGCATGAAGTTTGACTCTCTGCAGTACCTACTTCTACTGAGGTGATTGTGGTGGATGTAGGTCGCTGCTGGCGAAATATGGAAGCTGGAGGTGGTGTTGGTGGTATCTTCTGTTTTGGTGGTATCCGCGCCACATCCCTCACAGCAATTTGGGATGGTGTAATGTCGGTCTCCGCTAGGGCGGACTAATGTCCATAGTGACTGGCTCGTCATCATCCTCCTCTTCTACATCTACCTCCATAAATCTAAGGCTTTACAGAACCTTCCTTTTCCCTACCCTTGACGCTTGGGCGTGGCCTGTCTCCAACTCAGACTGAGGCGGGATCCAAGTGGTGTCTAGATCATCAGAAGGGGGTCTTGGAGGAGAAGTTGATTGACTAACCCTCCTTTTCCTTGCTGGGAATCTGGAATGTAATGGATCTTCTGAAAGAGTGGCTTGCTCTTCTTCTTTCTCTGCAGGAAGCTTGAACTCCTGAACTGCCTCTACTTTGGGAGGAACAGCTACTATTGGTGGTGGTTGCGGCTGTTGTTGCCCACTTATCTGAGTTTCCTGCATTGGTTGGGTACTACTGTGAAATAACGATAAGTCAATTTCAACATCACTGCTCGTCAGCATTGGACTTGTAATTAGAGTGGCTGCCTCTGTGACAGACCTGGGTTTGGGGCTAGGTTGGTGGGGTGGGTCCACTGATGCGGGGTTCTGCTACCAGCTTGCTCCCTGGACACCGTTGCTGCAGGGTCAATTTTTTGTTTCCCAAGAAAAGTCTTGGGTGACATACTGGTCTTTGTCAGTGCCAGTGCCTTCTTCTCACTGGAAACTTTCTTGGTACCGGACCTGGTACCTTTTTCTGGAGCCATCTTGAAGATGTCAGCAGCACACAGTGGCGCAAGTTGAAGAGATGTTTGTGGTCACCCGTCACATAACATTGTGTGCAGCAGGACTTCTGCAGTACAATGAGTGATGTCATCTCCTCCTCTTTTGTGCAGCTAAAAGCAAAGAAGCAAGAAGAACACCAGTGAAATATGGCATTCATTGTTGTCGTTCAAGTACTACTAGTACAAACAAGCAAATATAATATATATATATATATTTTTTTTTTAAGTTTCAAAACCTTTATTCAGCATGAACATGGAATACACAGCCCCATGCCTACAACCATCCCGTGGCCGGCGGCTTGATACGATAATGAAAGTGAATGTTTAACACAGCTGCCTGCCTACAACCCTCCAGGGGCCGGCTGCGGCACAAGAACGAAGGATAAGCAGCATGCCAGTATGAGCGACCACAACCCATCAGCCACTGAATATTGTACATTTAATGATTTTTCCACAGTAGTATGCACCAATTGTAGCGAGGCGCCCCTCAGTCGCGTGCAATGACCATCCCAACTCACATCCCAGTGCGGTACCTGGTCGAGGGACAGAGGGAGACCACCCACGATGAAGCCCCAGCAAAAATAAGGGAGGACACCAATCTCCACCCATGCCGACCAACCCCCGTCTCCGTCCCTTTAGGTGGGTCACTACTGTATAAGTAGCGTCTTGGAAGGTTAAGGGTTAAACGGGCAGGAAAGTTTGTTATGTCTGTGGGTGTGACAACAGATACGTCCGTAGGGGATGTATGACGTTACAACGCATGCTTTTACAACGCATGCTGTTACAACGAATTTTCTACAACGCAAATGCTGTGACAACGCAAGTCTTTACAACGCAAGTCTTTACATCGACTTGCAGTAGATGGCGTGCTAACATTAAAAAAGGGTAATTTACTATTCTAACTCCAGTCCACGTTGCAGTAGGGAAGGTGTTTGGATAGTAAACTACACTATTTTTAATGTTAGCACGCCATCTAGTGCAAGTCGATGTAAAGACTTGCGTTGTAATGGCATGCGTTGTCACAGCATTTGCGTTGTAATAGTTTCGTTGTAATGGTAGTGCGTTGTAAAAGTTGCGTTGTAAAGGTTGTTCCCCGTCTGTAGGGGACCCCAGATGTCAGTTGGCCTAGCTGCAGAAGGCAGGAGTTCTGCATATCGAAGCAAAGTATCCTGACAGTGTACCATGTCTCTGATCCAATCCTTAAATTTGGGAGCTCTGCTCCGTCCCCATCTACAGGCTATCAGTCGTTTCGCTATGAGAAGAGCGATTCTGGCAAATCTGCGGACCGTTTTTTTAATAGTTTTTGTATGGCCCAGGAGTGCCTGCGTCGGAGAGGGTGCCAGCGGGACATCTATCATTTCCGAAAGGCCGGAATACACTTGTTGCCAATAGTCGGCTATTTCCCTGCATCCCCACGTCATGTGGAGGAAGTCTGAAGCCGGAGCGCGGCATCGCCAGCAAAGATCATCCTCCCGAAGGCCCGTCCTATACATGTGCGCTGGAGTACAATAGAGCCTATGTAGGAACCTATAATGAATCACCCTGAACCTGCTGCTGGAGGAGATTTGTTCCGTTTGTAAGCAGCAATAGCTCCAGAGGTCATCAGCAATGGGCAGTCCTAGTTCTTCATCCCATTTGGTACGTGCCCTGCAAGGCAAGGAGTCTGGTGTAGTGCGTAGAGAGTGATATAGGGTAGAGACCGCGTGCGCAGGAGTGGTAGCCTTAAGTAACTGATGCAAGGGTTCCAGCGTGGGTGGCTCACTAGGAAATTCCCCCGTCAATGCTCGAATACCACTACGAAGCCTGATATATAGGAATGTGTCCATGAAAGTGGGTGCAAGGCTAGTGAACATGTGCGATTGGGAACGGAATTGTCCGTCATGATAGAGGTCCCCCCATGTTGTAATGTGGAATTTGGCCATAAAGTTTTTAAACAGTTGTTCCTGTAAAATGGGCAACCTGGGATGGTATGCTAGGGGAAGCAATGGAGAATAAAGCATCGGTGCGTGGGTTATCCTCGCAATATATTGCCACGCCAGAATGGAGCTTGAAATCGTGGTGCGGTGAGCCGTACGCGTCTCTGGTGTACTGAGTATTGCTCCCTCCAGTGGGATAGGCGCCACCAGCCAGTGTTCCACAGCCGTCTGTGGCAGGAAGGGAGTGGGGCGAATCCAGTGATGAATGTAGTGGGCCTGCGCACTATGAAAGTACATTTCAAAGTCCGGCAGGTCGAACCCTCACTGCGCGAACGGACGAGTCAACACCTCCCAACGAAGACGCGGCTTCTTTCCTCCCCAGACCAGACGAATAAGCTCAGACCTCAGAAGTTGAAAGAAGGACTTGCCTGGGTAATAGGGAATATTCATGAACAGGTACAGGAGTTTCAGAAGAACCACCATCTTGATTAGGGATGAGCGGCCTGCAAAAGAGAGGGGCAGCGTGATCCATCTGGACACGCAGGCCTGGATATGGTCAAACGTACGTCCATAGTTCATCCGCATTAGCTCTTCTCGGTCATGGGAAAGAAGTATGCCCAGATAGCGAACCTCATCCACTTCCCATCGTAGGGGGTAGTCCAGAGGAAACGGTCGAGCGGCCGAAGTCAGCGGAAAGATAGTGGATTTTCCCCAGTTGATATGGATGCCAGACATACCCGCAAAGCGAATAAACTCCCGGAGGATAGGATTGAGGTTGGCAACGGGATCACGGTTGTATAGCGTGATGTCATCCGCGTATAGGGAGATGAGGACCTCTCGCTGAAGACAACGCAGAGCCTTGTCTCGGTGATGTTGACGAAGCCGGGCCGCCAGGGGTTCCATCGCCACCGCAAACAGTAGCGGAGATAGGAGGCATCCCTGACGGGTACCCCGCGACACCACAAAGGCGTCCGATATCCTCCCATTCAACCCCACCCTGGCGACCGGCCGGTCATACAGGATATCAATCCAGCGCGTGAAACCCAGAGGCATTCCCATATTGCGCAAAATACAGTGAAGATAGTCCCATTCCAGGGAGTCAAAGGCCTTGGTGGCGTCTAAAAAGACCGCCACCAATGGCAAATCCGGAACCACGTTATGCATAATGGAAAAAAGCGTCCGAGATTATTGGAAGTGGCCCTGCCAGGGACAAATCCTGCTTGATCCGACAACACCAGGCCTCCTAGTAACAACTGCAAACGGTTAGCTAGTATTTTAGTCAGGATTTTGGCGTCACAGTTAATTAACGAGAGAGGGCGGTACGAGTCGCAATATTGAGGTGGCTTCCCAGGCTTTAATAAGGAGGTAATCAGAGCCTCCTGCATAGACGGAGGAAGCGTGCCCGACTCATGCGCCTCCATGAAAACCTCTCGGAGTACCGGAGCTAGGATATCCATAAACGCCTTGTAGAAATCCATGGGCAGCCCGTCCAAACCCGGGGCCTTTCCCGGCGCCATCTGATTGATCGCTAGTCTCTAACCTCATCCAGGCCTATCGGTTCCGCCAGAAACTCCCGTTGACGGTCAGAGAGCCAGCTCAGTGTGAGCTCCCTAAGGTAGTCGTCCATGTCCAGTGCGCCGACCCTAGTAGTAGAGTATAGCGTGGAATAGTGGGTAGTGAAGACCTCCAAGAGCGAGTGTGTGTCACGTATAGGAGTCCCATCCTCCCCCTCCAGCTCCAGCACAAAATTAGAGCCTCGCGGTGGGCGGACCGCTCCTTCCAAAGATTTACCGGGTCGCTCCCCTTCCCCGTACGTACGAGCCTTGAAGTATTTGCCCCGGAAATTTACCTCTCTGTCAGCTGTGGACATGTAGTCTGATAGCGTCTCGCGGTACTTTGCCTGTGCATCTGTGTTGTCAGCATAGTCTGGGCTAGTTTCCAGGGCGTGGAGTGCGGACTCCAGTTTACGTAATGTGTCTCGCAAGGTTCTCAGTACCCCGGAGCTCTTGGAGATGCAGAATCCCCGTATTGTGACCTTTAGTGCTTCCCAGAAAGTGGCAGCCCGGTCTACCGATCCCCTGTTAAAGGATAGGAAGTCCTCTAGTTCTTGACACAATTCGGCCCGAAACAGTTCATCGAGTAAAATATTGGGCTGGAGTCGCCACGTCGGGGGTCTACCCATTATATCCGGTAAGCGGAACTTGGCCAGCACCGGAGAGTGGTCGGAGTACGTGCGGCCTACATGTTGCACCTCTACCAGGGAGGGGGCCAGGGCCCTATTCACCATAATGTAGTCTAGTCTGGCCCATGTTGCATGTGCAGTATTCCAGTGCATGCCTTCCAGTGAAGTTGGGTGTAAGTGACGCCAAGTATCTACTACATCTTGAGTGTCGCAAATGTCCCTCAGGTATCTATGTGTATTAGTATAGTGGTGTATAGATGGGTTTGACCTATCCAAAGCGGGGTCTAAAACAGCGTTGAAATCTCCCCCCGAAATGAGGTGTGTGGAACCCACTTCTCTAATCTTGTTCCAGAGAGCCATGAAACTGCTCGGGTTATCGCAGTTGGGACCATAAGAACAGGCCAAGGTGATAGTCTCGATACCTATCCATCCCCACGCTATGCAATATCGACCCTCGCGATCTGTTGTGGTACCCAAGGGAACATAGGGAACTCCTCGTTTAACGAGGATAGTAGTGCCTCTTGCATAAGACGAGTAAGGGGCATGAAGCGAGTGGGCAGCCCATCTGGCAGCGAAGGTGGCCGTGCGGAGGGGGTCCATATGAGTCTCCTGAAGAAATACAATCTGAACATTCAACCTGTCTAATGCACCCAGGATTCGCCGTTGTTTGCTCGGATCCCCCAGACCTCTGACATTCCAGGTAATAGCAGTGAGCAGCCCTCCCCCTCCCATCTCAGTGCGCGTGGTGCGGGTCATGTTTGCTGATAAGGAAATTACGGGTGAAGATGCTCAACTGGAAACCAGTCCATAGATGTATTTGTCTAGTAAAGGTGGCATACTGTGCTATTTCAACAAGTATATGCGTAGTGCTCATGCTGAAAACCAACAACAAACCCAAAACATTCCCTCGAAATCCCACCCACCCACCTACTCCGACATCCCAATCATGTCGGGCATCTCTCCCACCCCGTACAAACCTACAAAGTCCTGTCATGTACTTATTGGGGAACACCCAAGAGGGGGACACTAGGGGTCCAGGCCGGCCATCCCACTCCCCCGATATCACACCCGCTATCCCCTGGAGTGAAGGTCCAGCGGAAAGAACGTGGGAGGGGGGGGTTGATGCCAGGGCACAAGCAAATTTAATCACATCGAGGAACCATCGAAACCATCAGGGCCTAACAAGTGGTAGTTCAACCCGAAAGGGCCAAAGCTCAGGGATAATTGTGTAACCAGCACTGAAACTCAACAGAAGGACAGAAGCAGAGCAAGGCCAACCCATGAAAGTAGCAATAATGGAACACGGTGACAGCCGGATATCCCAAATCAGTCAGGGGCAGAAGTGGGCGATCTGGACCTCGCCCTCTCCGAAGGGGACCGGGAGGGTTCAGTAGATTTTTTGCAGTCCTTCAGAAATAGATCAACCTGGGACGGGTCCTGAAATATATGGGCCTTACCGTGGTGGACCACCCGAAGCCGAGCCGGGTATAGCATGG
Organism: Triturus cristatus; assembly: GCF_964204655.1. NCBI lineage: Eukaryota > Metazoa > Chordata > Amphibia > Caudata > Salamandridae > Triturus > Triturus cristatus. The sequence goes on along the minus strand of NC_140583.1, from coordinate 409,102,914 downwards.
AATATTGAAGTCCAGTCTGAAGTAGTCGTTTCTTGACCGGCCCAAATTTACGACGTGCATCTTGCACTGACTGTGTAATATCCGGAAAAAAGGAAAGCGTGGTATTTTCAAAAAGGACAGGTTGCTTTTCCCTGGCTAGACGGAGTAAGGTGTCCCGATCTCTGTAATTTAAGAAACGGATGATCACAGGCCGCGGGGGCGCCCTGGGCACAGGACGGGGGCCCAAGGTGCGGTGAGCCCGCTCCACCACCAGCTGTGTAGAGAAGGCATTCGCGACAAATAGGTCAGACAGTAGTTTTTCAATGAAAAGTTCCATTCTTCCTACGGATGTAGTCTCCGCCAGACCAATAAGGCGTACATTATTGCGGCGCGATCTCGCTTCCAAGTCCTCGTTCTTGTCGGCGATGACTTTTAATAACTTCTCCATTTGCGAGACCTTGGATTTGGTGGCCGATGTTCCATCCTCTAGCTCCGAAATCCGCTGTTCCGCCTCCTCAGTCCGCTCTTCCTGCTGGTCTAGTCTGTGTACTACGGAGTCAAGGCGACGAGACATGCCGTCGATCTTGGAATCAATGGAGGTGAGACTAGTCTGCATGTTCAGAAGGAGTGCCTTCCAATCCACCTCTTCGCTGTCACCTCCATCAGAATCGCCGTCTCCCGGTGGCGGGGCTCGGGATTTTTTCTTCTGGGCCTCGAATGGGAGCCGGGATTGTTTGGCGTCCGCCTTCCCCATTATGGCTGTTAAGGACTCAGCCTGATTCGGAGCAGTGTCCCTATGATAGTTAATGCCTGGGCAAGCTTGACAATGTGGGACCAGGGCCGCCCCTCAGACTCTTCTCGCCAGGGAGCGCACTCGATGGCTGCAACTTAATGGGCCCAGCGATTTATAGAGCCAGGGAGAACCCTCCAGATCAATGCTCCGAAAGCAGGGGCGCCCCACAGCTGAGAAACCACTCTTCCCGGCAGCCGCTTCAACTAGGCAGCGTCTACAAAGTGGTCCAGTCAATACCTCACTCCGGTGCTTGCGGTGACCCTTCCTCCCGATCAGCACTGTCCCTCTTCCTCCGTAAGGGGCGACGGGCCAGGGGGAGAGCCGCGCGCGGGGCCCTGTCGCGCCGCTCCTCCGCGAGGCGCCAAGTGCTACACGCGACCACCGCCCCCGCAAGGACACCTCACCCAGCGACCCCCGCTTGGAGGATTGGATCGGGGACCAACAACAGGTAAGTCTGTTCAGTAAACTCGGGGGAGGGGGGGCAGCAGGAGCCCGCGTCACTCACCGCCCTCAAAGCTCGACTGCGCCACACAGAGTCTCTCCACGTTGGCCCCACCGGCCGAAGACAGTCACCAGACGGCAGCCTCCTGTCCAACAGCTCACAGCATGGCTTCAACCTGCCTCCGCCTCACCGGTGCCGCGATCCAAAGCGGGCTCTGTGCGAGCGCCAGGTGCCGATCCTCTCCCTCCGCAACGGCCGCTCTCCGCGGCCTGATCCACACGCTGGATCCCCGCTGCGGCGTACGTGAAGCAGCCGGACCTCGCGCTCCAGCCGCACAGCAACAGCGGCCGCGGGATGTTCCGGCAGCCGCCACAGCCAAGCCGCTGAACAGAACGGCTCACAAGTTGGTGGGGGTATTCACTAGCTCTAGCCCCACAAGTCGAGTAAGTCAGGGTGGCGATCCCTCGATGTAGGATGGTCTAATGAAGTAGCGAAGCGCCCGGCTGGCGAGAGCCTCACAAATGTGCGGCCATGTCGGACTGGCGCCCTCTAGCGCCCAAGCAAATATAATATATAACTTTGTGTGTGGTCACGCTTGTCAGTGTTATTAATATTATTAAATATATTACCTCAGTTATTAAAAAACATAACAATACAGTGCAGCCATTTGTAAGACTTTGACAACAACAAGGGATTTCATGGTTGGTGTACTAGTGGACAGTACACTCAGGAAGGATAGGAAAGAAGAAGAACAACAACAAAAACACAAATGTAACGGACCCGGTTTGGCATTGTGCATCACGTGGGATTCAGCACTCAGGGAGCTGCAGCTGACAATCGATAGAAGCAATAAGCAAAGAGGAACAAAGGAAAGACATGCAGGTCTAATGCATAAGCACACTGGCTGCCCCTTCACAAAATGACCGCCAGCCACATGGCCTGGCCACAACAACAAGAAAGAGAATACAGACAATGCAGGCCTATGGCAAAAGCACACTGGCTGCCTTCACAAAATGGCCACCAGCCAAATGACCATACCACATCTACAAGAAAAGGGGAACAGACAATGCAGTCCTATGTAAAAAGCACAATGGCTGCCTTCACAAAATGGCCCCCTGCCACATGGCCAGGCAACAACTTCAAGAAAGGGAAGACAGTCAATGCAGGCCTATGGCAAAAGCACACTGGCTGCCTTCACAAAATGGCCGCCAGTCTCAAGGCCACTTACAAGAACAGCAAGCAGGAGGCCTGGAAAACAATAAACTCAAGCAGGCCTAAATGAACACAGATGTTGTAGAATGGCCCATGGCCACAAGGGGAGGCTCAGCCACGGCAAATGCTGGCCCACTATTACAAACACACTTACACACTGGCCAGTCATGCTAAACAACACAGCTTTAATGCAACAATGCCAAAAATGAAAATCCCCAGGGCCAAAAAAGGTTTGCAAGTTACAACAACTACACACATCAACAAAGGTATTTATTTAACACTCATCAAAAAAAGTGAAATACCAAAAGAAAACACGTTTTGCATTTCAATCCAATGCCATCCATGCCCTAAATGATATTTAAATTCAACAGACGCCACAGAAACAGTTGTTTCATGCACCCATGAGTAGCTCTAGGCCTATTGGTTGGAAAACCCATTGGCAGACTAGGCCACATAGTGAATACATTCAAATCAATAATGTTGCAAATTTCTTAGAAAATGTAGTGAACTGTGCCACATTTTATGCTGGATAAAAAAAGAAAAAATTACACGCAAAACAACAACCAGCAAGAAGGTATGGCCACCACAAAGAAGGCTTGCAGGCCTAATGCAGAAGCACACTGGCAGCCCCTTCACAAAATGGCCGCCGGCCACATGGCCAGGCAGGCCACAACAACAAGAAAGGGAAGACAGACAATGCAGGCCTATGGCAGAGGCACACTGCCTGCCTTCTCAAAATGGCCGTCATCCACATGGCCAGGCAGGCCACAACAACATGAAAATGAAAGGGAAGAAAGACAATGCAGGCCTCTGGCTAAAGCACACTGGCTGTCTTTACAAAATTGCCACCAGCCACATGTCCAGGCTACCACAACAAGAAGCAATAAGCCAAGAATGAAAAGAAGACATGCAGGTCTTTGGCAAAAGCACACTAACTACCAACACCACAGAATGGCCACCAGCCAGATGGTCACTCACAACAACAACAAGCAGGAGGCCTGGAAAACAATAAACTCACCCATGCCTATATGCAAACTGACTTTACAAAATAGACTCTGGCCACACGGGGAGGCTCAGCCAAGACAAATGCTGGCTCATTATTACAAACACACTCACACACTGGCCAGACAAAGGAGGCATGCTAAACAGCACAGCTTTAATGCAACAATGCGGAAAATGAAAATCCACAGGGCTAAAAAAGATTTGCAAGTTACACAACAACCACACACATCCAACAAAGGCACATATTTAACACACATGAAAAAAGTGAAATACCAAAAAAAACACATTTTGCATTTCAATCCAATGCCATCCATGCCCTAAATGATGTTTAAATTAAACAGACACCACAGAAACAGTTGTTCCATGCACCCATGAGCTCTGGGCCTATTGGCTGGAAGGCTTATTAGCAGACTACTGGGCTAGTGAATTAAATAAATATTACAGATTGATTTCAAAAGTTAGAAAAAATCTAGTGAACTGTGTAACCTGTTTCCTTTATAAAAGAAGAAACAACTAGGCCCTTAGTGAAACTACAGGCTACCCACCACAATACATTTTTTTTTTAAACTATGAAAAGTACGAAATAACGTAGGTCCAATCAAACAAACAATACCAATTTTCAAATTTACTTGTGAAATCTCAAATTCAAAAATCTTCAAATCCAATGATATATGATGTAGCAGACACAAAAAGGGATCCTTTCAGCTCTAAATCAAAATGAAAAGTGAACAGGAGATGTAGAAAGCACTGGGAGGAGCCTGCTGGACAGGAACAGAAAGTTGGAGGCTCTGGGGCACTTCCATCCTCTTAAAAAAAAGTAAAAAAACGACAAAGGACTCCTTGCACAAAAAAGTACAGCCAAATGTTAATCTCAGGAGTTTTTTTATCGAAATTATCATTTCGAGAAGGTTTTGATGCTGTTCAGGAGAGAACCTTCTCCAAATTGCTTGGGATCGCGATCTTCCCAAAACTATCACCAGAAGTCCGATATCTCGCCCGAATGACGTGTTCATGATCAAAAACTCTCACGGGACCATGCGGCCACCTAGCAAATCTCGTGGCACTTGTGAATGGATGGGAAGTCTCGCAGACACAAAAAAAACTCAGCTCCATCACAGTGTGCGGAGTTTTCCGGCAACTCTGCATTCTACATGGAATGCGAAGTTGCCTAAAATCCTCCAACTCTGTGAGCGCAGCATAGATTTACGTCCTAGGCTACATATAAGTCAACCCTAAGGTAGGAACTAAGTAACCCTCATGGCAGGGTGCTAAGTAAGTACAAGTTAGGACATGTATTTTTATGTTTTACATTTCCTGTTAGTGACAAATAGCCTATTTCGTTTTTCACTACTATGAGGCCAACACTTCTCATAGACTAGCATTGATAATTCCTGATCAGAGAGGAGTAGATTTTTTATGTTTGAAATATTTGGAATGGTAATGATAAATCCTCCTTACTGCTGATGTTGGATTTAACATTACTGTTTCAGAAATGCCACGTTTTACCAAGTGGATGTTTCTCTGCACGTAAGGCTCTGTGTGGCTGACAGCATGTCTCCAAAACATGTCTGGGTGGGTGACAGCTACACTTGATGCATTACATTTAGACTGCCCCACAACACAAAAAGGATAGGTGTATCTCTGTATACATACACCTGAATTTGGATGGCGATGCCTTGGCAGGATGGAAGGGAGGGGCTAAAACTAGGCAGTGTCCTGTCCCCACACAAAAGAATGATAACCCCCCACAGATAGCCTGGCAGGCAGGACTGGGTTGAAAACGATACTTGTAGAGTTCAGAGGTCTACTTTGATGTCATGCCCAGACATGGGTCCTGGGCTCACTGTGCCACTGGAATCAAGCGATCCTGGCTGATGAGGGGTGAAACCCCAAAACCGGTCCTAAGATTCTTGTTTCCGGTCCAGTGTGAACCTGGCTTGGCAGTTTGGGCTTGACTGTTCCCATGAGGGACAGGGTCAAGACTGATTTGCATATGGCCAGGTCTAAACTGGGGTGGCATGGTGAGCAAAAGAATGGGGATTTAACCCAGATCTCTTGACTGGGGTGAATGTTTTGATTAGTTCTGCATTCCATTCATCAATTGTGTGTCTTTTGCTTTCTCGACCTGTGCGCCAGGTATGCCCGACATGGGTCCTGGACTTACTGGGTCACTGGAATCAAGCTATCCTGGCTGATGAGGGGTGAAACCCCAAAACCGGTCCTAGATACTTGCTTGTTCCAGGTCCATGGAGGACCTGGCTTGGCAGTTCGGGCTGGACTGTTCTCATGAGGCAAAGGGGTCGAGACTGATTTACATATGGCAAGTTCTAAACTGGTGTGGCTTGGTGAGCAAAACAATGATGGATTTAACCCAGATCCTTGTGACAGGGGGTGAATGTTTTGATTTGTTCTGCATTCCATCCATCAATTTTGTGTCTTTTGCATTCCCAACATCAAAGGCACTCTTGGGAATAAGTTCTGGGTCTCTGACCTCCTAAAATCAAACACTACTGTACATGTAACTGAAGCTCTGCCAGAAAAACGTCTGTGCTGCTTAAAGGACTCAACTAGACTGCTGATCTGGAAGGTCTACTTTTATGTTTGTTGGCCTGCCTCCTGCTGCTCTCTGATTCTGCTGAAGGAGAGCTGGGCTCTGCATTCCCTCCAAGTGAACTCCAAGTGCTTTTTGGCTTGTCTCATGTTGCTTGAGACTCAGGGATACCAAAGTCTCCACCGCTGCTCCTGTGCCTGGCTCGCTGGAAGTGACCCAGGTACGTTCAATACAGTTTTCAATGCATTTCCTGTCTGCGTGTAGCAGAACCAGCGCATTGACCCAGTTGCTGGAGTAAAATCGGTGAATCGGATCGGAACTAGCACACTGCCTCCAGTGATCGACGCATTGGACAGTTCATCGCAACCTTCGTAGCTTAGTGATATTGACACATCCTCTTGACTGCGTGGCAGAATTCGCTGTATCACTTGCTCAATGGCTCTCAACTCCGGCAGCCATATTCAGAACTTTTGCATTGCCTTCACTGCGTGGAGAACATTGACGCATCTTGCTGTTTGCGACCAGCAAAGGTATTTTGTTCACCAGGGCCTGTATGGGTCCTGTAGCCGGCTGGCACTCCATTACAGTCAGCCCAAACTTTGACTTTGCCCCCCTCCAGCGTGACCTACAGTAACCTTTTTAGAGCTACTTGCTTCTTAGCACCTTACTGCATTCATTCCTTTAAAATTCAGTATCTCACATTTTATACATTGGATGTTTGTTGTTGTCATCTTGGTTTGTTTAGAATGTAATAATCTATTTTTATAAACCTGTGTTGAGTCTTTTTGTGGTGTATTCATTGTGTTACTGTGTGTGTCTGTTGTACAAATACTTTTACATTGCCTCTTTAGATAAGCCTGACTGCTCTGTGCCAAGCTACCAGAGGGTGAGCACAGGTTACTTTTTAGTGTGTCTAGCTTACACTGACTAGAGTGGTGGTTGTTGCCTGGCTTGGGTGCATAACTCAGCCAACCAGGAATCCCATTTCAAACAGGTTCCAAATGGAGTCTCTCCTCTCAGAGCTTACTCCAAGGGTGCCTCTGAGGAAAATGTTGAGAAACAAGTGGGTCTCCCTTCTCAAAGCTCACCTCAAAGGAAAACCTGTGCCAAGTAATCTGTAGTTTAGGGGTTCCCTAGAGATTAGTGGGCTCCCTTACTGACACCAGAAATCACTGTGGCATTTCACAGAACAAGGGAAAAAATGTGTATGTGTATGCTAAATAGCTTGTTGGGGACGTTCGACCTTGAATATTGCCTTTTGTAAAATATGTCTATGTTTCCCAAAGGGAAACATCCTTAACAACGTGGGCAGAGCCACGCGTACCGTTTCCCCGCAAGTTCTACAATGCGTGCATTAACCACGCATATGTCCCAGCCACGAATATGCTTGGTTAATGCAGTGCTAGGTCTAGATGCTCTGATGGGCTGGCTCTGGAGCAGGAAGGATCAGGAGAGGATGTGGTGAGGTAAGTGGGACTGGGGCTGGGCTTTGGGGGTGGGTGGGTTGTAATTTTTAGGGTTAGGTGGGCGGTCTGGGTAGTGTTTAGAGCTCGGGGTGGGGTAGGGTTTAAGGCTGGGGGGGTCGCGGTAGTATTTGAGGCTCATGGGGGGTCAGGATAGTGTTTAGGGGGTTGGAGTAGGGTTTAGGGCTCGGGGGAATCGGGGTGATGTTTAGTGTTCAGGGGGGTCGGGTAGTGTTTAGGGCTCACGGGCTGCTGGGGTAGTGTTTAGGGCTCTGGGTGGTTTGGGGTAGAGTTTAGGGCTCAGGTAGTGTTTAGGGCTAAGGGCAGGTGGTTGGGGTATGATCTGTACTACACATCCCTTTACCAGTCAAGCCTTTACCATGAGTGGTAAAGGAATGTGTTGTTCAGACACAATTGTTGGGGCTGTGTGGTGAGGCACATGTTGTTTAGCAATTTGTGCCGCTGCCATACAACCTTTCCCAAGAGTTTATTAGGAGAATGATACAATTCTTGACATAGTCTTATGGAGAATATTGTATCCTGTTGTCCCATGTTGTTAAATTCAATTTTATTTTCTTTCACTGCGCTGCATGTAAAATGTTTCTTTTTGGTTTAGAAACATATTACTCTGTGGGTAATAAATGTTCACATTATATTCAGCACCTGTACGGTGGTTGTTTACGTATGAATCAAGTCTTTAGATCTGACAACTAATCCTAGCTCAGGGGAAGAACATTACTGCAAATCACGTTGATTGCCAAAGGCCTGTTTATTACATGAGTTCACTCTGACAGTGTTTATAGTTTTCTTCATGTTGGCTGTAATTACTTTCTCAGCAGAAGTAAGATTGTGAAACTAAAAGAATAACATAGCTACCAGGGAGTAGGTTTCCAGATGCTTTGATTTGAGCTTTTTTCTGCTTTCACTGAGAATGGCAAGGGCTAAATGTGTTTATGAGAAGATATGATAGTCCAATAATTTTAACATTGGTGATCCGATAAAGAAAAATATAGAAATAAGGCAGTTTTTATAGCTCTTCCAAAATAAAACTTGAGTCATGTGGTTAATGTAATCCCCGAGGACATCCTACCAACATGCTGAAAAAATATAGAAGAAGAATGAATTAAAAAAAAGATCCTGTCGCCTAAATTTGGCAACCGTATGCTTGGAAAAATTGTTAAATAAAAGGAAAATAAATAACCATCTCATATAGTTTAATAGACAGGCATGGGTGCTTCCAAGCAGGTGGGTGAACGTAGATAGCTATAGCAACCGTGTTTACCTTTTGTGAACATCGAAGGAAAATATGATTCTTTTTGGCAAAAAGAAATGGTCCAATTGGTTTTGAATTACTGTAACTTGAAACATAGTTAACATAGCTTAAAACAAAAGGAGGACACAAAAGGACAAATCATAAAAACAAATGAAGCATTGGAAAAGTAATTGATCCACCATTACTAGCACTGACATGATCTTCTTTATCAGCAAATGTATAATATTATCAGTTACAATATCTCCACTCACAATGCAACATAGGTAATACATAAAGTGTGCTGACTTATTACCCCAGTGTGTATCCCTTGGTGGGTGGGAGCAATATGTGAATAGGAGCTGGCCAGGACCAGGACAATAAAAGAGGGAGGCTGACGAAAGATTCCTCTATTTGTGTATATATTTATGATTGTTTTTATCTTGTATTACACAAGACTGAAAAAAGAGTTAAAATTGTCTATGAGATAAATCTAAAATGGAGTGAATTTCATAAGCGTTGCTGTTAATTTCTCCACAAAAATGTGTTAAAATATATTTTGGGATAGTTCTGGTGAATATACCATTCCATTTGATTAAAATGTTTTGACATCGTAGGTCTCTACATAGACGTGCAACATGACGTTATCGCAGTATGCAACTTTTACAAATGTGTATCAGGATTCACTGCATTTACGCTGAAGCAAGAGCGCTTTTTTAAATGTGACAAAGAGACTGAGGAAGACACAGCGCGAGAGAGAGTGAGAGTATCTCTGTGTTTTCAATTTTTTTTTTGTTGTCGCTTAGTTATATTGTGTAACTTGTGTGGGTCGCACATCACTCACCATTGAGCTCAGCGAGATGGAACTCCCTGTGTGATAGTGTTTTAGAATCTAGAGGTAGTAGCCGGAAAGCATGCCAGTATCTGTCTGGAAAACCTACGAATTGGGGAAACACTGAAACACTTCTTTTGGGCCACCTTCTCATTCAAAACATCCAAGATCAGAAGGAAGAGGAGGCAGAAGAGAAACGTCATATTTTGAAAGATGTCCAGATGTACAAAACACTTACCTTCAAGAACTCCTGGACAGAAAATTAGAAGAAGGGCGATTATCCACCAGCCATTGGAAGTCTTAATGAAAGCAGAATAAGAAACTATATCATATGCTTCCAACATTACAGTTCTGTGGTTGTTTCCCTGAGAAAAAATGGGCTGGTGCTTGCTAATAGGCAATCCAGAGCCCTTTTTATTAATATACTTGTCTGATATTTCTACACAAAAGAGACCACCAGAATTACCTGGGCTCCATTACAAGAGTGCACTAGGAGCACAGAATGTACCTCTATACAAATGACACATTTGCCTGTAGGCTTACACTATATTCCAATCAGAAGTGGACCATTGCTTGTGTGCTCCTTGAGGGCACCATTTGAGTGAGGAATGAAAGGTCATCCAGACAATCATCTAATACACAGTCCTGACCCACAGGGGGGTGCAGTCACAGTCACAACATGTCTTCAATTTGCGCACAGGTGCTCAGAAACTTGTGTGAAATTTTGAAAACATTGTTCATAGGCCTGACTATGAACATATTTTAGCTGATTTTAAATGGGACTGTGACCCAATGGTCAATATTATTGCAGCACCTTGAGATTGTCTGAAGCAAAAATCGTGCAAGCAAATTTTCTCTCACTGTATATCTCGGTGGTCTAGCAATCATGGCTCTATTATTGTGCAAATAAGGCATTTAGGGCCATATGTATCAAACTCTGATTCTGCGATTCTCAAATTGCGATTTTTTGCGAATCGGTATTTCAGAATCGCAAAACGCTATGTATGTAGGATTTGCAAATAATTTTCCATATTCCTTAATTGCGAATTGCAAATTGCGATTCGCAATTAAGGAATACCTCCCCATTCATTCCTATGGGCCGATAAGAATGAATGGGAAGACATCCTCAATTTGCGATTCTCAATTAGAGAATAGCAAATTGAGAATGCAATCTCAAGGGTGCCAGGGTGTCAAAAGGACACCCTGTTGCACCCCTGAAATGTGCATGTGTGCACATGTGACACACATAAATGCCCTAAAGGCATGTATGTGTGCCACATGGCACTTTGAAAAATGCCAAAAAGTGCATTTTTCCGAGAAATCACAAATTACCACCAACTTGAAGCTGGTGGTAATTTTCGATTCCTTACGGACAAATTGCACTTCTTCTGTGCTCCTTACATTGCATTTAAGGAATAGCAATTTGCGATTCCTTAAATGCAATTGCAAAATAGGGACTCACAAATTTTGCAATTCCTTATTTTGCGAGGCAATTTTTCTTTCATACATACCACTGAGCCCAATTGTGATAGCAAACCCTGAAATTCTGTGAATTTTGGCGTTTGCAATTGCAATTTGGAATGATACATATGGCCCTAAGCTATTGCTTTGAAATTTCAAGGCCTCTTCATAACAGTTTATTAACACCCAGACGTAAAAAACTAGTGTGCAGCTCCTCTTGTTTCAGCACAGCAGTGTAATATCTCTTGTATTTAAAGATCTGATCAGCTCATATCTCTGTTGGCCCTTTGCACCAATAAATTCAAAGGGCCGATATGCAGGATTGGGAACGTATCAGGACAAAAGGACCGGGGCCTAAGGGAGATACAGAAAACCTTCACAATTCAATATTTAATGTCAAAACCCATGAAAGTTTATTTAAAACTTAAAACCATTCAAGAAAGTAAAAAGAAAGTTAGTGATGTTAAATCAATGATACATATAAAGCAATAGGTTTATTATGAGGTCACCTCCAGAAATAAAATGGTCTATGTTCATAATCTAAAAGCAAACTGACATTGAAACTGCTCAGCTTAAAAGGCACAAAAAGTCTGTAAAATATCTAGGTACAAAATCAGTGAGAGAATTAACATGACTAGCTATTATGCACAACCCAAAAATGGGCACTTTTTATAGGTTTTCAGACAGTGAAGGAATACTCATGAAAAAGTTTCATAAACATGTGATACATTAAATACAACACTGGTAGAAACACCCTCAGCTTTCATGTATTATGCTAAAACCTAACTTAAAATAAGAGACTGACACTACATCAGTGTGTGTGTTTATGTATATATTCTGAGGGTGTTTCTACCAGTGTTGTAGCTAATGTACCATGTGTAATAATAGATTAGTTTATGCTATTGATCACAGAGGACGATGTTATGAAATGAAGAATGGCACTCATAAAGAGGCAACAGTAGTTTTCGGAGAACAGGTACAAGGAAGGCAGATTCAGGCGCCTGTATACAAATAGAAGTGAAGCAATGCTTGTAGTATTTGACAGTAATCCATTGATATATTAAGGAAATTCCTACGTGTCTTTCCAAGGTGAACTTTAAAACACAAAATACGTACTTTAAAAGGACTGGATCCTTGCAAGATTAGAAAGCCTACAAATTTGCAGGGACACTCGCTAGCTTGTTTATCAAAGATAGTGTGCCAACGCACGTATCATCATTTCAGGATTTAAGCTGTACATCTCTCAACAATGTAAACTTTAGTTAGGAGGCTGTACTATGTACAAACCCCAGATTTATGTTTAGGACAAATTAATAGAGCACTTTTGCATGGGACTGTGGCAGACGTAGACAAGGTTTATGATGATTTGCAGTTTCATTTCTTTAATCCTGAGCAGGTTTCTAGGGAAAATTAGGCATTTTTAAGAGGAGGAGTTGCAGAACAGGACACAGATATTTCAGCTGCTAGTTTTGAAAAAGAGATTACAAGATTTAGCACAGTATGGTCTCAAAAACCATAGTTGTTTGTATGTGTTGTCGACACACGCACCAGAAGATTCAAACACAGACTGTTGACTTGTAATTAAAAAGTGAGAAAAACAAAATAATGATAACTGGCAAACGTTAGTTGTGTATTTGTTTGTAGAGGAATCCTTTGACTGGTCCATACAACAAGTTATATGTAAGTAGTGTTACTATGAATTAGAAGATAATAAAATGAAGACCACATAGATATAAGATACCCATTTTGTAAGACAATAAAATGCCTGCTAATGTAGAAAAACTATGAGGGGGTAAAAATAAAAATAAAATAAAAAAATATGATTCTTTGCAGCATTATGAAAGGTTATTATGGACTGCTCTGTAGCAATCCCTACAACTCCTCAAACCATGCAGTATGATGCCATTCAAGAAAACTGTGGAGCGAAATTTTGAAGTTGAGATTGGACCTCGAAGGAACTCTCTGCTCCGGCGTTGTTGCGGTTGCTCTTGAAGTTGAGGATCTTACAACCGTGCGTTGCCTTCTTGCTGCTTTTACACTATTGCTATGGTTTGTTTTTAGATTGTAAAGCATGGACATAGTCCCACAATAATAATTTTTATTTGTACCCCTTGACAATGTCATGACATAGTGTGCATTGCGCAAATCTGCTCACTATGACCTCCTCTTAAAGAATGTTCAAGATGGATAAATGTGCATGTTCTTCTTATTTATTCTTTATTTGAAAAGTGTATCATCCAATGATATTTCTTTATTTCTCGGTGACATGTTTTTGTGTTTAGTTTTTGAATTTTTATACTGCTTTTGCAAGGTTTTTTAAAAAAATGTGTTCTTTATTATGGTAACAAAAATGTCAACTGGCACTGGAAGAATTAGAAAAATGTGCACTAAGAAATGTGCAAAAAATATAAAAGGGGAGAAAAAATCAATATGTATGATTTTTTGAAGCATTGCAAATAGCTATAACACATCACTCCCCAACACTTATAACAATGCCGTGCAATACGTGGCCATTCTTGTAAACTAAAGACCCAAATCTGTTATGGTTGTGTGCATCTCTGCAATTCGGGGGCTTGAAGAAGATGGTGGACTGACGCCATAACAGAGATCAGGCACACAGGAAGCTCCTGTACACCTGATGCCGAAGATCGGGTACATAGACACAGAGAAGAAGAGAAATAGATATGGATATTGAACAAGCTTACCTTGCGGAGATTGTGGACGGATGCTGGTATCGGTGGTGACTGTTGTTTGCGTCCCAGGTCGCTCATTGGCTGATCGGTCCATGCTACTCAGCTGTCCACTGGTTGCGACTGCACAAGTCCGCAGCTTTCCTGCTGGTCGGAAAACGGCCCGCCGAAGACTGTGTCAAGAGGGGCACGAGCGGCTTGCGCCCCAGTAAATCCAGGAGGAGGCTCAGTGGCAGTGGCTGAAGCCGAGGAATCATCGATGGTGGCCCAGAGGACGAGTGGTTCAAGAGGTACCTCAGGGGTAGGTAAGCCACTGCTGAAATTGTTGCAGTCAGGCAAAGCTGCAGACTTGTTTTCAGCCGGCAAGTTATAAGAGCAGTCAGCGGGAGACAAAATTGTAGATGCACTGTTGGAAGCATTACCAGCAGTACCAGTGGCCGAGTAAATCTGGGTGACAGCCAAAATGAGTGTCAAGATGTTGGGCCGATAGATCCCGGACGGGTCTTAGACTGTCAGAGGTCAACAGGCTGTCTGCATTGAGTGGAGCAAATCAAGGATACAACGTATTCATTTGAATTGTTGTCTGACACTGAGAACATTGTTGCAAGGAGAACCGGCTGCATCGGCGGCGAAGAACAGGAGGAAATCCACACAGGGTCCGGGAGGGAGAATCTAGCATCTAAAGAGCCGGTTAGACATGCAGCGGATAGCTTGGATGCTGGTGCACTTATTTCTAAAATTGACTACTCAGCAAAGTCGGAAGTACAGGATTTGTCTCATATTAGTGAAGGGCCACAAGAGACACCAAGTGTAGGCCAAGGGAATAATAACTCTATACTAGTCACTGCGATATACTCTAAACAGGCTTCACCTTTGGCGACCAACAAACCAGCAAAAGAGGCCAAGGTGGGATCTAGCTTGTCTAGCTTGTCCTCCGTGAAAAAGAAGGGGAGACCTAAGCCGACAAGGGTCCTGAAGAAAACTTCAGAAGTATATGGTACCCATCAATACAGCAGTGCAATTTCATGAAGTAAAGTTACCTTAGAGGGTAGTCCTCTGCGTGAGTGGGTCCAGTCGAAGGGGGAAGTGAAATCACTAATATCTCGCTCTCAGGGTAAAGGTCTTACAAAAGGCTCAGAAACAAGGCATAAAGTTGGCACCAGTCTGGAGTTAGCAGCACCTGCATTTCAGGTATTGAGTCCTGCGTCACACGGCTCGCCATCAACACCCGCTCCTCCTGAGGGCGGTAGAGGCTTTTGAGAGACAGTATCCTAAAAACACACAGGACGGTAATGAGTCATCGCTTTTCTTAATCCTACAGGCCCTACAGGATCAAAGGCTGCATAGGCCAGGGCAGATCATCTCAGTATCCAGCAGGCACTAAATGAAGTGACGGGTAAGGTCGGGGCATTAATAAAGGTCACATCTTAAACTGCATCAAAGGGTTGCTGACACTGAAGAGGCCACTACTTTAACAACCAGATCGGTACAAATGCACAATGCTCAGATTCTTGCCATGCAGACTAAGATAGAGGATTTGGAGAACCGGCAAGGCCATAATAATTTAAGGCTGTGTGGGGTTCCCAAGGGTAAGTAAGTAGGGATCTGATCCCCACGCAGATGTGGTCCAGGTATTTCAAAAGGCTTTTCCCGACCTTGCGGATTGGGATTGGGATTGCCTATTACAACACGTGCATAGACTACCACTTGTATCACACAAACAGGGGTCTTGCTACTGCTGATCTTCTTTGGTAATTAATTACAAAGGCAAGCAATATCTCTGAATTCCCACCCTAGCTCTCCCGTAAATGATGCTTCTCTATCTGTCTTTGTGAGATCAGATTTGTGTAGAGCCACCATGGACAGGCGCTGGAAGCTGAGACAACTCCTCGATCCACTGAAAGCTAAAGGGGCACAGGTCTTCCCACAGGAGACTGCACGCTTAAAGGTCAGTAAAGGTGGACAGTTGCAGTTTTTCTCAAATGTTTTTATACAAAGCTAATGACCCTTATTATTTCAAAACAGTTCAGTTTAAGACTATCAGGCATAGTGTACACATATGGCGAGCACTGTTTAGTAAATGTACTCTGTCACTTTTTGATGACAAACTCACTTTGTTGGGTAATCCCATGCTTCCAGAGGTATTTTAAGACACCATCAGCAGATGTTGGGTCAGGTATGGGATTCACTGTCTGGGGATATGTAAAACTGTATTGGCCCTAGTACATTTGAAAACGTACAGCTTCTGTTTAATCTCCCTGGTCATATGTTTTTTAAATATCTTCAGATTAAGGACTACTTTGTGAAACATATAGCCTTAATGACAGTATCTAGTCAATTCATTCTGTTAACCTAAGACTACAAGAGTTCCGTACAATTTTTATGCTTTATTACACCCCAGAGAAGATTGCTAGCTGCGCTCAAGGGGGGTCAAGGACGGGATCGGAAAAAAAGCCCCAAATGTGGGGTGTATGCTGCAAGCATAGAGCATATAGTCGCCACCTGTCCAGAGCTACACACATTTTCGCAGTAAATAGGCCATGCAAATAGGCTACGATTGGGTGTAGATTACCCTCCGACAGTCATGGAAATTATGTTGTGTTATAAAGAAGCGAGCCAGGGACGGGGACATCTTATTGCAATCTTATTGGTTGCTGCCCAACTCACCATAGCTAGGGCTTGGATTTCCCCTAAACCTCCCTCTATAGTTGCATGGCGGGCTATAGTAAAGTAAACTTACGAATTAGAGAAAGCCCTAGCTCGGGTAAGAGGAACCCGCTCCTTGATGATATTAGATGCTATATTGGAGAGTTTGTCATTAGATACGTAAGACTAGATAGGGGGACTGAGCAGAATGTAATTGGGAGAGGAGCATCCCGGAATTTGGAATCTAGATGCTAGCCTTAAGTTTATTATTATCATTTTTAATTGTATTGTCTCATGTATGTTTATATATGTGTGGCAATGTACCTCTAATGAGTTTTTGATATGTTATAAGACACTTCATGTATAAGTTGTAATGACGCTCCCTTGTTCACAATAAAAATATTTTTTTTTTAAAGAAAAAAAAAGTAGTTTGTATCTCTGAAGGGACTTTCTGGCCAGGTATTGTTACTGTTGCCACTGATGTAGATCGCCCTTCAGGTTCCCTCTTGTAGATCGCCAGTTGGAGATGTTTACTATGATAGATTGTAAGATAATATGAGATGGACCTCTTCCCACATGAATATTTTTTGTTCTTCCCTTCAGAGAGAATCTTGTCACACATTGTGCATTGCACTAGTTTTGCAGCAGTTTTTGATTCCCTATGAGTTTGGGTAATAATGGATAGTTTTATATTTGTATTGTAGTTATATTGTATTCGTGAGTTCAGTTGTTGAAAGTTATTATCTGAAACTGTTGTCTTCACTCAAACTTGTGTAAAATATGTCTATGTATCTGTTTTGCACTTTGTCGTTTGCATTCGTGACTACTGATGTCATTGCGACCTCTGGTGTTGCTGTAAAGAAGGAAAATGCCTTTTTGATTTATTTATCTCAACAAATGAATACAGAGGGGAAAGTTAAATTAGTATCTTACTAAAAAGCTACACTCAAACTTTATGTAAAATATGTCTAAATATGTGTTTTACACTTTGTCAAAAACACCCAGTATTTGCAGTGTGTCCATAACAATGGCACTGTAACAATCATACAATCATCCATGCACTACTCATGCACTTACATAATTACCAAGACTTGCACACTCACTCACAGACCTATACAGCCAACATACACACACACACCCAGTTAGCAACCTATACAGCGTCTCAAACACCAACTCTCAAAGTTTCAGGTTCCAGTTAGGATATAAAATTAAAAATTCCTTTGAAAGTCCCTGAAAAATACAAAGGTTACAGGGACATTATAGTTAGGAATTAGCATTTAAAAAGCCCTACATATTTAGTGAAAAAACCAAAGGCTACAGTGACGTTACAGTTAGGAAATATAATTTAAAAACCTTAGAAATTCACTGAAAAAAACAAAGGTTAGACAGACGCTAGAGTTAGGCTCAAGTTTCACTCATACAAAGTGAAATTCAGCAGTTCTACATAGCTGAGCTAACCATAACTCGCGCCCCCACAATGCACGGCTTATGACCTCACATATTACATCACTCATGACATGGTCAGGGGGAACAACCTTTACAATGCAACTTTTACAACGCACTACACTTACAACGCATTTTTTACAACGCAAAATCCATTACAACGCACTACACTTACAACGCATGACACTACAACGCATTTTTTAAAACTACCTTTACAACGCATTCCATTACAACACCTACCATTACAACGTATAATATTACACTACACTATCCAACACTTACCCTACTGTTGCACCCCCTGGAGTTAGAATAGTAATTTTTACCCCTATACTATCCAACACTTACCCTACTGTTGCACCCCCTGGAGTTAGAATAGTAATTTTTACCCCTATACTATCCAACACTTACCCTACTGTTGCACCCCCTGGAGTTAGAATAGTAATTTTTACCCCTATACTATCCAACACTTACCCTACTGTTGCACCCCCTGGAGTTAGAATAGTAATTTTTACCCCTATACTATCCAACACTTACCCTACTGTTGCACCCCCTGGAGTTAGAATAGTAATTTTTACCCCTATACTATCCAACACTTACCCTACTGTTGCACCCCCTGGAGTTAGGATAGTAATTTTTACCCCTATACTATCCAACACTTACCCTACTGTTGCACCCCCTGGAGTTAGAAGAGTAATTTTTACCCCTATACTATCCAACACTTACCCTACTGTTGCACCCCCTGGAGTTAGAATAGTAATTTTTACCCCTATACTATCCAACACTTACCCTACTGTTGCACCCCCTGGAGTTAGAAAAGTAATTTTTACCCCTATACTATCTAATACTTACCTTAAATGCAATTTAATATTATGCGTTGTAATGGTATGCGTTGTAAAGGTAGTTTTTAAAAATGCGTTGTAGTGTCATGCGTTGTAAGTGTAGTGCGTTGTAATGGATTTTGCGTTGTAAAAAATGCGTTGTAAGTGCGTGCGTTGTAAAAGTGTGCATTGTAACGACATACATCCCATGGTCAGAGACATCACTGATGTCATAACTATTCTGGGCTGTACAACTTGAGTTTGGAGGAGCACATGGTAGATATTTGTTTTTTAGAACTGCGCCAATACCTGGTTGATGGCAAGCGGAGGAGGCAGACATCAGGGTCAGAAACAGAGTGTCCAAGAAGGTATCTGGGGAAGGGGTGCCAGGGAAAGGGTGGTCAGGGTTCCCATTAGAAAACGGAGGAGGAGGGAGAAAAAGAAGAAGTTCTCTCAGAGCCACCAAAGTAGTTTACAGGGGATAGGGTCTTATTCCAATCTGTCAACCAGAAAAAGACCTTCCCTTACAAGAGTCAGCCAATCAATTTCAAATGCTATGAGTGGTTTGAGTTTGGGCATTACAAGGGAGATCCAAAGTGCCCAAAAAGACCACAGCCTCCCACTGGAAGTGAGGTTCCGTATGACACGGGACCGCAGTTTTGAGTGGTAACGAATATGGATGAGTTTGGTATCTACGAACCGCAAATGACGAGTATAATGGGTGTACGCAGTTTCGCTATGCAGCCACGTATGGTTCGTCTCATTTTTGGGTTCGTTCATCTGGACCCTCGGGTTCCATTTTAGATACAGCTTCCATTTTGTTTCTTGCCCTCAGGTAGCCAGCGAACGGGCTTCTTGTCCGCTCCGTGACCCTGGGACTCTCAAGCTTACACGAAGGACACGTGTTTCTTTGAGGTGACTTTTACGATGAGGGAAACGACACGACTAAGGCAGATGGCCCCGCTCGAGGCTCATCTTGCCGCGCCGGTCTATTGTTTCAGCCATGCATACATTAGACATGAGGTCTTTGACCCCTCTATCAAGTTTCCTTTATTGCCCCCAACACTCTTTTCTAACCTGTTGTGCATCCTTGTCCTTTCCTTGCATCTGTTTTTCGTCCTTCCTCTTAATGTGTTTATGGTTTGGATGGAATGTGTTTATTGCGGAGGAAATATGTTTTTACAGTTGGGAACCGGCAAGACTGTCGTAATTATGTTCCGGCCTCCTGAGACATGAACGCGACCCTTTTGAAGTTTATTGTGGGAACTGAGTTGTAACCTTTGTTCGCCATACTGCGCTATGGCAAAAACCTGTATAAAAGGACCGACCCACTTCTACGAATTTGAAGCAGTCTCCGAGAACCTACACGTTGTGTACTTCTTGTGACCTCTGTATCCCTGCAGTAAATAAACGCTGATCTCTGACGTCGCTGGAAGTGTTCCGTGTCTCTGTGTTTAGTACGCCAGAACAGGTAACCCACGAAGGTTTCAGGTGTTGTTCCCTGGCACCGCTGGGTCTTAAGAATAACCCAGTCCTTCAGTTGGCGCCCAACGTGGGGCGACATCAACGGTACCGGTCCAAAGCCCGACGATTGTGAGGAACTTCGTGTGAAATCTCCGAGGGAAGGTGCACCCCGCTTCATCGATCCAGTTGTCGAAATAAGTGGCCCGACGTCTTTTCCCGCGAAGATCCCCGCCTCCTGACGGCTGCGACGGACCGATGCCCTGACTGTCGACCTGTTTTGGCGCCTGGCGTAGTCCTTTGTACGGCGAGACGATTGACGGGCCTTCCTGGTGACGCCATTGTTCTCTCAGTTAAGTATTTGTGGGTCGCTCCCAGTGTTGCTTTGTTGTTTGCATGGTTCCATAGCATTCGTGGTTCTTAGTAGTTGGGTTTTATTTGACGATTGCAATTGCCAAAACCGAGGGTCTTGCATTTTTGTGAGGACATCGTAATTCAATAACCCTTGAAGTTTGTAAACTCGGTTAGTGTGCACGATGCCTGGCCGTAGTACTTTGTTTGGGTTTCTCAAATGTTGCAGCATGGATTCCCGGCAGGAGGATTCATGTCCGATACCTCCGGTTGGAACTCCGATTTACGAGCTCTATAGTCGTCATGGCGTGGGTCCTATCGTATATAATGAATATTGGGTCCGCTACACTAAAAAGGATGGCGTCCTCAGTTGGCCATCTCATGGTAGTTTCGAGACTGCCGTTTTAGATAATTTGGAAGCTAAATTGTTTAAAAAGAAAGCTAGGCCGGCCATGTTTGATTCCTTCCGGTTGTGGCGGAAAGAGGCCAAGCAGAAAGAAATCAAACAGAATAAGAAAAATAAAAGAGAAGGTGTTATTGCAGTGATGCGAAATGCAGAACAATATCAATTAGACAAAGATGAGAAAGAGCAGGAAGTTAGTGCTCGGCTACACCATATGGCAGTGGATAAGTGTTATCCGGTGCTACCTTCTAATATCGATAAGACAGGAGAAGAAGCGATGGAGGATCCGCTCTTGTCTTATCTGATGAAATCGCCACCTCCCTATGCTCCCGATGTTATGGGTCCCGTGCGTCCACCTCTTTTTCAACCCGCTGTTTTGGCGGCTGCTGGTCAGCCCGCCGTTCCTCTCGTACTCCCGAATCCCCTTGGGCCCCAGATCGTACATCCTTTTGTTCCGGCTTCTCTCCCTACTGCGCCTTTCCAAGTCCCTCCTCAGCCTGTTGTTCCCGCTGCTCCTGCTGCTGCGTCTACTTCTACTGTTTCCACCCCTATTGTTGCTGCGCCCGCATCTTCTTCCTCTTCTCCTTCTGTTCGTAGTCGTCTTTTGACTGCTGTTGCTTCTCTTTATTCTCCACTTTTTGGGCCGATACTTGGCTCGACTCTTTCAGATGTCGCTCAAAGGCGCAGTCAGCTTCCTGATGGTAGGGAACGTGAATCGTTGGTGAAAACGGCACGTAGATGGATTCGTAACCCTGTTAAATACACCTCACGTGTAGTGTTTGAAACGTTCTCCCAGTTTAATGTGCCTACGCAACGATTTGTGTTTGAAAAACTGTGTAACTCGTTGAAGGAGGAGTGGGACGATGATGTGACAGATAATGTACCGTCAGAGGTTTCTGAGCTGCAGCATCGGTTTGCCTTGGGTGTAATCGTAGGCGACAAAGTTCGAGAGGCTTTAGAGCGCTTGTTATCCTTTCGATGTACAGTGCAACCTCGTGCGTTGTTTAAGGACGAGACTGCAGAATGGATGGCACAACCTGGTCAATATCCTATGCGAGAAGTTCCTCCGGTATGGATGCCAGGTGATCCTGCTGCTAACCCTCCTGTTCCAGGCCGTTTCCAGAGAGTGTGGATACACCTCCCTTGGAAACGATCGGAAGTTTTACAAGTGAAGCAATCTTTGCCCGATCCCCGTAAGAATCCTGCAGGTTATTATAAGGAGCTGTCCCAATTGGTGGATGCTACTGTTATGAACCTAGCCGATATTGATATGTTGTTTGGCAATGTGGTGCCTCAGCCGATTTGGGCAAAAATTCGTCACGAGAATCACGCAGCCGAGTTAGGCGGTGACTGGGCTGCCCTTACGGCGGCAGATGCCCAGCAGGTCGGTGGGGCTAAACCTGAACAGCTTATTGTGGCTTTGCCTCAGAGGATAATTACCCTCATGAAAACGCTTATGCCAGCGATGCGCGTCAATTGGGACAAATTATCAGCATGCAAGCAAAAGAGGGATGAAAGCGTTTCTGATTTCTTTACGAGATTCGAGGAAGCGTTTGTTGATCATAGTGGTCAGGACATGGGATCTGAGGGTGGTCAGCGGCTGTTTGTTGATAAGTTTGTATCGAACTTGCTGCCCGACCTTAGCAACAAGTTGAAGAATTCTGAGAGTTCGTGGGCTGTTTCTACCACTGCCCAAATATTGGCTACGGCCCAATATTACGAAAACAGAGAAAAAGAGGAAAGTGAGCGTGCAGATAAGAAAACGAAGGATCTTAAAACTAAGGTCTTATTGCAGCAAGCCTATCCTCCGCGTTCGCATTTCAGTGATACACAACAGCAAAATAGATCACAATCACAGTTCTCCAGATCGCAGACGCGAAATGCTTCCCCCGCACCTCGTTTTGTGCTGGGATATAATCAATGCGCATATTGTCGTGGGGAGGGCCATCTGAAGTTTGATTGTCCGGTTCTCCGTGATAGGAACAATGGTGTGTCGGCTCGAGGAGGACGTAGTGGCCCTCAACAGGCTTCCCGTGGTAGAGGTCGTGGAGTTACCCAGAATCAGGCCGAACGCTTTGCAACGTCTTCGGACTCGCAAAATTGTTTCGATAGGCGCGAACCATCGTCCGGTCGGTCTGCACAGTATCATGTGGATGACTGTTATGTTGAGTGTGATGTTGATACGGATGGTATCTACTAGGACAGCCATAGACAAAGGAAGGGAGAAGTATCAGTTCCGGTTGATCAGAGAGGGCCTTATGTTGCAGTAGCCACTTTGGGCGTCGTTGAGCCTTTTCTGTTGGACACTGGTGCAGCAAAAAGTTCCATCATGCATTCGAAACTCCCTGGCGCGCCTTTGTCTGGCTTAACGAATGTTTCCGTTGGATTTTCTGGCGCCCCCGTTAGCAATCCAGTTTCTAGCCCTTTGCCCCTTACAATTGGGTCTCATGAGCTAGAAGCTCCTTTGATTTTGACTACTGGTTGTGGTGAGAATCTTTTGGGTCTGGATTTGTTGAAAAGGTTACATGCGACTTTGTACTGTTCTCCTACGGGTGTGGAGCTTACGTTGGGTAAGAGCGTGATTTCCCCTATGTATTTATCGATCGACAAGCTCCCACCAGAATTGAGATCTCTTCCGGACTCCTTGTGGGCGACAGGTCCCAATGACGTGGGCCTGTTGGATATACCACCTTATGTTGTCCAACTGAAAGTTGGTGCGCGTTTGCCACGCATACCCCAGTATCGTATTTCCCTTGATGGTGAAAGGGCACTATTAGCGATCATTTACGACTTGATCGGTAAAGATGTTATCGAGGAGACACGGGGTAATGTGTGCAATAGTCCCGTGTTGCCTATTCTGAAACGAACGGATCCCTCCAAGCCTCCTGTGTACCGTCTAGTTATCGACTTACGGGAGGTGAATAAAGTCGTTGTTCCGCAGTTTCCTGTGGTGCCAGACATTACAGCTTTACTGACTCTGATTCCAGCCACTGCGTCATGGTTCTCGGTCATCGATCTGAAGAATGCGTTCTTTAGCATTCCGATTGCTGAGGAAAGCAGAGACTTGTTCGGTTTCTCATTAGGTGGTCGCAGCTTCAGATTCAAACGCGCACCACAGGGCTACTGTGAGAGTCCATCAATCTACAGCCAAGCTCTTAAGAGCCAACTTGATGCGTTTGTGTTACCGGCTGGTGCAGCCTTGGTTCAGTACGTTGACGATCTGTTGATCGCTGCTGACACCGAACAGCTTTGTAGGACTGTTACAATGTCACTGTTACAGCATCTTTGTGACTTACATCATAAAGTGTCACCTTCCAAACTGCAATATTGTTGTCAAGAAGTAACCTATCTAGGTCACTTATTGTCAAAGGCGGGAAGAAGGTTGACCCCTGAAAGAATTGCAGCAATTGCTCGAATGTCTGTGCCAACAACTCAGAGAGATGTGCGTGCCTTTCTAGGTATCACGTCATACTGCAGACAGTGGATCCCGAACTTTTCACTGTTAGCGAAGCCATTGGTAGCTCTCACGTGCAAGGACGCTTCGACTCCTTTGCCTTGGACGGAGGAATGTCAGAAAAGTTTTTCTGACTTACGTGATTCATTGTGTTCGGCTCCTGTGTTAGGTACTCCTGATTACAGTAAGCCTTTCACATTATACGTCCATGAGAGGGACGGTTGTGCGTTGAGTGTTTTAACGCAACAATTTGGTGATAAACAGCGTCCGTGTGCATATTTTTCCTCGACCTTAGACCCGGTAGCTAGAGCGTTGCCGAGTTGCTTGAGGGCGACAGCGGCAGCGGCGGCGTCTATTCGACAGTCCGCAGGCCTGGTCATGGATAATATGCTCATAGTAATGGTTCCGCATGCAGTTGATACGCTCTTGAATCGGACAAAGACTCAACATTTGACGAGTGCAAGGTTGTCTGGGTACGAGCTGACCCTTTTGGCAAGTCATATACAGATTAAACGTTGTAATGTACTGAATCCGGCGACATTGTTGCCGATTAATATGGAATCAGATGATGTGCTGCCACATGATTGTTATTTACGGACTGAGGAAGAAACAAAAGGTCGTGTGGACCTGAAAAACACTCCCTTGGCAGATCCCGATGGTACTTTGTATGTGGATGGTTCTTGCTTCAAATTGCCGAATGGCGATGTGACGACTGCGTATGCTGTAGTGACGTTGAGCACAGTTGTGGAAACTGCGAGATTGAATCAGAATTCCGCACAAGCGGCAGAGTTAATTGCATTGACAAGAGCGTGTGT
Source organism: Triturus cristatus (assembly GCF_964204655.1). Lineage (NCBI taxonomy): Eukaryota > Metazoa > Chordata > Amphibia > Caudata > Salamandridae > Triturus > Triturus cristatus. The sequence goes on along the minus strand of NC_140583.1, from coordinate 409,077,849 downwards.
TTTGTCGAAGGGAAAGCGAGTGAATGTGTTTACTGACAGTCAGTACGCGTTTGGTGTTGCGCATAATTTTGGAAGGTTGTGGAGAGAAAGAGGATTTATGACATCGCATGGTACGAAGATCCAACACGGGCAGCTGGTGAATGATCTTTTGGATGCACTTACATTGCCTAAACAAGTGGCGATCGTTAAATGTAGTGCACATCGGAAAGTGACGGATGATGTTGGTCGTGGTAATGCGTTTGCGGATGAGATTGCTAAGGAAACGGCTAAGAATCTTGCGACTCGAATGTATGCCACGAGTTCAGTGAGGTGGCCGACGGAGACTGGTATGTGTGAGAATACTGTTGAGAGTGTGAAAGCAATTCAGAATGAAGCTACTGAAGCTGAAAAGACCAAGTGGGAAGAAAGTACAGGAAAATTGGATATGCATGGATGTTGGGTTGACCTGACGGAATGTCAGAGGTGGATGTTACCAGATGCGTATGTATTAGCTGTTGTGACGATGGCTCATGGGTTGTCACATATTAGTGCGAAAGGAATATGTAAGTTCTTGTCCCCTGTATGGAGGAATGAGGGTATTGCTAAGTGTGCCGAAAGAGTGGTTAAGAATTGTATGGTGTGTTTGATGCACAATCCCGGAAAAGGTACCCCCACTCCGCCTGGTCATTTCGCTCCTCCTGCTTGTCCCTTTGAGGTTATCCAGTTGGATTTTATCCATATGGAGAGATGCAATAACCTGAAGTATGTTTTGGTTGTGGTTTGCGCGTTCTCCAGATGGATTGAGGCCTATCCTCTTAAGGATAATACTGCCCTGTCCACAGCAAAAATCCTGCTGAAGGAGTACTTTCCTAGGTACGGAATGCCACGGATTGTGTGGTCGGATAATGGAAGCGAGTTTGTGGGAAGTGTGATGCAGAGTGTGTGTAAGGGCCTTGGAATTCGGCAGAAATTCCACAGTGCTAATCATCCTCAGGCAGCGGGTTTGGTTGAAGGGTACAATGGTACCCTGAAGCTGAAACTCGCTAAGATTCAAGCTACGACTGGTCTGTCATGGCCTGATGCCTTGCCTCTGGCTCTCCTATCGACCAGAGCAACCGTACACTCTCGAGTAGGGCTTAGCCCATATGAGATTGTGTTCGGTCGCCCTGCGAATATTTGGGGAGTCCCGAGGCCTAGGGCTTTTGATAGTCTTGAGTATCCAATGTTGATTGATTATCTGCATGATTTGACCACTAAACTACGGTTAATCCATCAACAGGTCTTTGAAGCTCTACCGGCGCAGACAGAGGGTTCTGGACACCAGCTCCGGCCAGGGGACTGGGTGGTTACCCGAAATTTTGGTCGGAAACGTAACTTGGAGCCAAGATTCGTTGGACCCTTCCAAGTTTTGTTGACGACGAGGACAGCGGTTCGACTGGAGGGCCGGAAAAACTGGGTCCATGCCAGCCACACAAAGAAGGTACCGATCCCTTTACCAACTGACGGTTGGGTGAGGACTGGGATTTCGGCCACAGAAACTGAGACTCCTTTGCACTTTGTGCCGTTTAGTGACGCTCAACTTGTGGATGAGGATTCGTCACTGCCAAACCCATATGTGGAGTCATCAGTAGCAGAAAACCCAAGGTCTGACTCGTTGTCCACTTCATCGAATCCTGTTGCGCCAGCTGAACAATTGTTTGTAGAGCAAACTCGACCTGGAAGAAATCGATACTTTCTTCGTTCAAGGACTAATAAAAATTAATAGTACGGTGGTTTTTGACGTTACGAATATTATGGACAATTACATCCTTTCTTTTTGAGTTTTTATGTGCCTTTCCACTGCTAAGAGATTTGTAATAAATTTGAAAGTTTCGAGGAAACCTCTCCATCCGGGTTACCGTAGGGCCGTGCGGGTACTTCTTTCTGTTTAGCAGGTTTCTGACGCTAGGTCGGTTACTTTTGTCGATCTCTGGGAACTCCTGGGGATTGATAATCGCTATTCAGAACGAAGTGCGTCAAGTACGTCACGGACGGTTTGTAGAGGATGGCATTCTCTAAGCTGTTGGAAGAAGAAAGGGTGTCGGCACAGAGATTAGAGTTATGGAGGGTTGTACGAACAAAATGTTTTTTGTTTCAGGTGTTTCTACTGTTTCTGACTTTATCTATGCTATTGGTGGGTGGAGTGTATTTTGGAGTATCGTTGTTCTTGCCTTCTGTTTCGCCTACCTTTTCTCCTAACCTAAGTTCCCTCACCACTGTCTCCCCACATTCCTTTCATCCTTTGCCTCAGCATGAGCAGGTTAGACGTGCGGAATTCATGAATAATTCCTTTGTTCAACTTCTACATCAGCATCAGTTGGTGGTGAATACTACCAATTGTTGGGTATGTGGTTTAATGCCACACACTATGGATAGGGGTATTCCGTATTTGGTCCTTCCTTACAGCTCCCAGGGTTCAGCTCGAGCATTCCAAACTATGTTCCGTAGTGCACTAGATTCCTACCCTAGTCGAGAGCCACGGTCTGTCAATTTTGGTCCTGGGCCGTACCACAAGCCTTTGGCGATAGCCATAGCAGATCTGGATAGAGATGTTTTTGATGCATCACTCATTCCAGATGAAGAAGTGCAGGCCTATAAGGATCTGAGTGAGACTGAGTATAGTACGTCAGTGGGTGATAGACAGCTTAAGAGCTCGTCCCCGATATGGATTGTACCGCACCTTGGTAATTTCTGCTTGAAAGGTTTGGGTCGAAATCCGAGAGCACAACTTGGGAACAGTGCTTGCACTGATACGTATGTTCTACCCATGCTCTCCTCCCCTGTTTTTCTGACTGCTAAGGGCACCTATTTTGTATGTTATGAACGCGCATATACATGGTTACCCCGCGACTTTTCGGGTACCTGTTATATTGCGAATCTTTTACCTCCGACTTTCACAGTTGCTTCAGACTACCACAGAACTAGAGTCGTGAGAGGCGTTATTAGCAAAGAGGACACTGCTGGTCAAGAAGCGGGAGACTTCTTTAAAGGTTTCTTGCCGTTTTGGGGACCTATGGTTAATAGTAGGAACCTAAGACAGTTGACCCGTGTAGTTGAGTCGACTGCTAATATTACTGCAACTGCCCTTGGTAATCTAACAGCTGAACTACAGGCGGATAGACTCATGACGTTGCAGAACCGTATGGTTCTAGACGTTGTTCTTGCAGATAGAGGGGGTGTGTGTAAAATTATCCATTCGAGTTGTTGCATTTTTATTCCTGACAATGCTCCAACTGTATACCAAGCCATCTCGAAGTTGCACAAGATTTCCGAGTCCATACACGTGGACGAAGGTAATTGGACGCTCCTAGGATGGTTGTGGGGCCTAATGTCAACCTGGGGTTGGAAGATTCTAATGATCGTAGGGGCTGTTGTAACGTTTCTGTTCACGTGTTGTCTTTGTGTACAGTGTGGTCCTGCCTTATGTGGCCTATGTGCTGCGACGTGTATAAGGCGGCCATCTGTTACCAAGGAGACATTGATGAATAGGATGATGTTCCAGCAGCAGCTGAACGATCTGATGAATATTGACATAGATTCAGATCTTGACTAGTGCTTGCCTACATGAGGGCAAAAGGAGGGTCTGAGGTTCCGTATGACACGGGACCGCAGTTTTGAGTGGTAACGAATATGGATGAGTTTGGTATCTACGAACCGCAAATGACGAGTATAATGGGTGTACGCAGTTTCGCTATGCAGCCACGTATGGTTCGTCTCATTTTTGGGTTCGTTCATCTGGACCCTCGGGTTCCATTTTAGATACAGCTTCCATTTTGTTTCTTGCCCTCAGGTAGCCAGCGAACGGGCTTCTTGTCCGCTCCGTGACCCTGGGACTCTCAAGCTTACACGAAGGACACGTGTTTCTTTGAGGTGACTTTTACGATGAGGGAAACGACACGACTAAGGCAGATGGCCCCGCTCGAGGCTCATCTTGCCGCGCCGGTCTATTGTTTCAGCCATGCATACATTAGACATGAGGTCTTTGACCCCTCTATCAAGTTTCCTTTATTGCCCCCAACACTCTTTTCTAACCTGTTGTGCATCCTTGTCCTTTCCTTGCATCTGTTTTTCGTCCTTCCTCTTAATGTGTTTATGGTTTGGATGGAATGTGTTTATTGCGGAGGAAATATGTTTTTACAGTTGGGAACCGGCAAGACTGTCGTAATTATGTTCCGGCCCCCTGAGACATGAACGCGACCCTTTTGAAGTTTATTGTGGGAACTGAGTTGTAACCTTTGTTCGCCATACTGCGCTATGGCAAAAACCTGTATAAAAGGACCGACCCACTTCTACGAATTTGAAGCAGTCTCCGAGAACCTACACGTTGTGTACTTCTTGTGACCTCTGTATCCCTGCAGTAAATAAACGCTGATCTCTGACATCGCTGGAAGTGTTCCGTGTCTCTGTGTTTAGTACGCCAGAACAGGTAACCCACGAAGGTTTCAGGTGTTGTTCCCTGGCACCGCTGGGTCTTAAGAATAACCCAGTCCTTCAGAAGTATGACACCAGGGGTGGCCGGTGTAGGGTTGGGCTTGGGCAGGAGTTTGTCTCAGTAAGTGAAGTGGAACAAAGGTCCTCCGTTCTTGTGGTGGGGGCCTGCAGTCATTAGGGAGTCTCCACTCTCAGGGAAGAATCTCTGCAATGAGAATTCCCTATGCAAATATTCCACCCTAAGGGTGGAGACTCCCCCATGACTGTGGGACCTTTGCCATGAGTATCGAGGGCCTTTGTGAATCAGGCCCTCAGTGGGGTTACCCTATTACCCCTGGGTGACATTGAGATGGTTCCTAAAGCCCATGTGCCTTCCAATACTGCAAACTATAGGCAGTGGGTTACCATCAATTGGCAAGGTGTTAAGGCCCTGAGGAACACAGGAGTTAGAATGACTATGATAAGGGGTCAACTTGTGGCCCCAGAGCAAGTTATAACAAATGAATTCCACCAGGTTGTGGTGGCTGAAAACCAGGAGGGTCACTATCAAGTGGATCCTGTTCCATTGAGTGGCGGGAGGGTCTCAGGTCTTCTGAAAGTTGCTGTTATCCATGCCATGCCTATGGACTGTTTCTTAGAGAATGTTCATGAGCACACTACCTGGGAGGAAGTGGATCTCAAGTCACATCTGGAAATGTAAGGCTTACCTAAGTGGTTATGTTCTACCGCCTGGTCTATGGCTGTCCAGGAAGCGAGTCAAGGAGGTCTGGAGTCTCAAAGACTGGCCCAGACAGCTGTCAAAAGATGGAAGTGCAAGGGGCATGGAAAACCAGCCCCTGAATGTCTCCTGGCAGAGGTGGATGGGGTACCAGAGGTAACTGCTTCAGAGCCCACAGAGGAGGACATTGCCTCCCATGTTGACCTGCCTGAACTTGCTGGATGGCAAGTAGAGGGGGACCCATCAATTCTGCAGAGAAGGTGCCCAACCCTAGAGGGCATGAGGCAACAGGCCAAAGCCCATGCAGTGGGTAATGCCTCTCGGAATCACCGCATTTACTGAGAGGGAAACCTCCCATATAATGAGTCTAAGGCACCTGTGCATTGGGCAACAAGAGCACTGGATGTTCTCCAATGTGACAAGGCCTTTCTACTGGAGCTGGGTCAAGAGACACCCATGGCAGGACATATTGGGCTGGACAAGACCATTGCCAGGCTTGTCTCCCACTTCTATTGGTCCAGAATGAAAAGCTCCTCATATACATTCTGTTGGACTCGCTTGACCTGCCAGGCCAGTGGGAAGACAGCACAGAGGCTGAAAGCCCCCCTTAAACCCATGTCTGTCATTGGCACCCACTTTGAAAGGGTAGGCATTGACAATGTAGGGCCTATGGATCCCCAGACAGTCTCCGGCAACAGCCTTATTTGGATACTGGTGAACCATGTCACAAGACACTCAGAGGCCATACCTCAGAAATCTGCAAACTACACCTGTAGGGGCTAAGGCCCTAATGGGAATTGTTACCAGAGTGGGCTTCTCCAAGGAAATGGTGTCTGACAGAGGCACCAACTCCATTGTCATTGTTATTGTTATTGTTATTTTAATTTTATACCGCGCCTAATCACCTGCAGGCCTCTAAGCGCCCGGAAAGATGGAATAGGACAATAACACAACAGGTCAGAACAAAAGATCGCATTGGATTAAGCCATGCTCAGGCTTCTCCTGAACAGTAGCGTTTTCAGGCTCTTTAGAAATTTTAAGAGGTTTCCTTCCTCACGTAGCCCTCCAGGCAAGTTGTTCCACAACTGGGGAACCAATACCGAGAAGGCTCTGCCTCCCTTCGTCACTAGCCTGTACCGAGAGCAAGTCAACAACTGCAGGTCCGAGGACCGAAGTGATCTCGTCGGGCAGTACAGTTGTAGGCGCTCCTTGATATAGGCCGGAGCCTTACCGTAGATGACCTTATGGGATATACACAGACTCTTGAATTCCACTCTCTCTTTTATTGGAAGCCAATGTAGGTTTTGTAGTAGAGGAGTGGCTCTAGACCTCCTAGGGAGTCTAAAAATCAGTCGGGCAGCATCATTCATTAGAATCTGAAGCCTATTAGTAAGGGTTTTCGGTAGGCCAAGATAGAGGGCATTCCCATAGTCAATTCTGGAAATGATAGTGGCAGTTACTATTGAGCGCATCATGGGCTCTGAAAGGATAGGGGATAACTTCCGCAGTTGCCGGATGATATTAGTACAGCTGCCTACCACCGACACGATCTGAGGCGCCATCGATAGGTCAGCGTCCAACCGAATCCCCAAGCTTTTTACAGCCAGGCTTGGTTTCGGGGCCGAGCCCAACTCCATGGGCCAGTAGAGGTCACTCCAAGGTGAGAGGGTGGATGGTATAACCAAGATCTCAGTTTTGTCAGGATTGACTTTTAAAAGGTTATCTGTCATCCATCGTACCGTGAACCTCAGGATGTTCTGGGATTGGAGTTGTGCGGCCGAGGTGTCATTTATACTTAGCAGCAACTGCGTATCGTCCGCATAGTTGAAGACTTTACAGTCCATCGCAGCCAGCGCAGCGATCAGGGGTTGCAGGTATAGGTTGAATAGAAGAGGGGACAGGGTCATGCGTTCCATATAGGCTGATTTTGGTTTTCCCTATGTTAGCCTAACTGTGCACAACACATTAGCTTTAGGCCACATCAGCTTTACACAAGTTACTATATCAAGATGTTTGCTTCTGTGCCATATTATATTTACGCACAGAACCTGTAGTTGTTTTTGCAGTCTGTACATTCCTGGGATTTAGTCTGAACAGCAGACAAAGTCAAACAACAATGTCCCTTGTTATTTTGTTCTGGTCAGGCACTCGCACCTAGACACAACACAGAGGTGCAGCAGTTGTTTATGAATATGTGAACCTTGCCATATAGGTATGAACAGCAATGTAACACACAGAGAGAGACCAATATGCACTGAGAAAATATCACAACTGTATCTGAAATGTAGAACGTCCATCTGTGTATGCTAAGGTACGGAGTCCGCTTCGAAACCCAGAGATCTTTGCTGTATAATCTGTTTGCTTCTGTAGAAGGGGAGGGGGATAGGCTATGACATGGCTCTTCCTAATATATGGTTTATTGATGAAGCTGATGGTATTTTTGCTAGGCAGTTGTTTTCTAATTGCGGCGCGTTCTAGAGCACGATTGTTTAAATAAACATTTCAAACTTCCTTCTTGTCTCTTTCATATCTTATTGGGGACGAGCATAAGTGAGTGAGCGAAAGAGCGTGCCCTGTCACAGCGATCCCTGAGGGGGTCGGTAGTGTTGTGTTCTGGGGTATCAATTTACTTGTGTCTCGGGCTATGAGTAGGAGGACAAGTGAAACACTATAGCTAGTCGGACTTGGGCCCATTGTACTAGGGTGGTATTGTGATTCTGTCCATATCTACTAAATATCTATGGTCCTTAGCATAGTTCTGTTCCTGCACAGAATCACTGCAACACCCTGTCTGCTTATATGCAGGCAGTGTGGGAGGAGTGTGGAGTTATGTATTGCTCTGCCTTTCAGATCATACAGAATCTCCCACAAGGTGGCTCAAATACAGCAAAGCAGGAGACATAACACACAACAACACCTTGAAAAGGGTTTTATTTTACAAAATGCAAAGACTCTCTTTTTGGAATAAGGCTTGTGGTTTTTATTTATGCAATGCCCTCTAACAGAAAGGCTTTCCCAGATGCCAACATGAATCACATTGAATTATATATAGAGATATATATATTTATATGCATGCAAGAATAATACACTTGCTAGATGCAACAATTAAATATACGAACAATACTAATGAATGACAAGTACCAAATAATATGAGATAACACTCAAGAAAATATACTGGACGTCCTGTAAGAGATAAGAAAGATATATCTATACTGAATTCTTCAAATTATTACTTTGGATGTGCATTCAGACTCATTTACACATCACAAAGAAAACACCTCAAATGATCAAAGCCAGTGGCCACACATCACAATGGCAATAATCAAAACTCAACACTTCACCTGGTGCAAACACTGCATCTTAGCTCACTCCTGACCGGGGGATTCAACAGCCGGGGATTAGAGCCTCAGCAACCAGGATTCTGCTGTACCGATGTAGACGCTTCCGTCCCCATTCGAATTCCAAAATCCAGGTCTCTAAGTCAACAACCCTCTGCTTTATAATCTCCAAACACACACTAGAAGGTTCAAGAGACTTCCTCCCCGCACAAGAAAACTTACTGGGACTGGCCAGCTTCTAAGCAAGCATTCCATGGCAGGGCGGAGTTACCCCGTCCCATCTTGTAGTGCTAGAGGCACTCTTGTGATCGGACACCCTGTGATGACTTTTGACTACCATTCATTTAACTGACTTTAGTGTGTTATTTTACCCTAGGCAGAATGTACAACGTCCTACATATGCCATGCTTCTCTTACAGGTTTATTTCTTGTAATCTTGCTGTCTTTCAGTGGGAGCTGTCACAGAGTAGGACAGCCATGCCAAGAACAGAACGTGTGAGATGTGCATTTGAAAGCATGAGAGGGAGAGAGGTGTGCCTTGTCCATTGGAAGTGGATCCAGGTGCTTGATCTGCTGTGTGAGCAGAATCGACACAGCGCTACTGTTGCAGGAACAGAACTGGTACATTATACTTGGAACCAGCGCAGCACCATCTGAACTGAGAAATCTGAACTACTGCATCGCACCACTTGCCAGAGACGATTGACTCATCCCCTAGACTACATGGAGAAACCCAGTGCATCACTTTCAAACCAACACATCTCAAAACTGGTGCTTCAACTTCAGAACCAGAGCAATGCCATTGTTGAGTAGAGAAAATCGATGCATTCCCTCGACTGCAGAATCAACACCGATGCATCACTCAGCTGAACCTTGTATCTGACTGTTGTTCAGCAGGGCTTGTGTAGCTCTTGTATCTGGCCTGTGCTTCATTGCGGTCATCCCGAAGTCTTGCTTTCCCCTGGCCCAGCGTGACTAGATAACCACATAAGTGCCCATTGCTTCAAAGAGCTATTTTTCACTTTTAATCTTTAAAAATTATTATCTTGACTTTTTATTATTGGATTGTTTATTTATTTATTTATTTATTTTAGAGTTTTATATAGCGCAAACCAGACCCAGGTAAGGGTATGAGAGAGCTTTACAGGAGGCAAACGGTGAGCACTTACAAAGGAAAACAAAGCATATAAAAAGACAAACTCCGAAAGACACAAGGAGTAAACAATGAAATGAATAGTTCAGGAGGTACAACATTCAAGGTTCGTGTCAGTATACACTTTACGTGTCAACTTTAGTAAGCAATGCTCTGGGTCTTACGATATAGTTCAAGCTTGTGTAGATCATAGATCCTGTCAAGGAACCCACAGTCGAGGTAGTTAGTGGATGAGGTTCCGGGGTCAGGATTGTGCAGAATTAAAGTAGGGCTTTGCTCATCAGGTATGCTTTTGCTTCCTTTTTGAAGATAAGTGTAGCGGAGATTTTTCTGATGAATGGTGGAAAGAGTTCCACCTTGTTCTTTGGGTCTTGTTTTATTTATAAAATCATAATCAATTGTTCTCAACTGGTGTGGAGTCTCTTTGTTGTGTTCTCACTGTGCTATTGTTTGAAGTGTTGCACAACTAATTTATACATTGCCTCTTAAGTCAAGGCTTCCTGCACTGTGCCAAACTACCAGAGTGTGAGCACAGCTTAAAATATGGTGTGTATCCGACTTACCCTGACTAGGATTATGGGTCCTGCTTGGACAGGGTGCATTACTCTACTAAAAACCATATTTCTAACATTGAATGTTTGTATTTATTGCTTCAACCACAATACGATTTAACTGGAGCATATGATGGTGACCAACCCACTTTTGCAATAAAAATGGATTCATTAATTGAGTTAAGAATATCATTCACATGTTTTTTTGTCTATTAGGCTGAATTAAAGTTCTGAAGAATCACTGGCACAGTCTTTTGCCTATTGTGATACAAAAGCAGTATTGAGAATAGATTTGGTATAGCATCAGTCCAAATTGGTTCTGCAAACTTGAAATGCACAGATTCTGCATTTACAGATGGGGAACGTGAGAGTCCTTCATATCCTCAAGCGGGTAGATGTGTTGCTGCTGGTACCCCTCATTACGGGCTCCATTCTTTCAAAGCACTGTTAAATGCACACCAGAACATAGGTCCCATTAGTCGTCCTCATATGCATTGTTCTCTGCGTTCCACACACATGACAGACAGCTTAAGGAGTGTGAGAGGTGACAAACTACTATGCACATGCACTCTATGGGATGGTCACATGGTAGGCCTACTGGTTTCTGTTGCCTACTCCCCTTTTTTGGTTGAGCATGAGCCAGCCTGCAAGCGCTGCTCTGCGAAGAGCTGTGGTAGTTTAGTGTGGAGAGAAGCTTCGCCCACTCCCCCACCCTTATTTTAATTGGCTTGTGTGCTTGTCCTTTGTAAATGCTGTCTTCTGATTCATTATGAGGCTTGTTAGTCCCTCCTTAGTACAGCCATGTCGTCATTTGTTTCCTCCCATGGCTACTGGTCCCTTTACTTGGTTGTTAAACCAGGCTTCGACTATTTCCTTTTGAAGCTGGAGGCCGCCCCAGGAGACAGACAAGGTAAATGTGTGTTTTGGTGCCTCCTACCCCCTCCCGTTGTTGTGCTTTCTTCCCCCTCCACCCTCCCTCCTGTTGTCGGTGCCTTCTTTTCCCCTCCCCACGATGCCTCCGGTTGTCCATGCCTTCTCCTCTCCTACGCCAGCCCCCCCGACCACCCCCCGTTGTCCATGCCTTCTTCCCCGCCCTCCCTCCATCCCAACCTATGTCCGTGCCTTCTCCCCCTTCCCTCCTGTTGTCCATGATGTCAAGTTGCCAACCATTTGCAATGCAATCGGTCTTGTGTAAATTGGAGACCTATTGCACTGCAAATGCTTGTTTATCCTATCAGCACATGTTTTGTAGTTATAAAGAACTCAATCCCAAGTCACAAAAGGGAGATCTGCGGTTTGCTATTTAGTAGATCGTTCAAAAAATAAAATGAGGATTTCAGTTCTGCGACAGGCACAGCAACTGTGTGATTCTCGATATATTTTTTGGTTGTGTAGTTTGGGCTGCAGCCACATGAGCAGCTGAGCACTTCTGTTCATTTTTAGGTCTCGTCTTGGCAGCGCATGCATGCGCTGTCTCAGCGAGACATAAAGTAATCTGTATGTTGGCTTAAACTTCATGCAAACTGTTTTTCCGCTTGCTATTGGCTTACTTGTGGTAGTGTTGTTGTTATCTCCCTTTCTGTTGGCTGTTGGTCATTTGCTAACTTCTGTGTAGTCCTAATACAGCGGCTCCTAACTGCAGTTTTAGTCTGCTCCTCTTGCACTTCTTTTAATTGAAGTGCAGTGTGCCATCTGTTTTTCACGCTGTAACCTGGTAACTGAAGACTTTCGCTTTCGTGTAGTTATTTTAGCCTCAGTGACGAGCGAGGCAGTATTGCATTACAGAATTTGAGTGCCTACATTTATTTTTTCCCAATGCCGTTTCTGTGTATTTGACAGCCAGCACCGAGCTGATGTAATCTTCCCGAGATCACATGGTTAGTCAGGTGGGGGTGGGAGCTGCGATTTAGAAGGTAATTTCCTGCTTGCTTGAACATTCCTCGTTGAGCTCCGAGTGACCCACACAGGCTGCGCACAGCCATCCAATAAGGATGTTCCACTCACAGTGCACAGATTCTCCCACCCCCACAATCGGAGACCCTCTCCAATGAAGACACTACAACAATGAGTAATAGTGGGAAGTACACCCATAGCGGAAGATTCCACTATAAGCAAAAGGTTACATTTTAATAAGTAACGCTTGTTTGACAGCGCTTAGAAATAGCGCAAGTGCGTCATGAGGAGCTATATAACATTTGTTATTGTGAAGGTTGGTCATTTTTTTAGTGTCTGAAGTTGTCTTGGGTAGACATTTAGGTGTCAGGGCTTACATAGCAACAAGCGCTGTACATCACATGAAGGGCGACGGGGTGACTGGGGACCCTTCATCTAGCAGGGTTTACCTAGTAGCATTACAATTGCCAGATACTTTTAAAATAAAAATGTGCATCGAGCGCATGGACGGAGTTTTAGCCGAGATTATTTTACAACCAGCACCTCGCAACTAGACAACGTATGCTGCGACAGGTCCATACATTGCTGCTGCGCCCTCTGTTGGCGGGGTCGGCTCAGTGACTGCTTTACAGACGATAAAACTAGACTGAATAATCGAGCCATTAATCTAGCATATCGGACTGGCAATCCTAGCGCTTACAGTACATAAACGGCCTGTTAGGAGTATCGGTATATACAAATTTTTCTGGGGCACATCTAGAGCCATCGCATGCTGGAGTAGGTAAATCTTTTGGGTAAATTATCCTGTAGATACGAAATGTACATTTGATAACCATCAAATTCTTTGTTTTTATTAATTTTGTTTTATTTATTTTTTTACATCGGTCAGTATGTTTATTATTACGCAGTTTGGCCAGATGGCAGTCTAAAATAAATAACACGCTGCTACTACTCATTGCACTAGCACTTTGTGAGATAGATTACCCACCTCGAAGTTCGGCTTTACTTCCCAATCCCAGTATGTTTTTAAATCGTGTTAAATGGCCCACGTGGCAGGTATTTCTGCCGGACTGTACCCATTATCCAATAAATATATGCTCTTAACCGATTTCACATCAGCAGCTGATTTACTGTGCTTGCGTGACTTTCTGTGTTTGCGTGCCTATGTGGCAAAATGCGTTCATGTAAGTGTAGGAACATGTGCATGGCAGAACACATTTGTGTGTTCATGTGGGGGTATGTACATGCGCTTCCTTATCTGCATGCGGGTGGCTGTCTGCAGTTTTCTAGCCTGTGAATGCTAAGTGCTGTGTTCAGGATCTCCAAGGGAGTTTTGATCATCTCCATCTTTCCCTATTTCACACGCTATATCTGTGTGCTTTTCTGTATGATCTGTGTATCTATGCAGGTTTTATGAACATTTATGTCTGTGTTCATGGGAAGCTCTGTCCTTGCTCATGTGGGTTTATGTGCATGTGAGAGGGTGTTTGCGTGTGCCTGTCTATTTTCCCTTATTTAATTGAGTGGATTTTTATCTGCTTGTGTGTTTACCTGTATGTGTGCCACTTAGTGTGTTTTTATATTTGCTCCTTTGTGTTCATATGTATCATGTGTATGTGTCCTCTTTCCTGTGCATCAGCCTGTCTGGTCTATCTATATTTGTAGTGCTTTCAGTGGGCCAGTTCCTTCCAGAGCTAAGTCTTAGCCAAGCAAAAACACGGACTGAAAAAGGGTCTAAAATAGTCTTCTATTTCTGCCCAAAAAACTGTACGTCTGCAGACACGTTTGGATACGCTGCAAAATAATATCACTGTACGACCCTTTTGTGACTAGAAGTGAAGACAGTTAGTGGTGCCGTTAGTTTGTCCTTCTGACTTTCCCTCCTTTAATGTAGTTAGGCGATTCTCTTTAGCTGTACCTGGGGAGAGGTAGCAAACAAGTCATCTGTATATAGCTAGTGGTGTATGAATCTTTGTCCATGGATGCTTCGGAGCCCTCGCTATCCTGCATCACAAACCGCTGCCACTGACCCCGACACACTCATTCTGCCCGCCCTCATTGCCCTCATCCATTTTTGGGGTAGCAGGTTTCCCAGATCCTTTTTTTTTCTGTTTGTGGTCTGTAACTCTTCAAGACCCGAGGTAAGTGAAGGCAGACAAAGTTTTGGGTAGCCAATCTGTAGGTGGTGGGCTGCTGGGTTACACTGTCTGTGGTATATTTAGCTTGAGAGCAGGGTTGTGTTGCATGGTAGGATTGACAGTCACAGAAAGAATGGGCTTTCATCAATTGAGGGTTTGAGTTCCATTGGTGCCTGATTCGTTGATGATGGTAGAAGGTTTGGAGCATAAAGAGATCAACGTTTTTCTTAACGTGATCTGATATAGTGAGCACATGGTGTCTATAGTATTGCACTGTTGTATAATTAGTGTGCCTAGGTCTTCTGAGCGCATGCTGTCGGCTTTTGAGTGGAGCCTTATGTACATGGGCTCTTTGAGCACAGTGGTCTGTGCCTGGGTGCTGTGAGGTAACCAAGTGTGCCTGAGCGAGCAGCATGTGCACCTCGGTTCTTTGGACACAGGCTATGTGCCTAAATTAGCCTTGGACACAATCCGCAAATACAACTTTGTGACTTCAGTAATCTGGGATGTGTTATGAGTTCTATGTATTCATACATCTGTATTGTAATCATAAGCGCAAGGCTAGAACTTGACACTAAATCGTGTGTTATGGCATTTCATTAAATGAGTGCACCAGGTAATCTTCTAGTAAACTACACCCATTTAACCATTAAGGTATGATAAAATCATGTTTGAATGAAAAATATGTTCTGAGAATATGTTCTCAGCTAATTTGTTGCATGGAAGCTATCTTGCAGTTCGCCCACAATGGGAAATAAGTGACACAAAGGCATTGGGAGGACAAGATCTTCCCAAGATCAAACAATTAGGCCAAGTAGGAGAACCTGTTTAGCAGTGCAGGAATGCTTGTTTGAGGGCACCATGCAAATGCTGCGTGTTGTGGGCCCTGCTCACAATTTATCACCAAAATATTTTAGTAAAACCAAGATTACATGCCAAGTCAACAGGATCACTTCAATAGGTGGGTGGAGGTATTGCTGCCAGCCATGCCCACCCCACCCCAGTGACATGCCCATAAAATAAATGGGGATTCTGTCAAGGTGTGTTTAATTAAACTCACTATCAGAACTGAGCTGGTTTCTAAGCACTCCCAATGTTCACAGATAAGGGACCGAAGGCAAACAGATCCATTAAAGCCCCCAAGCATTCCCAATGTCTGCAAATAATGGACTAAAGACAAGTGTCACTTCCAAGACACTTTCTCGGGGTGCTGTGGCAGAGATGGTTACTGGTCAGTGTCCGTAGTGGATACTTTACTTTAGTGTTGGTGTTCCAAGGTCTCAGATAATATTTCATTCCAACTAAATAACTAAGTTTCCCTTTTACATGTGTGTCTCTCACCGGTAGTCCTAGCAAGCAGTCAAAGTATAGTTAACTTTTAAATGTACATTATCAAGTGTTTTATTACTGATGACGCCGAATAACAGTATTGTTATAAACTGTTAAATAAATCTTGCTGCCTGCTTATTTTGGTTACTCTTAGTCGAGTAAGATTCTATGAAGTTATCAAGCACATGATTCTACATCACAATTGATGGTCTTCCCCTTTAGTCAAGCTTCTTAGGCCGCTATGCCTCTTTTGGAGACCAATTACTCACAATTTTTAGGTTGAGCTTGGTCAGCGCATGGCTGCTCTGACAGGCATGCTGTATTCGAGTGTGGACTTGAAGCTCCGCCCACTCTCCGCCCATATTTTTGATTGGCTTATGGCATTGTCTTTTGTAAATGCTGGCTTCTGATTTGTTAATAGGCTTGTTAGTCCCTCCTCAGAACCGCCTTGTCTTCATTTGTAACCTCCCATGAGGACTGGCCGTTTTACTTCGGTTGTTACACAGTATGTCTTATTTAGTCTGTAAGCACTATTATCTTTAATGAGTTTCTCCTACTACAGGCATGACATCCTTTCCTGCAACATTCAGCGTGCCATGCACGCTTTCACTTTCCAAGTAGCCCGGGACAATGCCGGCAGCTTATTTAAAGTGAAATAGGTTTCGCATTTACAAGAGTTTGAGCCATTGGTATTATAAATGACCTTGGGCCCGATTCACAGAACTAACTTAAGACAAAATCCTAAACTTACTACCATTTTGGTATTCACAGAAGGCACTTACTCATTTCGGTATTCACAGAAGTTAGTAGTCCTAACTTTAGGACTCCTAAATGCCTTCTATGAATACCGAAAGTCTTAAAGTTAGGATTTTTCTCAGTTTAGGAGTAGTAGAGTTAGGAGTCCTAACTTTACTACTCCTAAACTGAGAAAAATCCTAACTTTAAGACATTCGGTATTCACAGAAGGCATTTAGGATTCCTAAAGTTAGGAGTCCTAACTTTACTACTCCTAAAATGAGAAAAATCCTAACTTTAAGACTTTCGGTATTCACAGAAGGCATTTAGGAGTCCTAAAGTTAGGACTACTAACTTCTGTGAATACCGAAATCAGTAAGTGCCTTCTGTGAATACCAAAATGAGTAAGTGCCTTCTGTGAATAGCAAAATGGTATTAAGTTTAGGATTTTGTCTTAAGTTAGTTCTGTGAATCGGGTCCAATGACTTTTATTTAAATAGGTAAATAAAAGGCATTGTCGTTTACAATGCCAGTAGCTTATAATCTCTCAAATGCGAGACCTATTGCATTGCAAATGTTTGTTTTAGGGGTGGGAGTTTCTGCTAGTGCTGGTCTTTCATAAAATGCATAGCTCCTGCATATACTGTTGAGGGATTTGAAGGGCTGGTGACAGCAGTTCTAGCATGCTGCAGCGGGGCAATCTTTAAATCGTTCGAGCACCGCATTTGCCTTTTCTCTGAAACACCTGGAACTCTCACAGGACATGTTCATCAGGGACGCCAGGAAATGCCCCAAAAAATGCATTGCTCTCGTTCTAGCATATTGTCTGAGAATTATGCTGGTGCCTACAAAATGGCCTACATATTCAGTGATATCGAGGGCAGCTCGTAATACACATTTAGGTTAGTTGCATCCAGACCATGATGAATCGTGTGGGCATATGTCACCCTGCATCCCACTGGGATGGACGACAAGATCTTGCTGCCCTTATCCCACAATGTGTGGATGTAGCTGCACAGGCAGAACACAAGGTTTACAGAGCATAGAGCAGGCTGGCTGAGTAGAAGGTAGTTTTCCTGGAAGTACCAAAGTGCTTGGATTTTGTACCCAGAGGATTGGAAGGAAAGTACTTAACTTCACTTTACTTGTCAACACCTGCACCACAATATTTTCTGGTGTGGGCTATTGCATAAGAACTGCCAGGTCACCAAAGGCTGGTTTGTGTCACTTAGCCGCAGAAAGCTTGACTGAAGGTACAGAACATGGCTTCAGGCAAGTGGCCATAACAGTGTCCATGACTGCCTCGCTGAAGGCAAGAGAGGCTCTTTGACGCTGGTTGAAGAATCTCTGAGTAAAATGGACTTGGATTAAAAAAGTAGCCTATTGTAAGCCAGGAACTGGCGCTTCGTTGAAATGGAAAATGTTACATTTTCCTCACTGTAAACCAACACTTGAGCCTTGCTATTTAGAACTATCCCACATTTTCAAAGTTTTACTTGTTTAGTAAGCCCGTTTCTAACACCGACCCATTCATAGCAATGGCAGGAGTGTTGCATTTCCGTGTTGCAACTGGCAAGGACATAAACCTCCGATGAGAATGATAGCAGCAGCAGCACATCTACCGTTTCCTTTTCATTTGGACCCTTGAACCCTCTTAATAGTATCGCCTTGGCAAACAGGTGCGCTCCATTCAGCAGACTTAGACCCATATTTAAGGGGAACTTCCACTGCACTAATGAGGTAGGGCAGCATCCACATCCCTGCTACTCCACTGTGACGTTTTAGATCTTTACATTGTGAGTAGTTGTCTCCCTCTCATCCTCGCCTCCACACACCTGTGGAAGGAGGGTTGGGTTTCATGCATTATCAGCAGGTCAGAAAGGGCTCAGAGGGTGACACTTGCCCGGAGGAGCAGTAAATCACCCGTCACATGTGTGTGTTCTGGAAATCAAGCTCATGGGCAGGTGTATCTTCTTGTATGGCACCTCGAGGTCACCGCGGAAGCTCCTGGGGCATGGTGAGTGCAGGTCAAGTCTCAGCTCGCACTGACGCCGCTGTGCTTGTATGTCTAGACCATCACAACGGCGATCTGAACGGAATGAAATGAACTTGCTCTCGGCTGCAGCCCTCATTCATTACTCACTTACAGCCCGACTCCCACCCTTCTGATTGATCAAATCTACTATGTTCTTCTCAGGCTACATATCACATATCTTTGGGCTTTACACAGCTTCTGTCCTATTTGAAGCTACAGCAAATCAAGGCAAGAAATGTGCCTATCTTGACAAAAATGTGGATATTTCAAAACATAGCCTTCATATAGAAATTCATTAGTTAACAAGCATCTGCAATGCAATAGGTCTCACATTTACGCGACTTTGAGCTATTGGCATTTTAAATGACAATGCCTTTTATTTATGTTTTGGTTTTTAAAACATAAATAAAAGGCATTGTCATTTACAATGCCAATTGCCTAAACTCTCGCAAATGCGAGACCTATTGCATTGCAAATGCTTGTTGAAATCACCCCTGCAAAATGAGAAAATGTTCAACCGTCCTGAGGCACTACAGTCAAGCAACGGCTGAAGGGTGCTCACTCACAGTGACCATTGGCTGAAGGGCGCTTCGGCATAGCCTACCTATGACTGTTGAAGTTAATAACATGCACTTTGGACGACAGCTTAGCCAGAACTAACAAAACTTCAGGATTAGGAGTAGGCGCGTTCTATATTTGCTCCAGTCTGCATTGTATACATATGGTTAGCTTATTTCTACAATTAACAGTAGGCCGCATTCACAAGAAACATTTCATGCATGAATTTGTGAGCGGTTGCGCCAAACCCACAGCCAATTATAAGTATAAGTGTAGATAAGGGAAAATTGTTTGGGCCTTATCTCAGCCCATGTATTACTTATATAGGCTGAAAAAGCGTTTACAGTTTTGGAATTTCACTAGCATGTTGGAAATTTGGACATAGAAAGGATGTGGAAAAATACAAATTTAAAATAGTTCTTATCATTTAAAAAAATGTATTTAAGGGAATATTT
The DNA here is from genome assembly GCF_964204655.1 of Triturus cristatus. Taxonomy (NCBI): domain Eukaryota; kingdom Metazoa; phylum Chordata; class Amphibia; order Caudata; family Salamandridae; genus Triturus; species Triturus cristatus. The sequence continues at coordinate 409,058,497 of NC_140583.1, read as the reverse complement.
GATAATCACAAATATTGATGACAATGGGTCTGATGACTTACTTAAGAATAAGCATGTGAATCCTGTGAGATTGTCATCTCTGCAAACCTTATCAATTTGATTATTCACAGGTTGGATGTTGGTTGAATAACTAAATGTAGCCGTCTGTAAATGACCTCTATGCTGATGCCGCCATGACATGTTTAGAGATGATAGATAATGTAGTCATGCACAAAGCTCATTATTTGCTTTTCTGCTGATGCAAATACTGACAGCAGTGCCAGCTGAGGCTAAATTATATGCAGTCAGTTTAGGATTAGAATCTCTTCTACTAGGAGATTGTGAGCTTTAGCTTCTGTATGCACTCAAGGACATCATGTGCAGACTCTGACAATTCTGTCTGGTGAATGTGTGCAATACCTTCTTGCTGTGATTTCTTTGCTTCTTTAACCCCGTTTTTGAATTCTCTGATAGTGCAATGTGAAACATTCACAACAAGTTAATTAAAGTATGATTTCACATGTTGCATCAATGGCTTAGCCCTGCATTATTGGACAAATTGATTCGCCCCCAATGAGAGGTCGAGTGATCATCTAATATATATTCATCAATGTAACAGGTGTTTTCAGCATCAACACGTATTGTTATAAATGAATATATGGTTGAGGTGTAGGTCATAATATCCCTTCTTATGCTATGGATACTTGACAGATAAAGAAGAGTAATACAAGGTTTTTAGAACTGAATTATAGTTCAGTTCTATCTAAGGAGGGTGGCCAGCATTCGTGGTATCGCGCTTAGGAATTTCTCCTTGAACTAGCTCCCTTGTTGATTTGTTCGTCAAGACACCAAGGTTAGGAAAATATATTGCTACGTAAATAGAGCAGCTATTAAGAAGTGAAGGTGCTGCTAGGGATGATGTATTGTCTAATATATTATGCGTTGATCATGAAAGTGTTTCAGTGTGTTTATTCTCTTACCTCTGGCTTTAATTCAGCGTTCTGATATATTAATTAAATCAATATTTTCAGTATAGTCTTTTATAACTATAAAATAGTTTATGTACCTCTCCTAAAATGTCATCACATGTCCAGACAGTTGCTAATAAAATATATTTACTATATATGCCAGTTCCACCAACATATTGTGTGAACTGGGAATTGGTAGGTGTTTGTCACCCTACAGTTCTGTGCAATTTTGAGATAATTATCCAAAGGTTTGAAAATCCCTGTAACATCGACTACATGTACGTCGCAAGAAGGAGCTCATCAAGTTTGCAATGGATGTCTGCGACCAATCCTTTGATGCTCTCGTTGTTCATGCTTACACACGATGGGCCTTCTACCCCATCACACTGACTTCTTAGTCATGTGCACTCTGTTCTATCTTATTAATAATTTTGTCGATTTGAATTTTGCTAAACAAAAATGGTTTGTTACTTAATTGCTGTCATTTTTCATACATATGTTGTGTTTAGTCCTACACTATATCTGCTCTTCTAATGTATTCAGTCACATTTTCATATTGGCATTTGGAAGCAAGGATTCGCACATGACTATCTCAGTGTCTGTGAAATCCATATTTTTTCAATATCCTTTTGATGATTCTTCTCATGAGAAAGCCTGTCCAACTCCCACTGCCTAGGTTCAATGGGATGAGAAAGCAAATGACGCGTTGTGGGAAGGGTCAGCGTTCAATGCTCATTGACTCAGGGAGATGAAGCACTATCTCTTTATTTTTGTCCGCTATTGCTGAATTATTAGACATAATTTAGACTTCGGGGGGTACCCATGAAGACATTTATTTTCTTTAACAGGCATTAGCAAGTAATGCATTAAATAGTAAACTTCCCTAATGGAGAAGTGTTAGATCTGGGGGTCTCTAGTTTGCAGGGTAGGTACCACTGTCCAAGTAGGGACCCTTGCTGCTAGTCAGGGAAAGGGGGATACACTGTTAAGATAACCCCTGCTCACCCTCTAGGTAGCTTGGCCTGAGCAGTCTAGGCTATCAAAGGCAATGTGTAAAGTATTTGTACCAACACTCACAGTAACACAGTGAAAACACCACAGATTTACTCCACACCAGTTTTAAAAAAAGTAAGGTATCTTTACTAAAAACTTCACAAGACCAAATACTACAGAAAAACCAACATACAATTAAAAAGGTTACTTTAAAGATAGTTCAAGAGTTTGCAGAAAGTACTCCAGGATGTAAAAATCAGTGTCCTGCACAGTGCGATTCTCAATGCACAAAATGCGACACTCTCGTGCCCAACAGTACCTGTAGTTGCGCTAAGGTTCCTAAAAGCTAGAACAATGAAGATGGCAAAGGCGATGCGATACTCTTGAGACCTTGGGGGGGCTTTGCAGCAGCCCTGCTTCACGCAGCAGAGGTGGATGCATCAGCTCCGATCTGTAGGGGGAGGATGCGATGACTTTGGCTTTCGTTGCATAGGTTTCTTAGGGGGAAGCTTCACGCACAGGTACGATGAGACGATCTTCAGTGAGGTGCGATGCGCGATGCGCGGCGCAGCGCTGACTTCTGGCGCCGCAACCCTCGATGCGTCACGGGACGGGACTCTGCGTCGACACACGCAACGACGATACTTTCACGCACCGGCAGTGGTGCGGCCCGCAAACTAGTTCTGCGATGACCCTCGCAGCATCAGGAATCTTCATGCACCGGGACAATGCTCGACGCACTCGGCGATGCGGGGACTCCGGGTGCTGCGATTACGCCGCGATGAAATTCTCCTCGCACTCTCGCGCTTGCGACTCGCAACCGGATGATGTGTACCTCAAATGGATGATGCGATGGGTACCAGTTACTCTTGTTCACGCTTCTGCTTTCCAGCTCCCAAACACAGCAAAATGACCTCCTGAGGCCCCAAGACTGGGCAAGCACTCCAAGGCAGGTCAGAACTCCCTCAGCAGAGTTCCAGGGGAGCTGGGGGTGAAGTCCTTTTGTTCCTGGGACTTCTTAACAGGGAGCCAGCTCTCCTCAGGCCCTTGGAGATCAGAATCAAAAGAAGGGGACACAGCAAAGTCCTTCCCCTCTCCTTGGCAGCAAAGCAAAACAGCAAGCAGGCAGTCTTCTCCTCTTCAGTTCCTTCCAGATTTCTCCTTGGCAGAGGTTCCTTCTTAGTTCCACAGTGATCTAAAGTTTAGGTGTCTGGGGTCCTCTTCTTATACCCCTCCAAGTCTTAGTCTCTCTTTGTTTCAGTGGGGGGATTCCCCTGCTCAAACCGGTTCCTGGGTGTGCTCTGCCCTGGAGCACCTGGTTCCTTTCAGAGTGAGGGGCAGGGTCGTTAGACGCTCAGCAGGAGGTGGAGCCTTCTTTGTGCTGGCAGAGGCAGAGTCCTCAGCCTGGCCAGCAGGGGGTGGAGCCGGCATTGTGCTGGCAGAGGCAGCCCTACTCAAACCCAGGGGCTACTCCTCCCACCCATTTAGAGCAGATCTCCCTATTCACCCTGCTGCTGACTCATCCAGACTCCTGGAGCCACCTAGCCCATCACATGACACCAGTCAGCCAATCTGCACTCAGGCACACAGGAAGGTTAAACAGGAGAATAGCTACTTTCTAAAAAGTGCTATTCTCACACAGTGAATTTAAAAACCATCTTGCTAAAAAGATGTATAATTAAATTCTGAACACAAAGATACCAAACTTGGATTTTCTATCTTACCTTTAGGGGAAGATAGGCATGTAAACAGCCTCCCCCATTCTGTCCTATGGGCAAGATAGCCTCTCAGCAGTGAAAAACGAAAATGGCTGTAATTCACTACCAGGGCATGTTACACACCTCAGTACATGCCCTACCTTTCAGATACACTGCACCCAGCCCAGGGGGGTACCTAGGGCCACCATAGGGATGCCTGACATGTACAGAAAGGGAAGGATAAGGCCTGGTCAGTAGTTGCACTGGCCAGGTCGACATGGCAGTCCTGGTCTGCACATAGGCACTGCAAGCAGGCCTAAGACATCATTTTAGTGCTACTCCTGTGGGTGTCACAATCAGTGCTGCAGCCCACTAGTAGCATTTGTACTACCAGCCCTGGCACTCTCAGTGCACTTTACTAGGGCCTTGCAGGTAGAACAAATATGCCAAACATGTTTAGCCAATTACATCACAATTTCCCTAGGGAGCCCTTGCACCTTGACACTGATCAGCAGTGGTAAAGTGCCCAAAGCATCTATACCAGTAAAAACGACATCCAGCATAGCATCAAAAATACAGGAGGTAGAGGCAAAAAAGTCAAGGGTAACCACGCCAAAAGATGGCAGGTCCAACAAGAAGGATTTTAAAATATGTGTATTTTAACATAATACTTTTGCAGATACCTTCATCGGCCATGATCTGTTACCTCAGAATAGCGGGACGAAACTGATCCCTGACACATGGGATACCAATGCCAATGTTCTGAGTTGGCTTATCCTTGCAGGTGGTTTATGGAACAGCTCTTTACTGGGAAGGATACGTGTTATAATTTGATTGTGATTTCAACATATTCTATGAAAATGTGGTAGAATTGGTAGGAGAGAAGCCCCAGACTAGGAGGAAGACACAGTGAGCGAAAGAGCAAAATGTGTCAAACTTTATATTTGAGACCACATTTTTAGATCAGCATAGTTCACATGGTTACCAAGGTTTAACGATCCGCCCAAGTGATGTTTCATGCCGTAAAAATATTGTTATTTAATATAAGAGACATGTGGAATGCCAGAGTAATAAGAATATAACAATTGGTCTAGTTCATAATACAATGTGCTGTGTAACCTTTTACTAATCAGTAATAAAACACTCAAGAAGGTGTGCAAATTTTACAGAATTCACCTGAGGGTTTTTATCAACTTCATATGACAAAAGTTATAAAATGTGTTTATTTTTTTAGCATATTTAGTATGTAATAGAATTAACAAACGTTCAGGAGTATGTCAAGTTGGAATTACCATTTTTTCAAACTTCATTAAGGAATATGAAAAACTATGGAGCTTTAAATAGTTAGAAAAAATGCTTCTCTCAATGTATTGGGAATTCCTTGACAATCTATTTTGTATGTACCAATATTTAATGCTAGAATACAGTTTCACAGAAGACATACTTTGCAGAAAAAGTTAACTGGTCTTTTGAATTAAGCAGAGTGGGAGCTGTGCCATAGGTAGGCAGGGAGTTTCAGGGAGGTCTCTGGAGCTTGTTGTGTCCCTGTAGCTCACACAAAAAGTCAGCCAACTGAACCTTGGAGTCACTCTGGGTAGCCTGGAATGAAGACAAGCAGGACCAGTCTTGCTTCTCAGACAGCAAGGCAGTTCTTTAAGTAGCAGGACAGTCCTCTGGTAACAGGGCATTCCTTCCTCTGAATCTTTCACAGGTTTAGGAGTGGTCTCCTGAGTGTCTGTGGGGGTCCAATATATATCCCTGGTGGCAGCCTTTGGATGAAGGGACAACCTATCCTACCCTTCCGCTTTCCTTGTTAAGGGTCCAAACTCTCTGGAGCTAAAAAAAGGCAAGACAGGCCTCGTGGCAGGTTCTTTTGTCTGTGCAGGAGGCAAAGCCCTTCGAAGTGTAACTGTGGCTGGCTACATCCCCTCTCAAGTCAACCTGCCAGCATGGCTCATCCTGTCCTCACCTAAATGCCTTTTGTGTCTGGAGGCAGTACAAAAACCTTAACAGCAGAGCCATTCATAGTCACGTGACCCAGGCCACTGACAGAAGCCACAAATGGCTGGGACAAGAAAATTAAAGAGGATTTTAGATTACAATTCATTTGTGTGTAAACAACATATATCTATCTGCTCTCAATCTAAACTTAGCACTTATTAAATGTAATAGGGTAACAGTTTTAGTCAATAGGAGAGATAGGCCTTACAGCAGTAAAAAATAACTTTATAAGTTTTTCACTGCTGGAACATGTAAAACCAAAGTACACATATCCTACCTTTTAAATATAATGCACCCTGCCCTATGAGCTAATAGGGCCTAGCTTAGAGGTGCCTTGTAAGCATTAAAAAAGAAGGTTTGGGACTGGCAATAGTTTTTTTCCAGGTCAAAACGACATTTTAAAACTGTGCTACAGGCTGCAGTGGTAGGCCTGAGATGTTTTAAAAGACTACTTTAGTGGCGATGAGTGCCGGTGCCCTCCAGTAGAATTTAATTTACAGGCCCTGAGTACATGTAGTACCATGTAGTTTGCACTTACAATTACATTAAATGCACCAATCAGGTATATGCCAATTTTACCATGCTTTAGGGAGCGAGCACAAGCACTTTACTACTGATTCGCAGTGAAAAGTTAAAAAGTGATTTAAAAATAGACGGCAAAACTCTGGGGTGACCCTGCATAAAGGGCCAGGTCCAACATAAAATATCTGCTGTAGCTAACTACTCTACATTCTCTTCTCCGTTATGCCCAGTTCACCCATGGGACCGAGGCTTCCTCACATTCCTTCAATAGCTTCAGGCTTTATAGGCCTACACTTGTTAGGCTCTGTAACCTATCCATTGAGTATGCCACAGTGTCTAACATTTAGACACATGCTGTTGTTCTTTCTCTTTTAACCTCTTCAATGCCTATGACGAGCTGGTCTCGTCATGGGCCGCGGTTGCGCTGTGCCCATGACGAGACCAGCTCGTCATCAACCCCGCCCGCTAATGAAAGCGCCGGCACAGGGCGGGGAAAGGGGCGGGCACTGAAGGGGTTAAAGAAGCACATTGTCAATCCATCCACTCTCAGCAACTAGCATACAACTTCCCTTATGCATATTTCTTGAAACGTGGGAAAATACATTAAGAATTCTCTCAGTGTCTAGAAGAGTATCCACCAGAATATCAACAAAGAGAATATCAAGGGGGGCAAAATATTGTGGCAAAAATATCAAGGACCAAAACATCATGAAGGTAAGTTTATATACGTAAGCATAAGTTTACTGTACGTAAATCCACATATATGTACGCGATTTAGAGCATCATAATTTATTGGATAACTCGGTCAGGTTTCTGACCAACACATTGTTGGCAGTAACTGACATCTGTAGACAAGTAGTAGATCAAGACGGCTTTGCAGTGCTGGTCCTCCTGGGCCTGTCTGTCACTTTTGATACTGTTTCCCATTCCACTCTAAGCACTAGGGGGCAGATTTATGAGGCCCGTTGCGCCATCGGAACGTCACTTTTTGTGACGTTCCGTGGCGCAGAAGCCTGCGTGATATTTATCAGGCAGCACCGAGCCACTTTTTTTGGCTTAATGCTGCCTCATAAATATCAGTCCCTTTAACGCAGTGTTCTGCGTTAAAGGGGCGTGCAATGGGTGTTGCTGGGGGCGTTCCCAGCAACATCCATGGCCTTTTGACACTGCCCCAGATTTACGAGAAATCGTAAATCTGAGGCAGCGCCAAAAGCTTCCGCCTCCCCAGGGGAGGCGTACGGGAGGCGCAACGGGGAGAAATATCTTCATTTCTCCTCGTTTTTCATTTTTCTATGTGTGCTGCATTCTGCAGCACCCATACAAAGAGGAAAAACCTCTTGTGATTATTTTTGTACAGAAAGGTTTCCCTTCCTGTACAAAAATATTCATCTCCGCAACGCAGGCACCCTTGCACCATGGTGCAGTGGTGCCTGCGTTGGCGCAGGCAGCCCATTGTGCGCCGGCGCAGGGGAAAAGGACAGGAATGCGCCGCATTTTAAAGATACGGCGCATCCCTGCCCTTTTCTTTTGCCGTAGGGAAGCGCAGCAGGAAGGCCTGCTGCGCTTCCCTACGGCAAAACCTCATAAATCTGCCCCCACGCCGCCTGTCGTTGTAGGCTGGATAGTAACGATGAAAGCACTATTGATTCACTCCCAACAACTGGATGGTTAATCCACACCTGCTTATTCACAGAAATTGTGACTTAACGCCTTAACTGCTGAGGCTTTTCCACCCTAATGCTAAGCCATTTTTTGGCTATTTGGGGTACTTAGCGCCTACACCTCCATAACCATTTTTACACATAAGGTATGCATAGCATAATTTTAAAATAAATCTTTTTATTGATTTCAATCACAAAAACAAGACCTAAATCGAGCACTGTCACCAATACAGTTCCTTACAATAAGTATGTTTAATACCTCTCCCTCCCCCAGACCCTTCCATTCCCAATTTATTACCACAGCGTTTGGCAAGACCCCATTTGCCCGTTGTACACAGACAGCCACTGTGTCGGGGGCATTGCAGATATGTCCTGTGTACTCATTCCATCATCCCCAAACCTTACCCCATTTCTGGGGGCAGCCCTGACCCTTATAGACAACCCTTTCAGCGACCATACACCAGTCTGAATCGACAAATTTACATCCTTTTTTACCAACATAGAAATTCTAATGGTAGCCAAGGTTTGACGATTCCAATGGAGGAGACCCAGAAAGTATCTCAAAATATTGCAAAATTGCTGACCAAGAAAGAGCCCTTTCCCCCCTAAAAATACCACATATGAAAGGTTTGCTGCTCTAAAATCCCCATCTTCCCAACTTTCAGGACCAAGCAGAGCTGAACCTAACAAAAACAAAAAATGATCACGGTTTGGGCATTTTTCAAAGAGGTAGCCCATTTTTCCTCATTTTTATGCTTTTAACCTACTTCCAGTTTGTGGTAGTAACAGGTGTGCAACCCATAGATGATTCTAGAAAGCTGAACATTTCTTTAAAAGAAGACAACATTCTTAAATAAGCAATGAGTCATTTGTGTACATCCCTCAAAGATTTACCAAAGAAAATAACTGTTGAAATAAAAAATAATGAAAACGAATAGGAAAAAAAGACACTTGTGACAATGTTTTTACCTGTAATTTACAAAACCAGTGTACTGTAACACACGCTAGACCCTTCGGGTTGCAAATATATTTAGGGCTTGTAGGTTCTCCTAAAACCTGAGTCATCCAGAACCAACAACTGAGCTACATTTTACAATGGTTTATGACTGTGTACCGAGTATAGAGCAATTCATATGGTAAAATCTAAAGAGTGAAAACTGATTATGAAAGAAATTTATGTTTTTCTGAAATGTACATCAGATACTGAGTTTAGGAGCAGTAGTTATTGGCACACCTCAAATGTGTGGGTACCCATACTAGCATGTGATTCTGAGGTCATTTTGCAAAATGTATTCTTACTTGCATGCAGGCTTACTTTGGCAGACACAAATGCAGAGACATCCAATGAGTAATAAAAAATGTACTACTATACTCCAGTGTCACAATACACCTTAAACCTGGAGACATCATATTTCACCCAGCAGAAGCCTCACTTTGTTTTTACAAAATGAGTAGCTGTGAATTTTGGGTACTAGTTCAGCTGCCTCCTAGGAAAACCTACCATACCCAGACATTTCTGAAAACTAGGCACTTAGGACATCCAGGGTGGGATGACTTGTGTGGTTCTACAAAGGTCTATGAACACAGAAGCCCTAGGAAACCTCAAACTGAGCCTAAAACACACACTTTTTCCTCACATTTCTGGGAGGAAATGTTCTGGAATCTGCAAGGAGTCATAAATGTACTACCACCCAGCATTCCCACAAGTCACTTGATAAAAATGGTACCTTATTTATTTGGGTAGTCCCAATGCACGCAACTGGAATAGGTCCAAAATGCAACATGGACAGATCAATTTTTGCCACTCAAAAATAACCTTTTATTTCAACATGGAGAGCTAAGCCGGCACCCAGGGAATCCTATTAAATCCACACATTTATGAAGATTGGACACTCTGGGGAGTCTAGGGTGGTGTGCTCATGTGGATCCCACAACATTTTATTACCTACCATGCTCTGTACACCTCAAGCTTAGGCAAAAAAAAACCTTTTTCCCACATTTCCATGAGGAAAATTTCCGAATGAGAAGGGAGCTACAACTGCCCTACCAACCTGTGTTTGTCCAAGTCTCCCATTAAAAAAGTACCTTACTTGTGTGCGTTATTCACAATTCCTGTGACAGGAAAAGGTACAAAATGTAACATAGACAGATCAATATTTTCCATTCAAAACCCCACAATACTTTTTTACCCACAAAGCCCTGCAAACCTCAAACTTTGCACAGGAAAAGCACATTTTCCTTATATTTCTGTACAGGAAAGGTCCTGAATATTCAGGGATACACAAATGTACTACTACCCCTCATTTCCACACATCTCCCTATAAAAATGGTATCTCACTTTCATGGGTAGGCCTAGCGAAAGCTACTGAATGTGGCAGAAAATGCAACAGAGACACATCAAATTGTTCCACAGAAACCAACCCTGTTTTCACAATGTGGGTAGCTGTGGGTTTTGGGTCTGCCCACACCCATACATTTCTGAATACTAGATACACATCGAAATTCAGGGTGCCATCACTTGTGTGGGTTTCGGAAAGTTTTCTTAGCCAGAAACTCTTGCAAACCCAGCAAAAAATACATGTTTTCTTCACATTTCTGCAGGACCACGGCAAGGAGGAGGAGGGCAGCCCAGATACACCGGGATAAAGGTAAGTGTGTTTAATTTACCTTAACTTTTTTTCTTTTAAAAATATTTATTGAGGGGGAGTGGAGGGTCCAGGGCTGAACTCCGCTCCGCTGCGGAGTCGGAGTTTTGCATAAACTTCACGTTCTCAGTGGAACACGGAGTATGCAAAAATCCTCCAGCAAAGCCGAGTTCTCTGCCCACGGTTACTCTTTTGTTATGTCTCGCCTTAGCGAAGACCTTTTGATTTCTCTAAAATTATATGCACAATATACTTACTTAAAGTGGCTTTCAGCAACCTCGCTTCATCCATAGGTAGGTTGTTGTGTCATTCGCATTTTCCTTATGCCCACTACAGCATGGAGCATGGGGCAATGGATCTGGCTGCATTAGCCACAGGTTAATTTAATTTTAAATGACTGCATTCTCACAATGAGCACATCTGCACACAAGTTAGTTCCCTTCAGTGCCAGTGTTTTTGTTTTTACTTCATAATGACATTAGTGTTGCCTTTGTATTTAGAGCCTGTGGTGAAACAGGACGCTTTAGACCAGATGTGAGTACAGGCCACTTTTTCTTGCTTTATTAGTTCCTGTCTCCTACCAATGCTGTTGTCAATGCCTTTTGGAGTGTTCTTTATTTATCTGAGTGCTGGTATTTCACAGCATCTCTTTGAAACTGTTCTTTATTAAGATATCCTCTTTTTATTATGCTTGTATTACAGAAACCAAAAGCGTTAATTTCATACATAGGAATACATAAAGGGACAATTCTACAGAACACATTTATTCTGGACTCAATTTACCATTGGTTCGTTAATAAACCAGACTTTATAGTGTTTAATTTGGAGCACGTTTTTCTTTTTTTCTTTCTTCAGTCGTTTCTTTTCCTTTTTCTTTGTTTCCTTCTTTCTCTTCTTTCTTTATTTCCTTCTTTCATTCTTTTATTCCTTCTTTTCTACTGTTTATCATTTTTCATTCTTTAGTTTCTTCTTTCTTTCTTTCTTTCCTTCTGTCTTTCTTTCTGTTTGTCTTTCCCTCTTTCTTTCTTGTTTTCTTTCTTTTTTATGTTTTTCTGTCCTACCTTCTTTCTGAACTTCTTTCTTGTATGCTTTCTTTCCTTCCCCTTTTCTTTCTTCCCTTCCCTCTCTCCTTCCTTTTTCCATATCGTTTTTTTCTTTCTGTCCTCCATTCTTTCAGTTTTCTATTCTTTCTTTCTTCCTCCCTTTGCTCCTGCTTTCTTTCCTTTTATTCACTTGCTCTTTCTATTTCCTCTTCTTTCTTGCTTTCCGTCCTTCCTTCCTTCTTTCTTTTCTTCTTTCTTTCCTATCGCATTTCTATCTTTTCTTCTTACAATCCTTTCTTTCTTCTTTCCTTGTCCTTCCGTTACTTCTTCCTTTCCTTCTTTCCTTCCTTCCTTCTTTCTTTTCTTTTGTGACGCCCTCTTTATTTCTTGCCTTTCTTTTTGTTCCTTTCTTTTTTTAAATGAAGACGCAGGCAGCCCATGGCGTAATGATTAGCTTTTATTAGGTCTGTTTTAGCTAAGACCTTTTGATTTTACTACAGTGTGTAAGACACAGTTACTTAGAGGGATTACAACCACATTTCATACATTTGTCTGTGGTTGTGTCATTACATTCTTTTCTAACCCCTAGAGCATGCATCAAAGGGGAATGTGGCAGCCCACTAGTAATGGGCTGACTTCACTATGAGGTACGACATGCTGCCCTTTCACAAGGAGCACGTTTACACACAAAGTAGTTACCTTCAGTGCCAGGGAGTACTATGATAATGTGTGCTTTTTTTGATACCCAAAAACATTTTTACCTTTAGTCATTGTTTCTTTTTAGATAGATGAACACCCGGCAGCTTCCTGAACATTAATGCCCACACATTGCCAAGATTGTGAGGGGGCTGTGAATAGACTTAGCAATGGGGTACACTCTGACACTTTGGGTCTTCCTGACAGAGCCAGTAAAAATATGGAGTAATTCCTGTGATTTCCAATGGATGGGTGTGCGTGTGTGTGCATGTGTCTGCGTGTGCGTGTGTGTGTGTATGTAATGTGTCTTGGATTTTGTATGTTTGACTTTCTGAATATGATTAATTTACGGTGCATTGACGGTGAATACAGGTCTCATGGTCAGACGCGTTTGTGACTTCTTGGTAGAGTGACTAAGGGCCTGATTTATATATTGGCAGATGGGTTACAACCTCACAACAGTGACAGATATACCATCCACTGAAATATAAATCCCATAGGATATGATGGTGGGCTTTATATTTTAGCAGATGGGTTATCCGTCTTTGTTATGATGGAGCAACCCATCCGCCAAGAACTAAATCAGGCCCTAAGTCTTCTTGGTCTGGTCAATTGAGGCTAAACAGTCGAGTTAAGGCTGTACAATGAATGATGTGAGATTTGAGTACCCCTCGCTATACTGCTGAGTGCATTTGGCTGAACGGATATATCTATAGCTGCTTGATCGTGTTCCTGTTGCTGCCTAGTTGTCTGTGTTTGTAGATTATTTTGATGATGCTCATGAGGTTGCAGTTGTAGCAATCATGGTCGACACTGCAACAAGTTTAATTATTGAAGATGATCCAAATCACCACTTGAGAGTAAAGCAGGAGAAATTGCAGACTCAGCAGATCACAGAATGTGGACAATGATTTAACTGTGGCTGTACTCTTTTTGGGGTGTTTCAAGAACTACGAGGGGATGAATGGGACTTATCTGAATGGATTTTGTTATCGGCAGTCAGCTACTGAACAGAATCGGCTCATAATTCATTTTTAGATATGATTGATCAATATCTTCCTGTTTTTCTTCACACCAGGAAGTGATGGCAGAATTGCAGTGCAATTGTGTCTCTACTCCAAGTACTGGAACAGGTGGTCTGTAAGATGGTTTGAACACTTGCTTGACAGGGACGTATTTCTAAACTGTCTTTTTTGTTATTCTGTTATATTATGACTATTTGTAGAGTGTGATTCTCTCCTAGAGGGTATCCCAGCATTGCTGTGCTGACTGAGTCCAAAGTCTAGGTAAAGAGCCATATCTTCAATTTATTTGTGGAACTTAAGGACTAAGGAGCCTATTTTGATGTGCAGGAGAAGGTTGTTCCACACTGTGGGCGTGAGGTATGAGAAAACATGGCCAATGGCCCTAGCTCTCTGGATACAGGGAATGTGTGTGAGAAGGAGGCTATTGGAGTGGAGGGTTTTGGTCAGGGTGTGGAAAGTGATTCAGCTATTGAGAGAAGAAGGACATAGATTGTGCAAGGGTTTTGTATGTGTGAGTGAGGAGCTTGAAGGGTGCCCATTTGTTGGACAGGGAGCCAGTGAAGTTCTTTTAAGTGCAAGGTGGTGATTGTGTAGGGAGGAAGCCTGAGTGTGAGTATGGTTGCTGTGTTTTGTATGAGATGAAGTCTACTGGTTAGTTGGGTGATGACACTGACATAAAGTAAGTTAACTTGGTCCAGTTTGCTGGTCATCAGGAGTTGATTGCCCACCCCTATTCTCAGGTTGTTTGCTTGTTTGGCTGGGCAAGGTGATCCGCTGGCCACCAGGTAGGGTTCAGCATAGCAACATTAGTTTTTGGTGAGGCTGTAAGAATACTTCAGTCATGGCTTTATGCCATATGTCTGCATCTAGCTTTGTCTGTGATTAAGTTGCAGCAGAAACCTTAAAGGTTTGTTCCACTCATTTACCTTCATAGCTAATTGAGCCGAGTAGTTCCCTTTAGTGTACGTAAATTTCTTCACTTTTATGGGGCATGGTGTGTTGTGCATGAACCAAAGGAAGCTTTCCTGGTTAATAGCCACCATTCCCCAAAGCTGTTTTGCTTTTATCATTTTACGTTTTGAATATCTAAATCTGTTTAGTTGCTAATGTGGCAAGTCCACATTTTACCGTGTAGATAAAAAACTGAATCTGATAAAAATTACTGTGAGAACTAACAGATGAGCCTTCTGAATGGAAAGTAGGAGGGCTTTAATTTCTACTGTGTGTGCAGTGAAATTATCAAAAATGTTAGTGTATGTACATAGCACTTTGAAGCTGCCATTTTCGAAAAATTCCTGCATTGCAGTGCAAGCCATGGAGTATTATTAATTATTGCCAATTGCAGACATTGCAGTCACTCATATAAAACATGCTCTTATACTGAGTATCGGTAAGATATGTGGAGTTAGTGAGATTGCTTGTTGATACTGTTAAAATTCCTGTGCCCTAAGTGTAGGATCATTATTAAATGTTACGTTATTTACATTTTGCAGAGAGTACCACTGCAGCCAATGTAGGTGTGGGCACATGCATTAAGGATAGTTGCTTTAGTAGCCACTTCAGGTGTAGGTATGGAGGAAACCATGATAATCTGTGCCAGAGGATGCTCCTTCAAATTACATTTTGAATTGCTGTGAAACATTTCTTAGTCAGAGGAAATTGTCCTTCAGTACATTTTTGTGTGTGATCTGGATGTTAGGGGTCATCTGTCTCTCATTGTGAACCCTGTATGTATAGGCTGAAGTGATAGGCACATCCCTCGATACTAGGTTGGACTTAATGTCCCACCTGTGAATAAT
Source organism: Triturus cristatus (assembly GCF_964204655.1). Classification (NCBI taxonomy): domain Eukaryota; kingdom Metazoa; phylum Chordata; class Amphibia; order Caudata; family Salamandridae; genus Triturus; species Triturus cristatus. The sequence continues at coordinate 409,043,468 of NC_140583.1, read as the reverse complement.
ATTTTGTTCATAACATGCAGCGGTGGCTCCTCAGTTAAGGCAGAGGAGCATCGCCCCACTGCTCTTTGAGCAGTCCAAAAAGGAAATTAAAAATGATAATAGCACAATATTATTATCATTTCATTTTTAAGTACTGAGCCAGGGTGGGGTGGGGCTGTGCTATCCTGACAGATAGCAGCAGCCAGCAGGGAGGAGGAGTGCTGGGCACCATAAGTGTGCGTGACAGTTTCAGCCAAACAGTCATGTGTACTTAGCATTTCTCCACCCAGCCATGTTGCACAGCAGGGTGGAGAACAGTCCAAGGCACTGTTTGAGTAACAAACCAGGCCACTCAGAACAATCATGATGTTGCTGTCATGCTGAATTAGAATTACCAGCATGACAGCAGCATTGTGATTGGCTTAAGGGAGTCTGGGAACCTGTGTGTTGCTGGGAGTCAGGAATAAAAGAGGACAGAGGAGATGCTGCAGACATACACAGGTAAGTGACCTTTTATTTATTCTTTCCAGTGTCCCACCACTTCTTGTACCTAGCAGAAGAGATTGCTAATATGTCTGTCTGTAGTCAACATGAGATATCATTATATGCGCTCATCCAATTTTTCTCAGAAAATATTGGAGTTCTTAATTCATATAAGGGCATCAGACACTCAGCTGAGTGGGATGTAAGCTCCGAAGTTCAAAAACCCATCAGGGCTTGCAACTTTCTCGCTGTGCTTAAATATTGTAAAGTGCAACAAGAACGAATGATGGACGGAATGCTGAACAATGACAAGCAGTCACCACCAGTACGCAGATCTGGGCCTAGATCCATAATTTTTTGCTCACCACGTCATTCCAGCTTGAACCCAGCTATATGCAAATCAGTCTAGAGCCTGCTCCCCATGAGAACAGTCCAGCCCGAACTACCAGGTCCTCCTCTGACCGGAAATAAGCATCCTAGGACTGGTTTCAGGGTCACACCAATCAAGCAGCCAGGATAGCTTAACTCCAGCGGCATGGCAAGCAGGGGACCCATGTCTGGGCATACCTGTCCCACTTAGGATGGCAAATGCATAAAGAACAAATGATGAAGGCTAAGAAATGTCAAACACTCATCCGAAGGACAGAGCTCTTGGCCTAAATCTATTGTTTTTTTGCTTACCACACTATTCCTGCTTTGACCCAGCCATATGCAAAACAATCTTGACCCTGCTCCCCATGAGAATAGTCTAGCCTGAACTGCCAGGCCAGGTCGTCCCCAGACCAGAAACAAGCATCCGAGGATCGGTTTCAGGGTATCACCCCTCATCAGCCAGAATAGCTTGACTCTGGTGGCATGGAGAGCTTGGGACCCAAGTCTGGGAATACCTGTCCCACTTAGAGCAACAATTGTTCACCCTAAGTGCCCAATAGCATGCCCAGATGTGTGTCCCTTGTTTGCTGTTCCACTGGATTCAAGCTAACCTGGCAGATGAGCAGTGATCCGGTCCCAGGATGCTTGTTTCGGTCCAGGGAGGACCTGGTATGGCATTTCCAGCTGGACTGTTCCCACAGGGAGAAAGGTCAAGACTGATTTCTAGATTGCTGGGTCCAAACTGGGGCAGCATAGTGAGCAAAAGAATGATGGCTTTAACACAGATCTCTTGACTGGGAGTGAGTGTTTGAAAAGTTTCAGACTCCGTTCATCATCTTGTTGTGTTTGCTATGAAGGTTGTAAAATAGCACACTTCTGCAGGATTTCAGGAGCCAATCCACTATTTTGAATAGAAAATTAATATGCAAGGACGTTTAAGCTAAGCTATGCAAACTTACATTTATGAAAATGTATTTTATTTCCTTATTGAGCCAAAAGAGTCACTATTCTGCCCCTCCTATCTAGATGTTCTAGTTGTAATTGTAAAACATTGGGTTACTGGTTGACAGGCTCTTAACTAACTATATATGTTGGAAGTCCATTCACCTCATCAATACCAGCACTGAAAAGCCATTGACGTGAATGAGTGAGATCACATGCAACATTTAAAAAAGCAAGTGGGCCACACATTACACAGGCGTAATTGAAAACAAAAATCCCAGCACAATATTTGTACTCTACCCACAATGTTCCAAGTGTCTTTTTATTCCAGCTCACCAGTAACAACTGGTCTGACCATGACCATATAAATACACCTAATAAATAAATGTTCACATAACCCACATTCGTATACAGCAAAACAGCACCTGTGTCTACCCATGCAGTTGCGCTGGGATTTCAACACACAGCTTCCTATTTAACTTTATTCCTGTCAGATTTGACCTTCTAAGTGCTTATGACAGATACCAGCACAGCCATGATATATACTGGTTCCAATCTTTGAAATTAGAGATGTGACTTGTCTTATGATCCTGGGTGGGTTTGGGCTCTGCTCTGTCAGCACTGTTTACAACATACAGCATTAGATAACATTCCAATGAACTACAGAGCCAGTCCTGGTTACCTCTAAGGCACAGGACCTTGCATTGTACACGCAAGCACTTTCTTCAGCATTCGCTCATCACGCTAATGTGTTAGATGTTGCTGCTGTGGCATACTATTCATGCAATAATGCTTAGATTGCGGAACTCTGTGGTAAATGTAATTTAATCCTTTTCTTCTGAGTAGATGGTTTGTAGGGTGCAGGTGGGTACAGCCCTATGATCAGGGGCCAGTGGCGGCTCCCCCATTAGGGCGTGGGGGCGTCGCCATACTCCTTTCTTGCAGTGCGAGAAGGCAGATACATAAATGGTAATAATGACCATTTTATGTTTCTGCTTCTCGCACTGCGAGAAAGCAGAAGTGCCTGGTTGGGGGTGGGCGGTCCTGATCGAGGGCAGAGGGGGCGTGGCTTGCCTACTGTTGAGCATACTGACTGTTTGGTCGGCCTGGGGCTGACCAAACAGTCAGTATGCTCAACAGTAGGCAAGTCACTCCCCCCCTGCCCTCGAGCAGGACCGCCCACTCTCCTTTTTCTCTATAGAGAAAATGATCCTGGCTGGGGCACTCTCCACTGCGCCCCAGCATTGTGATTGGCAGAGCGGAGGTAGGGAGGCTGCCTTTCCTTGATGACGAGAGCTTCAGGACGGCGGGAGCGGGAGTTGGGATGCATCCAGAAGCTGCGGTGTTGCAGGACAGTACGTTTTATTATATTCTTTAATTAAACCCCTCCCGCCTTCCCCCTCCAAACCCCCCCCCCGTGATGACCCCCACCCCCCATCATGCCAGCCGTGACTGTGAAGTAAAGTTATGAATGTACAAAACTATTTTAGGCCCTCCTTAGGCCTCAAATAGTTATGTACATTCATTACTATTTGAGGCCCTCCGGCGCCGTATCAATGCCGGTGGGACAGCCCCGCCCCTTTATAGTCTTTAATTAAACCACTCCCGTCTTCCCCCTCCATCCCCCCGTGATGACCCCCACCCCCCGTCATGCCGGCCCTGACTGTGAAGTTATGAATGTACAAAACTATTTTAGGCCCTCCTTAGGCCTAAAATAGTTCTGCACATTCATTACTATTTTAGGCCCTCCGGCACCGTATCAATACCAGTAGGACGGCCCGCGCCACCTGGACATACAGCCGTAATAACTAATAATGCTGGAGAAGGAATATCCCGCCTACGTTCCTTTTATGGCCCCATGCTTTAAACGAGTTACATCACACGTTTACACAATAATACCCTTCCCTCAAATGGCGCTAGTTTTTTCAGCAGCCCTTTTAAATTTGGGCATATGGCCCGCGAAAAATGAAGGCAGTGGTCAAATGGATATTAAAGAACATTCTAGAAAATCGTCCCGCTGTGTTGCATTTTGTGGCAAATTGATCCAGCAGGCAGAGGGAGACTAATGTGTGGGCAGACATGATGTAATTTCGCCTGTGGCAAATGCTTTATTGAATAAAAGAATACATGTGATGCAGGGAAATAAAAGGCGCAGGAAAGTAATACTGAGGGGCCATAAAGCTTGGTATGTGCAGCACAAGCATGCTCCCCAAACGGGTCTGCCTGCTTGAGTCACCCTCCGCAATGGAAATGATCATAAATAAATTGTGGATACAAATGAGGCCTCCATGCGAGGAGCACTGGTACCAGCACTATTCCTCCTTAAATATATTCCCCGTCGTTAAACTCTGACACATAGCCGACTTCTTATGTAGTAATGTACCCCACATGCACAGGATGTAGAAATGAGACTGTTGGACCAGGTTAGGCGGCCAGCAATCTTGGTTAGCAACAATACATGCATCTGGCCGGCAACATCCTAGAGGGTCTTTGTATATAAGAAACATTTTCAGACAGAAAGACCTCCAGTTGGTATCGGGCCAGCTTCCGGCTTCTGAATCGAGCCATCCTCTGCCCCGCGCCTCAGCTGATGTATAAAGATGGCGAGGCAGAGCGCATAAATATACTGTGTGACAGGCACGAGATACTCCCAAAACTGTGGGCATCCTCCTAGGCTCCAGTGACGGGCAGGCCCGGCCGAGGAGGTCACTTCTGACGAGTCTCAATGAAACGATACGCAGCGGGCTCTGCTCTCTCAAGCTGCTGCTGTGATGGACAGAACACACTTTGCATCACACTTTCAAGGTAATAAGTTAACTCATGCGTAATGCGAGAGTCTTAGAACGAGCATGTCAAGGCTCTTAATTAATGTGTCCGCTATAAACACTGAATGTAGTTAAATTTTATCGCTCAGAATCCATTCCACCAGACGTGTCCATCTTTCTGTCCGTGTCTCCAAGCATGCATTGTCAGGACCTATCCACCATTCATTTTATCCACTCATCTTCTATCCTGCTGTCCCGTCCACAGGGTAATCCACCTATCCACTGTTGCAACACCCATTGATTCACCCATTCATTCAATCGATCCACCTTTTCTCCCACTTGGCTAGCTTCTTCCCACCCCTCAATCCATCCATCCACCCACCCACCCACCCAACCAAAAGGGCATCCAATCATATATCCAGCAATCCATTAATCTACTTTCTCTCTCTCCTTCTGAGTCTATGCACATTGGGTGGAGTTCTGCCTTAGGGAATAAAATCGAAGCTTCCAGCTGGAACCACTTCTCTTTCAGCTGCCAAGGTAGATTTCTCTTCAAAGGGACCTTAGACATCAGAATGAGGGTCACTCACAAAGAGTGAACATGTCCGGGTGAGAGAAGTAGATGGGAAAGAAACAAGTGTTAGTGAAATTGCCACTTTAATATACAAGCCTTTAGTACGTTTTGTTGGAAATTATAAAAATAAAATGTCCATTTCTGACAAACAGGAGTACAATTTATACACCAAACTGCTGAATCATAGCAAGCATTTGACATCTAGTAGTCACAATATTGTTGGTTGCAGTGTAACAATAGTGTTAGTATCTTTGGGACCGGGCAGTTGGTTACGTTCTCAGTTTTGAAAGAGTCGATCATACTAGCAGGGGTGAGAGAGGAGAGAGCCACGAGGGCTGAATATATGTTTTAAATAAAAATCTTCCATTTATAGTATACATATGCAAAGATACGCAAAACAACACATGCCTACCTGAGGGATCCGTATTAATGCTATCAATAGAGACTTGGACCAGGAAGCAGGAAAAGCATACTATTCACAGCAATATGAGACTCCTAACTGGAATTTATTTCATGTTGGATGTACCGTGGTTCTATCCAGTATGATTAAGAATAGTTGTGCTATTGCGGTAGCAGTAAATTGTTGTTCATTTTAGTTCCATATTGCCAGAGCATTCTCATTATTTGTCAAACTTCTATAAGGTTTCTTAACTCCCACAACTCTAAACAGTAGTATTGACTGAGTTGTTCTTCACACCTTCTGGATTGCTTGAAAATTCACCATTTGCCCACTCTTTTTTTCAAAATGTTCTCGGCGGGAGAAACCCCCCGTAGGTGGTTCAAGCTCGCTCGCTAGCCACAGTGAAGTACGACAGTTGTTTTACGCCACACCACTTTCAAATGTCACCAGCCGCCACTGTCAGGGGCGTGAGGTTTGTAGACACACAATATGTGTTGCCTTAAACAAGTACAATGTCTCCTGTTTGCCGTAAAAAGTATAGTTGCACAAAGTAATTAATGTTTACTCATATCCTTGTTAATTTGAAATGAAGTTCTTCATTTATTCAATTTTCAATGTTTCATATTTGTCGTGTTCAATCATCACACGGTGAAACCTGAATTAAACTTTTCATTTTGTTAAACCAATCCCAATGCATTTCGGGACAAGTCCTTTATCAGGGGAAGGTATCCTACAATGTAACCAAAATGCAAATAATCAATTATCCAAGTGATGCAGCTCAATTATCTAATAAAAAATGCATACTGTGTGAGAATGACCTTATCCCAAGAGGAAAAAATCGATGTATGACGTGTTGGACAGGTAAAACAAAATTCAAAAGAAAAAGTGCATGAAATGGTTGGATGCCCGTCTTTGAATAAAAAGCCGGCAGTCTAGCTTGTGGGTGGTTCAACTGTGTAGGTTCGAGCAAAATGTTTGGTGATTCCTACATGTATAGCATTTTGCGATTAACAAATAGCGATTCTGCAAAAATTGCTATTTGGTAATCTCACAATGCTTTTTTTATACATGTGGGTCACAATGATTGGTTGTAATTTTAAAATGTTGTGTGTCTGTGATAAATATGGGAATTTAAGTTTGTATAACGTTCAGAGACACAAAAACATAAAAGAAAAATACGATATATTTATTGTTTGGGACTTGGAAAAATTATATTGACCAGCAGTCAAGTCTGAATCTGTCAAGTTTCTAATGGGAATTACATATTTCATTGTAAAAAAGAACTACCACAGGTCATAATCGATCCCCATAGAATACCATCAACTTCTGCTTCTGCTTCTTCTTAAAGCCCAGGTCATCTGGGATTTCATAGGCACAGCCCTTTCATTTAATGATGTAACTTTTTTTCAAGAGCAGCTAAATGAATACCCATAAATAACCCAGATTCTCTAGAGTCAAATAGAGCAGTGAATGAAAGGGGTGCCGGAGGTAATGATGTAAGCATTTGGAGGAATAAATGGGCTAGCTCTTTAGTAAGCTTTTTGATGTCTGAGCTCAGATCCAGTCAACTACTCCAGACCAAGTATTGGATTTCTTTGACAGTTGTGGGCTTTGGCAAAGATAATGGACTGTTGACTCACAATATAAAACAAAAATTATCTTCCTGACGCTATTTCTTTTCTGACAGTTTTTCTTCAAGCCTTATTTTAGCACAACCTAATTTGCATAGGGTCTTCGGCAGACACTGTCCTAGCAAGCTGAAAAGACTAACTAGGTCAAGAATTGGTGTAATAGAGTTCTTGGACTAACTAAGTCAATCATTGGTGTAATAGAGTTCTTTCCTTCTGGTAGTACGTTGCTGCTTGGATTGTAATACTAGCTCTATGAGAATCCCATTTGTGGTTAATCAATTAACTGATAGCCCTAGTCAGTGTTCAACTCTAATTAAAGGCCCTGGCAGAATTTTAACCATCCATGAAGCTTTTGAGTAGAGGCGTTAAAAATGAGCAATGTAGTTAACCAAATCTTAATTTTCTTGTTTGAATTTTAAAAGACCCGATTGTGCTTCCAGCTCAGCAATTTGTCAAAAAAGGGATCAAAATTCATTTAGGATGACTGAGTGATGGAGTGCACAACTCTGCAACTGATTGGCAAGCAAAATGGCTTGCTCAATTCTAGCTATGTGCAATTTTCTTCAAATCACTCTGTAGAGCTTGAGTCATAACAACTAAGGGGTCAGTCGCTACCTCATTAATAGTGGCCTGGTAAATTGTTATGAATGAGAGATATCAAGGATGATGATGAAGATTGACCACCTGCCTCCCCATCATCTATGGTCCACAGTTTGCTGCAAATATATACAGAGGCCTATCGCCAGACTCAAGGGAAACAAGGGAAATAAGGCAAGGGAAGGAAGAAAGACAAACAGGCTGGCCGTCAGAAAGCAGAAACTGATGTGTTGTTAACATTCCAATGCAAAATAACACTCTCCCTCTCTGAATTTTGGGGGTTTGCTGGCTCAGAGGATGAGAAACTGAAGAGTGGTTCCACAGAAGGTAAACTGGAGGCCTGTATGAGGAGCAAGACAAAAAATTAAAAATAACAAAGCAATTTCCAAGTCTTCATGGAAAGAGAAACTGTGAGTAAGTCATACTTTTTGCCCTGATCACCAGACTTTAAAGGGAGAATTACACTTTGGGACTAGCACAGGTTGACTCCGGCATTCTCCACAATCCAGCCACACAGGATCCTCAGTAATTAGATTAGTCAAGGGGCTGGAAGGGTTGTGTTAGTGAAACTTAGCCAGTCCAGTGGGTTGGCTCAGTCAGATATAACCCCAATGAAGAGATTTTCTCTATGTTGGATTTCGAATGAATAGTGCTTTCTGGGACAAGAATATGCCACACTTTAAAGGAAGTGGTCATCACCCGGGTGGTACTTTGCATCCTATTGGTCGGGGTGCACCCTTGCTTGACTCCCAAATACATGTGGAAGAGCTGCATTTCAACTCAGATCAACTGCCTGAAACTACAAAATGAAGGACTGCCTGTTGGAATCTGGATCTACACCCTAAAGGCTGCACTCTAAAGGATTGTACCTGCTGTACAATCTGGTGCTACAACCCAATCACTTTGCGTTGCTTCCGGAAAGATTAAGGAGTGGGCCCCCTGCAGGTTACAGGTTAACTGAGCCCCTCTGCATCATCTCCACCAAGAGTTCCAATCCTGGATTGCACCCAGTAGACCTTTAAGGAGCTCGCCAGGTTCATTGTGGGAATTGTAGTCCAGACATCCCAAATAACCGGTAGGAGCTCCTTAACATTGCATTTGTGTTTTGGACACTTTTAATCCTCAAGAGGAACTGTCAAAAAGCTCCATAAGGTGACCGACTCGATGTCAAGAGTCATGCCAGCTACCTTCAACCGCGATCCGGCCTGCATTTCAGGTTTGTTTCGCTGAAAGCCCCGTAGGTTCAGACTTCCAGGATTTGACCAAGGCCACAAAAAGAAGCAATCCAACAACATCGCGTTGAAATTGGCCTGCTAGAGGGGACCGTTCAACGCCAAGATAAAAATCCTCCAGAATAGTTTCTAAGTCGGAAGGTAACATTTTCTGACCAGGGCTATTTCGCGGTCAGCCTCAAATTTGAACTTTGTCCTGGTCAAGCGTGACCAGATGTCCCAAAGTGGCACTATAGGTTTTTAAGCACTTGAAAGTGGTTATTCTTTCAAAATTCATATCTCCGGTTCCCTACTTTGGTTTTTTGTAGTTATTATTTTTATTTGTTCTTAAAAATATTTGTTTTTTTATAAATTGGTGTTGGATTTATATTGTGTATTGTGTATTACTTAGTATATGTATTAGTGTTTTTAAATTCTTTGCACACCTGTCTCCTAAGTTAAGCCTGCCTGCTTGTTGCCAGCTACCATGGGTTAAGCAAGGGAATCCTTTATTGAGACCTTCACAGAACTTTTTATTATGTTTGTGGCCCTATTACTAATGGTAAGCCACTACTTCTCACTACTAATAATCCACTTTTCAACATTTGGTGCTCAGCTGTGAGCATGCGTACTTGTGTTTGAATTACACAATACAGTAAATTAAGTTAGAATCTTTAAAAATCTGCTAAATTAACAGAACTTTTGCTTTTTACATTATTGAAATTTGGACTAAACTGATTTTGAATCCATATCTTAGATTTTTTTTTATTTGTTCTATTTCTGATTTGTTAAGTTTTTGCGACCCAAAAATCAGGGATACTATGTAGCTGGATCTGGCTAACCTGACCAAACTCACAATGACTGCGCTTAGGGTTTAGTGTAGGGACATCTACTTCTAACAAACTTAGGAAGGCAGAGTTGGTTAGGACCCTTGAGGCCTGGGCAAGTTCAGCTCTATAGAATGAAGTGGAGAGGAATGTTGACCCCTCCTACATCCTCCTAGAGGAGGATGCTGATGCTAGTTCTTCCATTGCTTCCGGTATTAGGTTTGTCATTCCAACTGGTGGGAGGAGGGGTAGTTCTTCTGCATAGAACACAGTGATGTCTCTAAGAGATAGGGAGCTAGCCCTGGTGGGGAGGAAAGTGACCCTGGCTGAGAAGAAATGGGAGAGGGAGGAGGAGAGAAATAATTGTGGCGCAAAAGTGAAGAAGAGATTGAGATGTCCAGGGGTGGTAGGTTTGATCCCGAGCTCACCAAGGGGATAGTCCTTAGGTATGTAGAGGAAAATGACATCGACTAATGGCTGACTGCATTATAGAGGGCCCTTGAGATGTGAAGGGTCCACTCCAAGTATTGGGGTTCACGTCTGTGGGAACTGATCCCAGTAGCTGGAAGGGCTAGGTGCCTGCCCCTGAGGGGGGTGGGTGGGAAATCCTACCCACAAATGAAGAGATGTCTAGTTAAGAAATTTGGTCTGGCCCCAGAGCAGTACATTTTGAAGATCAGGGACACCCAGAAAGTGAGAACATAGACCTGGGTGGACTTTGTTGACATCTCAGTGAAGGCAGTAGAGGGCCAGATGGAAGGTAGCAAAATGAATACTTAGAAGGGGCTGTATGATTTAATTCTTAAAGAGCAAATCCTAACTCACTGTGTATAGGAGAAGTGTTAGACCTGGCATTTATTGGTGTGTTTCCCCTATCTTTTTGCCTTCTGACCTCCTGGTTTTGATGGTATACTGGACTTGGTTTTCACTAGCTAAGTGTCTCTGCACACTTTTTACTGCTATTCAGTGCTAAAGTGCAAGTGTTCCTACTGTAAATTGTGCTATGATTGGTGTTCCATGTTTGGGATATTTGACTTACTAGTAAGTCCCTAGTGTAGTGCACTGTGTGTGCCCAGGGACTGTAAATCAAATGCTGCTAGTTGACACGCAGCACTGGTTGTGCCACCCACACAAGCAGCCTTTCAAATGTGTGTCGAACCTGCCACTGCAGTGTCTGCATGCAGCTTTTACTGCCATATCGACCTGGCATGCACACCCACTTGCCAGTCTCTGACCTTGCCTTTTTTTAAATGTAAGGCACCCCTCAGGTAGGCCCCAGGTAGCCCCATTGGCATGGTGTGGTGTAAGTGAAAGGTAGGACATGCACTGGTGTGTTTTAGATGTCCTGATAGTGAAATAGTATGTATTTCATTTTTCACTATTGAAAAGCTGTCTGTCCCATGTGCTATCATGGGAGCTGCAAGCGTAAAGTTCCATTGGAACAAGATAGAAAAATGGAGTTTAGGCATACTGAACTCAGAATTTAAAAATACATCTGTTAGTAAAGATGATTTTTATACTGCGTGTTTGAAAATGCCACTTTTAGATTGTGGGTATTTTCTTGATTATGTGAGATCAAAAAGGACTAGTCTATTTGTGAATTTACATAGACTCAAGACTGTAAGGCAGGGTACAAACCATTTTGTTTGTTCATGAAGCCCTCACCCACCAACCTAGTTGGTGGCATGCTTCATCATCGGGCCCACCCAGTGACACCGAGTGTGTCCCGGGTGTGCTTCGACGCCTGGATACTGCGGAACAGTTATGTATCTGAATGTGTAGTGTAGTGAATTGAAAGTGACGATTTAAAAGCTATGCACGGATCCCAGTACCCGAGGCTAAATTATATTTTAATAACTGGGTCACTGCTAGCATTAAAAAAGGCTGTTGGATGTTATAGGAATGTTAATTAGGGTTTCCTACATCCAGGTGTGGTCTACATGTTTCAGCAAGGCCTTTATGATTAAAACTGGCTTTCCTCAGGACCAAAGTGTGTAGGTGCAAATTACTTAGATTTAAGTGATTGTGTAATTTTGAGAAATGTGTAGCACTTGCTAAGGTGCTTTACATGTGAGAGGGGGATTCCCTCTTAGAGCATTAGTTGGCTTGTTGCCAAACATGCCCCATGGAGTAGTCCGGCAGAGGAATGGACCAATACTTTCGGCCAGTGTCTGCTTTGAGCCTCCAGTCGTCTCTGCGGCCTCCCTTGGGCTCTTTGAGGGTTGTACCCAGCCTTACAGTCTTGATTCTATGTAAATTCACAAATAGGCTAGTCCTTTTTGATCTCACATATAAACCCCGGGGATAGGGACTAGCTACCTAGTCTTCTCTCTCTCCTTTGATAGTGATATATTTTCTTGATTAACCATCCTGTGTGTCTCTGCCTGTTTGTGTATTCACTATCTGGTTTGAGAGTGACAGGAGCAGGGGATGTGCATTCACACTAGACAGACAACAGGGAGAGGTTGAGGTGTGTCCTGCCTCTCCTGGGCAACTCATAACCAGGCTGAAGAGACATTGCTGCATTTAAAGTAGTGGGAGAAGTTGTCGTTTGAACCACGACCTGTAGTCACTGCACTCTGCACTTCACACCACCTCCCTGGTCTCACCGCCACTGCAAGCTGACATAGATGCAGCTGCCTGCACATGGTTGGGGGCACGGCTCATAAGGTATGTGACACACTGCCCCATCCAACACTGCAGTCTTAGCCCATCGACGCCGTCACCATGGACTCCAGATCATCAACCGACATCTCTGTCGCAGCACAACCGGTGAGCCCCGCACATTCCTTTGCCCCGTCTCGCACCACAGCCTTGGGTCTACCAACTACAGCGTTTCCGCAACAATGACAACGCTGCTTGCACTGTGACCTGTCAGTACCGCGACGAGCGCTGCCTCACTTTGCACCACAATCCTGGTCTCACTGACACCACTGGATGACTGTCACCAAGCGTATGCCTGCACCATGACCTGAGGGTACCGTAGACCACACTGCTCTACTTTACACTTCAATCTCGATGCCTGCCAATACTGAAACTCCTGACTTGAGCCTCACGGAGTTCGACCTGCAATGCGTATGACTTCAAGGGCCCAATAATTCCTGCACTGACCTCCGGAACTAACACTTGCTGACGCCAGCTCTTCGGAGCTCATTGCATTGTCCCCAACACCCTAAATTTCTAAAGGTACTGTTTGAGGGTCTTCCCGACACTGTAGTTGGTCCGCGGGACAGCAGCTAAACTGAACTGTTCGATTTGTTTTTTCATGACGCTGTATTAGCTCCGGATGGAGCTATCGACTTCAAGGAACTGTATTTAAAGTCTATTTTTGCATTATTCATATCTTGATAACTGTATGTTAGATTTTTATCGTTTTGGTCTTGTTTTACATGGATAAATATTATAATACTTTTCTAAAACTGGTGTTGAGTCCTTTTGTTGTGTTTCCACTGTATTACTGTGTGTTATGTGCAAATGCTTTACACATTGCCTCTGGGATAAGTCTGACTGCTCATGCCAAGCTATCAAGGGGGTGAGCAGGAATTATTTTAGAAGTGTAACTCCCTTATCCTGACTAGGAAGAAGGGTCCCTACTTGGACTGGGTAACAACCTGCCAAGTAGAGACCCCCCCTTTCTAACAAGAAGTTACACCAGTACCTAGTGGACCCTAAGCTGTCAGATCCCAGAGAGCTGGGAGAAGCAGCTGACAAGTGGGTTAGAACCAGGGTTTCAAATCAGCACCATGGGGGTGATCATAAGAAAGGAGGAAAGGTCCCCCCAGATGAAAGTCTAAGGGAAATAATGACAAAACCAGAAGGGGTCCTAACAGGATCCACAAAAACCTGCACAAGGAGGGGGGCCCTGAGCCAATCCAACTTCAAGAGGAGGAGGGTTTAGAGGAAGCCTTTTAGGTTCTTTGATCACTAAATGATGGGGAAGTGCTTTGACTGTAATCAGTCAAGGCACAAGAGAGGAGATGTTGTCTCCACAAATAAGCCCCCCACTGGTGGGCAGTCCCAGGGGATTGCTAGTGTAAGTGTGGGGGTGGAAATTGTCCCAGAGATGGGTAAGGGTTTCACAGAGACAACCTTAGTGTCTTTGGGTGTGGTGGATATTGCAACCCTGGCCCCCTTGCTTCCCTGCATGTAGAGGGACAGGCAGAGGCCTAAAAATAATGGAACTGAGGTTGATGCTCTGAGAGATACAGGAGGCAGTGTGACTATGGTCACAGAGAAGCTGGTTTCTCCAGAGCAGATCATACCGGATTTGAATCACCAGATAACCTATGCAGACAGCACAGCCAAACTCCATCCCATAGCAATGGTGAGTTTGTAATGGGGAGGTGTGACGGGCCCTAAGAAGGTTGTTGTGTCTCCTGCACTCCCAGTAGACTGTCTACTGGGAAATGATCTTGAAGCATCTGACTGATCAGGGCTGGAGAAAATGGTCCATACAACGATGCTGGGCCTCCCTGAGTGGGTATGTGCTATGACCAGGTCACAGACTATCCAGAAGGGAAATGTTAGACACTTGGACCCTGGAACTATGGACTAAGCATCCCAGGACAAGGGCAGTGGGTCTGGTGAGCCAGCCCCAGGAACTCCAGAGGTGCAGCAGGAATCTGACCCTGAGGGGGAGGATCTTACCTCTGAAGAAGGGATTCCATCTCTGGCAGATCTTTTACATTTGGCAGGATCCGGTGCACCCGCCAGAGAGGAGTTTTGTCAGGGACAAAGAGACTGCCCCACCCTTGAGAGCGTGAGTCAGACTACCTCAAAGCAAGAGGAGGGGGTGACAGTGGATTTCCCAGTGTCTACTGGGAGGATCAGGATCTCTACACTGAGGCTAGAAACCTCAAGGATGGTGCCAGAAGGAGGTTGGTGGTTCCCCAGAAGTATCATTAATTTCTCCTGACATTAAGTCATGATACCCTCTTGGCAGCTCATTTGGGGCAGAACAAGACTTGGAACAGTTTAGTAAACTATTTTTACTGGCCCCATATAGCTGAAAAGGTAAAAGAGTTAACGAGCTCCTGTGTCATCTGTCAGGCCAGTGGCAAGACAGAGAACAAGCTAAAGGCTCCCTTGATACCACTGCCTGTGATTGGAACTCCCTTTGAGAGGGTGCGGTGGACATTGTCGGTCCCCTAGAGCCACCAACTGCATCAGTGAACAAGTTTCTCTTGGGTGTAATGGACCATGACACAAGATACCCTGCAGCAATACCTCTCAGGACAGTCACTGCTCCTTCAGTGGCTAGGGCCCTTTTTGGTGTGTTCATCAGACTGGGCTTCCCAAATCAGGTGGTTTCAGATAGAGGGAAAAACCTTATGTCCAGCTATATGAAGGAAATGTGGGATGAATGTGGTGTTACCTATAATTTCACCATCCAATATCATCCTCCCACTGAAGGTCTAGTGGAAAGGTTCAATAATAAGACCTGAAGGGCATGATCAATGGTTTGTTCGACAAACTCAGGAGGAGATAGGATGTTTTCCTCCCATGCCAAATATTTGCCTATAGGGAGGTCCCACACAAAGGGGTTGGCTTTAGCCCCTGTGAGTTGTTGTTTAGGCACCCTTTTAGAGGGCCAGTGTGTATGGTGAGCGAGTCTTGGGAGAAGCCTCTCAAGGAAGCCAAGGGCAATGTGCTGGATTATGTGCTAGGCCAGCTCTCACACATGGCAGAGTACATGTGTAAGGCAAACAGGAAGCTAGAGGCCAGTCAGAAGCTCATGAAGCACTGGTATGATCAAAAGTCTGTTATGCCTGGATATACTCAAGGACAATTAGTGAGGGTGTTGGAGCTTCCAGCTCCTAGGGCCCTCCAGGACAAGTGAACTGGGCCTTATTCAATCCTTGAAAAGCAGGAAGAGGTCACCTTGATGTTCTGTAGCGATCCGAACCCGTGAATTCGGTATCGTAGTACTGACACGATTTTGGTATCAATGAACCGCAAATAATCCATTATATACATGACAGTGTTTTCGCTGCGCAACTAGCATGAATTCACTGGAAAATAGGGCATCCTGTCACTAAAGTCACGGCATCCATTTTAGTTACGGCATCCATCTTGTTTCTTGCCCTCACATAGTCAATGAACGGACGATGACCCCGGCAGGATCACCTTGTTAAGGACACGTAAGCTCGAGCCCGAGAAAGGCTGACGATGCGTGACTAGGCAGAATCAAGCTGCCTCCCTTGCCTGAGGCCAGTCCTGCTATACTGGTTCTCGTGTCCGTTGTCCTGACTGAAAAGGCCGAAGACGATTGCCCTGCCCGTTTATGATCCATAAACACCTCTTATCCTACATTTCAATCCTTTGCACCTGGCTCTGCTCCTTTCCTTCTGGGCTTTTACAACGGGGAGGTTACGATTTTTATGATGGGGAGGATCAAGTAGAGAATGAAGAACTGACAAGAGAGCCTGATCGAATACTGAAAACCTACAACTAATCATTGTTTGATATTTTTTTATTATCTGTTTGGGATACCGGGTTGGGCATGAGAAGCTCTGTTGACATTCATCAGACCATGGCAAAGGGCTCGGAACACCTTTTCCAGTCAGGGCTACCAACGGTTTTGCCATGAGAGAAAAATTTGGGATCCATTGCCTACAGTATGACGTAATACCCAAAAACGCACGCACTTCTCTTTGTGTGCTTGGTACAGTCATCTGTGAAATTGCTTTGATTCTCTCTGGGGTCAACCTTCTTCCCTCCTTTGACAAAAGATGACCTAAGTAGGTCACTTCTTGGCAACAATATTGCAGTTTAGAAGGTGACACCTTGTGATGTAAGTCTGACAAATGACGTAATAAAGAAATTGTAGCTGCTTTGCAAGTTTCCTTGTCGTCAGCGGCTAATAAAAGATCATCTACGTATTGGATCAGAGCAACACCATGAGGAAGTACAAGAGCGTCTAATTGACTTTTTAATGCTTGGCTATAAATTGAAGGGCTTTCACAATAACCTTGTGGAGCGCGTTTGAATCTGAAACTGCGTCCTCCTAAGGAGAAACCAAAAATGTCTCTACTTTCTTCTGCTATGGGAATGCTGAAAAATGCATTTTTCAAGTCGATCACCGTAAACCATGTTGCCGATGCAGGAATCAACGTCAATAATGCAGTGATATCTGGTACCACTGGGAACTGTGGAATCACAATTTTATTTACCTCTCTGAGGTCAATCACAAATCTGTAGATTGGAGGTTTGGAAGGGTCAGTACGTTTCAGAATCGGCAGAACAGGACTATTGCAGACGTTTCCTCTAGTTTCCTCTATCACATCTTTCTGTATCAAGTCTTTTACAATCAGTAAGAGTGCTTGTTCACCTTCATTCGAAATCCGATACTGTGGGATTCGTGGAAATTTAACATTCGCTTTTAGACTTACCACGTAAGGGGGAATTTCCAAGAGGCCTACATCGTTGGGACCAGTTGCCCAAAGAGTATCAGGGAGAGAACGCAGCTCCGGTGGGAGCTTGTCCATCGACATGTACATCGGGGAGATGACTCCTTTACCTAATGTGAGCTGTACTCCCGAAGGAGAACAGTACAACGTTGCATGTAGGCGTTTCAACAGGTCTAAACCAAGCAGATTCTCATTACAACCGGTTGTTAAGATGAGGGGTGCTTCTAGCTCGCATGGCCCAACAGTGATAGATAAAGGACTGGACACAGGATTGTGAACAGGGGCGCCTGAGAAACCTACTGAAGTGTTCGTTAAGCCGGACAAAGGTGCGCCAGGGAGTTTCGCACGCATGATTGAACTTTTTGCCGCACCAGTATCCAACAGAAACGGTTCGACCACGCCTGATGTAACTACTGTGACATAAGGTCCACTCTGATCAACTGGAACTGATACTACTCCCTCTCTCTGCCTGCGGCTGTCCTATTGTTCGCTTCTTTGAATCTCTTCATTATGATCATAGTAATCTTCCACATGATACTGTGGAGATCTACCTGGCTGCGTAGGTTGTACATTTCGCTGGTCGAAATAATTCGATTGGCGATCAGCCTGTGGTGTCATCGTACCACGCCCTCTACCTCTAGGAGCTTGCATAAACCCAACATTACCTCTCTGAGCTGGGACACCACTAGTTTGTGGGTGTAGTACTGGACACTCATTCTTATAATGACCCTCCTTTTTACAATAAGCACACTGATTCCATGCTAACTGTTGTCGGGGAAAACTATAATTAAATCTCTGGGCCGTCCCTTGCTGGAATTGTGGCTGTTGCTGAAACTGGGATCGCTGCTGTGAATCTGACTGATTCGAACGAGGCGGATATGCCTGTTGCAAAAGAACTTTGGTTTTTAAATCTTTCGTTTTCTTTTCTGATTTTTCCTTCTCTTCTTTCTCTCTATTCTCGTAATACTGAGCAGTTGCAAGTATCTGTGCTGTCGTGGACACTGCCCATGCACTTTCAGAATCCTTTAACTTGTTACTAAGCTCAGGTAGTAAATTAAACACAAACTTATCAACAAACAATCTCTGACCTCCCTCGGTACTCATATCTTGCCCACTGTGATCTACGAAGGTCTCTTCAAATCTAGTGAAGAAGTCAGAGACGCTTTCGTCCTTCTTTTGCTTGCATGCTGATAGTTTATCCCAATTTACTCGTAACGCTGGCATCAGCGTTTTCATCAGATTAATTATTCTGCCAGGTAAGTCAGCAATCAGAGGTTCAGGTTTAGCTCCACCAACTTGCTGTGTGTCTGCCGCTACGATAGCTGGCCAATCACCTCCTAAGGCGACAGGGTGGTTCTCTTGCCGAATCTTGGCCCATATAGGCTGTGGCACTACATTACCAAATAGCATTTCAATGTCTGCCAAATTCATAATACACGCTTGGACTGTCTGTGTTAATTCTTTGTAATAACCAGCAGGATTTTTACGAGGGTCTGGTAATGCTTGTTTTACTGCTAATACTTCAGCCCGTTTCCAAGGAATGTGTATCCACACTCTCTGGAATTGTGCTGGAGCAGCTGCAATACCCAAGTTCCCATCAGCGGCAACTGCTTCGCGCCATATGGACGGAACTTCTCTCATCGGATACTGACCTCGTCTTTTCCTAGTTATCGGTGTACCATCAGGGTCTCTTGTCGCCCGAAAAGGGGACTCATCCCTATAAGCTAAAATTAATTCTATCGCTCTCCCTACTTCTGAACCTATCACCATTCCTGCAGCAAATTTCTGCTGAATATTTATTAAATCAGAAGGGACGGAATCTAAGTCATCATCTTCCCATTCCTCACGCACAAGAGAACACATCACGTCAAAAACATAACGTTGAGTTGGTTCATTCCACTGCATAAATGTGTCTAACACTCTTCGTGCATCATACTTCGCAGCTTTCGACATCCACCTAAGAGCTGTCGAATCTAACGTCTCTCGTTCCTCGGGACCAGGAAGCTGGCTACGTCTCTGTATAGAGTCAGAAACGGGGGTCCCAATTAAGGACCTGTAAAGAGGGGTTAAGATATTAGTTACAGAGTCGGTTATCTTCCGACGAACGGAAAGCGGAGTCAGAATGACAGGGCTTGGGGACAGGGCAGCTGAAGCAGATGATATAGTAAGGGTAGGAGTAGTAGGTAAAGCAGTTTGCGAAACGACAGGCAAAGGCGGAATAGGCGACCCAGGAAGAGGGGGTGCCGTAGGATCATTGATCACGGGAAAGACAGGAGCTGGATTCAAAGGAAGTGGAGCACCTATCCCAGGCTGACCAGCAGCTGGCTGTACAACAGGTAGTAACTGTGGTGCTGTAATACCCTGTGCATACGGTGGAGGTGAACTCAACAGGTAAGACAACAGAGGATCCTTTTCATGATCCTCTATCGGCTTAGTAGGACAAGATGGCAATACAGGGTAACATTTATCAATTGCCAAATTATGTTTTCTATTCGCCATCTCCATTGCTTTCTCAGTCTCGTTGACATGCAGCTGCCTAGCAGACTCCATTAAAGTCAACCCTTTCTCTTTCTGTTCTCTCTTTGTTTTCCCTTATTTCTCTCTATTTGGCTTCTTTGCGCCATACGCGAAAAGAATCAAACATCGCCGGCCGGGCTTTTCTCTTAAACAACTTCATTTCTAAATTATCTAGAATTTCCGTTTCGAAACTACCATGCGGTGGCCAACTAAGGACACCATCTTTCTTGGTATAACGGACCCATACTTCATTATACGTAATAGGACCCACACCATGTTTACAATAGAGCTCATATGTAGGAGTCCCAATCGGAGGAACCGAACATGAATCCTCCAACTGTGAATCCCCGTTGCAAAGTAACCAGGACAAAAAACAATTGTTACCCTTAGTCATGACTACAAAGACAAATTCCAACAAAAATGCGCAGAGAACTTAGGCCTACCAAAATGAACCAATACCAAATACAAAGATTATCTTAACAAGAGCAACCAATGATAATCTACAAATCCAAAACAAACGTATCCAAATAACCAAACTGAGCACAACCCACTTAATACTTAACTGAAATGTGGAAGACGTCACCAAGGAGAACCCGTCTACGTCTCGCCGTACTAAGGTCTGCACCTCGGGTCCAAGACAGGGCGACAGTCAAGGCAGCGGTCCTCTGTAGCCGTCTGGGAACGGGAACCCTCGTGGAAGAGATCGTCGGGCCACTTTTACGACATGCAGGGATCGATGAAGCGGGGTACCTCCCTCCGGAATTGTCACACGAAACTTCTCGAACTTTTCAGGCTTTGGACCGGTACCGGATGACGTCGCCCCACGTTGGGCGCCAATTTGAGGTTCTGGACTTTTAAGAGTCCAGAGGTGTCAGGGAAACAACACCCGAAGACCCCTGAGTTCCCCCTGTCCCGGTGCACAAACAAACAGAGACACGGGCTTCTCAATGGCGGCGTCAAAGACCAAGGTTTATTTACTGCAGGGACACAGAAATCATAGGAACCACACAGAGGCAGAATCTAGGAGACTGTTCGAATTGCATTAAGTGGGTTGTTTCTTAAATACAAGAAAAATGTCTTGGGGCAACATTACACCAATATTTCTCATGCCCAACCCGGTATCCCGAACAGATAATAAAAAAATATCAAACAATGATTAGTTGTAGGTTTTCGGTATTCGATCAGGCTCTCTTGTCAGTTCTTCATTCTCTACTTGATCCTCCCCATCATAAAAATCGTAACCTCCCCGTTGTAAAAGCCCAGAAGGAAAGGAGCAGAGCCAGGTGCAAAGGATTGAAATGTAGGATAAGAGGTGTTTATGGATCATAAACGGGCAGGGCAATCGTCTTCGGCCTTTTCAGTCAGGACAACGGACACGAGAACCAGTATAGCAGGACTGGCCTCAGGCAAGGGAGGCAGCTTGATTCTGCCTAGTCACGCATCGTCAGCCTTTCTCGGGCTCGAGCTTACGTGTCCTTAACAAGGTGATCCTGCCGGGGTCATCGTCCGTTCATTGACTATGTGAGGGCAAGAAACAAGATGGATGCCGTAACTAAAATGGATGCCGTGACTTTAGTGACAGGATGCCCTATTTTCCAGTGAATTCATGCTAGTTGCGCAGCGAAAACACTGTCATGTATATAATGGATTATTTGCGGTTCATTGATACCAAAATCGTGTCAGTACTACGATACTAGAATTCACGGGTTCGGATCGCTACAGAACCTCAACCTCCCTGGAAGACATTAGCACCCCCAGGGTCCTACATGTTAACAGATTGAAACCCCAACATGACAGGGCAGACATGACCATGCAGATGGTCACAGATGAGGGAGAAGAAGAGGAGACTAAGCAATTGCCAGACCTCCTCTCCAACAATGTGCAAGATGTGTCAGTGGAAGAATGTGTACTCTCTCCCAAGTTAACAGACCAGCAGCACAGAGAGTACAAACAGGTGCTGGGTTAGTTTGCTAATCTGTTCTCTTTGACCCGAGGTATCACCATTTGATGTACCCATGACACTGACACTTATGACAGCCTTCCTTTGAAAAATAAACGGTGCAGGTGGTCTGACACTGTCAGAGACAGCACCAAACCGATGAATTGGGGGTAATTGAGCCCTCTGACAGTCCATGGGGCAGCCCAGTTGTGCTGGTGCCCAAACCTAATCCCCAAGGGTAAAAGAAGGCGTTAAATTTGTGTGGACTACAGAAGACTGAATGCAGTCACAAAGACTGATGCTCACCCTATACCTACAGCAGATGAGCTCATTGACATGTTAGGCGCTACTAAGAACCTGAGTACCTTTTACTTGACCTCAGGCTACTGGCAGATTGCCCTCAGTGAAAGAGCAAAGGAGAGGTCAGCATTCTCCACATCCGAGAGACATTGCCAATTCACAGTAATGCTCTTTGGCTTCAAAAATGCTCCTGCCACCTTCGAAAGGTTGGTGAACAGGGGCCTGTCTGGGAAGGAGCAGTTCAGTGAATCTTATCTTGACAACATAGCTGTGTACAATTCCACCTAGGAGGATCACTTGTCCCACCTGAAGGAAGTGCTTCAGGTCCTGAAGCAGGCAGGCCTGCTATTAAGGCCAGTGAGTGCCAAATAGGGTATTATTCAGTTGTGTTCCTGGCCCACCTTGCAGGTGGAGGCCAAGTGCAACCTCTCCACCCAAATGCAAACCATTGTGATTGGGTAGCTCCTTTAATGCAGACTCAGGTTAAGGCGTTCCTTGGTCTGACTGGGTACCATAGACAGTTTGTTCAGAACTATGGGACCATTGTGTCTCCTCTGGCAGAATTCACCTTTTAGAAGATGCCCAAGAAAGTGATTTGGACCCCAGAGTGTCTGGAGGCTTTTGACAGTCTAAAAGAGACTTTATGTTCAGCACCAGTGCTACTTGCCCCTGATTGCACACACAAATGTGTGGTTCGGACAGATGCTTCAGAACAGGGGATTGGAGCAGGATTGGCACAATCAAAATGAAGAGGGCCTTGATCAGCCAATTGCCTTGATCAGTAGGTGACTTTTCCCCAGAGAACAAATATGGAATGCCATTGAGAGGCAAGCCTTTGCTGTGGTTTGGTCCCTGAAGAAGTCAAGGCCATACCAGTTTGGCACTCACTTCTGTGCTCAAACTGACCACATACCTCTCAAATGACTCATGCAGATGAAGGGGTGAAGGAACACTAAGCTGTTGAAGTGGTCCATTTCCCTACACACCCACAAACATAAGATATTGCCAGGTATGCTTATAAACTGATTCTACCTTACATGCCACTGAGGAGGTGTAACCTTAGTGAGGTGCCATCATGGATAATGAATAAGATTATGTTGGACTATGGGAACATCAGACTGATATTGCCATGTTTGGGTGTGAGCCACACTGCTTCCTGAATGCACTGAATCTTTCCTAGCTTCCAAAAACCAGTTTGCCACATTCTCAGTGGATGTCTTTTGAGTCATGCACATCCTCAGCCAATTGAAGAATCTGACCTGAATCACCTTTCTTCCTCTGAACCAAGCAATGCCCCATAATAAGTTCTCACAGGTTCACTTGTTTGACATGTTGTACCAGTCCATCCAGTGCGTTATGCTATTACAGTGCAAAAGTTTAATCATATTAAAAAATTATAACAGGAAAGTTCATCAGGTACAGAAATCTTCTGATATGTTTTATGTGTTTGGCACTCATCAGAAAGTAAATGTTGAGTGAATGGCCCGGCCCTCTTTGCAGGGTCACCCTCAAGTGTTTTGCCTTTACCCTCCACTTATTGCTATTTTTGTTTTTGTTGGTCCTAGGACTCTGTGCACTTTATACATACTAACCAGTGCAAAGGTGTTTGTGCTCACTTCCCCTAACATGGTACAATTGGTTTAAACCTTATTGGCATATTTCATTCACTTATATGACCCTTGTAGAGTACCATATACCCATGTCCTGTAAATTAAATGCTACTAGTAGGCCTGTAACACTTCCTTAACCACCCACTCAAGTAGCCCCTAAAATCATGTCCCAGGTCTGCCATTCCAGGTTAAATGCCGTTTTAAACTGACAATTCGACTTGGCAATATAGCCCTCTTGCCACCGCTTGAAGTCTCCTTTTCTTGCATATAAGTCACCCCTAAGGTAGGCCCAAGTTAGCCCATAGGTCAGGGTGCACTGTAATTAACAGGTTTGGCATGTAATGTTATGTTTTACATGTCCTTGTAGTGAAAAACTCCTACATTTGGTTTTGACTATTGTGAGGCCTATCTGTTCCATAGGATAGCATTGGTTTACCTTATTACATTTAAAAAGTGCTAACTTTTTATTAGGAACAGATTAACATTTTATGTTTCGCATCTATGAAATCGTAATTAAAAATCATCTTTACTGGTGAAGCCTGTTCTTAAATTACTATTTTGAAAATGCCACTTTTAGAAAGTTGTCATTTTTCTGCCCTTTGTCATTTGGTGCCTGCATCCTCCCCTGGGTCACCTGGCTGGGTGTAACTGAGAGTTAGACCTTGTGAATTCCTCCGAGACAGTCACATAATAAAGGGATTAGATGTGACTTAATGGGCCATCTGCTCGCAGGATAAGGAGGCGGAGCTGGGCACAGCTCCATTTGCAACTAAATAGGATGTGTTCTGCCTTCACACAAAAGGATTGCCACATCCACATTGCCTCTGCAGCCAGCTTGGAGCCAGGAAATTTCAAGCACTTCAAAGAGAAACCTCTAGAAACATCTCCCAACTTCAAAGAATGCACCAGGTATAAAATAAGGCCTTCAACTCACTTCTGAACCTGTAGAAGGAATCTCAGAGGACTGCATGCTGCTATGGCCTGCTGTGTACTCCATAGGGCTGCTTTGCTGTAGCTAGAATGACTGCTTTGCTGCCTGGAGCCTGCCTTGAAACCTCAGAGGCCAGCCCTGCTCTTCGAGCCCTACATCTTCACCTGAATCTAGTATTATCAGAATTACTCCAAGAGCTAGTTTGATGGCCTCCTGTTCATAGTCATAGAGATATAGTGGCTCCCACCATCTTAAATGCACGCCTGTAACCAGTATGAGTGAGTCCTGAATAGGGGTGGGCGGAATTTGCGGAATTAACCTTCGCAAATTATCGCGAGAATGTTTAAAATTATCGCAAACAAGCAGAAATATCGCGAAGATGCGGAAGTTTTTTTCCGGCATGTTCGCGCGATTTTCTGCATGGTTGCGGGTCGCCAACTTACCCATGTGGCTGCTTGCGGGCGCGGCCATCTTGTTTTGAGTTGTTCTCGCGGTGCATGATCGCGAGAAGAAAGACGTGATCGCGCGACGCATGACGTCACTGCGGGCGCGAACTGTCGCGAGACAGCGCAAATGGCTAAAAACAATACAACATCTCATGGAGAACGCGACCGGATCAAGAAAACTTGTCGGCGAACGCAGGGATTCAGGTAAGGCGATCGCGCGCGCGCGAGAATGTATCATTTTACAGCGCGAGCAAGAAACAAATTATCGCCAAGCTGCGGAAACCGGAATTTTTGACATTTTCGCGCTCTCCGCGGAACGCAAAAATGTCAAATTATCGCAATTTCCGCGAACGGAACGAAATTTTTGCCCAGGCCTAGTCCTGAACCCACATGTGGTGTCACACCAGTCCTGGACCCTTTGTTGTGGTGCTAAAGGTGCCCAGGTAGCCGAAATCCAACACTTGGGACTTAAAAAGTGTTTGCCTTAAAACTGCTCTGAGAACTGAGGGAAGACCGGGACCAACATGCTCGTCAATCCACCCAAAATGCATCGCTGGTCAGCTTGACTTGACGGCTGCTCCCACTACATTCTTCTCTGCAGCAGTAAATCCTGTTCAGCTGTTGTAAGAAATTGGGTTACTGGTTTAGGTGAGTGAAATCCTACTCAAGTAGAAACCACAACACAGTTCTTGTTGGGGTGAAGTCACAAGAAAACCCCAAATTAACCTGAGCCCAACCCTCTGGTAGCTTGACACAGAGCAACAACACCTACCTTAGAGGCAATGTGTAAAGTATTTATGCAGCATTCCTAACAGTAATAACATGAAAACACAACACAAAAAAACTCACACAACAATTTAGAAAAATAATTTTTAATAAATAATGCACGACCAAAACAATGCAAATCCAATCAGTAGAACCGGGTATTAGCAAGTTTTATTTATTTATGTGAAAATAGCACCAAAAAGCACAAAGTGCCAAATGTAGCTATCTGGTCACACTAGACGGGAAAGATCACAAGTTCAGGTCAACAGCGGTGGGTCATGGGCTGGCTGCAGGGAACCAGTTGGGCCCGCTGAACAAGAGTACCTTAAATCCTGGTTGCAGGGTGCTACTGAGTCCTGTGTTGGAGATGCATCAAGCAACTGCAATTCCTAGGAGCTGCAAAGCTACAATGCAAGGTCCTGCATCATTGAGGATGCCTTTGAGGGGCTTGTGATGCAAAAGCCTGTGTTGAGGATGTGTTGTAAAGCAGCTATTCTCGGGAGGCTACGGGCTCAGGGTTGCACGTCGCAGCTGAGGATATGCATCAGTTTTGATGAAATTACAGATGGGCTGGCAGAGCAGCTTCAGGCCCACTTCCAAGGTGCCAGGACTGGCATGGCAGCATTTGTCAGGGTAGGACTCACAGTTGCTGAGTCCAGGTGCTGGTTACAAGAGACTAGCCTTTGGCATCACTCTGGTGGTATTGGGTACAGGTTGCAGGCCCAGTCCTTCTCATCCAGGCAAGAGGGTTGCAGGGCAGCAGGTCAGCACAGAAGGCATCAGTCCTTGTGTACTGCATGCTTTATAAATTGCTTCCAATTTAAGCCTGACTACTTATTGTACCAAGCTACCCAGGGTTAAGCACAGATTAATTTCGCGACTTTTTGTGGTTTCCCTGCCAGGGATTGTGACAGTTGCTTGACCACGGCTCACACCCTAGTCAACAGACCAAGTCCTCAGATTAGGGTTCTTAAATGTTTCTTTTAAGTATCAACAGACAAATAATACAAGAAGCTCAGGTGTGTTCCACTCGGTTAGACAAGCAATGATGACTTAACTGCTGTTGGCATGAGCAATTCATTTACATATTGCATTAGATGCCCCAAAGCACTAAGACATAGTACTCATGTTTCTCAGTAAAGTACTTGCTGAGCCATTCCTGGAAATCTCTTGATATGTGCTTTGTGGTTTTTACCACTCATCAGCGAATATTTCTTCTATGCAGAGCCAACATGCTGCCAGAAAGTAGCTGGGAAAAATACCAAACAGATATCAGGTGCATTTCACTGTCTCAGCAAGACAGTGATGGCTTCTATTATGCTGAGAGGAGCCATTGTCATTTCAAGGGACCCGCTTGCATACCAGAGAAGTTGCATTATTCCTCCTAGTGCATTAGAAGATACGCAGTTCAATCTTGTAATTTTAATCACATTTTAAATGTTTTAACAGTATAGTACTTGGTTAGCCTGTGCTGAAAATATCCTGATATATATTTCACATTTTTTCCATTCATCAGAGAAGAGTATTCTTTGAAGCTTGCAAGTATCAAGAGTGAAATTTCATAAAACATCAGCTAGATTCTACTGTCTCAGACCAAAAATCATGGCTTTTCTTTGCTGGTATGCATCCTTTGACATTTCACAGAAGTCTTTCATACATAGGCCAAGTTGCGCCAACTCTCCGTGTAATATTTGGTTGGTATATAGTTCAATCATTTAATTGATCTCACATTTTGAATGTTTTAGCAGTAAAGCATTTGTTACGTCAGTGCTGGAAGTGTTTTGATACACATTCATTAGCTCCTGCCACTCATCAGAGCACAGGTTTCCTTCAGGGTGCTTACATGATGCTTGTACGTAGCTGCAGTGAAATATCAAACAAAGGTCATGTTCATAACACAAGTGAAGGTTCCCTTCTTGCTTGGAGGTGGTACTCTAAAATGTCACGGGGGTTTTTAACACACCAGATATGTTGTAACAGTCCTCCAAATGAATGCTCAGTCAAATAAATGTGCCTACACTTCAAACATTTTAGTAGGAAAGGTTTAGTGGCAAGGTACATGATCAGCCGGTGCTAGTAATATTCAGATATGCATTTTGTGGTTCTCTTTTTTGCCAAACATCTGAGTAAGGTATTTCTGGGGGATGCTCAGGAGACTTGATTGAGTGCACCTCACCCAGGGTACAAGGTGTTAAAATATTGTTCCGGGTGACAAGTTGTTTGTAAACTTTAGTCTGTACATTCGACCTAGCAATCATAAAATGTGTGCCTCACACAATTGTGGATGGTGAAGGACTCGTGGTTGTTGCGCTGGACACGGCTGGAATGACTGACCACAAAGCTTTGGACAAATACGTCTCCCAACTGATGATGTTTATGATTTTTGGGTTGAACGTACAGACTGAAGTTCACATACAAACTGTCACAAGAAACTACGTACCCAGCGTTTGTGAATGTATGTTGAGAATTTACTTATCAAGTTTGGCAGGCACTATTGGATGGATAAAGCTGCCCTGAGAAGGCATTTATTAAGGTGAAACGCATTGGCTGCGCCTATGCTTTCGGATGAAGAACCTGAATATAAGACAAATACATATGAAAAGGATCTAAAAGTTTTATTTTGGACTGATTGTCTGTATCCACATGATTGGTTGTTGCCGATACCATAACAACCCAAATCCCATGAAATCAGACCAACTCTTCCCTAATACAAGAAAAGCATTTATCACAAACCAAGAAAGGAAACAGAAAAGAGACCAGTTTGCTCAAGACTTGAACTAAAATCCAAAGAATAACTCACATTCAGTGTGCAATGCAAAATAAAGGTAGAGAGAAATGCCCAAGTGGCTGCTTTACAAATGTCCACAATAGAAACACCACCAACCTCAGCCTAGGGGGCTGCTATTCCTTGAGTAGATCTCCCCTGAACTACACCCAGCATCTCTGTGTTTTGTGAGCCATCGGCAATAGAAATCAAAATCCTAATCCATCTACTTAAAGTAGATGTTCATGCCATCTGACCAGGACTGTGTTTTTGCAAATAGATTTTCACCACCCTCAATACATCTAAGGTGTGCCATGCTTTTTCCTCAGA
The DNA here is from genome assembly GCF_964204655.1 of Triturus cristatus. NCBI lineage: Eukaryota > Metazoa > Chordata > Amphibia > Caudata > Salamandridae > Triturus > Triturus cristatus. The sequence continues at coordinate 409,014,676 of NC_140583.1, read as the reverse complement.
AGTAGAAAAAGAGAGGGCAGCATTATTTCCTGTTGCTGATGAAAAGGGGAAACAACTTTGCAGAGAAACCCCAGCTCCAGTTTACAGATTATTCTAACAAACATTTGAAAATAGGAAGGGTGAATATTCAATGATCTCAATTCCACAAGTCTACGTGCTGATACCTGAAAGGATAAATGCTTCAGGCTTTCATTGCCAAATGGTTCAACAGGAGGAGATTGTAAAACCTTGAGAACTTTCGGTAGATCCCAGGCAGGAGTAGTAGTCCTAACAGGTGGCTTAATCAAGGACAAATCCTTCAGAAGGTGAGTACCCAAAAAATCCAACTCCTGGACACTCCAAAGTGCCTGAAATGCTTTAATTAAAGCCCACTCTACTTTCAAAGTATAGATGGCCACACTTTTTTACAAACCATCCTGTTGAAATTTAAAAAAGGTAGGACCCATCCTCTGGTGTACAGCTCAGGTAGCCTGCACTTGGGGGTATGGCTAGCCTTCTGGGGGTGTATGCCTCCTGACTACTTGCTGCCCTGGTGCAAATGTGCTTGGGGCAGAGGGTTGGCCCTTTCCTCCTTTAGGAAGCAACCTGGTTGCGTATCAAGCTTACCACCTTGATGTGCCACTTCACTAGCCATCCTGTCAGGGAGGGAGGTGACACCTCCCGCCTGGGCAGGCCTTGTTTCAGACTCCTGTGAGGGTTCATACATCCTGGGAGGGTCAGATTTCTATCTTGGTGACAGCAGCTACAGGCTGTCAGCCAGAGCACAGGAAAGGCTGGGGCATCCAGGTAGGTAACCTCAAGGTAGCCACCTGACTGCATATGACATCACATATGACATGAATCTTGTCAGGTTTGATGAGGCAAGTCATTTGATACCAAACATGACACTTTTCAGTGGGACCATAATGGAGCTGGCAATCTCGGGGTGCCTGAGTGCTATCCCATGTTATCATATGGCCGCCCGACCACTTATTGTAGCCCTAAATAAAAATATGTTTCTGTAGGGACAGATACGTTTTTACTTATGGGTTCATACCTTTAATATATAGTGCACCCTTCCTCCTGGGGTCAGGAAGCTTACCTTTAGGGGTGACGGTATATATTAAAAATAGTGCTTTGACCTTGCCACCCATAGTGAAGACAAAGTCGAATTTGAGTAGTTTGCACTGCTTGTCCAGTTTCAATGAGCAGGGCTGCTGTAAATGTAAATGTAAATTGATACTTGTATAGCGGTTGTACGAATACCGCTGTGGAACCCATCCTGGCTTTCCCTGTGAGGCGTCCACTCCTGGGCACCCCCAAGGTGGAGGCCAGGCATCCTTAGCGTTGTGTGGGCCATTGTGGAGATTAAGCAAGCTATTGCCCAGAGTTGCAGAGTGGGACTCTATGATTGGAATAGGCACCGAGGCGAGAATTATCAGGTCCGTGGAATTTTTGAGCCCAAGACCCGCCGAGGCAGGGAATTGAACCCTGGTCCTGGGCTAGACTTCTGCATCAGGGTCTGCTGCTCTAATCATTGAGCCACACTTCTCCACGCTGTCATTTGTTTACTTGGGCTACTCGGGGTGGAATAGTCCGTGCTCCAGGCACTGGTGGCTTCTTTAACTTCCAAGCCCTGGGTACCACTGGTACCACTCACCAGGGACTTATAAGAGGGTTAAAGTTCTTTTCAATAGGCGTTTCACCAATGTACATGTATCATACTTTAGCGAGAGACCACTGGGGTCTTGCTAGCGAGCCCCAGTGCACTTTCAGAGTCAAAAGCCAGCAGCTAGTAGTCAAAATGTGGACAAATAGTGGAGGGAACCTGCAAAAGGACTGTTTTCTTACAAGGAGTAATTTTTTATTATAGTGCTGATGGTTTTATGGAAGATTCAATTAATGCTCAAAAATGTTGTTCTAACATGGTGTGACCACATAATTGAAATATAATGTATCTCACATATTATTTTACACTTTGTAATGTACCGTGTGTTTTTGTCGCTGGAAGATAATATTATTGATTGACCAAATCGATACAAGTGTGCTGCATGCATAATTTTCGGTATTTTATACTCCCTGTTTGTAATGATATTCATTAATTTACAACAAAGTACTTTCTTTTTTCTTCTTCTTATTCTTCTTCTTACAAGGAGTAACTGATACATCCGGTGTCGGACATTTATCTATTCTTTTCAAGTTCCATACTTTTCTGTCATTCAAACATACAGCATTATTTAAGACTTGAATTAATTCCGAAATTTCATAGAATTGACACTCCCCTTTCAGAATTGTATTAGGTTATTTTTACACGTACCTACCCACTGACCAACTGCAATCATACAAACCTTCATACCATGTTTGTGATCATACCACACCGTTCCTTTAATCTGCATAAATTCCATACGGTCACAAACTTCGTCTGTAGACCCCTGGACCACACTAGTTTTGAACAACCATCCTGAATTACATTTGATTCCTGGGTTTCAACTGAGGAAATTCGATTTTCGATCACGATCAAATTGAGCCTCCATTTTGTGCTCCGCCGCCATTTTGAATTGCCCTCACTCAGGCAGCACGACGAACGAAGTCTTTCTGCTTGGCCGAGTACACTAATCCCTGTCTGGTTTTTCTAATCCCTGTCTTAACTATCTGTTGGTTCATACTATTCTCTCCTGATTTTATCTTATCTTATGGCCTTCGCTGTCCTCCGCTCGTATTCTCTCGTTTCACAACTGTCCTCCAAAACACACGAACGTGTCTCACCACCTGCAAGTCAGTTGCGGACACGTTAATACCTTAACCTGTGGGAGGGATGGCAAACACAGTTGGAGGAGAGACTTCTTCGGGTTACTCTATACTTATGTTTTCCAATCCTTTCCATTGGCTCTGACTTACTTCTAGACTATTCTTATTGGTTTTCCATGTATGTCTTAGGTGTGTTCTTGGTTAATGTATATGTCACCTATGTACTATAAAAGATTGTGCGCCACGGAGTGAAGTGGCAGTCTCCTGAGAACATACCGTGTGTACTTCTAGGACAACTGTACTAGCTGCAGCTAATAAAATCTGATCTTTTACGCCGACAGAGTGTCCCCGTGTCGCTGTTAGCTGAAGCAGGTGAACCCAGGAGATTAAGGCATACCCTGCGCCGCCAGACCCATAAGGTTTCTGGTTCTTCAAATGGCGCCCAACGTAGGGCGGCTTCAGAGGTAGTGGTTCTGCCTGAAGGTCGTGAGGAACCCCGCAAGAAAATTCTGGAGGAATCGCGAACCACGTCAAGCGACCTCTGTATGTCGAAAGTGGTCCGAAGGTATTTTGCAGCGTGGTTACTCCTTCCTGACGGCTACTGACGACTGCTGTCCGGACTGCTGCCCTGCCTTGGCCCTCTTTTTGGTGATGTATGGTAAAGCGAGACGATAGACGGGCCTCTGTTGGTGGGAGAAGATATCTTAGTTAAGTATTAGTGGGTCGCTCCCACATTTGGTTCTTTGGTTCTTTGGTCCTTTGGTTCTTTGGTTCTTTGGTTCTTAGGTTCTTTGGTTCTTTGATTCGGGTATTGCAATACCCAAAGCCGAGGGGTAAGTACATTTGTGCTGTGTTAATTGAGTTAACCCCCTTGATGTTTGTGAACAGTCCAGTGAAATAACGATGCCTGGTCTGACTAAGTTTAAGAAACTTTGTTGCTTTGGTTGTAATAGGGATTTCCGGCTGGAGGACTCTTGTCCGATTCCTTCGGTTGGAACTCCCACTTATGAGCTCTATTGGGGTTGGCCCCATTGCCTTTAACGAGACATGGATCCAATACACGAAGAATGATGGTGTTCTAAAATGGCCAAAAAATGGTAGTTTTGAGCCTGACATACTAGATAATTTGGAAACTATTTTATTTAAAAGAAAAGTCCGGCCGGCAATGTTTGACTCTTTCCGCCTTTGGCATAAAGAAGCCAAACAGGGAAAAATTAAGCAAGAAAAGCGAGATAGGAAAGCACAGGGTATGACAGTTATACAGGCTGCCCAGCAATTTAAAGATGATGAAGTTAACAATGCGATGGAAATTTCAGAGAGACTGCATCGTATGGCGATAGATAAATGCTATCCGATGTTGCCAGCTTCCCCTTCTGATAAACGAAAGGACTTAGAGGAAGATCCCTTAATGTCTCACCTATTGAGATTGCCTCCGCCCTATGTACAAGGTGCTAATGCACCCCCATTGTTACAGCCTGCTCAGCTGCCAGTTGCGCCTCCGCTTGCTCCGGCTCTTCCACATTTGCCCCCTCAAGTATTGCCGCCTCTGCCAGCTTTGCCTTTGACTCCTTTACCTTCATCTTCTTTGCCCTCTGCTCCCCCGGTAATTACTGATTTTTCTTCAGTTATTTCGCCTAATACCTTGTCCCCTATCCTTATGTCAAATTCTCTGTCTATGCATAAACGACTCACAGATACGGTCTCTGGTCATTTATCTCCTTTCTTTGAGGCGTTAAATGTGTCTCCGGCATTTTCTCGAAGACAGTCTCGGAGTCAGTTCCCAGCTTCCGAAGAACGAGAAAGGTTGGACTCTCTCGCTCGTGAATGGATTGAGAAGGGTCCTCGGTATAGTGTACCCGACATTATGTCTACCTTCTCACAGTGGAATGCGCCTACGCAGAGATATGTTTTCAATGTTATGTGTGATACTCTTGTGAAAGGATGGGAGGATATGGATTTGGGTTTGGTTCTTCAGGGTCTCTTAGATATTCAGGCTAATTTTGATAAGGGTCTCATTGTGGGTTCTAAGGTTGAGGACACTGTAAAGACACTTGTTACCTTTAGAACTTTATTTACCTCACAGACTTTACTTGACTCCGATCCCTCAGTTAGGTTGACACTGAAAAATTATCCAATGAGAGAGGTTCCTCCGGTATGGAGAGAAGCGGTTCCAGCAGCAGGTGCTAATCAAGCAATTCCCGCACATTTCCAGCGAATATGGGTACATGTGCCCTGGAAAAGATCTGAAGTTTTGGCTCTTAAACAGTCCCTACCGGATCCTCGTAAGAACCCTGCAGGTTATTATAAAGAATTGTCACAGACTGTTGATGCCTGCATTATGAATTTAGCAGATATTGATATGTTGATGGGGAATGTAGTCCCACAAGCGTTATGGGCTAGGATTCGTAAGGAGAATCACGCACAAGAATTAGGTGCTGATTGGGATGCTATAATTGCCGCAGATAGAGCCCAAGTGGGTGGTGCGAAGCCTGATGCTTTGATTTCAGAACTCCCTGGTAGGATTATTACATTAATGAAAACGATGATGCCTGCCTTGAGAGTGAACTGGGATAAATTAGCTGCGTGTAAACAGAAGAAAGATGAGAGTGTCTCCAATTTCTTCACTCGTTTCGAGGAGACATTCATTGATCACAGTGGTCAGGACATGACTACAGAGGGTGGACAGCGATTATTTGTAGATAAGTTCGTATTTAATTTGCTACCCGAGCTGTCGCATAAGCTGAAAGACTCCGAGAGTTCATGGGCTGTTTCCTTTTCAGCTCAGATATTGGCTACTGCTCAATATTATGAAAATAGATAAAGAAGAAAGAGATAAGCAAGAGAAAAAGACTAAAGAATTGAAAACTAAGGTTCTCTTGCAACAGGCTTATCCACCTCGTTATGCTCAGCCCCAGTTTCAACAGCCTCCACAGTTTCAGAGGGTGTATCAAAAGCCTGAGCCATATATTCCCAGACCTTTGTTAGGTCCTAATCGATGTGCCTATTGTAGGGAGGAAGGCCATTTTAAGAATAGTTGTCCGGTTTTATTACAGTGTAATGGGACACTATCTGCTCCACGAGGTCGTGGTGGCCTCCAGTCAGCAAACAGAGGTAGAGGTCGAGGTCGAGGTATGTTGACCCAAGATGAGCGTTCCCTTCCTCCTTCTAATTCCGTGAACTACTTTGATCAGCAAAACGTTCGGTCTACACAGTATTACAATGAGAATTGTTATGTTGAAGGCGAGAATTAAAGTCTTCATGTTAACTAGGACAGCCATGGACAAAGTGAGAGAGTTGTGTCGATTCCAGTAGATCAGAATGGACCTTATGTTAATGTCACTACAATGGGTGTTTCAGAGCCATTTCTTTTAGATACTGGTGCGATGAGAAGTTCTATCATTCATTCAAAACTCCCTGGGGCACCTTTGTCTGGGTTAACGAATGTATCTGTAGGTTTTTCTGGCGCCCCAGTTCGTAATCCGGTTTCTTGCCCTTTGCCTATTTCAATTGGCCCTTATGATTTAGAAGTTCCGCTTCTCTTAACGAATGGTTGCGGCGATAATCTATTGGGTTTGGATCTATTGAAAAGATTGCATGCAGCGATATATTGCTCTCCTTCTGGTGTATATCTTACTTTAGGACAGAAACTGACTTCTCCAATGTATTTGTCAAAAGATCAATTCCCACCTGAATTGCTCTCTCTTCCTACAACGCTTTGGACCACGGGTCCAAATGATGTTGGTTGTCTTGAGATTCCACCTTATGTTGTTACTCTCAAACCTAATGCTGAATTGCCATGCGTTCCTCAATATAGAATTTCCACTGAAGGTGAAAGAGCACTTTTGGAAATCATTCATGATTTGATTCAGAAGGATGTGGTTGAGGAAACGAGAGGTAACATATGTAATAGCCCTATTCTTCCTGTTCTTAAACACACTGATCCTTCTCAGCCTCCTGTTTATCGTTTTGTAATTGATCTTCGGGAGGTAAACAAAATTGTTGTACCACAGTTTCCTGTTGTCCCAGATATCACTGCGTTGTTGACGATGATACCTTCTACAGCGGTTTGGTTTTCTCTTATCGATCTGAAAAATGCTTTCTTTAGTATTCCCATTGCTGAAGAGAGTAGGGACATTTTTGGCTTCTCTCTTGAAGGCCGAAGCTTCCGGTTCAAACGCGCACCTCAAGGCTATTGGGAAAGTCCCTCTATTTATAGTCAAGCTCTGAAATGTCATCTTGATGCTTTTTTCTTGCCGTCTGGTGCTGCTCTCATTCAATACATGGACGACTTGTTAATCGCTGCTGATTCAGAGGATATATGTAAGAATGTGACGGTTGCATTGTTGCGACACTTATCCAATCTTAATCATAAGGTTTCACCTTCTAAGCTGCAATATGTTCGCCGAGAGGTTACCTACTTGGGTCTTGTCTTGTCAAAGGAGGGAAGACGATTAACCCCAGAACATTTTCAAGCTATTGCGCAAATGTCTGTACCATCCACACAAAGAGAGGTACGTGTCTTTCTAGGCATTACTTCCTATTGTAGGCAGTGGATCGCTAACTTCTCTCTGTTGGCCAAACCTTTGTTGGGACTCACCTTGAAAGATACGCCTCAGCCCCTTCCATGGACTGACGAATGTGAGATGAGTTTTACTGACTTACGTACTGCTCTGTGTTCCGCTCCTGTGCTAGGTACTCCTGATTACAGTAAGCCTTTTACGCTCTAGGTTCATGAAAGAGAAGGTTGTGCGTTGTCAGTCTTAACACAGCGATTTGGAGATAAACAACGACCATGTGCCTATTTTTTGGCTACGTTGGATCCAGTAGCTAAAGCATTGCCTAGTTTTCTTAAAGCAACAGCAGCAGCAATTTCTATTCGACAGTCTGCTGGAATGGTGCTAGATAATACTCTTATTGTTATAGTGCCACATGCAGTGGATACTTTGCTAAACAGAACAAAAACACAGCATCTTACGAGTGCTCATTTGTCTGGATATGAGCTGACGCTCTTAGCTAGTCACGTGCATATCAAACGATGTAATACTTTAAATCCAGCTACTTTGTTGCCTCTTCCAGAAGAGAAAGGTGTTCAAGAACAACATGATTGTTTCTTCCGTACTGAGGAAGAGACAAAGGGTAGAATTGACTTAACAGATACACCATTAGTGAATCCGGACGGAACGCTATGGGTAGATGGTTCTTGTTTTAAGCTTCCTAATGGAGAGACAACTTCAGCCTATGCTATTGCTACCTTGCATACAGTCGTGGAAACAGCACGCATCAGACATAATTCAGCTCAGGCAGCTGAACTGATAGCCTTAACCAGAGCGTGTGTGTTATCCAAAGGAAAAAGAGTGAACGTGTATACCGACAGCCAGTACGCTTTTGGTGTAACGTTCAATTTTGGACGTTTGTGGAAAGAAAGGGGATTCCTTACTTCCCACGGCACTAAGATACAACATGGTCAGTTGGTGACTGACCTTCTTGAGTCACTTGCTTTGCCTACCCAGATAGCAATTGTGAAGTGTAGCGCACATAAGAAGATTGTTGAAGATGTTGGTCGCGGAAATGCATTTGCGGATGAGGTAGCGAAAAAGACAGCCAGAGATGCTACAAGTCGCATGTATGTTGCAGGCCCTGCAAATTGGGTCAAAGAAAAAGGAATGTGTGAGGACACAGTAGAAAGTGTGAAGTCAATTCAAGACGAGGCTACAGAGAAAGAATTGAGAAAGTGGAAAGAAAGTACAGGAATGTTAGACGAGATGGGATGTTGGGTGGAATTGTCCGAGCACCAACGTTGGCTGTTACCAGACGCTTATGTACTACCTGTAGTTACTATGGTGCATGGTCCAGCCCACCTAAGTGCGAAAAGAATATGCAAACTTCTGGCTCCAGTGTGGCAAAACGAAGGAATCCCAAAGTGTGCAGAAAATGTAGTGAAACATTGCATTATTTGCTTAATGTACAATCCGGGAAAGGGAACCCTAACTCCAGCAGGTCATTTTGCTCCTCCGACCTATCCATTTGAGGTGTTGCAAATCGATTACATTCACATGGAACGATGCGACAATCTCAAATACGTTCTAGTGGTGGTGTGTGCCTTTTCCAGATGGATAGAGGCTCACCCCCTGAAAGACCATACTGCTTTATCTACAGCCAAAGTACTTTTAAAAGAGTTTTTCCCTAGATTTGGTTTGCCGCGCATTGTCTGGAGTGACACTGGGAGCGAATTTGTGGGCCAAGTCATGCAAAAAGTTTGTGCAGGTCTTGGTATAAAACAGAAGGTCCATGCGGCAAACCATCCACAGTCAGCGGGTCTAGTGGAATGCTACAATGGTACTTTAAAGCTTAAGCTTGCGAAGTTACAGGCTAGTACAGGCCTTAGTTGGCCTGATGCCCTACCTTTGGCTCTTCTATCCACCAGAACGGCTGTGCATTCTCGTTTGGGACTTAGCCCTTATGAGATAGTTTTCGGACACCCAGCTAATGTATGGGGAGTCCCTCGCCCTAAAAAGTACTCTGATATACCATACCCGATGTTGATAGATTATTTACACGACCTCACAACTAAATTATGTGTTCTCCATCAACAGGTTCAGAGCGCTTTGCCAGAGGCCTCCACAGACTCAGGTCTTTCCATCCAACCAGGTGACTGGGTTTGTGTGAAGAATTTCCAAAGGACGAAGAACTTGGAGCCTCGCTGGAGAGAACCCCGTCAGGTTCTCCTAGCTACTCGTACAGCAGTAAAGGTTGAAGGAAAGAAGAACTGGAACCACGGCGTGCACTGCAAGAAGGTTCCTTTGCCTTTGCCCTTTGATCAGTGGGTCCGTAAGAGTATAAGTGACTTTGAAAACGAGAAGATTCCCCGATTTATACCTTTTAGTGATGCACGCTAGAATGGAACACTGTCAGAAAAAGAAAACGATGACATTCTCAAAGAAGCTGTACCACCATATCTTCGCTTGAATACCACAAATCCACGAACATTGTTTCAGGATCAGACTGTACCGGATAAGGCTCATTACGATTTAAGACCTAGATTGAAGAAGAAAACTTAAGATTCTCTCTTCCATGTAGTTTCTATCCCGGTTGCAGGGTCACGGTAGGAGTCTTGGTTGTGACCTGAGTAGTGGCAATAGGCCTGCAGGACTTGCAGTGTCATAGGGCAGCAGACAATCATGACCAAGTGATTAAAGAAGATTGCCGTGAGCATCCATTTAGAAGATGGAAACTACATTAGGCGAAAGAGAGAGAAGGAACAAAATGAAAGACAATCATTGTAAAATAGTATACAGTTGTTGTGGTATAACTTTATGTGTTTTTATATTATTATGTGTTTTATTGGCGTGTATAGGTTGGATTGTTTATGCTATGCAGCAAAAAGTTGTCCCTTCTTCTATTACTGTGCCTTCTTATTCTACTATCTCTCTGCATCTATTTCATACACTTCCTCAACATGAACTCGTTAGAAGAATTGAATATTACAACAATTCATTTATCCAGTTATTGCACCAACACCAATTAGTAATTAATACAACCGATTGTTGGGTGTGTGGACTAATGCATCATACCACCGAAAAAGGGATGCCATACTTGGTCCTTCCGTTCTCTTATGAAGGTTCTGCTTGGGCTTATTTTGTTATTTTCTCTAACGCTTATCAAAGCCGATTTTAACGACCTGTCCGTTCCTATATTGGTGGACCAGATTTCAGTCATAGTTCATTGATAAAGGGAATGGTAGCTATGGCCAAAATCATGGAAAACAGTAAAATTTCTGTTGATGAGAGAAAAGCATATACTAATTGGAACGTCACTCATTATATCACTAGCCTTAGTGATAAGGTTAAACAGGAAAAATCTCCACCAATTTGGACTGTACCTTATCGAGGCAATTTTTGTTTGCAAATAAACGGCCAGACTACTGACACCGAACAGGGAAAAAGCTTTTGTTCCCATACTTACATCCACTCATCTCAGAATTCGCCGCCGTTAGTGCCATCTCAGTGCACGTATTTCATCTGTCACAATAGAGCCTATACGTGGTTGCCAACTGATTTTTCTGGAACTTGCTATATAGCTTTTCTTCTTCCCCCTACATACACTGCTTCTTCAAATTTTCATAGAAACAGATATGGCAGAGGAATTATTGATTCCAAAGACACAGCAGGACAGGAGGGAGGAGACTTCCTTAAAGGATTTCTTCCTTTTTGGGGTCCTATGGCAAACAGCAGGAATATGAGACAACTGGTTCATGTTGTAGAAACTACCACAGACAACACTGTAGGAGCCTTAAGTAATATTACAGCAGAACTACAGGCGGATCGTCTTATTACTTTGCAGAACCGAGTTGCCTTAGATGTTATTCTTGCAGATCGTGGTGGAGTCTGTAAATTGATCAAATCAAGTTGCTGTATTTATATACCTGATGATGCTCCGACAGTATACCAGGCCATCTCTAAATTACACATAATCTCCGAATCGATTCATCAGGACAAAGGAGATTGGTCGTTATTGGGATGGTTTTGGGGACTACTGTCCAAATGGGGTTGGAAAGTGCTAACATTTGTTGGTATGGTTTTAGCCATCATTTTCTCTTGTTGTCTTTGCATGCACTGTGGTCCCGCCATCTGCGACCTTTGTGCTACTTTGTGCGTCCCAAAACCCAAGACACAAAGAACAGAGAATATTAGAATAATGTTACAGCAACAGCTCGATGACCTCATGGCCATCGACATCGACTCAGATTAACGTGAGTCTGTGTATCTTGCCTGAGTTCTGGCAAAAGGAGGGTCTGAGGAAATTCGATTTTCGATCACGATCGAATTGAGCCTCCATTTTGTGCTCCAACGCCATTTTGTATTGCCCTCACTCAGGCAGCACAACGAACGAAGTCTTTTCTGCTTTTCCTGCAATATTGTGTCAAAATAGCCTTGTGCCTCTGTTTACAAAGCTGGTGTTAGAGACTGGCCGAGTACACTAATCCCTGTCTGGTTTTTCTAATCCCTGTCTTAACTATCTGTTGGTTCACACTATTTTCTCCTGATTTTATCTTATCTTCTGGCCTTCGCTGTCCTCCGCTCGTATTTTCTCGTTTCACAACTGTCCTCCAAAACACACGAACATGTCTCGCCACCTGCAAGTCAGTTGCGGACACGTTAATACCTTAACCTGTGGGAGGGATGGCAAACACAGTTGGAGGAGAGACTTCTTCGGGTTACTCGATACTTATATTTTCCAATCCTTTCCATTGGCTCTGACTTACTTCTAGACTATTCTTTTTGGTTTTCCATGTATGTCTTAGGTGTGTTCTTGGTTAATGTATATGTCACCTATGTACTATAAAAGATTGTGCGCCACGGAGTGAAGTCGCAGTCTCCTGAGAACATACCGTGTGTACTTCTAGGACAACTGTACTAGCTGCAGCTAATAAAATCTGATCTTTTACGCCGACAGAGTGTCCCCGTGTCTCTGTTAGCTGAAGCAGGTGAACCCAGGAGATTAAGGCGTACCCTGCGCCGCCAGACCCATAAGGTTTCTGGTTCTTCACAACCCTTCATTAATATGAATGAGATAAATCCAGTTGCTTCAGAAACAGACACATGATAAGCCAAACAATTTTATTCAGTTGCATCTCCCATTCAAGATTACTTTTTAAAGCCAATTGGATGGTGTTTTTAATATCTTAGTTGAAACGCTCAATCATGCTGCTGCTGGGATTATATAAGGAAGTGGTTCTAGTTTTGATTCCCAACCTCTTAAATATTATTTAGCCTTCTTGCAAATTACCTGCACACCATTGCTACTTGACAATTTAGATGGAATGCCCTCCTGTAAAAATATTTGATCAAAGAAAAGTAAAATAGACTCCGTATCTGCTTTCCCCATTACCTAAACAATGTGTCACCTCGAAAACGTATCAACTAACACAGTTATGAACTTGTGCCCTAATTCAATTAGAGCCATGAGATCAACTGCCACAGGCTCCCATGGTGACTATGGAATGGAAAATATGCCCATATGAGGTTTCAAAGTTATTAAAGATTGAACATTCATGCACAAATCTCTCAATTTCCATGTACATGCCCGGCCACCAAATGAAGATTTCACCATTTGCTTTATCTCGATACCCTTATGGCATCAGTTCATGATCAATTTATGTAAGGTATTTGGAGAATCTACTTTTTTCACCTCTCAAAACACCACCACCTTGCTCACAAAGTTTCGATCGTATTTCCCAAATTGGTCTTAAATTAGCACTTAGCCCTTGCTTATTTGGCCAACCATCGCAAATAAAAACGAAAACTTGTGATTACAAATTGTCTTTTTCATACTCTTGTACCCACTTATTGTTCTTTATACTCGAAGCACCACAATCCTGCACATATGCAATCTCAGTATTATTCCACATTTTATCCTTACACTTGTCCAACTGTTTAGGCATTCAGGAAAGAAAATCTGCAACCAATTTTTCTTACCAGGCATATACTCAATTTTATAATTATAAACTTACACCTTACAGATATTCTAGAAACCCTTACAGACACATTGATAGATAGTGCCTTCAGTAGTAAGAACTTTGATCGAAGGCCTGTTGTTACATCTTAGAGCTGAAAACGTACCCAAAGTAAATGCCCTAAAGATTTGTAGACCCTGCGCAAGCAAGTGTCTCCTTCTGAATAAATGAGTACTTTCCCACTGTAGGAGACAATGACTAGGAAGCATGTGCTATTACACACTCTCTTTTATCTTTCTCAAACTGAGTCAGTGGTGCCCCTAGTCCTTTGCAGTTAGCATCAGTGGTGATGACACAAGGTGATAATATTGCAAAACAGGAGAGTCCTGACAACCTTAATATTTCAATTCACACATACTAATACTCAATAGAAAAATGTATAGCCCATAGCAGAAAACAATTACTTTTATTTCATTTATATTTTATTATCAATACTATTATGAACATTGTTTCATTTATTAACATTTATATTTATATATTTTTTCTCAACTGTGCATGGATAATATCCTATTAATCATGATTGCATGCCACTGGAACAAATAAGAACATTCATTCAATAGCAACATCCTTTTTGTTCTTTTTCATAACCTCATTCATACTACTTGTATGCCCACATCCAATATTTAAAACTCATTAATACATTGTTGGATTTATTTCTTAATTGTTCTGGGTGTTTATAATATCTCTTGTAAATTCAGTTGATTTACCCTTTGTTGGGGTCTATTACACTTGCTGCTAATCACACTCTTTATCCTTCTTTGTTATACATCTGTGATGTTAATGTTTATACAAAACTGCAGTTCCGAATATACTGTATTTTATTGATACTGTGGCTACTTCTCAGCACATGTTTTGGTGTGAAATGCCTTCTTCGGGAGTGCCACATGTTCAACTCATGACCTTCACTCAAAATGAAAAGCTTCCAGACCCGTACATTGCTAAAAAACCTATGGAAATACATTAATTCAATCTCTCAATATGTTGTTGAACCTTACATCCACACCCGGTGCCTGCTCACATGCTGTGGGGGAAATGAACATTTGTTTTGTGTCTAGAGCTGTCACCAGTGAACCAAGTGATTCTGACTCATCTGTGGAGCCTTTATTCCAACCATCCATATGATAAGACCAGCTTGTGCTTAAATTGAACTCTATCTTGTGCACCCTTCTATATCATATGTGTGAATATTTTGTCATGCTTGTTTCGCCTCACACCATGGATTACTATTGATTCATACCGATGTTCCAGATTGAGATGCCCAACTTTCAAAATAGTGGGTAGACAACAGGACCTCGTGTGGGTGGCAAGAACTTTATACAGAACTCTGGAAGGGATTAAATATGGTCATGACATCAGACCTTTGTGTGTTGTTCAAAGTACTCAAATGCCAGAACCTCTGCAGACATGCGCTGCATTACCTGAGAAGGGCAAACATTGTGAAATTCCTCTTCAGAAAAAGGGAGAGATTTTGTTTCTGTCCCAATAGAAACTCACCCCTGGATGGTGGGTGTGGATCCAGAAAACACAAACATTTTCAGATTGACTCCCCAAATCTTCACCTAGCATTCTGGTTTGTTGTTTTCGACCAAAAGACTTCTATCTTGAATATTTAATATCAACCTTTCTTTAATATTCATAACACTTTCAATTAATTAATCCTCACTTTCCCAGACTGTTCTCCACTACCTTCCTGAGCAGTCACACACTTGACCTTCTTGAATTTCTTTATGCAAATCTTAGCATAATGGCCAATGGTTCCACACCCACTAAATTTTACTTTTCTAGCAGGGCACGACTTACTAAAGGCTAAGTGATCTCAACTTCCACATCTATAACATCTTGATGGTTCTTTAGGACAATTCAAACTTTTTAACTTGCTTCCTTCTACCTTGTACTTTGTATTAAACTTAATCTTGGACACAATTTCTGACTCCTTAGTACCAGACTTCAGAGCACGTGTGCATCTATTAGAATTGCTAGCACATCATTCAAACAAGCATATCTATTCACTGATAATGTTTCTTGAACGGCTGGATTACACGCATGCATAATTACCTGTTCTTGAATTAAATCCTTTTACAGTGACCAAAATATACAATCCATTGCCAGACTCTTCAATTCACTCACATACTCATCAATAGATCTGTTATTATGTTCTTTCTTCTGGAAGTACGTATATTACGTAATTCCTAGGCACACACTAGGAGCAAAATACGTATCTAAATTTTCTATAGCACCATTAAAGACTTTAACATCCCCACCCTCAAAAACAGTTTTATGCATTGGATTAAAGTTCTTTAAACCTTCCGGGTCATTCAGAGGACACGTTACCATCAGCTTCAATAGTTGCAACATAATTCAGGAAATACTTTTTCCATTCAGATCCTCAAGGCCAAAAGGCCTAAGGAGGAGATAGTGAAAATATTTGTTGGCTCATGGTAAGTATGTGTGTAGAAATTATTCAGTGTCCTTGCTTCACCAGAAGCTCCTGGATTAGTCCACCCTCCTATCTTCACCATACAATGAAAGCAATGAATTAAGAATATGCACTTCCTTCATGCAAATCCCAAAGAAAAAATAAAACTTTCCAAAGCTTCACAAGCTGGTGCAATAAATGCGGCTCCTAACCATTGCAAATATGTAGACTCCGTCGACTCAAAAACAATATTGGATTGCATGTTACCTGAGAAACACCATGAAAATTGTTGATAACGCTCCAAAAAATGCATTGGATGTTGCTCTAATACTAAAATGGCCACCACGTAGGGGTCATGCACCGTAACCTCACATGAGTCACATACGCTTCTTAGAGCATGGATGGTATCTTTCATCTGTCTCTATCAATTTACCAGAGAAAAAAAGATTTGTGACATTTATTTTCGTATATCACAAATATGTGTTAGGTTGCCATGTTTAAGAAAAAACATACTAGAGACTTGATTTTGGTTCTGCATCGTAAAAACATGCAGAATGTTAAATGTAGGATTGTGATGCCATTTAATCGTAAACAAACTAATGAGAAGTTTAACAAATGTATTAAGATGATTCTCTGCAAGAGTAAGTAAATGTAATAAACAAACAATAACATAGAAAACTCTATGACAAGAATAAAAACTGTAATGTGAGATGAATATGGTTGTTAGCCTTAGAACGTGTAATAAGGACCACTGACAATGAAGAGAAATAGGTGTCATAATGATTTGCATTATGAAAAGGTTTGTTCTAAATGTGCCTTTAAATGGTGGGTGGGTGGGTGATGTATTAACGTACAACGTGATTTTTTTTTAAGGGTAATTTTACTTACATGATGTAGACGCAAATCTTTAATTTGCATAATTGATTAACTAATGCATGGTTACCAATAATGTGAAATTCATATTTTATCATGAATTCCTCGTGCACAAGTTGTGTTTCGTGAAGGCCTCAAAACTTGCTTTCCTTTCCTAGAGTGAACTTAGAAACTGAATAGTCTGAAGCCTATGGGAACCTTTTGTAAAGTATCAACTTGTGCTTTAACAATCAATGATTCCTTTCACATTTGTTGCTCACTCGACTGGGTTTGCAAAAAAATTGTTACTATTTCCTAGATGACACAATCAATTGTATGACTAAGGACAGTGGTCTTAAGGAAATGCAAAGTAATGGATGAATTAATTCTTCCGGATTTGTATACTTTTTTCTCACTACATCTTCTGATCATACTGAAACTGAACAATGGGACAGAGTGGTCTTACCAAATTGATGATGTCAAGTGGTGTAAACCAGAAATCGATAAATTACTATTGCCCAAAGTACAAACAGGGGCAGCCCCTATCGTGTCCACCGTCTCAACCCACCTTGCGGTACAGAGACTGATGTTTTGGTCTTCCAGAAACTAACGTAAACGGTGATAAATTACTGCGTTTGCTGCTGGCTGGTATGCTTGCGTAGTGGAATCTTTCCGGCTGGAAGGTTTCCGACAACAGCTGTGGCATTGACGCTGCAGTGCGGACAGGGGCAGACAAATCCAGTCCATGAACTGGAGCTGGTCAGTTGGCGATAACTAAACTTTCATCTATAGGGTTTGTATGAGGACTATTTGCTTTAAAGGACTCACTTCTCATGATATAATCCCCCTAGGCTGAGGAAGATATTTCCCTTCAAACTTGATTTTCACAGCCTTGTTAATGCCTATTAAATCTCTTTAAGTAGTAAATTAGATTTGTATGCAAATGTATTAAGATGAGATAAAGATATCAACTGCTTTAACGATTCTGCTGATTCTGTTTCATTCATTTGTTGTGGTCAATTTATCTGTTTCCAAGTTCACTGTCCTAAAGATAAATTTAGCTAGAGCAAATCCATTCAGTAATGAATACATGTTACCTATTATCTTATTCTTGGTCCTCATATGATAATAGTTCATGCCCAAATTATTTTATTCCCTTTCAGCACAGAACAAGATCCATTGGAGGACCTAGAGAGTTTGAAATGGTAGCTGAGGTTATTCTGGGATAAAATATCTTGATCATTTGAAGAAGAAATTCATGAGGCCCAACACATATGCGCTACAGCACGCTTGACCCTTAAAGAGGTGCTCAGACTTGCTATGAAGATGAGCTGCCCAAGCCTTGGGTGCAGGTTCTTTGCCACCATGGAAGCCCAAGACTGCACACATGATGGCCCACACACAGGAATTAAAATCTGCACACAGGAAACGGTGTCTGCTGACTGTCCTGGTGACTGCAAGCACAACTTTAATCGCCAATGAGTAACAGCACGTAAATAGGGATAAACACTTATTCGTAGTGCTCATGAAAGACAAAACAGAAAGGAAAAAGGTTTCTTCACGATACTTTGAAGGGACCATGGAGAATCTTTCACATTACACCAGAATTGAGGACCACTTGCAGCTGAAAGGTCTCCTTCCTTGGGACCCAGCTTGTCGCCAATACTTTAGAGTAAACACACTTTCCACATGTAGTGAATTGAAATCATGTTTATTATGGATCTGGATACCAGGAGCAGACAGCAAACGTCCACTCGCAGCACTGCCCCAGCTCCACTGCCAGCCAAGATTTCATTGCATCCTCAGCAGTCTAAGTGACCTATATAACCTTCTAATAAATATAACATTCTAACACATAACAGAGTACCCTTTCGGAATCAGGCCCACATGTTACCTCTACGTGAGGAGGTACTTCAAGATGCTTTATTCCTGGAAAGGGCCGCAGTTCTTTCTCTCTCTATCCCTTGTACTTTAAGATGCTTTATTCCTCGAAAGACATTTATAAGGAACAAGGAGACCCTAGGAGTCAGAAGGGACCAAGGGTGTAAACATTATTATAAAGGAACAGTGGTCCCATTCAATTCGAGTAAATTAAAGTGCCACAATTAGTTCAATGAAAAATTGGGTTTTATGTTTAAAGACAATGCAAAGAATAACTAAAAAATTACTGTAAATAGTGAGAAAAGTAAAACAGTGAGTGAGTTGGTGGCAGGGTAATAGGAAATCAGCCGATTTCCGGTACCCAGGCAAGTGATTTTAAAAGGTGACTTTTTGTGCTCAAGGGTAATTGTTATCAAAAAGTCAATAAAACATTTCATACTCCGACATTTCAATCTGGTAATACATTGGAGTTTAGAAATGATTGTCGACGACGTTTCGATCCCGTAACAAGTAGTGGGATCTCTTCAGGACAAGGAATAGATAATGAATTGCCTGGGAGAGAGCCTAGTGGGGAGGGGGAGAAAAAATAACAATATGCAAAGTTAGGAAGAGAGCATGGGAAGAGTAAAGGAGAGGCGAGAATAGTTAGAGGGTAATATGCAAGAAGGGAGGGAGTGGTACAAAAATAGCAGGGTCAGAACTTACAGTGAGAGGATGACCCAATAAAATAGTAACTGTTGCGCAGCCGCGCCAGCTTAAACTAGACGATCCTAGTGTTGTAGTTCGGAATGCGGTGTAGGCGAGAATTAGAGCCTGTGGGGAAAAGGGAGAGTGAGGGCGGGGGAGGAGTGCAGAAGCGTAGGGTGCAGGTGGAGGGAGGTTTGTGCAAGGGCTTACCAGAGATAGAAGATGAAGCGCCCCGTCAGAAACTGTCACAACCGAGGCTCGATGGATATAACAATTCCGTGTGGGCAGATAGGTGAGCCTGGAGAAGAAGGGGAGGGTTAGGAGGGGGTGAAGGAGTGACTGAATGTGTGAGTAGGGGGAGACAAGCGGGCTACGGCTTACCAGGGGAGCGGCAAGGAATAAGGTGGGATCGGTCCAAAATTGGCGAATCAGGTCTGAGTAGAACCGATAGGAATTCCGAGGCAGCCCGGTCGGGCTTGTCGATGGGTTCGGAAACCTACATTCTGTGGGGAGAAGGAAGGAATAATGAACCCGGAGGAGGTTGTGGATGAATTGATAGTTGCGGTACCAGAGGATTGAAACTCACCGTGGGGCGGTAGTCCGGGAATCGAGCGAAGGAAATTGTAAATTAGCTACGATGCAAGCCGCATATACCACGAGGACCTGTGGAAGGGAGGGAGGGAATCGAGTGAGAGAGGGCGAGTAATGTAGGGGAAGGGAGAAGGGAGCGAGCGAGTGTGTCTTACCTGGGGAGCTTGCGAGGATCAGGCTAAGCGTCAGGGTACGGGCTGTGTGAGTGGAGCCTCAGTGGGACGGAAGTACACTGGTGAATTGGTTCCGCCCAGTAACCGAAAGCGAAGAGGGCCAAGGTGGAGTGGAATAAGAGAGCGGCCATGATGGAATGGTCAAGGAAGCCAATAGAGACATGACAATTGTGAAGGTAGCCCAGATAGGAAAACAATAGTGTGGAAAGTGGCGCCCCAGTAGGAAGGGCGAGGAGCAGTACGGAAAGGAGGGAAGAGGGGATAAGTTATAGTAGTGATAGACTAATTCAGTTATAACAAGGGAATGGAAGGAAGGGGGTAGGAGGGGATAAGTTATAGTAGTGATAGACTAATTCAGTTATAACAAGGGAATGGAAGGAAGGGGGTTAGAGGGCATTAAAAGGCCAGGGAATTGCTCGGTCTAAGCTACATAGAAATACAGTGAAAACACATTTCAGTAATGTTACGCATGGCTAAGTGTACACATAGAGATACTCATGGATTAGAGTAGATTAGACCAGTCCTCAAGTCGGTTCAGTCCAGAGTGATGGCTATTGCAGCGAATTATCCATTTAAGTTCCTCTTTGTTGAGGACAGATGCAATGTTCATGTTCCTTGTGGACTGTGTGATAACACTGATCACCTGCCATCTCAAGTCGTCCTCGGTATGATTAAGTTGTGTGAAATGTTCAACAAGAGGGGCGTTAGCCGTCTTGCAGCGGATTCTGCTTCTATGTTGGCAAATGCGAATCCTGATTTTCTGCGTCGTTTGTCCCACATAGATCAAATTGCACGGGCATGTTATGGCATATATAACATTATTAGTGTTACAATTAGAAAAATTGTTCAAGGTGACGTTAATGTTAGCATGCACGAAGGTTTTAGTATCCAATGTGAGGCAGCAGACACTACAGTTAGTACATTTGAAGTGGCCCACTAGTGGTGGTAAATTGCAAAAAGTTCTAAGGGTCGAATCTCTGTTTGGTTCTGGAATTGCGGCCCTGACTAGATGATCCTTAATACTTTTGTTCTTTTTAAATGCAAAAATAGGGCACTCTATACGGAGGTTTCCAGCATTCAGTGTGGGCCAATGTCTCTTGATACATTTTTTCACTATGTTAGAAATAGGTGTAAAGGTAGTGACACACACAAGTTTGTCGTTCTGTTTTTTATCCTTGGGAGTTAGTAGAGTTTCCCTCGGGCAGTACCACGCTCTTTTAAGCGATCTCTTGACTAATTTACGTGGGTAACCTCTGTCAGTCAATTTTTTGAGTAGCAGGTTAGCTTCAGAGAAATAGTCTTGTTTGAAGAAGCAATTGCGCCGTATCCGCAAGAATTGTGAGTATGGAAGTGAGTCTCGAAGGGCTCTGGGGTGATGACTGCTGTAAGCCAAAAGAGTGTTTTTCTCAGTGGGTTTGCGGTAAAGGGTGGTGTAGAGACCCTCGTTTTGAGCAATGATAGTGAGATCCAGGAAGGCTATTTGTTCTTTACTGCTGTTAACAGTAAATTTTAAACCATTGCTGTGATGATTAAGCCAGTTATGGAATTGAGCTAGGTGGTCTGTGTTACTGTTCCATATAAGGAAAATATCATCGATGTAACGTTTCCATTCTTGTATGTAGGGTCTGAAGGGATTGTGGGGGGATAGTATGGTATTGGTTTCCAGCCAATCCATGTACAGTATCGCGAAATTTGGAGCGAAAACTGCGCCCATACTGGTTCCTTTAACTTGTTGGTAAAATGTGCCATCAAAAAGGAAGAAATTCTTTGTGAGGCAGATTTTTAGAAGGTGAATAATGAAGGAGGTAGGGACTGAATGAGGTTGTGGCTCTCTCCCAGGCAATTCATTATCTATTCCTTGTCCTGAAGAGATCCCACTACTTGTTACGGGATCGAAACGTCGTCGACAATCATTTCTAAACTCCAATGTATTACCAGATTGAAATGTCGGAGTATGAAATGTTTTATTGACTTTTTGATAACAATTACCCTTGAGCACAAAAAGTCACCTTTTAAAATCACTTGCCTGGGTACCGGAAATCGGCTGATTTCCTATTACCCTGCCACCAACTCACTCACTGTTTTACTTTTCTCACTATTTACAGTAATTTTTTAGTTATTCTTTGCATTGTCTTTAAACATAAAACCCAATTTTTCATTGAACTAATTGTGGCACTTTAATTTACTCGAATTGAATGGGACCACTGTTCCTTTATAATAATTATTCCTCGAAAGGGCCGCAGTTCTTTCTCTCTCCATCCTTTGTTAGGGTGAAATCAACAGATGGCAAAGGGTCAGTGATCACAGCCACGTGCTGTGCCTAGATTGGAGATGTTGATGTAATGCACGCTTCACTTGTTGGGGTGGATTGAGAGCGGAAAGCAGGAAATGAGATACGTTCCACTTGTCTGTTTCTTGAATCACTGGCCTCATCACGGGCCTTTTTTCCTGACTTCTTTATCGTGTTGTTCTTTTCCTTTTTGTATTCCCAAGTGATGAGGCATTTCCAGGTTCATTTCAGTAATGTCGAAATAATTGAATCAGAACTGAGAACAAAGTACCGCGCTATGTCGCTTTTGATTAATTTACTGTGGCAATAATTGATGCTATTTCTTTGCACCTTCTCCAAAGAGCGCTCCAGATAGAAAATAAGCCACACGTTTGTGTGATGGGATGCGGGAAGCGGCCTGTAATTGTAAGGCAGTGTTCATCTTTGAATGAAATAACATTTGATTACATGAGCGAGTGCACGGAATATATGAATATATAGTGGGAGCTGCACTTGGATACAAATGAAAAAAAGACACTTAACTAGGCATATTAACCAGAACATGAAACATGGTTGCAATGATGAATGTAGACAATACTTGTGTTTAAGTCACCTATTTGCATTATTTTTTTATGTGTTCCCGAAACCGTTCACTGCCAAACCTATGCCAAAAACCCTCTCTCTCATTAGAGGAATCAAACAATTAGGTCCTCTCTTTTTGTAAAATGAATGACTTTTATTTCACAGTAGAACTAAAAAAGGAGTAGGAATGTAATAAAAGTTTATAACCTCAGTTACGTTAAGGGCTTTGTCTTCGATCATGCACAAGTACAGATAATGTCAAATATCCTCAATTGTCATAGGTGCAACTTAGGCCAACATCTTTTGCTCCTCTGATAAAAGTTTCAAGTGTAGATCGCAACTGAGCGCTGTGTCTTTATTCATGTGTAGGCTAAACCCTAGGTTCACATTCCGGTTATAGTGTCTCCTGTTGCATACCAGAGGTTCCTCTCCCGTGGGGGATGCCGGGAGCAGCTCCATTTTAGCCTCTGCATACTGGATGAAAATCAGTGAGGGACAGCTGCATGACATCACTTGTTTTTGGCAGCGATGACCTACCTGCCAGTTGTAGACAGGTGATCAGATGTAGCAGTTGCCCCCTCCAGGTCAACTCATCTGTGCTGGTTTGCCCTCTGCAATTGCGGTCTCTGGGCTTCACATGTCAATGGCAATGTGACTTCACTTTCTCTGATGTCTGCCTCACCAGTCTTTCGAGCCCTTAGTGGACTGTCCAGTGGCACATAGATACTAAGGGCCTCATGTAGGTAGCTAAATACCGGTCGGTAACAGCCGAAATTCTGTAAATATCCCGTTACCGACCGGTATTTAGCTATTTGAGATGTAGGAGGCATATGTCAGGATTCGGTATTTACCGAATCGGTAGAAATACCGATTCGGTAAATACCGAATCCTGAATCCATATGTAGAGAGCACTCTAGGGAGTGATGTTTAGGAATAAGAATTCGGTACTTACCACCAAATATAGGTTGGTGGAAAATACCGAATACATAGCAAAACGTGATATTAAGCAGATGTACAAGTGCCATGTGGCAGACATACATGCCCTTAGGGCATGTATGTGCGCCACATGTGCACACATGCAAGATTCAGGGGTGCAACAGGGTGTCAATGTGACACCCTGCCACCCTTGTATATGCTCCCCCCATTACCGAATCGGTATCTACCGATTCGGTAATGAGGCATACCTTCCCATTGATTCAATCAATGGGAAGGTATGCCTCATTACCGAATCGGTAAATACCGATTCTAAATTACCGATTTTTTCCGAATCGGTAAATTTTACCGAATTATTACCTACATCGCATTTACCGATTCATAAATACCGAATCGGTAAAATTCGGTATTTATGAGTCGGTAAATGTGATGCTGCAGCAGATCGGCGCATATAAAATTTCCCTGCTTCCACGGACAGAGTAAACCTACAGTCACACACACATACATACATCATACGCTAGGGCCCATCACACTAAAATTCCTACTATTACTCTATCCACACTGAATATAGTAGAGAAACCTAAACCAATCTGCATCTACAATGAGGCCAATGCGACCTTAAAGACTTTGTCCTGAGTCATGATTTTTAAACATAGGAAATACATTTGGAAACTCAATAAATGACAAAGAAATAACCACCCGACACTGGAATTCAAACAAATACTTATTTATCTAAATTAGTTCAAAATGAAAGTCAATCATTAGCAAAATCATTATTCTCATAGTTACCTATTCTAGCTAAAAGGTCAGGACAGGTCTCTCGGTAAAGTCTCTCGAGCTGCCGTCCTCAGCATAGGTTCAGGAAGAAGTCCAAAAGCAATGACCGCAAGGAACTCAATGAATGTAATGAGCGCAAAGAACACGGACCCTCTCTAGTCTAGCATATTTATAATAAAAGATGACAAAGTAAAAGTTACAAACAAACGATGAATATCCGTTGAGCCGCTGAGCAGAGCGAGCAGGAAAGGATGTCACTTGGTTACATTTAGAAAACCTCCGCTCAGGAAAAATCACAAAAATAAAAAACACGGAAGAAGGAAACTCGAGTTTGCAAATGTTACTTTCGTGAATGCTCTTCCTTGGTATCATAGCAGAGCCACCGCAGACTGGTCATTGTTCATTGTGGCTTTATCATTCTCCAAGGACGATTGGAATCACACCCAGAGCTACTGTCCTCACGGAAACTTTCTACTCAGGCAGAGGCTGTGGTCAGGTGACTTTCAACCATGTTCAGCAACGCCTCTCATCAAAATTCAATCACTCGAGCGCAGGCTGTGAATGGCAGCCATCTTTGTTTAGGCTAAAACGGACCATCTTAATTAAAAGAAACACAAAACAACGTTACCACATCATAATATTTATACAGTGTTAATCCCCACTAATACCCTTATGTGTATGTAATTATCTAGCCTTCTGCAACGCAATAAAGCATTAGCACATGTTGTTTTAAAAGCGCAAACTCAAAACAAATAGCACTTTTGCGACACTCATTTAGTAAAACCGCACATTATTATTAAGCAACATATATGCACCCCACGTATAGTTTCTCTCATTAGTAATGTTGATTAATCCTGACTTTTAACAAAACAAACTATTAATGAATGATTTCAAATTAGTAATTTTAATCATAACATATAGACAAAACTGTAGCTTAAAACTCGATAAATTTTCAACAGAAAACTCTGCTCCAGCAATCCCCCCTTTGGTGATATCTTATCACCACAAAACCAACCCAAAAAAAAAAATGTAGTCCCAATTTTAGGAGAAATTGAAAATGTCTTTTATAACACAACATTAAACACCAGACTCTCTCACATCATCCCTCTTCGACTCCAAGTACACACTCTCCCTCAATTCTTCTAATTCTATTTCTTGTGGGTCTTTCCTTGACCTCTTTTGTTTCTTTTCAGTATTTCCTCTAATTATTCTCTTTTTCCCTCCCCTGTTTTTACAACACAAACACCCCAATCTTAATATCAATAAAGCAACAATTACGCATGTCAATGGAAATAATACTCTACCAATAATGGTACTACCTATCTTAGCAATAAAACACTTAACAGCAACTACCTTGTTAGCTATTTTAGTCCAGATACTCTCAGCTTCCAGTGTTACAAATTCCTCATGCAAATCAGTAATATTTTTTGATATAGATCTTTAGATCTTTGCTTTCGTCAGGAATGTAAGTGCAACAATGTTGAACTTTTAGCATTCCGCAAACTCCACCCTCCTTGGCCAATAGAATATCAAGGGCAAGTCGATTTTGCATAGACATGGCACGTACGGCAATCATTTCCGTATTTACCAAAAGAAACCCTCCAGCGGTACTTGTCGATAAGCGATCCACCACTGTTGACAGTTTCCGAATCCCATATGCATTTAAAGAAATTCCCACTGCTGGAATTAAAGCTCCAAAAATATCACCTACGATTTCCGACCAAGTTTCTCTCTTAAAACGTGTTAGTAAATTAATGTGTTCTACATCTTCTATCTTATCTATATGAAAAATCTTTGGAAAGACCAGGCCCACATAACACGTGCCATACCAATGGTCAGGCAACTTGTAATAAGCCTTGTTCCCACAAACATAATACACTCCTGGGAAAACTGGATCTTCTCCACCTTTAAAACCCCATCCTGTTGCAATGAAGTATGTATCATGACACTCACTAGTCCCAACAAAATACCTATCATATTGGGATTTCTTTCTGGTAATGCATAGTTTACCCTTCTGTGGAGCATCTAAAGCCAAAGTTGGACTAGCTCCATTCCTCAATTCCTTTCCCATCTCAATATCCCAAATTGTCTCACTCACTTTATATTTCCCTGCCTTTTCATGCATGCTCACTCTTCTTTCCTCTACCATATTTAGGAAAGCCTTCTCCTCTTCTTTCAAACTGCAAGTTAAATTGTTTCTAAAAATGTAATCTAATGTTAATTCTTCTTTCTCAATAAAAATCTCACCAAAAATGTTAGCTTCTTTAGCTGGATTCAGCTTTTTGTTCATAGGCAATTGCCCAAAAATGTTATCTTTGTTAGACATCTCATAATCTATCTTCCCTAACAAATAAAAAACACTACTTAACACACTACATGAAATTCCATACGTAGCTGGTAAATGGTGATAAGTAACACCTTCTGAAACGGATGCAGGTAACTGCATACATACGTAGCAATCCCTAACTTCCATTGTCTTTACGTATTCATACAACAATTTTGAAAAAAATATTGCTAGGAAAATCATTAATTGACCTATCTTTATGTATGTAAATGTTACTAATTCTAGTTGGAACTACTTTTTGTGAACTCTTCTCTACATTAGTCACATTCTCAGTATGTATTCTAAAAGTGTCTATTGTAACTCTAAAAGTAACTAGTAAAGCTAGTACACCCCATAATAGCATTAATAATCCAGTACAGCAGCAGCACATTCTACACCATCTTTTCAAGAAGGCACATCTACTTTGATTATTCTCTGTGTTAACCATTTTACTACTTTGGCAGTGTTTTTTGACTCTACTACTCCACTACTGTATTTAGAACTCTAGATTACTTCACACAGCTAATTTCAGATTTTCACTTTTTCACTTTTCTCCAAATGACTCCTTCAATTCACTCAGTTTGGATTTTCATCACTTTTCACTTCTTCTTCAGCAACATCAAATTGTATTAAATCTTCAACAACATCCTGTGCATCTGACTCTTCTCCAATGTCAGTCAGGATTACTTTCAGGATTCCAACGGTTTTCTCCTCAACCACTTCTCGTATGGTCCCCTCTAGATTTCCTTGACTTTCTGCCTCTTCACCTTCAGACAGTGCCACATACGTCCATTCCGGTGACCTATACTTCTGGTTAGCTTTTCTGATTCTCTTGATCTCCTCTGGTTCTTTTGAGACATTTTGTTTTTCACCTTTCGCTTGATTCTGACTAGACACCTCGTTCACCTGTTCAGCTTTTGATGAATTTGCTCGTGTCAGTCTGTATCTCAGTCTCTTTATTCTGTTAGGCCAAAGATCTCCTCTTACAACCCTTTTTGGTCTCACTTCTTTATTATTTCTTTCTCCGATCCAAGTGCTCTTTCTCAGAACTCGACCCTCTGATTTCTCATTTTCACTCTCATCTGATTCTGTCTCATTTACCTCTTGTTCTTCAGCAGTTTTCTTTCGCTCCACAGTTTTTCCCACCACTGATTGAGACTTCCCTATTTCTGTCCCTCCTCGGGTCTCCGACACGCAATCTTCTTGCTGTCTACTTGTCCCTTCACCTAGCTTATCAGGAATGTTCCCTACACCTCCTCGGGGGTCTTCCGCAATCTGTCCCTCTCTATCTTCTTCTGACCCTGCTTCTTCAGGTGTAATCTCAAGTGGATTTTCAACCTCCTCATCTGATTCAGGTGTAGTTTCTGTGGAAATGCTCTTTTCTCTTCTGTTTTCTCCACTGCTTGTTGGAACTTCAGGCACTCTTACAGAATCCGATCTCTCCTCTGAGACTCTCAATGTTTCCCTTGAAGCCTCTCTTGGAAAGAAAAAAGAATCACCTGACTCTCTTTCTCCTTCACCCCTTTCAGGATTCTTTCTCTTTCTCACTGGTTCAGTTTCTGCATCATCACTAGAATCTGACTCTTCAAAATACTCCTTACCAGTCCCATCCTTTGGATTTGGAATTCTCAGAGTATGACTCGCATGCACCCAGTTTTTCACACCAGCACACTTTACTGCAGTCGTTGTCGTCAGAATAACTTGTCTAGGCCTTCCCCACCTTGGAACCAAGCAATTTCTTCTTCTGTGCACCTTAATCCTCACCCAGTCCCCTGGATTCAGATCATGGGCTTGCTTCTTCTCAAGTGTGGTAGCGTCTTCTCCAACCTGGTGAAACACAGAATGAACTGCGTCAGCCAGGCCTTTACAGTAATCCAAAATCATGTCATCAGTTATTGTCATCAACTTGTTGACAGGCACAAATGCATGTCTCATCGCACGTCCCATTAAGATTTCGTGCGGACTCAAACCTGCGGTTCTATCTGGAGTAGACCTAATAGTCATCAGCACTAGAGGCAAGACATCAGGCCATTTCATTCCAGTGGCTAAACACATCTTACCAATTCGGTTTTTTATTGTACCGTTCATCTGTTCAACGACTCCAGAAGCCTCTGGTCTGTATGCACAATGTAGCTTCTGCTGTATGCTCAATGCTTCACAAATTAAACCCATGAGCTCATTGTAGAAGTGTCCACCTCTGTCAGACTCAATTGTCACTGGGAACCCGTACCTAGTAATCAACTCTCTTAACAGTAACTTTGCAACTGTTATTCCATCATTTCTCCTAGTCGGATAGGCCTCCACCCATCTTGAGAACAAACAGACTACCACTAGAACATACCTTAATCTGTTCACTTGGGGCATTTCAATGAAATCAATTTGCATTCTGGTAAAAGGACCTCCTTCTCTGCCTATTGTTCCTAGACTCACCACTGTCTTTTTCCCGGTATTGAACTGTTGACAAATCAAACATCTCTGACAGATGCTCTCTGCAATCAACCTGAACTTTGCATTGTACCAGGTTTGTTTAAAAGACCTAATCATTGCATCCCTTCCCAGATGTCCCTGGCCATGATACATTCTTGCCATTGTCGACAGCATGGAGTTGGGCATGACTGGTCTACCATCTCTATAGATCCAAACATGATCTGTTTCTCTTGGGGCACAACCTGCCTTGATCCAATCTCTCATTTCCTCATCTCCTGCCTCATCCTGCAACTGTTTCACTTCATCCCACGTTTCTAGGACATTAGTAAACATCACAGAACAAAAATACATCTCCCTTTTTCGTGCCCTATTAATCGAATGATTGTTCTTTGCACAATACTGTGCTATGTCATTGGCAAAACGATTACCAAGAGTAACAAAATCATCTCCTTGTCCATGAGCAGCACACTTCACAAC
The DNA here is from genome assembly GCF_964204655.1 of Triturus cristatus. Classification (NCBI taxonomy): domain Eukaryota; kingdom Metazoa; phylum Chordata; class Amphibia; order Caudata; family Salamandridae; genus Triturus; species Triturus cristatus. Next base: position 408,985,048 of record NC_140583.1, on the reverse strand, counting down.
TGCTAATTCTCTAGGCAGCTGTATCGCCTCAAGCAACTTCCCGATCACTTCAGCATTCTTTATTGGAGTCCCACTCGACGTCAAGAAACCTCTCTGTAGCCAAAGTTGGCCAAAGTCATGAACGACTCCAAATCCGTACTGACTATCAGTCATCACAGTCACCCTCAGGTTCTTTCCAATTTTGCAAGCTTTCGTCAATGCCACCAATTCAGCCACTTGAGCAGATCTCACTCCTTTCAAAGGCGAAGCTTCCATAACTTCTGAAACCTTGCACACTGCATATGCTGCACTCAGCACACCAACATCAGTTCTCAAACATGATCCATCCACAAACAACACATGATCACTCTCAGGCAGTGGCAAATCTCTTATGTCTGGTCTTGGTTTTGTGCAATAATCAAGCACATCCAAACAATCATGATCAACATCGTCTCCCACATTCACATTTTCAGCATCTGGTAACAGCATTGCTGGATTCACATTCACACATCTCTCAAGAGTCACATTTGATGCTCCCAGAATGATTTTCTCATATTTAGTCAGTCGACTATGTGACATGTACTGAGTCCTGCTTCTTGTCAAAAGAATAGCAACATCATGAGGTACGAATACCCGTACAGGATATCCCATTATTATGCCCTCACTCTGTTCCAAGCTTCTGCATGTAGCAGCTACCGCTTTCAGACAACCTGGCAAACCCACAGCTACGGGGTCAAGTGTCGATGAGAAGTACGCAATCGGCCTTCTCAGTTGTCCATGCTTCTGAATTAACACTGAAAGTGCACATCCATTCCTCTCACTGCAGTACAACTCAAACTCTTTCTCATAGTCTGGCATTCCCAAAGCAGGGGCTTCACACATTCTGCTCTTCAACTCCTCAAATGCTGCCATTTGTTCTCCATCCAGTTCCAATGGATCTCTTACCTCACTCTTAGTCAACTTAATCAGTGGCTTTGCTATCAGGGATAAATTACTTATCTATTGACGACAATAACCCACCATCCCCAGAAACATCCTCACCTCTCTCTGGGTCATCGGGGCTCTCATTCCTCTGATAATTTTGATCCTGTCATCAGTCACCTTTCTCAGACCCTTTTCAATATTGTGTCCAAGATAATGCACCTCTTTCTTGCAAAATTGCAATTTGGCTGGAGATACCTTTAACCCTCCATCTGCCAGATGATTCAGTAAAGCTATGGTATCTACTTCACAAGCTTCACGTGTCTTCGATGCCACAAGTAGGTCATCGATGTACTGCACTAGTACTGAGCTTTTAGGCATGATCAAACTCTCCAAAGACTTCTTCAATAACTGATTGAATATCGAAGGACTCTCTGTATACCCCTGTGGGATACGACACCATGCTAAAATACGCTGTCCAAACCGAAATGCAAAAATCGGCTGGCTGTCATGATGCAATGGAATTGAAAAGAAAGCATGACACAAATCAATTACTGTGTACCACTCAGCATCATGAGGAATCTGATACAAAATCACTGACGGATTTGGCACAATAGGACAACATGCCACCACAATTTTGTTAACTTTTTTCAAATCTTGTACAATCCTGAACTTTCCATTAGGTTTCTTTAGCCCCATTATCGGTGAATTACACGGGCTACTCAGTATCTCTCTCAAAACACCCTGTTGAATCATTTTGTCAATTATAGGAGTTATTCCCTCAATTATTTCCGGTGTCAATCTGTACTGAGGAATATTAGGATAAACAATCCCCTCTTTCACTGAAATCTTCACTGGATCTACATTATTCATCAATCCCACATCTTCTCCAGTAAAATCCCAAACTGCTGTTTTCACTGTGTGTCTCAACTCCTGAGGCAAATCATCTGGATTAAACACAGCATATGTACCAACAATCTCACTTTCTCTATTATCTAGAGTCATCCGGTACAAGACATCCTCATCTGGTGTCTCAAAAGCTATTCCATCCGGAGTACAAAAAATCGTATAATTCATCTTGCACAATAGGTCCCTACCTAACAAGTTCACTGGACTAGTGTCACAGACTACAAATCTGTGCATGTCTGAAAATTTCCCTATTCTTACCCTTACTGGTTCAGTAAGACGAGTCTTAATTTGTGTATTTGCTACACCAACTACTTGGATTGCTTCGTCCGAGAGAGGAAGATTTCTAATATCTGCTGACCTGACAGTTGATCTCGTCGCTCCTGTGTCTACCAAAAAAGTAACACTCTCCCCATTTATTTTCCCATCTACAAATGGTCCTGCCTGATCAATTTCTAGAGTTGCACCAAGTATGCACTCTTCCGCACCGTCAATAGTCCCCTTCAGACTCACTCCCCTCATTCTTTAACCAGTACTGTTGTACCGGGTTTGAACGTCTTGGTTTGTTTACCTGCTCATCATTGTAGAATCCTGAGTCCTGGTTATACTTTTGGGACCCTCTATTCTGCGGCAAGGGCGGTTTTGGCTCTTGGCTCTGCTGTCTGACAACCTTCTGCTGTTGCTGCTGTTGATTACACCCCTCGTTCTGCACCTGTTGATTCAAGGTTTTATTTTCATTACTCACTAATGGTGGATTGGTACACTTGGATCTTCAATGCCCCAATTGTCCACAGTTGTGACAAGGGAACTTTTTCTTTGCCTCCTCTAAATTTCCCTTTCCTTTCCCCGCATATCTGGGTCTGTTTCCTGGATTATTCGCCTGTTCCATCAACTGTGCTTCTTGTCTCTCAGCAACTTTCACCTGTGCCCACATTGCTTTTTCTTTCAGCTTTCTCTGTTTTGCTTCAATCTCATCACTAAAGTATTTTGCATGTCTCAAGATTTCATCAATCTTTTTACTCTGCCAATCAACTGTATGCTCACGTATTCTTTCACTGATTTCTGGTCTCAGGCCATATACAAACCTGTATACAAAATGACTCAAATCCTTATCACCCAGGTGTTCGTCTCCACTGAACTGTTTAAAAGCCAGTATCAGCCTTTCGTAAAAAGCATGAACTGATTCTTTCGCTTCCTGATGTGTTCGATCTATCTTAACCCAGTCTGTTTCTTTTGGGGGTACTTTATTTTTCAGGAACACAATAACCTGATCGTATTTCTTCATAACCTCTGGATCTGGTGCTCCTGTTTTCGGATCTCTTGGATACTCTTTTGCAGGCCAATCTACAACTTGTTAGATAGATAGATAGATATTGACTTTATTTCGGATATATTTCAATCCATAAAAGTACACAGCAATAAACAATTCATGTTAAAAGCATCACATTATTTACAAAGTCAATCTCAATTATATACAACACATAAATTCCTTAAAAGAGTGCATAGACAAAATCGGTACAAGAAAAGTGCATTAGTGCATTGGGCTGCAGATGATTCATAGTAATAAATAGTTACTCATCTAAACATTTTCTTAGTCTCATGGTCAATTTTAGAAATTCTAACACCTGGAGGACACTATCCGAGTGCAACAGCTGTAGATACATAAAGGCAGGTCTGATCTGTTTAAAATTTAATTTCTTTAAAAGTATAACAAGATATCGCCTACGGGGATATTCATAAAATGCACATAAAAACATAAAATGCAGCATATCCTGTGGAGACTTCCCGTCGCAGCCACAAGGAGCTACAGGCTTCTTAAAAATGTCCGACTTGGGTCTAATTAAAAGATGATGAAAGATATTAAACCTAAAACGGGTCAGAAAAAATTTCTCATGGGAGGTAAAGGAGCATGTTAGATACTTTTCCATGGAATCACAAGTACTCAACATGATATACTTTCTAATATTAGGTTTCAAGAGCTCAACTTCATCTCTTAGAGCATTACAGTCCAAATTAAAAGCTCTCTTAATTTCTGCTACATCACCCTTAACTATATCCCTCGGGTTGTCAAACAAGTTCAGACAGTCAAGTCTCCGAAATTGGGACTTCAAGTATTTAAGCCAAGGTACACACATTGCATGATCGAGTGATACAAGATCTTCCACTATCAATTGTGTAAAGGAATTTTGTCACTTAACCATAAGTTTACCCAGCATAACAGTGGTTTCAATCCAATAATGTCGGATAAATGCAGGCAACCAAGTTCTTCATGTACAATTAAATTCGATGTGCTACCTGGGACACATAACAGACGCTTTAAAAAATTATTTTCAGCTATTTGTAGTTGTTCGGCATTTATGTAGCCCCATATCTCGCTACCATATACTGCAGTGGCTATAGATTTAGAATTGTATAATTTCATCATAGCCACATTTGGCTTTTTCCCCAATTTAGAGGCAATATTAAAAATGGAGGCATTGACTCTAGTCATTTCCCCCTTTTTCTTGGCCAGATGTGGGGCCCAACTGAGCTTTGTATCAAATAAGACACCCAGATATGAGAATGTCTGGGTGATGGGGATCAAAACATCATTCAATTTAAAATTGAACTTCTTTTTTGGTTGACGGCCAACATGCATTATATAAGATTTCGAGTTGTTGACCATGAGGTCCCTATCAGACATAAAATTATTAAAAGCATTCAAAAGTGCCTGGAGACCTAATTCTGTTCGTGAAATTAAAACCGCATCGTCGGCATATAAAAGTAAAGGAATACCCCTCGCACCAGCTCTAGGACAGTCTGATTTCACCTCTAGTAAATCAGCCTCTAAATCATTTATGTAAAAATTAAAAAGAAAAGGGGCCAGGATACACCCCTGACGTACTCCTTTGTTAATACTAAAACTTCCTGTAGTTTCCCCGGTCGATGAAAACCTCACATTGGCTCTTGTATCATTATGCAGATCTGTTAGAAACTCCACAATCCCCCTGTCAATACCTTTATCCTTCATGGTCTGCCACAGCCTCCCCCTGTTGACACAGTCGAAGGCTGAGGACAGATCCATGAAGGCAAGGTGAATTACTCCTTTCTGTACAACAGTATATTTATTCAGGATAAGAAACAGGTTGAGACACTGAGTTATGGTAGAACGCCCTTCACAGAATCCATATTGAGAGATAGACATAATATTATTTGCGTTCGTCCAGCTTATTAGGCGTTGAAGTATAACTCTCCCCATAATCTTAACCATTGAGTCGATTAGGGAAATTGGTCGATAACAAAGAGCACTTCCCCTATCTCCCTTCTTAAAGACAGGAACTATGGTTGACAGACCCCAAGTTCCCGGGCAACCCACTGTGGCTGCAGCATTAAAAACAGCAACCAGAATGGGAGCCCAGAAATCTGGATCAGATTTATAAAGATCCGGTGGGATTCCATCAGGACCTGGCGCTTTGTTCACAGTAAGACCCATTATGGCGGCCAAGACCTCACTTTTATCACAGGTAATAGCGGAGCTGTCCCTATCATAAGGGACATTAACCATGGTTCCATCACCCTTAGAATAGTACAGACTTTTAAAATGACTTTCCCATTCCTCTTTAGATATACAGCAAACAAGACCATCTCCGGGGTCCTCAGTCAAAAAAGGTTTCTTCACCAGGGCCCAAAATTTGGTGCTGCTATTCAGGGTGAAGGGATCAAGCAGTTCCTCCCAAGCCTCTTTCCTTAAAAACTCCTTACGGGCAACAGTAATAGCCTTGTATTCCTTTCTACAGAGTTTTACAACCTCCCTATTCCTCGGGGATGCTGACAAAGCAACCCTCAGTTTGCGTGCAGCTAAGGTGCAGTCATGGCTGAACCATCTCGAACCTATATTAGCCCGAGTTTTATTAGGAACCGATAGGAACGCAGAAACCTTCTCTGAGATATTTTGATAAGCTTCTAGGACCAGCCTAGGTTCACTCCCCCATTGATACAGACTTTAACATCCTCTGCACACCCTGCGGAGATATTCTTATAGAGAATATCCGCAGAGACCATAGACCATTTTAACCGCCTCCTCCCATCTGTTGTGCCCAATCTACCTTGAGTAATGGTCTTATTACCTTTTTTTGACCATGGACATTTTAAACAGATTGTAAGAGGGTTATGGTCACTAAATTCACTAGCGACAATGCAGAAAGAATCTACAAAAATGTGCATCGTCCGCGAGACAAAAATATGGTCTATAAAGGTGCCCCTTCCATGCCCCTTAAAAGTACGGGTATCAAAGCGAAATAGCGGGTCCTTTAATGACATAGCCAAAGAGAGGTCATAGTCATTCAATAAGTCATTGCACATTTCCCCTTCCTTTGTGTGCTCCACATGGAGACAGTCTGCACGATCACAGGTCATTTCTGGTAGACACTTGTGCAATGGGTCTATACAAGGATGCAGATTAAAATCCCCCATAATCATGAGGTTATGGCCCACATTTTCCATAAAATTTGAAACAAAAGAGTTTAAAAAATAAATATGCCTACACTATCATAAACAGCATTATAAAAATTCACCAGGCCTACAAGGACATTACCTCCAGTTAGAATTAGGCCCATTACACCTGTATGGTGAGCTTCAATTCTTCGTACTTCACAGGGTATTAATATGGAAACAAAAATTACAAGATCCCCCTTGGGCCTACCCCGCAAAGATGGCGAGGCTGGCACAAAGAAGGCCTTATACCCTTCTAAGAAGAGGTTACAGCCCAATTCCCAAGTCTCTTGTAAACAGACAATCGAAAATTGCTTAATGTAAATCACCCAATTTGCATCAGCCATTTTGGCGGCAAGGCCCGCAATATTCCAGGAGACAGCAGAACATCCTGCCATTTTGGCCACCTGGTTTTCTAAATTTAGAGATTCACCTGTAGCCCTAGTAACCTGAGCTGCAGGTGCCCCCCGTCAATCGCACAGCTCAAGTCCAGATAACACTTCATACCTGTTCTGTGTGTTTAAGTTCGACCCATATTGATAGTGTCCAGCACTGGTGCACCTATTATAAGTACCAATGGGTTCACCTGAACCACAGGAATTAGTGAAATTATGAAGGAGTTGAGTCTCTTGCACAGGAGTGTAAAATTCGGGCCCCCGCCTGGTTAGACTCTGTTGCGGTGGAGATTTACACAAATGCGCATAAAAATAACCCAGGGGGCGTACGCAAATACTGTTCGTATTATACACCAGCACAGAAGCTCTCAAAAGAACAGTTGCCACATGCTGGAGGTGTTTAAAATTAACAACTATGCAGTCCCCAGACCCAGACTTTTTGGACGGCCCCACCCAATTTACACGCCTTACTGTGATTATCTGGTCAGGATATGAGACCGGAAAGCCACAGTTTTTGTTAAGCCAAGACACTGTCTTATTTTTCAGAGAGGTATGAGATTCATCATAAGGGGATGCAGAATGGGTACCACAAGGGGGCACATTAGTCAGCACTGCCACAAACGGAGCACAATCTGGTGGTAAATTGAGATAACAATTATGCCTCGGGGGTCTGGTAGCTCTACAGCTTTGGGGGTTTATAGATGTTTGTTGCTGCAGAACAGTTACCACAGGGATATCCGGTCGAATAGATGTTACAGATCCTGGGGCAACTGCAACAGCAGAATCCCCCCTCCCCTTATTTTGTGTATCATTAAATTCAGCAATATCTCTCCCTTTCCCACCAGAGTGTACCTTTCCACTAGGTGTTACAATCTCCTGAGACAACAGCAGACCACCCAGCCTTGTTACTTCCTTGACTAGGTTGTCAATTTTAATGGTTAATGGTTTAATAAGCTCCTCCATTCTTACTATAAAAGAGGCTTCTAAGTTTTTTATAAGTGAAGCAATCAGATCAGAATTTAGATTTGCTCCATTACCACTACCATTAGCATTACCATTAGTGGCCGTGAATACAAAGGGGGTTGTTCTAGCAGGACTGATAATAGCCTTACCGACCTTTTTTTTGGTCTTAGAATTATTATGTTTCCCATTCTCCCTTTGAGACCGTGTTCTACAGGATCTCAGATGCCTGATTTCGGGTTGGGTCTCATTCAGCACACCAATATCTGAACTTAACAGTGCCCGGGAGTCAGAATGAACCTCCACATCTACTAAAATGGGGGCTGAGAGGTCTGTAGAGATAACATCACTCGTATTAATTTCACAGCCTTGGGACTGACTAATAGCGAAATTTTCTGATAGTGTTTCTTCTATCACAGTGCCTTTCCCCAAAGATACACGTCTATCATTATTAATCTGTGCTACTTTCCTAACCAGAAAATTATCTAGGGTGGCTGGACCCCCCATCACTTTATCAGTTTTTGATTTGACCATTATGTACAGTAGTGAGGTTAAACTTCCACAAGTACCCTAAGCTCTACGCACTCACAAACAGAAACAAAAACAACAAAAACAAAATAATACGAATATTGAGAATGTCTTACATGCACGAAGCACGATAGAAGTCCGGTTAAGGGAATATCAAGAACCTGGCCCAGTCCAGTCTCATCAGGCCTCTGAGGGCCACAGAGGGCCCGCCCTTTGCCCGGGCTTCGCCCCCGCGCGTCCCGCGATGCGGGAGGCGTTCCGGGCAGATAAGGGCTGTCAGCTGTTCCGGCTGGTGCGTGGCAGCGTCAACGCGCTGGGGTTTCTGGGGATTGTGGTTTGTGCCGGACTCTGCCGTTCCCCTCACGGCGATATTGGCAAAAGACACGGGCAGTTTAATAAATGCAACAAGGTCCCAAAGAACAAGGAGAGAACAACAAGCCCGCCGCTTCCCTCGTGGCAATGCAAAAGGGTCACAATGTGCGTCCCGCGATGCGGGAGGCGTCCCGGGCAGATAAGGGCTGTCAGCTGTTCCGGCTGGTGCGTGGCAGCGTCAATGCGCTGGGGTTTCTGGGGATTGTGGTTTGTGCCGGACTCTGCCGTTCCCCTCACGGCGATATTGGCAAAAGAAACGGGCAGTTTAATAAATGCAACAAGGTCCCAAAGAACAAGGAGAGAACAACAAGCCCGCTTCTTCCCTCGTGGCAATGCAAAAGGGTCACAATGTACAACTATTTTACACTCTGCCCACAAGTCTGCTGGAACAATTATATCAAACAGACTATTCAGGTCAATCCACAGCACTTTTGACAATTTCACAAACCTGTCTACCTGCCTATACCACTCGACGGGCTTTTCTCTTAGTCGAGGGAAATCATTCGTAAATGATCAAATATCCTGTCTAGTCCATGGGACATGTACATATCCACCTCCAGGAATCTCTCTCATAGGATAAGCATCCACTGTTTTTTTCTTTTTCTCTCATGGGAAAAGCTGAGTAAGTCCTATCCACTGAATCTTCCCTTTTCTTGTACCATCTATCCTTCCATTTTTCCACATCACCCCATTTTCGCAATAAGGCAATCATTTCCTTAATCTGTCCTGTTATGCCAGCACCATTTAGATTTTCAATATCTTTGTCGGAGAAATCCACCCTGTAAGGCTTCTGCAAAGCTTTCACCTTATCCATGTCAACTCCTTGTTCACTCGCTATTGCCCTTAACCTGTCATGTGTACTTTTAGCCCTCCAGGTGATACTTTTACACATAAATAACAACTCTCCATCATGATGGTTTTTCAGTATATCGGTAGGAATTGTTCCTGCAATAAGCTCTTCCAATTCTATGCGCAACCTGGCTACATCAATTGCCTGTGAATCTTTATCCTTCTTTTGAAGAACTTTCAACCAATCATTCAAATCTTCAGCTGTTATTTCAGTAGACTTTTTCACTGCACCCTCTTGTTCTGTCATCCTCTGTGGTTCCAAAATCGTTCCTCCCAAACAACCAGTATTCAATCCTGAATTAGGCTGCACATCTAATCCTCCACTACATGTGTGATGTCTCGACTGCCTCAAATTATTTCCTCCCGTTCTCATTCCCGATTCTTCCAAAGTGCAAGTACCAACCAAACCATTTGCAACATAGGGAACTGTCAAACCATTTTCACCCATTCTTTGCTTATCAAAAATAGGCACAACCGGACCAATGGTTACAGGCACTGTAACTGCTTCAAGATTTTTCGTCAGCTCCCTAATTTTCTCAGTCAGCTCAGATGTGGTTCTGGCTAACTCTCTTGTTTTCTCGTCACTGACTCGATTCTCTCTCTCTCGCTCTCTCTCTCTCTTCCTTTCCGTGAAAGAGCTACCACTTTTCAGATCAGGTGTCACAACCTCAGTTTTAATAATTCGCAAAGTATCTCTTATTGGAGTAGCAACTGGCATGCTCTCTTCTGGTTCTGGTCTATACAGTGGTGGTCTCTTGTAAATCATGTCATCCAAGACCTCATCCTCATAATCATTAGATCCATACCTTCTCACTTCTGCATCAGGCACCTTTTCAGTACCCTTCCTCCCTTCCGTTTCCTCAACTGTTCTCATAGGATATAACCCCTCTGACATACTAGCATCTCGCCATCTCCTCATTCAATCATGATGAGTGTCACGATCATATTTTCTCCCGAACATATACCTATAGTTGCCTCCACTCCTCTGCTTTTCTTGCTCATGCACCTCATCTTCCCATTCCACCAACGCTTCGAACTGTGTCGGCCTTGGTCTAGGCTCTAGACACATCATCTTCTCCCGTAAATTTCTCAACACGGCCAGATTAAATGAACCATGTTCCGGGAACGCTAAGACACCATCTTCCTTTGTGTACTTAGCCCAGTTGTCTAACCATATACAAGTATGATACCCATATTTCGCAACCATGAAGGATGCAGGAGTTCTCGTTGGAGGTAGCAATTCACCTTCTCTAGTTATTATGTTCTTATCCTTGTCGAACCATCTTTTAATTTTACCAAACAAGGATTTCTTCTTCTTTTCCTCCGGTTGGTAATACATTTTAACTTTTACCAATATTCTCTAGTCCCTTCCGCAACTGTACGATCTTTTGTCCAATAACAGCGCGACTCACACCAACGCACCAATCCTGCAGCGTCTACGTCACCCTGTACTCCTTCCAATCCCTGCGCGGCTCACACTAACGCACCAATCCCAGCGTGAGCACTGTTCTGATCCACTACCCAATCAGAGCGCGGTCTGTATGACGTCAGTAATCGCTGCAGTCGCTTCTGCTCCTGTCTCCTGTCACTTGTCTACCCCTCCTTTACAAAGCCTTCTTGGTAGACTTCGTTTCAGATTCTACAAAACCTATTAGTTACAACATATAAAAATCTCCATTGTCTGCTTCGCTAACCACAGAATAGTAAAGAAAATTCTTTGTCACAAGAATCCCGCTTTTCTCTAGAACAGCGCTTACCTCTGCTCCACTACGGAATAATTACTTTCATTGACACAGTAGCACATCCCTCTACTCTGCCCTTCTAACATGCATCCATTAACTGTTTCCTCTAGGACTGCTCCAAAGAGTCTTACAATCAACTAAATGCTCATACATTCACGCACTTTCACACCAGAAAATGTAGCACACCCACACAGAATCCTGCCTTTCCTGAGAACAGCGAACAGTCTGTCCCACTATAGAATTATAACACACGTTAACCAAGCAGCGCTTACCTCTGCCCAGTCCTTCAGACAAGCTCAGAGAATACCTATTACTCCTCCCACGATAAGCTTTAACGGCGAACCTTACGGATCCCTGGGACTTAAGACCAGAGTTTCACAGATAACCTTCGCTATCATACACACTCCTTTTATACCGAAATTATGTCCCTAATAGTAACACACGACGATGTCACTGATTCCGAACCCATACAATGTGACACGCAACTTCAATTGTCACACGTTTTTCCTGCATACATACAGGTAATTCCAACAATCCCGTTTTTCCCGAGAGGAGCACTCACTTACTTCTGCCCTACTACAGAACCGTCACCAGCTCCCACGTTCCAGAAGCTGTACACACTACATAAAACTCAATACGACGACTTCAACATATAGTATTAGTACATATACCAACATCAACCAATAAATCAATGAATCAAAAGCCTATGTAAAAGCAATCTATCAGATCAAGACAATAATCTAAAACCATCATACTGCTACCAGGAAACTGGAGCAGATCGGCGCATATAAAATGTCCCTGCTTCCACGGACAGAGTAAACCTACAGTCACACACACATACATACATCATACGCTAGGGCCCATCACACTAAAATTCATACTATTACTCTATCCACACTGAATATAGTAGAGAAACCTAAACCAATCTGCATCTACAATGAGGCCAATGCGACCTTAAAGACTTTGTCCTGAGTCCTAATTTTTAAACATAGGAAATACATTTGGAAACTCAATAAATGACAAAGAAATAACCACCCGACACTGGAATTCTCATAGTTACCTATTCTAGCTAAAAGTTCAGGACAGGTCTCTCGGTAAAGTCTCTCGAGCTGCCGTCCTCAGCATAGGTTCAGGAAGAAGTCCAAACGCAATGACCGCAAGGAACTCAATGAATGTAATGAGCGCAAAGAACACGGACCCTCTCTAGTCTAGCATATTTATAATAAAAGATGACAAAGTAAAAGTTACAAACAAACGTTGAATATCCGTTGAGCCGCTGAGCAGAGCGAGCAGGAAAGGATGTCACTTGGTTACATTTAGAAAACCTCCGCTCAGGAAAAATCACAAAAATAAAAAACACGGAAGAAGGAAACTCGAGTTTGCAAATGTTACTTTCGTGAATGCTCTTCCTTGGTATCATAGCAGAGCCACCGCAGACTGGTCATTGTTCATTGTGGCTTTATCCTTCTCCAAGGACAATTGGAATCACGCCCAGAGCTACTGTCCTCACGGAAACTTTCTACTCAGGCAGAGGCTGTGGTCAGGTGACTTTCAACCATGTTCAGCAAGGCCTCTCGTCAAAATTCAATCACTCGAGCGCAGGCTGTAAATGGCAGCCATCTTTGTTTAGGCGAAAACGGACCATCTTAATTAAAAGAAACACAAAACAACGTTACCACATCATAATAATTATACAGTGTTAATCCCCACTAATACCCTAATGTGTATGTAATTATCTAGCCTTCTGCAACGCAATAAAGCATTAGCACACGTTGTTTTAAAAGCGCAAACTCAAAACAAATAGCACTTTTGCGACACTCATTTAGTAAAACCGCACATTATTATTAAGCAACATATATGCATGTCAATGTCAATGTCAAAGATTTTTGTATAGCGCACAAATCACCAAAGGTCTCATGCATCCCACGTGTAGTTTCTCTCATTAGTAATGTTGATTAATCTGGACTTTTAACAAAACAAACTATTAATTCATGATTTCAAATTAGTAATTTTAATCATAACATATAGACAAAACTGGAGCTTAAAACTCGATAAATTTTCAACAGAAAACTCTGCTCCAGCAATGCTACCTACATATGGCCCTTAATCTTTAAAGTCTTAATGAAGCTCACACAGGAACTGCAAAGAGAGACTAGACAAACCCCTCCCTTCATGGTTTGTATCGCTCCTGGCTCTGCCCTCGCTTCTCCTCTTGGATAGTATCTCCTCCCATAGGGCGAGGCAAACCCCTTTCCAATCTCAGCAGGCAGGCGGGCTTCAGCTTCCCCAGTAGCAAGTGAAGACTTCAGGTGGTACTGGCTGTCAGGTAGACACATGAGCCCTGGTTTCACAACAGCTTTTAGAGCACTCCCTTACATGGTCAAGTGGAACTTGGAAATGGAACCAAGTGCGGTGGTTGGATCCAAAATTTTGGAAAATTTACAAACAGGATGATGTTGATCCACTGTCTAAGGCTTCAGAACTTGTTTGGATTGGTTCTGTTTCAAATGTCATTGTCTAGATTCTCCTCAGGCATAGAGTTTGTGCAAAACAATGTCTGCTACATCAGGCAATGGAGATGCCAAAACAATAGCACAGTGAAGTGTGAGATATCTGCACGCTGCTTTCATCTGCTTCTTTGAAAGAGAAATCGAATACAGATGAAAGGGCAGGTTCTGCCTGGACACTTCATCGCCATAAAAAACAGAAACTGCAGTACCACCGAATCTACCAAATAGCAGTGCTTAGCGAATAACTAATCACAGAGCCTTAGCAAACATTTCCCCATTTCAGTTTTTAAGGGAAGCCTTGTCTCCATCATCTTTTATTTCAGAATCTGGATCTCTGTCCACCAGCTAAACAAATTAGGCAATACACTTCCAATGTCTGCAGAAACTGTCCCTATCCTCCATCTTGTTCCATGCAAAACCAGGGGCATTCTAAATGCATCTCACTAGCCAGAGTGATCAGAATTATACAATAACGGGTTCCTACTGCCATACATGTGCTTCATACTTAATACATGTAGGAAAATTACTCTTTTGATATGGTTACCTCCCACTTTTTGCCTGGATCATGATGTGATTTCGACTGAAAGTGCACTGGGTCCCTGCTAAGCAGGTTTCCAGTGCCAGAGCTCTTTCCCAAAACTGTATCAAAATTGGTGCAACTTCAGCCACTATAGAATTCACTAGTAAATGGTACCCCTGGTACCCAGGGCATCGGTACTGAAGAGGGACGTCTAGGGCTGTAGCATGAATTATGCCACCCTATGGATCTCGCCAAGATCATGCAAACTGCCATTGTAGGCATCATTTCTTAGTGCAGACAAAACTGAAGAGTCAACATGGCACACATCCCTGTGGGACATACACACAGATACGGCATGTAGTATAGGTAAGTCACCCATACTGCAGGCCTTACAGCCCTAAAGCAGGGTTCCCTATATCCTACGTGTGGACATATCGGCATGAGCAGATATGATTCTACAATTCCCAAGCCCATTCTTTGAGATTGTAAGTGTGCAGGAAAGCCATAGAGAGTACATGGGCTGGACACTCATCATTATAAGTTCCCCAGCTCCATGATGTCTGCACTCTACACTAATATGTTTGGTACCAAACATCTCATCCTAATAAATCCTTACTGATGCCAGTGTTGATTTTGTTAACAAAAGCACACAGGGGACACCTCAGAGGGTCCCCTGAAAACCTACCAGCTACTAATGTGGATTCTGACTGGTGTCTGCCAGCCTGCCATGATTAGACATGTATCAGACCTCATGGGGTGAGAACCTAATTTCTCAGAGGCCAGAAACAATGCAAACTCTGGGCAGAGGTGCTTCACACCTCCTCCAGGTAGAAATGGCAATCCGGGGTGGGAAGCTTCAAAGGTGATGTCACCTTTGAAATGCAACTCAGGCTCCTCCAGTTAGGGAAGGATGCAAACTCCCCTATAAAAATCCCACTTTTGGCAGGAGTACTGGCTGGTAAATTAGTTAGACTAGGAGGTAGGCTCACATTCAGCCAGCACCACAACTAAGGTGGGGCAGGTGATGTGGCCACCACTTTTCCAATTCTTCCATCTTGTGTTGGTGGGAATAAGACTATTAGGGTCAGAGTTGTGCCCACTCCTCGAGGAAAGTGGTCACATAGAGGTTGCAGTCACCCTAAAGGTAGGTAGCACATTAGCTACTACCTGTCACTCCCTGTAATGCCCCTAAATTTAGTATTTAGGTGTCACCCCTTGACCCTGAACTACAGATTTGATGGCCCTAACGAAGAAATGGACAAAGGGGTGCAAAACTCTACCTGCTGCCTCATGGGCTTGACTGTCATGGTGTGCCATCTCATCCTGCTGCTGTGAGGCCTTCAAGAACCCAAATCACCTCCAGCCCTTCAACAATCACCAGAGAACACCTGTGGAGTAGACAACCTACTCACCTGCAGTCTGCAAGCACCATTCTCACACATTCTGACTTACAGACTTGCCGCTCCCCATCGATGCTGATGCAGCAACTGAACCAGAAGTGTTGGACCAGCTGCAGAGGATCAGATCTGTCCCCCCACCAAGTGAGAGGATACCAGGACCTATCGGAGCCATGCTGTAGCAATATCTATGGTACTGAACCACCTGCAACCTACACTGTTGAGGGACGTTCAGACCCCTAAGACCTCCTCCATGCGTGGCCAAGCTGTCCTGGAATCCTACCTGCAATCTGCCTGCTCCTGACTGCGAAGACCATTTTGATCCCCGAAGCCTGACTGACCTACCTTCTCGGCACCTAGCCCGACAAACCAGCTGTACTACCATGGTTCTAAGGCCCTTGCAATTCGATCCCTCATTTGGGGTCCCCTGGACTTACCTGGAAGTCCCCTTGTGCAGCCTTTTCTGAGGTGGCCCCTTCTCCTTAGTGCCTGCTACCAACAACCTCAGAACCCTGCTCCCGGCTGAATCCGGGATGCTCTCGATGATCTGGCCTTGCTACCCTCCTAAAACATGAAGATGAATTCCTAGAACCAACTGTACAATTATCTATACATTTTTGTCCATAGTCTTCTATTGTGTGGAATTTCGCACAACTGTGAAATATTTTCTGAACTGTAAAAATTCATAACAAAATAAGTAGTTATCTGTGAACAAAGTTCTTGGTCTTAAAATTTATATAAAAATCAATGTTATTTTTTGCAAATTGGTCTCTGATTTATTCCTGACTGCGTGTCTCATTTATTGTCTGTAAGTACAACAAATGCTTAGCAATACACTCTCATAAGCCTAAATGCTCACCCAGACTATCAAAATTAGAGAGTTAGTATTCTCTACTTTTGGTTCTGTTTATCATTCTGGGTCTCACTAGACTCTCTATACAGTGTACTTCATTTTAGTGCACTATATAAAGAACCAGCGACCTACATTGGTGGATCAGCGGTGGGGTGTACGACTTTTGTCTGCTAATACCACGCTATCAATACGTGACCACACAAGTAAAACCAAAAATAGTCGTTAGCTAGTTGTATTTTTCAATTTGTCTATTTTTGAAAATTACTAAAATTAACTACCAAGGCCTTGGATAAGTCCCTGAAATTGGTTGTTAGAATTTAAAAGGCTTTACTTTTGTTAGGACAAAGATTATTTTTTAAAGATTTTTGACCTCTCCAAAAAGGTCTCAACTTTAGTAGAAATAGTAACTGAACAGAGAACAAGGCTTAGGAGCTCGACCTGACCCCCTGACATGGAGTTATCCTACTCCCAATAAAGGACTCTCTGGATATGATTTGGTATTAAAACTGGCTCTCCTGCTACCATTGATAAGCTTAGAAGGCTTTTGGCAGAATATGAGAGAGATCATCCAGTGCATGAAGATGTGTCCCTTGAAGACCAGATTGATGGTAACCCTTCTACGGAGGTTGCAGAGTCCCTGCCCTCAGAAACTGAAGAGGAGCAGTGAGAGTAGGAGCTTGTTCTAGAAATATTGGCCAGGAAGTTAGCTTTAGAAGCTCAACTCATGGACATAGAAAAACATAGAAAAGAGATGGGCCTAGGACCAGCAATTTCATAACTAGGGAGAGAGAGTAATCTTTTGACCCTAAATCCCCAAAGGGATCGTTCCCAAATTTACTGATGATTATTATATCACCTAGTGGTTTGCTTCTCTCTATTATGGGAATGTTTAGCTGATAAATGCAGGGATAGATTCCTGACATTGAATGAGGAAGAATCTGATTGAGGGCTTTGGACTCAGCACTGAGGAATATAGAATCAAATTCAGGGAGACTCGAAAAACCCAGTCAGTCCAGAGTTGATTTTGTAAACTTTTCAGTAAAGACTCTAGGTGGCTGAATAAAAGGTAACACTGTGCATGACTATGATGGACTTTACAATTTGATCATGAAAGAGCATCTGTTGAGTAATTGGTATTAAGAGAGAGATTACATCAGTCTTTATTAGGGTGTGGCTAGTTGTGGCTAGTTCTGCAGCTTTCAACAATTAGCCAGAAGTAGCAGCATACTACCTTAATCCACCATCTGACGAACAGACGATCTGTTGAGAAATAAACTAACCACTAAAGAGTGATTAGTATTTATCTAATAAAGTACAAATTGGGGACTATGCATACAAAAGTGCCATATATAAAGTTCAATTGTATTCTGAAAAATGAAAAAAGTGTGATTCTAATAGAAAAACTACTGATACCAGAATGCTTAGCAATGGTAAT
The DNA here is from genome assembly GCF_964204655.1 of Triturus cristatus. Classification (NCBI taxonomy): domain Eukaryota; kingdom Metazoa; phylum Chordata; class Amphibia; order Caudata; family Salamandridae; genus Triturus; species Triturus cristatus. Next base: position 408,967,211 of record NC_140583.1, on the reverse strand, counting down.
ATTGAACACTATATAAGGGTGAAACTAAAAACGGACTCACTTAACCGTGAAAAAGAACATTTCTTGTTCGTAACGTTGGTGGGTGGTGTTTGGTGGCAGAATTTATGCTTAAATAAATAAGCTTCGTTGAAAATTATCGTATGGAGTGCGGTGAATCTTTGTTTGAATAATTGACCTCGAGGGTTCGACAGACCTCGACATCGGCACCCGCTAGAAACGAGCGCATCAGCTACAGACTGCTTGCTGTGATATATATATATCTAGTAACATGTATAAAGTTTGGAAAAACTTTTTTTAATGATTAAAATATCTTGGCGATAATATTGCAGTTGATGTTGTGTGAATCAATATTTTTGAAATATTATATGCTTATTGAAAGGTAACACTATTTTTGTTTCCAAAGTTTTTGTTTTCGATATAGGTTAAAATCAATAAACACTTGGACATTGCTCTTCTATAGGAAATGCACCTCACAGCGGAGAAGTAAGCTAAACTCAAGCGAGACTGGGTGGGCATGGATCTCTGCTCTGTGTGGTCTGATGAGTTCCAGTCTACTTATGGCTCCAGCATGTCCCCCCCAGGCAAAATGGCATGGCACTTCTCAACCACAAGAGTCTTAGGGTGCACATTCTTAACTCCTGGCCAGGCAGTCACAGTCGCTATATCTTTACAAAAATCAAACTTGAGGACCAGACCCTAATTGTTGACTTCATTCATTCCCCCATTAGGGATGAAATGCTCTGTGATCTTTCGCCTCGTAGGCTGTTAACGGAATTTGGCTCCCACAAACTTACTATTGCTAGTGATTAGAACTTGATCCTCCACCCACTTATTGATAATTCAGGGAGTCCGGGCATGCACCAGGATAAAGACAGGATTGTGCCCCAGGACCTTCTTGATGGCCACTCCTTACATGATATGTGGTGCCTCCATCACCCTGCTGACAGGGACTATACTTACTTCTCTCTGCCCACAGTTCGGAGTCGCACCTGGACTGGTTGCTGGTATCTGCTGCGACCCTGCATCTGACTAGCAGCTGCCACATTGATTTCTATGGGATTTCCAGTCATACTCTCATTGCCCTTACTCTGTATCTTCAAATGACACAGCCCCTTTCCCTCATCTGGCACCTGAGTACACTGCGTATTAGATCTCCAGAGGAGAAATCAAGACTTCATGCACTTCTTCAGGAATACTTTGAGTTCAATACTCCATCTGCATCTTCCTCCCAACTCCTGTGGGTGGGGGAGAAGTCGTACATCCCTGGCATCTTGATGAGGGAGGGTGGCATTCCATGCTCCAAAGCTGTTGCTAAAAGGACTACACTGGAAAAAGACATTGAAACTCAGGAGGCAGACCGAGCCAGCCCCACCCACTTGGTCCAGCAGGCCCTGCTGGCAAAAAAGCTGGAACTCAACAGATTATACACATTGGCAGCAGACAAGGCACTGCCCTGCATATGACAAAACATGTAGCATTGCTCCTGCACTGACACGCTACCCTGGGGTTTCTCTACACATGGACTTTCGCACTATGGTGCAGGACAATATTCGTCTGCTCCTAGACTTGTCAAAACAGGACTTTCCTTAATCGTTGGACCTCCACCTGTCCACGTGGGGCAGGGTCCAGACAGTCAAATGGTGATGGCCCTGTGGTTTAATCATTTGTTTGGCATGCTTCCCTTTCACATACCAGTTGGTCTTCTGCAACAGCTTGACTCCCTGGTCTTCAAACATTTCTGAGGCTCTCTGCCCCTAAGGCTTGTCCTGGCTAAGCTCAACGCTGCTACACCTTCTGGGGGCTCCAGCTCCCCCATTTTCAGTCCTACCATACAGCCCATCAGTTGTCTCAGATGGTGGATCAGCTCCTTCCGCACAGCAAACTAATTTTTGGGGTCTGGATTGAGCAGAACCTTCATGAAGTTACCACCGACCTCTTGGTTCTCTATGCGGGGCCACTGGCATCCGCTGATTTGATGAACCCCATACAGTTGGCAAGGCATGCGGTCTGGAAATTGAGTCATCCCCTCTTGAAGGAATATGGCTTTCAGCACCCAAAAGCACTTCTGTGGCACAATGGCTCCCTCACGAACAATAGCCTACTGTTGTGGAGGCCCCAGTGATCCCAAACGGGAGTTTTAGAAATCTGTTATCTTTTAAAAGAGGATACTACCACTCTTTTAAGACTAATTGCCACAGTAGCTACTCTTTTTAGATGTAAATACATGTTTTATCTCTTAACACCAACAAATTGTAAGCTTGTATTCTTGATCTCGTGTAAACATTAAAGCTTTTTAGGTAATCTTACGAATGTATTTACCTCATGCTTTTGAATTTTAAATCAGGATATGACCACTGTGCAAATTTTATTAGCATATTTGCACTTTATGGGTCTCAGTCACTTCATGTTGAATCCTCTGGCTTGTCGGCAGCACCAAGAGCCATGAATTACACGCTAATTGTTGTTTAGGTATCCTGTGCATACAGTTTTTGTAATTTTTTATAATGGCATCTCTTTTAACATTTATTTGTATATTGTTTCAAATTAGAAGGTATGATGTCCATTCTGATTGTTGTATCTTTTATGGTATTTTACCGAAATAAAGATTTCTGACTGATACCCATTGGCCTTTGAGAGTCTTGTTGCAGACTACTGTATTCAGTGCTCTAATTTCTAACAGTACCTTCAGCTCCAGAATTGCATTTACTCACAATTATGTGCAGGATCCTGCCTCCCCTTTTCGCTCCGCATCTACCGGGTGCTCTGGGGCTCCTACTGAAAAACTGGTCTCTGGGCTTTAAATTGTTCTCTGTATTCCTGAAACACATGCTCGGAAGTCACTGACATATTCTCTCTGACTAGTCTCTAGAACATTGGTCGTTCCTGATGCTGTCCCACAATCGGGGGCTATGCGAAGCCAGGATAAAACTCTGCTAGTTTCAAGATTTTACTGGCACTAGTCCACAGGAGCAGCTGCCAACTACATCAACTTGCTTGCTTTGTCAGGCCCCAAACTGTGACATTCTTCACATCCTTTAGTACTGCCTGGCATTTTTGTCCTTCTAGGCTGGGGTTGATCATTCCTCGCGGGACGCTCGTTGACCACACCACGTGCCTCCAGGACCCCCTGGCAATCCTCCATGACACAGAGGCCTGCTGGCAGTTTCCTCCTTCGATGGGTGGGCTCCCTCCTGACTGCTGTTGTGTTTTGCATCCTCTGTTGGTTGTCCTGTCCTGCTATCGCAACCCAGAAGAACTGGCTTGAAAGTGTGGCTACCACAGCAGTGCACAGATGCATGATATACAACTTAAATGACCAGGAGCACCTATTTACAGACATCATCGCCCCTCCGCCCCTTGCCCATTGGCAGCTCATTTGGTTTGGTTTCCTCTGCCTTTCTGATTGCTTGTTGGCGGTTGACAGTTTGTATATTTACTGGTTTGGGAAGGCATCACCCCACCCGTCACTTCCTCTCTTCATGGATGCTACTCCTACTTCCATCCTGCCACCTGGCCCCTAGATGGCCATACCACCATGCTGCCTCTTCTCTGCCTCCTCTTCCTCCCACACTGCTGTCTTCTCACTGTGGGAGTCCCTGTCTTGGGTGTATCTCTCTTTCCCCTGAGTGACCCATTTCTTCCTGTTCGTATCTCTCTTTCTCCTGGAGCAACCCATTGCTTCCTGTTCATCTTCCTCCTCCATCCACTCTTACGACAGTGGTCTTTTCATTCCTTGGCTTTGTTTAGCCTACTCCCAGTTGCACTGCTTACATACCTCCTTCTTGTAGCTGTCTTTGGTAATCCCTGTATGCTGCCTGATACTACTACAATCAAAAAAGGGGAGGAGATGGAGGTACTGGTTATGTTCACCCTCCAATGTACATGTAGTTCACAAAAAATCTGTAAATGTCAAATGCAAAAAACCTAACCAAGTGTATGGGGATTCCGCTGAATGTGCAAAAAACCAAGACCCCTGTCCAAGGAAAAGAAAATTATTTTCTTGAATCCCCTCACTCACCCAGAGTTGCCCGTAGGTGCAATGCTTCATCATTGGGGCCATCCCACACAGCTGATGCTTGTTGTCTTTTCTTCTTTTTTTCAACTGAGTATACGGCTATGTACCTGTATTACATTTGGATCAATTTCCTGCCTTGAAACTCAATAAAGAGATTGTACCAATTTCTAAAATTGCTGCCTTGTTTACAGCTTGATTTTCTATGTATGTATGTGACTTTTATGGCCAAATTGGCCGAAATAAAGTAATAATAATAATAAAGAGATTTAAACCCAGTATTATCTTCGCAATTGTAAATGAACTGTCCAACCCGGACAGAGTTTTAACAAAACCCACACCTACTCAAGTACTCTGCGACTCCTTAAATAACTTCTTTATCGGAAAGATTCCCACCATCAAACCTAGCATTCCTAAACACACATTCCATGAGATATCCCCTATGGCCTGCCCTCTCCCTTCTGAATGAGTCCTTATCCCAAGGTCATCTCCCCAAGACTTTTAAAGAGGCAATTGTGGTTCCCCTTCTGAAGAAACGAGGGGAAGACCCCCAAATCCTGTCAAACTACCTTCCAATCTCTTTGCCCCCTTTCCTGGCTAAGGTACTGGAGGCCCATGTGGCTAAGTGCCTGTCCAATTTCATTGAACAATCCAACTATCCATTCACACCAAGCAGGGTTCCACCTTGCCTTCTCAACTGAGACGGTAATACTGGTGGTACCAGACTCCCTGCGAGAGATGGCCGTCAGGGGCACCCCTCAGGCCCTGGTGCTGTTGGATCTCTCTGCTGCCTTTGATACAGTTGACCATGGTATCGTGGCGGACCGTGTCAAAGAGGCAGGCATCCAGGGCTCAGGCCTCAGTTGGATCAGTTCCTTCCAATAGGATCGTTCCCAGTCAGTCCGCACAGCCCAAAATTAAAAACCACTTGCAGGGTCCCCCAGGGTTATGCGCTATCTTCCCATCTGTTAATCTCTACCTTGTCCCTTTGATCTGGTCCCTTAAGGAAAGGAATGTTGCCACATTCAATTACGCTGATGATCTACAACTAATGTTCACCATCGACACCTCACCTCAATCAGCCTTAGAATTTCAGTTTACCATGCTGCACATCCGCCATTGGATGGACTTCAACCACTTAAAGCTTAACCCAGGCAAGACCGAACTGGTCTTAACGGGGGCGGCCGCAACCTTTGTGGCACAAACTTCTGGCCAACGGAACTAGGACCAACCCCACCCCTTCTCCCTATGCAAAAAGTCTTGGAACCACAATAAATAACAATCTGTCACTAAAAACCCAAGTTGGCTCTGAGATCTCTACCTGCTTCTTCCAATTATAGAAGATTAGATATATCAGCAGACTACTCACACAGGCAGCATTGATATAGGTTGCGATAGCCACGATTATCTATCACTTAGACTACGCAAACTCAGTCTACCTTGGTATACCACTATTCTTAACCAAACGTTTACAGTTGGTGCAGAATTAAGCGGACAGACTGATCCCACAGCAACCTAGGTGGCAACATGTCTCCCCACTTCTGAGGAAGCTACACTGGCTTCCCATCCTCCAGCGTTGCGCCTTTAAGGTAGGATGTCTGGTCTTTAAATCTCTACATGGACAGAGCCCCAAATTCATCGATAGCCTTATTCAAAGGTAACCTATGCTCGGCTCACCTTCCTCTCATGGCAACTCAAGCTGAAGTGACTAGGGGGCTGTAGGTTTGCAACTCTGTCACCCAGACTTTGGAATTCCTTTCTGCTGGAAATTAGATTATGCACTGACCTGCTGAGCTTCAGAAAATCCCTTAAGACATGGCTGTTTACCCAAGCATATGAATAAATTCCACCTGGGTCTGGCAAGTCCTAGAAACAGCGCCATGAAACCAATCGGTGTACGTGCGCTTTATAAGAATTTTATAACATAACATATTATGTCAGTGATCCCTAACACACTTTCTCAACAGGAACTTAAATATGACTGCTGTTAATATACTGTCTCACATCTGCCTCACTACCACACACTTGCTCTGCTGCCACTTGAGAATGACTTACCTAACACTTTAGCTCAACAGGGACGTGATGACCTGGGCGTCACTATAATCACACAATATCTCTATCGGCATCTGTGTATCATTATAATCACACACTATCTCTGCGGAGACTTGAGAATGACTGTTCTACCACACATCTCAACAGGAACTTAAATGTGGCTTTCATTAACAAACTTAACCAAAAGTCTAACTTCAGTAGTAGTAAAGTTAGACTTTAGTAGTAGTAAAGTTAGACTTTTGGTCTAAGTTAGACTTTGGTCTAAACTTAGACTTTTGGTCTAAGTTTACTTTTGTGAATCAAGGCCTATCTCTGTTGGCAACTGGGCATCACTATAAGCACACATTTATCTCTGTGATGACGAGAATTACCTAACCTACCACAGTATATCAATGGGGACTAAAATATAATTATTGTTAAAAACCTATCTCTCCGGTATCTTGAATGCAGTTTGTGGGGTGACCTGGGTATCATTATAATCATGCACTATCTCTCAGGGCACCTCATCATCTCTATAATCACACACTGTCTAATTGGGGACTCGACTAACCTTACACAATATGTCAATAAGGACTTAAATATGGTTATGATTAACAAACACTATACCTTTGGGGGTCCTGGTCACACTGTTTCAACTGGGACTTAAATATGACTATTGTTAACACGCTACCTCTATGGGGACTTGAACACAAGTTTATTCACAAAGTATCTCTGAAATTACCTGGGCGTCACTATAATCACAAAATATCTCTGTGGAAAACTCGGTAACACTATGATCACACACTATCTCAACAAGGACTTGAGAATGCCTACCTAACACATTATCTCAACAGGGTCTTAAATATGAATATCACACTAACCCTATGTAGACTTAAATACAAGGTTAATCAAAAACTGTCTCTGTGGTGACCTAGGGATCACTAAAATCATGCACTTTCTCTGTAGGGACCATGGCACCAGTACAATTACACTATCTCTATGAGGATTTGAGAATGACTAACCTAACACACTATCTCGATGGGTTCTTAAATATGACTTTCCATAACACATATCCCTATTTAGACTTGAAACAAGTTTTATAGCACACTATCTCTGTGATGACCTGGGCATCATTATAAGCCCCCACTATCTCTGTGGGCACCTGGGCATCTTTATAATCACACACTATCTCTACGGGGGCTTAAGAATGACTAACCTACAACAATATCTCAACATTAACATCAAACTTTAACTATACACATTCTCACTTTGGGAACTTGAGCATGATAATCTTCACACACTATCTGAAGAGGGACTTGAACACCACCATTATCACACATTATGTGGAGGCTTGAAAATGCCTGTAAACACACACTGTCTCTGTGGGGCTTGAATATCATTATCCTTACACACTGTCAGTGTATGGACTTGACCATGAAAATCTCCATACACTTTGTCAGCAAATAATTAAACACCAGAATAAACACACACGTTGTGGATGCTTAAACATGCCTATAATCACACACTATCTCTGTGGGGAGTTGAATATCATTGTCTTTACCCACTATCCCAGTATGGGGTTAGCCACGATAATCTCCACACACTATGTCAGTAGAGACTTAAACACCACTATAATCACACACTATGTGGAGGCTTAAAATGCCTCTAATCGTACACTATCTCTGTGGGGATTTCAATATCTTTATTTTTACACACTATCCCTTTATGGTCTTGACTATGATAATATCCACACACTACATCTGTAGTGACTTTATCACCACTATAATCCCACAGTATGCAGAGGCCTGAACATGCCTGTAATCACACATCATTTTGTGGAGCTTTAAATATAATTATCTTTACACACTATCAATGAATGAACTTGACCATGAGAATCTCTGCATACTATGTCAGTAGGGATTTAGAAACCACTGTAAGCAAACGCTATTTGTAGACTCAAAAATGCCTCAGTCTCATTATCTTTACACACCGAGGGGCTCATTTACAAGCCCAGTGTGCTTCCGGAATGTCACTTTTAATGACTTTCCAGGGGTGTACTAGGCTTACCCATATCTATGAGGCCACGTTAATCCACCCTGCATAGCTTCACATGGCCTCATAGATATAGTGTGAGGCATGTCATGTGTGTTAAGGTGGGTGTTCCCACATAACAACCATGCCATTTGACACATTCCCAGATGTAAAACAACCTGTAAACCTGGGAATGTATCCTTCGGGGAGGTGTAAGGGAGGTACAATGAGGAGAATTATCATTATTTCTCCTTGTTTTTTCTCTTTCTATGTGTGCTGCATTCAGCAGCACACATAAAACACGGTAATCATCTTCATTGATTGGTTTTGTGCAGGAAGGTGTCTCTTCCTTTGAGTGGGAAAGGCTCCGACTCCAACCGACATTGTAGGCCCCATGTTGGTCGAGAAATGAACCACACTATAATCACACACTGCGTGGAGGCTTGAACATCCTTATAATTGCGCACTAACTCTGTGAAGACCTGAGTATCATTATCTTCACACTCGAGCTGTGTAGAGACTTTAACATTATCTTCACACACTATCTTGATGGGGACTTGAATAGATTTACATTCACACACCATCTCTGTGAGATCTTGAACATCTCAACAACCACACACTATCACTATGGGGACTTGAGCATCCCAATAATCACACACTATCTCTGTGGAGACTTAAATTCCATTATCTCACACTATCACTGTATGGACTTGGTTACGCTAATCTCCACACACTGTGCTGGTATGGACTATAACTCCACAATAATCATACACCATGGGGAGGCTTGAACATGGCTGTAATCACACTCCAGCTCTGTGAAGACTTGATCATCATTATCTTCACACACTGTCTGGATTTGAACATTATCTTCACACACTATCTTGAACATGCTTACCTTCACAAACCATTTCTGTGAGGTCTTGAACATTCTAGTTACCAAACACTAGCCCAGTAACCACACACTATCTCTGTGGGGACTTGAATAACCCAATAATCACACACTATCTCTGTGAGGGCTGAATCATCCCAATAACTTGACACTTTCTCTATCGGGACTTGTATATTGCTATAATCACACAGTATCTTTGTGGGGACTACAAACTCAAACATTCTTATAATCATAAACTATTTTGTAGGGACTTGAACATCATTATCTTTACATGCTACTTCTGTTGGGGACTTTCGTCAAGTTGTAGACAGCGTCTCTTAAGAGTCTATAATACTGCTATGATCACATATGCCCAGGGCCACTGGAATTATGAAGAAGGAGAGAGCCAAATTATGTGGCTGGGTTGTGTAAATTATGCGGCATGAAAGGACCAATTATGCAGCATAATGCAGCACATTTTGTAATAGTATTACTTCATTATTTGCCCTTTTAAAAATTGGCAACACTGTCTTGGAATTGGTTGCACCTCATTAGTACCATTTTAATAATCAAATATAGCAATAGCAACAAAAAGGTGACCAGTCCAGCTTTCGGTGGGCCTTTCAGTGCGTGGCAACCAGTGTTGCTACATTTTAAATAACTTTTGAACCGTTTGAGCTAAAAACAGGTGAAAGTTATGTTATACTTAGGTATGGTAATAAGTTCTTACTTTACATTAAAAAACCTTATAAATTCAACGAAAAAAGAAAGGGTAAAAGGATGTTATTGTGCAATATTGTAAGAAGAACTTACTTATGTTAAACAAACCTCAGAAATTCACTGAATAAACTGAAGGTTAAAGTGAAGTTATGGTTTGGTAAACTAATAAGATTTTAGCATAAATATTTAAAAAAACAAGAGAATCACTGAAAAAACAAATCCTAAAGTGATATAACATCTAGATGGTGAAATGACACAAAAAATATATATATATTTTACCGAGTGTCGTGGGCACTTATAGACACATGCCCTAGACAGTAACTATTTCAAATGGCAGCAGTGGAGAGATACAACCAGCACTAAAATCCCCCATGTAATGTGGTGAGTAAATAAACGTCAGACCAAAACCAAGGGGTGCAGTTCCTCTGGGGGGGGAAAAGAGGGGGGGGAAGAGCGGTTAGTCTCTATATAATGCCCTCACACACCTAGCAAGGTGTCATGCTTCATCATAGGGCTGTGCTCCTCGTCGGGCCGGCGCTGCAATGCCCGACGGGCTCCCGCGAAGGGGCTCTTTATCGGAGTTCTTTTTAAGAGACAGCCGTATGGGTGCGTGGGGGTCAGTGCAACAAGTGTAGTGAGTGGTGGTGTAGTGAGTTAAAATAGGTGTGGTATTACCAGGCAATGTGTCAATTTATTCTGATGGTATACCAGCCTAAGTAAAAATATAAGTGATCCCAAAGGGATTATGATGGTCCCTAGGGAACTCAAACGGTCAACATGTTTCTTGCTCTATGCCCAAAGGGTCGGTGGCAATTCATCAGGACCATTGTGAGAAAGTGCTCAAAGAAAATTGTGAAAACTCTACTACATAATTCGTGATGCAGAAATTATCAATACATCACCATGCAATCCAATGGGGTCCCTAAGGAAGTGGACCCGTTGTTGCAGTACCTGGAAGAAAAAGGGAGAAGGGGGGGGAAAAGAAGGGGGAAGGACAACACAGATGCATGAAACATGATTCACAAAAATTCGGGGCTCCTGGAGGGAACCGTGCGTATGTTGTGGCCGCCAATGGAGGTGCTCACACAGTGACCCAACCAGAGTCATCTCTATATACAAGTGTTTAAATGAACAGTGGAAAGTGCAGCTGCCTGGCGAAATTGAGAGGTGGAACACGTTGTAAAGTTCTGGCACAAAGAGTTGCCAGGTGGTGGGCATGCCTGGCGAAATTGAGAGGTGGAACACGTTGTAAAGTGCTGGCACAAAGAGTTGCCAGGTGGTGGGCATGCTTTGCGCAACTGCAAACGTGTGCCTTCGTGCACACGGAAAACAAATTAGTGCCAAGAGCAACTGGTGCGGTACACATGCTCCTAAGTGGAGGAGTAAGGCGGGGTATTTTCGTCAGGTGGACCGCCTTACAAAATTGAACACTCGTACTCATGTTGGGAAGTTTACGAGGTGACTATAGGCTGTGCAGAAAGTGCGTCGCGAAATAGATGCTGGGGGCTACACATGCTCCACCGCGAGGGGGTCAAGCGTGGAAATATGTGTCTAGGGGAATGCCCATCAAGGTGATATTCGCGCTGATGTGGGGGACAATAATCACGTCAAAAAAACTATTACGAAAGAAGATTGCCACTTGCTCGTGCGTCTATCAAACTTTACGAGAGGTACAGAATGGACTCACCCCTATTTGGGAGTTAACTTTCCGTACGGGTTCGCCTGGCGGCCAGGGAGCGCCTGCCCTTAAAAAATTATAAAATTATAAACAAGGAAAGTAAGTCGTACCTGGAGATTCGAAGATAGCTGTAGAAGGACCCAGGAATGGAGGCATACTTACAAAGTGTCGGCGCATTCGCTGCCGGATACCTACTGCGGCTCAGGCTTCCGTGACGCACAGCCGTGCGTGTGTGGTTAATAACGGAAGTGAGCAGACGTGGCTGCAGTGCACAACTAGTCCGCGATTAACGGCCGCCATGTTGGGAGTGAAAAAGTAACTTTATTGTTCATAGTGGGGGGAAAATGGACAGCTGGCCCAGTACGGCCGCCATGTTGGGAGTGAAAAAGTAACTTTATTGTTCATAGTGGGGGGAATGGACAGCTGGCCCAGTAAGGAATTCAAGCGTGATAGGGAAAAGGTATATGGGGGAAATGAGTGATTATTGTATACAAGTGGTTAAGTATCCCCTGGGCAGACATCGAGATAGATTCTGTCGCTACAATGGTGGCAAAAAAGTAATTATTAAAGGGGATTTATGTGTATTCTTTGCATAAGAAGCTGACAGGTCAAAAAAGGGAGGTTGGTTGGAACCGAATTACAGGCCGCCTGGCCCACCATACATGGTTTCAGAAAACCCAAAAATCGCTGTTGTTTGTCGCAATAATTAGCAGAACCCAAGTCACCGCCTTGAGTGGATATGTCCAATATAGAACTCTTGACACCAGAAGGTCATGTGTTGTTGAGAGTGGCCCACGGTATATCATCGTTGAGGCCGTTGGTATGGCTCGAGATTCTAAAAATCCACTGTTGTTCTTTGCGGAAGAGGGCTTCCTTGCTGATCGTTGGAAAGGCTTGAAGGACTGTCCATGAAAGGTCATTGGCAGTATGATTAGCTTCCAAGAAATGTGTGCACATTTTCGTGCTGATCTTTTTGCATCTGATGTTACTTCGATGTTCAGAGATCCTGATCTTTATTGGACGTGTTGTCATACCAATGTACATTAGCGCACAAGGGCACTGGATTAGATAAATGCAGTTGCGAGTATTACAATTGGTGTGGGTTCTTTGTTGCCAATTCAGAGTTTCCGAGAGGGTTACAGATTTACTTGTTTTTGTTAGATTACATGCGGTGCATTGTCCGCATGGGTAGTGTCCTGTCACCGGCGGAAGTCCCCACAGTCTTGGCTCAGCTCGAGGCGCTGGTTTTGGTCTGGTGCTGATGAGCATTGTTTTCAAATTGTTAGTTTTTTTGAAAGCAAAACGTGGTTTTGGGGCTTGCCAGCCTCCTACCGATAGAAGTTTCCAATGCCTTTTGATTATTTTTTGGAAGGTGTTAGATTCTGGAGTGAAGGTGCTAACACAAGTGATTAAGTCATCTTTCGTTCTTTCTGTGGATGCCAACAAGGCCTCCCTGTTGGTATTGCGCGCCCTTTTGTAGGCCATTTGCGTTAAATTTGCCGGATATTCTCTGCGGGCTAGGTGGTCAGTGAGTTCATGTGCCTGCAATTTGAAATCCTCCAGTGCACTACAATTACGACGTAATCTGAGGTATTGCCCGTAAGGCAGGTTCTGTCGTAAAGCCTTGGGGTGAAAACTGCTAAAGAGAAGTGGACTATGGCTGTCAGTTGGCTTTTTATAAGTTTTGGTGGTCAACCCCGTAGTGCTTTTTTGAATAAGCAAATCCAAAAACGGCAGTTCAAGTATGGAGGAGCTAGCTGTGAAACGCAAGTAAGGGTTAAGGGAATTGACCCATGTTACAAAGGAAGGGATGGAGTTTGGATCCCCTTTCCAAAAAATCAGTATATCGTCAATATACCTCCGCCAAAGGGTGATGTTACCCTGGTAGATGTTATTCTCACAAAGGATGTGGTTGGCCTCAAAATGAGCCATGTAGAGGCATGCCAGGCTGGGAGCAAAGGTGCTCCCCATCGAAGTGCCCTGGACTTGATGGTACATCCGATCTTCGAATTGGAAATAGTTTTTGGTTAGGGCAATCTCTGCACACTCCATAATAAAGGAGACTGGGGTGGGTGAGTTCCATGTTTGTGCTCGTAGTACCTCTTCCACCACATCCAAGGTGGCCCTCTGCGGGATGTTGGTGTAGAGGGCCTCTACATCCAAAGTGACCAAAACATCCACTCTACTGCCCGTTTCGTTAGTTTGTTTGATGATATTGAGGACGTCCCTGGTATCTAGAAGAAAGGTTGGTGTTTTCTGTACCAGAGGGCGTAAAAAGTGGTCGCAGAACCGCGAGAGGGGTTCCAGTACCGAGTTGATGCCTGACACAATTGGCCTCCCGGGTGGGGGTAGGACACCTTTGTGGATTTTGGGTAATGTGTAAAAATAAGGTATCCTAGGATCCTTATTTGTCAGGAATTCTGACTCATTTTTTGAAATCCAGCCCTGTGCTAGGGCATTGGTCACTAATGTTCTGATAGTAATGACCAGTTTGTTAGTTGGATCTTCTTTGATTTGTTGGTAGTACCTTGTGTCACTTAGTTGTCTTAGGCATTCTGTTCTGTAATCAGGAGTGGACATAATCACTATGGCTCCCCCCTTGTCGGCCTCTTTTATGGTTATGGTGGTATCTTGGCTCAAATCAGTTATCGCCACATTTTCAAGGCGTGAGATGTTGTGGAAGGATTTTTTCTCAGTCATGTTGTTGATGTCATTGAGGACTGCTTTTTCAAAAGCCAAGATTTCCGGAGGAACCATTGCGGATGAAGGTGTGAAGGAGGATGGTTTTCGTAGGCCTGAGTCAGATGAGGGAGGAGAGTTTTGGCCTGTGAAGAAATTCCTTATAACATCTAGATGGTGAAATGACACAAAAAATATATATATATTTTACCGAGTGTCGTGGGCACTTATAGACACATGCCCTAGACAGTAACTATTTCAAATGGCAGCAGTGGAGAGATACAACCAGCACTAAAATCCCCCATGTAATGTGGTGAGTAAATAAACGTATCATGTGCTACAAAGGACAACACTCCTGCTGCAAAGAAATTCCAATTATGGATATTGTCCGAGGACACTGCCATACATAACATCCAACACAAGTCTAGAGCACAACAAACAAAAAGTAATGTTAAAATTATCACATTCTATAGTCAGAAATGGTATTATAAACACTGATTTATTTGACATAAAAATGTGTATTTATTTTTTTAATACATTTCTGTTACTCAACTAATACAAATAATGTATTGCATGAACACATAAATAAAGAGAAAGAATCAAGTTTGGAAAAAACACATATGATCCTAATGTGTCCAATGCACTTTTCATTGAGGAAATACAAATTTTAACAATATGTTGTTTAACCCAAGCACAGCCAACACGTGGTTCGTCTTATCCAAGACTTCCTCGGGGTGGTAAAAGCAGAAAAACACATGCATCATGTCATGAACACAAAACCATAATAAAGCAAACACCAATCAAGAAAGTCCAAACGATATCGACCAAGAGCAGAAAATACAACAATACATCAATTGGTGAAAAGAAGAACACAGTGCTGGTAAGGGCAGCTCTGGACCCCAAGCCAGCAGCATGCAAATAGTGAACGGATAATAAGTGCACCAACAGAAAGAAGAGGAAAATCAGCAAAAGAAGAAAAATATCTTTAAATTAAAAGAATCAGCTTCACCGGGTTATTACCATACGACAAATAATGTGTGCATTAGCTTCCATATTATGTTCAAAAACCTACATCTTTATAGGTGTTCCAAATATGATGTTCATGTAGCAATATAGACTTCATCTGTAAAAAAGTGTGTATACAAATACTGTTTTAATACTGACAACAGATGTTGGCAAAAGCGCATACAAAGTAAATCACTTATATCCTACCAAAGAGGAAGGCAGGCAGTTTAAAATACACAAAAGCAAACACTGTAGAACAGCTGCGTCAGTGCCATGTCTTGTAGCAATCATCCAATGTGAGCAAGGAGGCCCCTGATAAGGGATAGAAATCTAGAAGAATAGAAAAATGTATAAATAAAATTCAAACAGCACATCCAAAACCTGGAGACTTAAATTCCATTATCTCACACTATCACTGTATGGACTTGGTTACGCTAATCTCCACACACTGTGCTGGTATGGACTATAACTCCACAATAATCATACACCATGGGGAGGCTTGAACATGGCTGTAATCACACTCCAGCTCTGTGAAGACTTGATCATCATTATCTTCACACACTGTCTGGATTTGAACATTATCTTCACACACTATCTTGAACATGCTTACCTTCACAAACCATTTCTGTGAGGTTTTGAACATTCTAGTTACCAAACACTAGCCCAGTAACCACACACTATCTCTGTGGGGACTTGAATAACCCAATAATCACACACTATCTCTGTGGGGGCTGAATCATCCCAATAACTTGACACTTTCTCTATCGGGACTTGAATATTGCTATAATCACACAGTATCTTTGTGGGGACTACAAACTCAAACATTCTTATAATCATAAACTATTTTGTAGGGACTTGAACATCATTATCTTTACATGCTACTTCTGTTGGGGACTTTCGTCAAGTTGTAGACAGCGTCTCTTAAGAGTCTATAATACTGCTATGATCACATATGCCCAGGGCCACTGGAATTATGAAGAAGGAGAGAGCCAAATTATGTGGCTGGGTTGTGTAAATTATGCGGCATGAAAGGACCAATTATGCAGCATAATGCAGCACATTTTGTAATAGTATTACTTCATTATTTTGCCCTTTTAAAACTTGGCAACACTGTCTTGGAATTGGTTGCACCTCATTAGTACCATTTTAATACCCAAATATAGCAATGGCAACAAAAAGGTGACCAGTCCAGCTTTCGGTGGGCCTTTCAGTGCGTGGCAACCAGTGTTGCTACATTTTAAGTAACTTTTGAACCGTTTGAGCTAAAAACAGGTGAAAGTTATGTTATACTTAGGTATGGTAATAAGTTCTTACTTTACATTAAAAAACCTTATAAATTCAACGAAAAAAGAAAGGGTAAAAGGATGTTATTGTGCAATATGGTAAGAAGAACTTACTTATGTTAAACAAACCTCAGAAATTCACTGAATAAACTGAAGGTTAAAGTGAAGTTATAGTTTGGTAAACTAATAAGATTTTAGCATAAATATTAAAAAAAACAAGAGAATCACTGAAAAAACAAATCCTAAAGTGATATAACATCTAGATGGTGAAATGACACAAAAAATATATATATATTTTACCGAGTGTCGTGGGCACTTATAGACACATGCCCTAGACAGTAACTATTTCAAATGGCAGCAGTGGAGAGATACAACCAGCACTAAAATCCCCCATGTAATGTGGTGAGTAAATAAACGTATCATGTGCTACAAAAGACAAGACTCCTGCTGCAAAGAAATTCCAATTATGGATATTGTCCGAGGACACTGCCATACATAACATCCAACACAAGTCTAGAGCACAACAAACAAAAAGTAATGTTAAAATTATCACATTCTATAGTCAGAAATGGTATTAGAAACACTGATTTATTTGACATAAAAATGTGTATTTATTTTTTTAATACATTTCTGTTACTCAACTTATACAAATAATGTATTGCATGAAAACATAAATAAAGAGAAAGAATCAAGTTTGGAAAAACACATATGATCCTAATGTGTCCAATGCACTTTTCATTGAGGAAATACAAATTTTAACAATATGTTGTTTAACCCAAGCACAGCCAACACGTGGTTCGTCTTATCCAAGACTTCCTCGGGGTGGTAAAAGCAGAAAAACACATGCATCATGTCATGAACACAAAACCATAATAAAGCAAACACCAATCAAGAAAGTCCAAACGATATCGACCAAGAGCAGAAAATACAACAATACATCAATTGGTGAAAAGAAGAACACAGTGCTGGTAAGGGCAGCTCTGGACCCCAAGCCAGCAGCATGCAAATAGTGAACGGATAATAAGTGCACCAACAGAAAGAAGAGGAAAATCAGCAAAAGAAGAAAAATATCTTTAAATTAAAAGAATCAGCTTCACCGGGTTATTACCATACGACAAATAATGTGTGCATTAGCTTCCATATTATGTTCAAAAACCTACATCTTTATAGGTGTTCCAAATATGATGTTCATGTAGCAATATAGACTTCATCTGTAAAAAAGTGTGTATACAAATACTGTTTTAATACTGACAACAGATGTTGGCAAAAGCGCATACAAAGTAAATCACTTATATCCTACCAAAGAGGAAGGCAGGCAGTTTAAAATACACAAAAGCAAACACTGTAGAACAGCTGCGTCAGTGCCATGTCTTGTAGCAATCATCCAATGTAAGCAAGGAGGCCCCTGATAAGGGATAGAAATCTAGAAGAATAGAAAAATGTATAAATAAAATTCAAACAGCACATCCAAAACCTATTTGTAATTGCCATGGATAGCACCCGTTTGCAAACTGGAACAGCACAGAATGAGCAAGGAGCCCCCTGATAAGGGATACAAATGTAGAAGAATGCAAAATATAAAAGTAAAATTCAAACAGTACACCCTAATTTAATTGGCATGAATAGCACCTGTCTACAACGTGGAGCACAAAATAGGCCCAAAATGAGAAAAGGCCTGTAGGTCATCTCAAGTGAGGCCTAGTGGTGTTTCAGAGTTACAAAAAAAGACTTGGGGGCAGATTTACAGGCCCCTTGCGTCATTTTTGCGCTGCAGTTTCGTCACATTTTGTGACGCAGCAGCAGCGTAAAAATGCGGCCCATTTACAACGTGACGCATCTAGGGAGATGCGTCACGTTGTAAAGCCCTGTGTCACATTATAACTGCGTCAGGTATAATGTATGCAGGGTGGGCGTTCCAACGCAAAAAAACCTCATAGATGTGACGCAGTGAAATCTACAAGATTTCACTGTGCCACCTCTAGGACGCCACTGCGTCAAATTCTTATGCCTGCTTGAAGCAGGCATAAGCAGTGACGCAGCACAATGAGGATAGGCCTCCCCTTGCATTGCTGGAGTTGCGTCGTGCTTGCGACACGACTCCAGCAATGCGTGCCTTTTGGGTCAACAGATCTGTCAATTCTTGCGCCATGGTGCGCCGTATTGTAAATACGGCGCATCCATAGAGGCGCTAGGGTTTCTCAGGGTGGGGAAGGGAAAGTGACGCATCTTTCGAGATGCGTCACCTTCTTGTAAATCTGCCCCTTGATTTTTTTCCCCAGTGGCCCTTCAAGGGGAGTACACCGTACCTGCTTAATATTGCCTGGTGCCTTGCTGTTCTTGGGCTTCCTTTGGCTGCCAGATGCCCATCCGCCCGTTGGTTCCTGTGTTTCTCTTGGTGGCTTGGTGCACTTTGGGCTTTGCTTCTCCCCTGCTGCTCCCTTTGCCTCCTGTTGTGGCTGGGTGTCGTTGGTCTTCCTTGGCCTCTGTCTTGGGTGGCCCCTTGTTCTTCAGGTGCCCGGCTCCTGTGCCCCGCCCTGTCTGCTGTGCCCTTTCCCTGCTTTGTAGGGTTGTGTGTCGGCCTCCCCTGGTGTGTGGGCCGCTTTGCTGCTTCCCGCTACACTCTTTCCATCTTGGGGTTGTGGTTGGCTTTGCCTCGGGTCTGGGGCTCTGGCCTTTCCCCTTTGGAGGCCTGTCATTGGGCCTGTGCTTTTTTCTCACTCCAGTGCAGGCTGCTTTCAGCTTGTGGTGTCTGTGGCCCTTGCTCTCTTGTTGTCTCTGGCGTGTTCTTTCTCCCATTGTTTGAGTCTGTTTCCGCACTCCTGGGGGTGGTGTGCGTTTGGCTTCTCTGGGCTCCTCTCCTTTGGTTTCTGGTGCCTGGGTTGTTCCGGAGTGTGATTGGCGCCTGGGCTCTGCCTCTGTTGGATTTGCCCTTGCGGTCCCTGTGTTTGGCCACCCGTTAGCTTGTGCCTGTGCGTCGCTGGTGCACCTCTTGGCTTGGTTTTGTCAGGCTTTGTGCTGTGAGGCCCTAGGTTGCTTTGGTGTCCTTTTTTGGTCCCTGCTTGGGTACTTTCCTGGCCGCTTATTCTCACGGGCTTTTGGGGTCTTTCGGCCTCTTGGTGCCTGGTGGTTCTGGCCCTGGTGTTCTCGGTCCTGGCCTGGTCTTCTGTCCTTTCCTGTGCCGCTCCTTTGCAGCTGGCTGTTGTGCTGGGGACGTTGTGTGGGTTGTCTGATGTGGGCTGCTGGGCTCCCGCCCTGTCTTCCTGCTGCTTCTCCTCTCTGGGTGGCCTGGCTGTGGTTGGTTGCTGTGCCTTTCCCTGTACCCCTTCTTGGTTGTTTTTTTTTGCTTCTCCTTCCAGGTCTCAGTGGTGCCGTGTTGGGGGCCTCTGGGCTGGCTGGCTTGCCGGTTTCTCTGGCTGTCCTCTTGGGTGTTTGTGGGTCACCTGCGGGGTTGGTCTGTTGGCCTCCTTCTAGGTCTTTCCTGTTTTAACCTTATGCAGCTCCTCTTGGGGTTCGCCTTCATTGGTTCCTTGGTGTCCTCCTTTGTCCTTCTGGCATGTGGGTTGGCTCTTGGTTGGTGGAGGTTCCTCCTTCCCGGTTCTGGGGTTTGCTTTCCCCAGTTCTGTGTTCGGCCTCTAGTGTTGTCTTTCTTAGTTGTGCCCTGGTTTTGCCGGGTCTGCTTCGTGTTGCGCTTCTTTGCTCTCACTAGCCTCTGTTGGGCGGGTTGCTGTTTTTTGTGTCCCAGTGTCTCCTGCTTTAGGGGTGTGCCTCGGGCCTGACCACTTGGCCGGTTCCTGTGCCCTAGGTTCTTCTCCCGGTGTGGCGGCCCTTGTTTTCCTGCGGCTCTTCGGTGTCTCTGCTGGTGTTGTCCACTGGTCGTTCCTGCCCTGTGGCCTGGGCATTCTGTGTGTTTCTGTGCCTCTGGGTTCCCTGTTGCTGCTGTTGTCAGCTGAGGGGGAGCGGGCCTTGCTCAGGTTCCCTGCCCCCTTTTCTTCCTGGCTGTTCCTCTGGGTTGGTGCCTGTTTTCTTGTCTGGTTCTGCCCTCATTGGTCTTTGCGGCTCTGCTGGTGGCTTCCCCTGGTGTGTTGGGGTTGGTCCTGTGGTTGTTCACGTCTTTCCTTGCTCTCATGCTTTGGCGTGCCTCTTCAGTTTCGTCTTCCGTCCCCTTGCTTTTTTGGTGTGGTCCTTTGTCGGTTTCTGCCCCTGTGGGTCGCCTTCTTCCCTGTTCTGGGGGGTTCACTCTCTGTCTTGCCTCTGCTGTGTTCCTTCCTGGGCCTTCGGTCTTGCTGCCCTGTGCGGACTGTTTTCCTCTGCTCTTGGCCATTGGGACGGGTTGGCCTGTTTTGTTCCTGGTTGGGTGGCTGCCTGGTGGTGCCTGGGGCTGTGGGCTTCGCCCTTGGTTGTTTCTCCCTGGTTGGTTGCCCTTCCTGGCTCGGTTGCTCCATTGGGGTGCTTCCACTTCTCCTGGGCTACTTTGGTCGTTCGGGGGGAGGGCTTTGTTTTGGCCCCTCAGGTTGTTCCCTTGGGGCTTGGCTCAGCGTGCAGGGCCTCCTTCTCGCTTGCCTGGGGGGTTCTTGTGCTTTTTTGCTGGTTGTCCCCTGCTGGTTTTGGGGTCTCGGCTCTGTACGCTTGCTTGGGGGTGCAGTTAGTTGTGTGCTCCTGCCTGCATTTCTCTCCTTTCTTTTGGGCTCCTTTTGCTCCTGTGAGGTCCTGTTTTTCGGTCTGGTGCCCCTGACGTTGGTGGGAGTCCAGAACGCCGGGTTGTCTGCTTTGGCATTCTCCACTTAGTTCAGGAATGGGACGAGGACAGGAGGTACCTGATGGTAATTGCCTATTACTTACTGGTAATCTTCATTACTCCTGGTCTTGTTGTCCTCGTCCCTTTCCTTACCCCTTCCCTCCCTCCGTGGCGGCCGGCCTTCCGGTTGTTGGCTTGGTATTTTCAGGCTGCATTCTGGGCTGGTACCGCTCATGTACTCTCAGTTGGAGGGAGTGGGTTGGGTATCCCAGCATGCTCCTGTTCTTTTTTTTTTGTCGCAGAGATGGTCATCTCCACTTAGTTCAGAAATGGGACGAGGACAACGGGAACAGAAGTAATGAAGATTACCGGTAAGTAATAGGACATTATCCCCAACCCACTGGAGACAATTATTTCGGTACGCTGAAAGGAGTGTCTTTCCAACTCCTCTCCTGACTTTGTGGCAATGCTAAACAGCCATATAGTTCATGTGAGTAAGTCTGACCAAGTGTGCGTGATATATGGGTTAATCAGTCTGGGTGGCGAGATCTGGTGCATGAGTAAGATGCTAATACTCTCTCCACTCTCTCCTCTCCATACAGACAATAGGTGGCAACCTACTGACTGGCTCCATTCACAAGTCACTTCCTTGAGAAGAATCAAGGTGGCACATCAAGGGGAGGACCCATCCAGATCGTAGAGTACCACTAGGCTTTCTCTTGATATTTTATCCACATCCCCATTCCCTTGAGTGCTCCTATTGGCGAGCAGTATTGTATCGTCACATTTATTGACAGTTCGAAACATTTATTTAATCAAAGAGAATACACGATAATCAAATAATTAAAAAAAACACATCATTATACAACATTTAAACAACATAAAACTGAAATAAATAACATTAAAACGGTTTCAGTGCAATATATCATCATGGGTTATCAATAATTGCTATTGGACTTGCCTTAATACAGTAGCCAAGCAGTTTTGCCTTAATGACCATGTTGTATACAAACAATTCGAAAACGCCACCACCACGATCGAGGAACCATCACTTTGCATATTCTATAGGCTTCTCATCCTACAAGTAGACTGAAGGATCTACACAGATAGATTATCCATTTGCTTCTAGATTTAGCATAAAGTGGACAGAAGAGCCACAAATACTCATCAGTTTCTGTTGTATTTTTACAATGAAAACAATAGTCAAACCCCTGATTTGTCTTCCCCCAGTGTGAGGTGAAAGCTGCTACCGGGATTGTCCCGTACCTAAACTGGAGGTACAGTGAGCGCGCACATGCCAGTCAAATAAAATCCAGGAACCGCTCAGCTTTACTTACAGATTTTTGGAGTGAGAAGGAACTTCTTAAACTACATGTGGAAGTCAGATGCTCCCTACAACTGATATCTTTCTCCTGAACCAATTGTTTGATTTCGGATGCATTGCCTGGGCAGATGGAACAAGCCTCTCTCTAGAATTCTTCTAGGTCCATCTAAATACAGGTACTTTTAATCCATCCCAGCCATTTGATTTTTCCCGCGGCATTGGCATTTATGACATCCTGCAAGCCCTCCTTGAAATGGGACAACTCATGGGTACTATATGAAGCCAATACATCAAGGGTCTTAGCACTGCCAGGATTGCTATGTCATGGATACCATGGTCCAGGTGCAGTGGAAAGAGTGGCGTCCCCTTCCCCAGACTGACAAGAGCACTGAGAAAGTTGCTTTCCGCTAAGCTCAGGGAGTTGGCATTGCAGTGGCCCCATAGTTTCTCACCATAAAGTGCTGCCCCCCTAGCTTGAGCCTTGTAAATCTCAACTGCTGATAGTAAAAGGGTCCAATTAGCTTTTCTGGCAAACTTGTATATGACCCAAGCTCTAAGCCTGACTACTATAATGCCCTTTAGGACCAGCTGATCCCCGGATCCAGTGTCAACTAGCCTAATTCCTGAATAATCAAACTCCCCAAATCTTTCCAATATTTCTGTTTCCACCTTAACAGCACCCCTTGATCTGCCTCCCTTAGAGTAGTTCATAGATTTGGTTTTGGAAGTGTAGATTTTGAGACCCTACTCTTCACATCACAGGGTAAATCAGTCAATCAGATTTTGTAGGCCCCTCCTAGTTTTAAAAGAGCGTTGTCCACACAAAGGAGTGCTGGGACTTTTTACCCAGCCAATTTAGGAGAATCATTAACACAATTGCTTAGGTAGGATACACAGTATAAAAGAAATAGAGTTAGGGCGATGACACAGCCTTGGTGCACACATTGATCTACTGGAAAAGCCTCAGCTAGTTCTCCATTTGGGCCTTACCTGACTCTGGTATAATACCCCTAATTGAGTAGCCGGATTAAGTGGAAAAGACTTGGGGGAATCCCCATCCTGTGGAATACCTCAGACAGCTTCCTTCCTGGAATTAGGTCAAATGCAGCAACATGGTCAATAAATGTCACAAAGAGCTCGTATCTGGCCAGGTCCACCATCCTCCATTTAGAAAAAAGAAAGAGGAAAACCAGGTTGACGGTGCTAGTCTTTTGTTTGAATCCTGCCTACAGGCTAAGAGCATGTTGTTTTCCTCACACCAATCCAACAACCACTCAGGGACCTTCTTGTAAAACACATTTTGCAAATTATCTATTACACTAATTGGTTGGTAATTGGAGGGGATGCTTAGAGGTTCCCCTTTTTAAAAATTGATACAATTTCCGCACGCCTCCAAGATGTCAGGATTGCCCCTTCCATCAAGATGGTGTTTGAAACAACATTAAGATAGGGTGCCCAATCTGCAATATCTGATTTAAAGACAGCTGCATGAATCTTATTGAGTTCCGGCACTTTACCAGGCTTGAACAAGGCCATGGCATGCACAGTTCCCTCCAAGGAGCAAACTACTGGAGGAAGGTTGGGATCCGACAAATGGGTGTCGCCCCCAGGCACAAAGCTTCCTCAGTGGCTTTCGATGTGGAATACAATCTCCCAAAATGTGCAATCCATTTACAGGGTAAAGATTGATTTGTCTAGCTGTTTACCTGATCTCCTGTCGCCCACACTAACCAGGGACCAAAACTTCTTCTTGTCATTGGCTGAACCGCATCCAAGAGTTCTGATCAAATGCCATCTTCCCAGGCTACTTTGGCTTCCCTTAGAGTAGCTCTGTAGAATGCCCTACTTTTTCTGATTCCTTGTGTGACCCCCCTTTTTATAGCAGTTAGCAAGTTAGCTGTTGCCTTTTTACAGGAGCTGTTAAACCACCCCTTTGGAGCCATTGGTTTTGAGTGTCCCAGGGATTCCTTGGTAAAAAGGTCCCTTAATTTGGAAAATACAGTATTGTGCTCAGCCAAGATTAATTTGAGTTGCCTCTATAATATCCATATGGGTAGCAAGGATTTAGTATAGTGCCTTTACTTCCTTGGCTGAGGAGCCACTGTTTCCCATTTGATGGTCATCCTCTTATTTGTAACTACAAGCTGGCCCTGGGCACATTTTGCATCTGCCAGGCGTGTCAGTAACAGTGATTCTGTAGGATGTAATCGATTATACTATAGTACAACCCTTGTCTGAAAGTGGGTGAAAGTGTTTTGTAGCAGGGGGATCGCCCATTGCAGATCCGGATTCCATGCATCAAGGTGAGTTCCGCAACCTGGGGTGCTGTTCTTGAGATATTACTTTTAATAGGAAGAGCAAGATCCGGGACACCCTAAAATGAATCCTCAAAGCTTGACAAGTCACGGGCCAACCCACTTGGTTCAAATGAGATGTTAAGGTCCCATGCCATGAGGACATGGTGGTTGTTTGAACGGTCAGTTAATACTCTGTCCAATAATTGAAAAGTTTTGAATTCATGCTTATGGGTACAACGCCTGTTATAGATATTAATTATCTGGAGAAGTTGGACTAGCAAACCTAGTGCAAGGTTCAGCCACCTGGTGCTTGGTGGTTGTTAGGATGCTCAGTTTCCATATCTCAGATTCGATAGTGGCCAAACACTGGTATATGGGCTCTAACTGGTGCATCACAGCTGAAAAACGTTTGTCACACAGGTCTTTTACCCCCTCATATGTCCGGACCTTTTGCCCAGCTTCGGGTGCATCCTCCTCCAAAAGTACTGGAACACACAGCCTCTTAGATTTGGTGTTTGTGGCTAGCCTCTTCCTTTTGGCTACTCTTCACTTAGGTGCCTCAGAGCATGAGTAATGCAGTGAAGTATGTCGCATCTTTACTTGGGCCCTTTCTGGCTCCTTTGACGGGGTTAGGGATCACACAATCAATTGGTCATTCCCCCGTGCTCAAATAAGGGGTAAGTATCTTGGTAGCAGAGGGTTTTGGGGCCACTAATGCTGTTGATGGTTGGGGTGCAAAGTGGAGTGTGAGAGCATGGGTGAGGAGAGTGACAGGAGGCGTGGGTGGCAGAGCCAAGCCTCTTCTGGGTGATAATGGGTGAAGATGGGCCATCTGTTGGCCTAGTCTTTGTCCTGTGCGCATCCCCCACCATGGGTGATGGAATTGCGCTTTTTATCACTGCAGCAGGAAGCCACAGGTGGCCCCTTGTTCTCCACCGGGCTCCTTGATTATGGGACAGTGGGTCCCTGATGCTGCTGCCAAAAGAAGGGAGACACAATGACAACCAGCTTCACCTGAACTGTGGGTGATTGAATGGTGCTTTTTAGCACAGCGTGGGGATTCAGCAGGTAGGCACTTCTACTCCATTGGGCTCCTCAATAATGGGATAGTGTGTCCCTGATGCTGCCTCCAAAAAAAAGGGAGACATAACGACAACCATACCTTTGTAGAACGCTAAGGAGAGCGGATGGCCTGCCTTCACAACATCGCTTCTGCTGGGTGAGGACAGCAAGCTGATGCTTGTTCGTGTGTCCAAACTTCTAACACTGAACTAACTATAACTTGGCCCCTTATATGCACTGCTCACATATTATTATTTGAGTCATGATATGTCAAATGACATGATTGATGACATCACTGATGACATCTCAAACAACGTCATTGATGACATCACTTATGACATCATTGAATGAACTGTTTGCTATTAGTTTCACATGGGAAACAGACATAACATCGCATGCGTTACATCACATGTTTTTACAATGCGGTCGTTGCAACAACCGCATTGTTACAACGCGAGCCATTACATTGCACGTCATTTTAACGACTTGCAGTAAGGGGCGCACTGGTGTTGGATTTACAATCCAACACCTTCTCTGCTGTTGCACAAACTGGAGTAGGAATAGTAAATTATACTATTCCCAACTCCAGCGCGTCCCCTACAGCAGGTTGTTGAAACGACTAGTAATGTAATGGCACACGTTGTAACAACGCAGTAGTTGTAACAACTGCATTGTAAAAGCATGCGATGTAACGCATGCGAGGCAAAGGTATGTATTCATTTCATGTACTGGACGGTATTCAGTACGGTACAAGATGGTTGAAATTTCCATAACCTGTGTGGTAGATTTGGAGTTTTAAACATTAGATTTTGTGATATTTTAACACCAAACACCACATGTGTGGGAGAGATAAAAAAAAGTGTCTTAATTGATTTTACATTTTTTAATTCAATAATAAAGTTACGTTGATAAATATATTATTTACTACATATTTAATTTGATGAATTAATGTGCTGTAACTTTTTGGTTTGATAGTTCCAGGATAACACTTAACATCTAGGAGCTTATTACAATGTCGGGCGGCGCACCCATCGCAGATATGGGTCTGACCAACCTCCCGTCGGCGGTTCCCACTGCCTAATTATGATGCAACCGCACATGGTGCGGTCACATACTCACATTTCCCTATGAGAGCATGTGCTACAGCTGTATACTGGCCATAGCACAAGCTCCCATAGGGAATTGGAAGGTTGTGTTCATCCCTGCACCGTGTGGCAGGCACCTCACTGTGCTTGCCACACGGTGCAGGGATCAACAAGAGGCAACATAGATGCCCCCAACTGGAGGCTGCAAACAGTAGAGGGCCCTGCTAGGGGACATCTAACTCGCTTCCCAACAGGCTTTCTATGTCAGAAAGCCCGGCATGAATAGCCTAGTGGCAATCGAGCATCATAATCCGACGGCGTAAAACGACATCCATATGGATTACGGGTCGGTCTTGGACTGGATGATGGTTTCCTTGAGCCCATCGAAATCCAGCCCGAATGTCTGACCGGCTTCACTTCCGATGGCCTAAATTGTAAATAGGTGGTCGGAGGCTTTCCGACCGAGATCGTAATGGTCCCCTAATTAATTTCCATTTAATTATACATTAAAATATTTTAAATATTTTTCTGAAACACAATAACTTTAATAAATCTCTTGATGTTTTTCCATAGGAATATTTCCGTCCTGGTGGCTGATATTGCCACCAACAGAACTGAGAACTTGTTTGAGGCAGTGTACACATGTAAGCCTACACACCTTGCTGTAAATCGACACTTAGAAGTGGTGAATAGCAAAATTGTGGAACGTTACATATAGGTGTAGGAGTAGATCTAAATATTTGCAAAAATATGCTTGTATATTTACTTCTGTGCCTCATCCCCTTAGTGATCTCCATTTGCAGTGAAATGTTTCCTGACAGTAACAAGATGTTAAAAATTGTATTTTGGGCAAAGAAGTACGTTTCCATCAATATGTGAATCTGAGAAAGGCAATTTTCTACATTTATTTATGACACGTCCATCGATGAAATTGGACTTTTCTGAAGATTCTGTAGAGTATAGCGAGATCGGTGTGCAAAAGATGCTTCCAACTTTTGTCAATAACCTGAAAATCATGGACGAGTTTCTTGCTGCGACAGATGATCGCTGGAATGTAGCTTTCATAGAACAGATCACAATCTGTCAAGGATGGAGTGGGCTACTTCTGGGCTACTTGTTCAAGATTTCTCAAATTAAATAGCGACTAAACTATTACTTTTTCATTACAAGGCTCAGGGAATCATCAGCTTTTTTTACATCTATGTCTTCTAGAGTAGATGTACTAGTAAATTACATTGACTTCTTTGTGTTATATGTTGTTGTTTCCTATGCTATCGGTTGCTATGATAAAAACTTACTACCCCCGTTTAATTGAACGAAATGCTGAATCCATTGGACTAGAGAGAACGCGATATTTTGCATCCATCCTTACATCCATTTGAGAGTTAGAGTTGGTTTTGACTGTTCCATTAATGGTGATGTATTGTGAATAATATTGAAGAATGTCAACAACATTCTAAAAATCTAAAACAAATTTGCAGCAAATATTAAAAGTAAAATGAAATTCATACCTCCCCGAGTGAAAAATTAATATTCTAAATCTAAAGATCTTACGTATAAAACTTGCATGAAAGAAGAGTCCTGGACTGTTTTATCCCTCTCTGAAATGAATGAATAGACGTTATCATATTGATACCAAGTTCTGTATGCATATGTACACCCAATAATCCAAAGTGCATCATTAAATCATATCCTAAGGACCATCCTCAAAGTTTAACTAGACATTTTTCCTAATTAACTGATTTTCATGAATGTACTTTGAAGTCTCAATAGAGTGAAGCGTGGAAAAAATGTTGCAATTCAATACGGGTGAATTTCTGAAAATGTAAATGCCTTTAGCGTTTTTTAAAACAACTCTGATGCATCGTATTGTGTGTGTCTGTTTGAAAAACTGAAATGCATGCCAGGAGGTCACAAAACAAGCAAATTGTCATTTTATTAATAGGCTTTTTGCTCTAGTTTGAATATGTTAGTGCTATTCACCCTGCCACTGTCTCAAAGGACCTGCAATGTGTTCACTGTGAAAAACACAGTCTCTACTTGCTTTTGAGTTTGTTCCAAAACCAGAGATTGATATGCTTTTTAAGATGAGAAAAGCTCATGTTGTTTTGATGCATGGCTTTTCAGCTACAGAATAATTACACTACTTAAAATAACATCTGTTTGGTGGTAAAACATGCCGATAAGCTACTTCTGCACCTGCAGTAGAGATAGATTAATGTGTGATACTTCCCAGACACTTGTGACACAATATATAATCCTTAACGTCGAATGTGACTCATAGACATATGTAAATTAATTCAAAGAACTCTCATTATCATTAATGTTACATTTAAAAACCTAAGCAACTTCAGATGCTGTGTCTGGTATACAGAGAAGGAACAATTTTGTTTACTTTAGTTTTGTCATGTCCAGCACAGTTTGCGATGGAAGGAGTACTAGAGATGTACTCTTTCACGTACTCATAAAGGTCTTAGTGAAATGCAAAAGAAAAAACTCACAGGGAGGGAGGAGAGGCTTATTAGGTCCAGCATAGGACCTCCTCAACCATGGCAGGTCTACATGCAGGAAGCAGTAGAAGTTTTAGACTTGGCAACACAGAATTGGGGGCAAGAGAATATAACTTACCTGGGCATTAAGAAGGCAATCAACAAACAATGCCATCAAGTGTCAAGAGAAAGTGATCTAGCAAATTCTGCGAGTGGAAGCGGTTGATCTGGACTGATGGTAACCTACAGGGAGAACAAATCTCAGCCTTTCCTCCACCAAGCATTGGAGAGAAAGGCGCTAAAGAACATTCAGTGGGCTAGACTAGTGCCACTCCCAATAAAAGAGCTAAATCCGGGGTGGAAAGCCCTTGAACATAGAATCAGCTGTAGAATCTGCGTTTCTAAAACAGAATCACTGCAACATCTGATATGTTGCTGTCCGGGATTGCTACAATCTCGTCTGAAACTACTAAAGCCAATAAGGCTACGCATTGGTGTCCGGACAGTAAAAGACACAGTTTTGGCCTTATTTGCCTGCACTTTACAGGCTGACCTGGCCAGGCTTGGGAGATACATGGAGGAAGTGCGTTTCAGACTTGTGAAGGAATAAAACCACGCCAACTGAGAGAAAACAGCCTCGCACAGGACAGACAAAGTCTCACTTCCCTCATGATGCCTCAAATATGGCTTAATTTACCATTCAAATTGTTTTCTTTCTTTTTAACTCTCTCAAATTTTTACTTGTACTTCTCATGAAATGAAATTGTTTATAATTGTAAAATAACTTTTCTTAATGTTCTGATTTTTTAAAAAAAACGTTGTTATATTGCAAATGGTTTTAAGGAACTGTGTAATTAAATAAATAAACCAAACTATCTAAGGTCCAGCATACGATCCCCAACCTTAAGCTAAAGACAAAAGGTATGATGTTCCTAGGGGGCTAGTGGGAGGAAAAGAAAAGTCAAGCGACGTCAATAATGCCAGTTGATAGTAGGTGCTAGAGAGAGCAAGGAAGTTAGTGCTCATCCAGGGATGGCTCCAATAAGGAGCAAAGTCCCTCACACACCCCTAGGGGTGTCATGCTTCATCATAGGGCAGCTCCTCGTTGGGCCGGCGCTGCAATGCCCAACGGGCCACGCAGGGGGACTCTTTGCCAGAAGTCTTCTCTGTT
Source organism: Triturus cristatus (assembly GCF_964204655.1). Lineage (NCBI taxonomy): Eukaryota > Metazoa > Chordata > Amphibia > Caudata > Salamandridae > Triturus > Triturus cristatus. The sequence goes on along the minus strand of NC_140583.1, from coordinate 408,936,741 downwards.
TTACCGTTGTGAAGCTCGATGGTATTGTATGTGAACCTGTGCAAAGTGAGTTTATTTATTTGGATTCTCTAAGCAAAGGGTGTTCCTGTAAAATAAGGAATGCCATATTACTTCTCCCTGATGTTAAGGGGGAATTAAAAGTATTTATAATCTACTTTATGTTATTTGGTAGTAGTATCGAGCTGCTAGGGAGTTCGTTTCTGCTTCTGGTCTCCTGCTGACATGGGCCATATCCAGTTGTCCTTAGGTGAGTGTTACTGTGTTTCTCTTATTTTGCCTCTCTCCTCTATCCTGTTGTATATCCAAATTGATGCCCTTCCTTTAATTTATTATGGGCGAAAACCTCAGCTCTCTCCCAGACAGTGTTTTTAATACATAAAGGAAGAAGGGAACACTCAGGTAGATTAGAGAAACACGTTTACCTTTACACTGTCAGTCCTATAGAGCACCTTTCTACTTACTAATATATTCTGTCTCTTCTATCAGGAATCCTCCTGGCTATCTGGTCCTGTCCTAGAGTGAGAAGCATTGTGGAACACTGTCTTCCTTCCCCATTGTTTTTCCCTTCTTCCCCTAGTTTACTATTGTTGTTTTGACTCGTTTGGGTACAATAGGTGAACAGGGGATGTTGGGACCTCTTTTCTTGCATGTCGTTCCTGACAGATAGTGGTCTAATTTGAATCCCCGCAACTACATACTGTGCACCTACCTAAATGGCATATCAATAAGGTCGAAGAAGCATCTGTACGGGCATTTTTGTTGTTTCTACCCATATGTAATCCTTTACCAGATAGATCTGCATGCCTTAAATGTCCCACCCTGGAAAAGTACTGGTTGTTACCATAACCAAATGGAGACTCACCATCTACCTTGAGGACAAAAAACACTTTCAGTGGATTTGTTAAAGAGCAGACTATAAAAATCCTCAATGGTTTAAAAAAAAAACCATGCCTTTTAAGAAACGTATTTCACATGATTTTTTAAAATGTATTAAAAAAATCAGTTTGTAACTTGTTGTTAATTGATTCACTGTCAGTTTTTAAATGTGTAAATTACATAATTTTGACATTTTAACAATGCACGTGGGCTTCAGCCTCACGATCCACCAGCAGCTTTGTGAAGCTATGCAAAGTTTGTGGGCCTGATTCACAAAAATAGACAAAAGTCTAACTTTACGATGTTTGGTGTTCACAAAGGGCATTTACTAGTCATTGATGCCCTTTGTAAATACCAAAAATAGAGCTTTACGACTTTCGGTGTTCACAAAAGGCATTTACGAGTTGCATATGCCCTTTGTGAATACTGAAAGTCGTAAAGTTAGACTTTCATCTTATTTTACCTTTGTAAATCAGACCCTGAATGTTTAATGTCAGTGGTGGCTCAATTATTAAGTGTGTGGGATCTTTCCTACAAGTAACCTCTGAAGAAGAGGTTTAGCCTGTGTACTTTGTGCGCCTTTATATGTGTGGAGAGTTTGCTCTAATGGTGCCCAAAATTCTCCTGATTTGTGCCTTTACCCATATTTGTGTGAAGCATCCTTTGCTGTTGCATGAGGTATAGCAATTGTGCCGAGGTAAAGTGAAGGGAATTATTTTTGCTGCTTTGGTGTTTAAAATCTTTGAAATTTCTTCTGTCATAAAATTCACACTATCATTTTGGTGCAGCACTGACTGACACAAGACATTGCTTTCTACTTGCTGCTCTTTTGCCCAATACTTCTCTTACATATATGATTTGTAAAGGGCATATTCATGTATGTTTAATTGCTTAAACAATCCTTAAGTAATCTTTCAAACCATAACTATAAAAGGCACTTTAAATGCAATGTGACCCCTGCTCACAGTGATTGAGCACGGGTCAGAGACAATACCCAGGGTGGTCCCCGTCAAAGAGTTACTCGCAGAATTTTAATTTTCCTGAGCGGGGCATGGCTGGGGGCTGGATCTGAAGACATGGTAATCAAAGACAGATTGGAGCAGGACGAAGTCTTAGTGAAACCATTAACTAAGGCAGGAAAAGATCAGAGCAAGAAATGCCCAGAGTTCGTGCCCAGGAAGTCATCAATGTTTATCGAATGCTGATCAGCATCAGGTCCGGTGAAGATTTCTAACTTTGACCTTTGGGCCCGATTTATAAATAGGCGAAGAGGGTACTCTGTTGCAATAGTGATGGAGTATCTTCTCCGGCAAACTGAAGGTCTGCCCACCTAGTTTATGTTCGGGTTAACCACCAGTAGATCGGCGACAGAAATCACCCTGTCTGCCTCACCAACATTCACCTCCAATGGCCCTACAGAGTAAGGATCGTTGCATGTTTAGCCATTTGTCCATCCACCCTATTAGGAGAGGGAGGACAAATGGCCAGTTTTCACTGCCTGTCACCACAAGGTAAAACCTGGTGGTAAGGGGCTATGAAAACAGTAAAATGACCCCAAATCCATGGGAGCAATCTCCCCTGGTGAGGAGGGATTTTCTTTTTTAAAATAAAAAAAAATGATAATTTGCTGCAGGGCTCTATCATGTTGACGAAGCCATAGGTCAATCATTTAATGCATTTACAGGAAATGCTGTGATGGCGATTCCTGTAAACGCAAGAGATTTCCTCTGGGTTTGCTGACATCGTAAAATTTGTTGGGCTGGTACTCCCTCAGGGGAGAGAGTACTCTATTGCCCTGATGGAGTAAATTCTCATTGATCAAATTCTAAATCATGCTTTTAGTCTTTTTCCTGTCATTTTGAATCTTTTAGTGGGGCAAGGTTGTAGGCAGCATCTCCTAGATCAAATTTGCTGGTGCAGAGATGAAGACAGTGGGAGCTACGGCAAAGTCAAGCCAACTGGTGGTGTACCCTCGGCTGATCAGCTTGCAGGTAGTTCCCGATCTTCTGTCAGTTATCCAGACAGAAATCTCTGAAAAAATTTCCAATGTCCAGCTCTCAGGCTTTGGCAAGAACAGCAAACTCTGACACTTATCTAAGGGTACCAGGACATTAGGGAGACCAGTTACAGTTCAGAATTCACACCAGGAGAAACCACCAGCAGGGTCAAGGGAAGGTCAAGTTGTAACAGGCCAGCTCGTCCCATCATGAAAGAGGGCTTTCTTGCAGCCTTTGTGTCACTGTAGCTTTAACAGGAGGTCAGCCAACTAATCTCGGTAGCCATTACTCAGTCCTAGGTACAAGTGGAAGCAGGTCTAGCCCTTTAGAATCTTCTCACAGGTCAAAATAGCAAATAAAGTCCTTCTTCACTTTTCCACAGATCAAGGGGGGTTCTGAAGAGTGTATCAGGGTTGCAACATTTATGACCAGTGTCAGTCTGTGAGTGGAGCAAACTCCTGGCACTTCCCTAACCAATGGGGCAAATGTTCTTGGGGTTACCCTACCCACTTGTGCAGCACTTCCTGTGTGTTTTACTGCAAACTATAACACAATGCCCCACTCTACCTAAAAACAACAAGGCAGGAACTTTCTCCCCCTCTGCAGATCACCCTGTGCCCACCCTCTGGTGTGGCTACGATAATAGGCTAACCCTTCTTTGTGCTCACTTCAGACCAGTTCTAGTATAGCTCTCCTTCCCAAAGAGTTTGGAGACATACTGTCTTTGAGGAGAAAATGGGGACAGGCTTAGGTATTAGCTACATCTGTCAGTGACAGTGTAGGCCTCCTTTGAAGCTCAGGATGGGACAAGACATAGCCCCCAAGGTCAAAAGTCTCCCCACACCCAAGTCCTTTGCCCACTGTCAGGGAACGATACACATCTCACCATAGGGGAGCCATCAATAGTCAGGTGCCACTGAACACTAGCAGTAAGGCAAATTTGGCTTGAGCAGAAAAATGCCAACTTTCTCAAAGTGCTGTTTTCAAAAGAGTAAAGTAAAATCCGACTTGACCAATAAGACAGATTTCAAATTACTATTAAAATCAGTCCTTGAAATTATTTTTTCTAGCTATTCTTGAAAGTGAAGTTATGCATGATAAGGTGTGATAATGTAACCCAGTGCTTTTCTTTGGGAGAGCCAGCCTTACCATAGTGGAAAACGACTTTGGTGATATTTCACTTCCTGGGCATGTTAAACATAAGTACACATGGGTTTTTAGATACCATGCACCCTGCCCCATGACCATGTAGGGCCTACTGTGGGGATGACTTATAAGTATTAAAAATGAAGGTTGTTAGAACTGGGGGTCTCTAGTTGGCAGAGGTAGGTACCTTTGATCAAATAGGGACCCTTGTTTTTAGTCAGGGTAAGGGGGTACACTTCTAAAATAACCCCTGCTCACCCTTTTAGTGCTTGGCACGAGCAGACAAGCTTATCTCAGAGGCAGTGTGTAAAGAATTTGTGAACATATACAGTAATATAGTGAAAACACTAAAAATGGACACCACACCAGTTTAGAAAAATAAGTAATCTTTACTAGACTTTACACCAGACTAAACAACAAAATCCACAATACTGTAATCAAAAATAGACTTTAAAATGGTAGGAATAGCTCAGTTCAATGTAGATGGTAAATGCGAACCTTTACTCTCAAAGTACCTTGGATGCGTCAAGCAATACAAACAAAAGGCTCGCAGGGAAGGTGATGCGCCGGTTCCTTGCTTCGGGGGAGGTGATGCTTCGGTTCCTTACTGGAGCGCAGGGGAGGTGATGCGTCGGTTTCTTACCGGAGAGGAGGTGATGCATCGGTTTCTTACTGTGATCCGGTGCGATGTGACAAGATGGCGCTTTAATGCGATGCGATGATCCGGTGCGATGCGAGAAAATGGCATCTTGATGCGATGCGACAACATTGGATGCGATGCGTGCACGCCCGACCGCCGTGTGGCGAACTCGGTAACTTCTGAGCCGCAACAGGCCCTGCGACACGCTTCTCCGGTGATGCGATGGTGACCTCTGCGGCAGCGACATGCTTCTCCGGTGATGCGACACGCTTCGTCGATGATGCGATGGCAAACAGCTGCAGCGGCGGCACGCTTCTTCGGCGATGCAACGGCAATTGCTGCGGCGGTGACATGCTTCTCCCTGTTGTGTCGCGCTTCCAGCTTCCAGCGACTCGCAGTCTTCTCAGAAGGGCCAAACAACAGTAGGCACCTCTCTGCAGACAGAATTCCACAGCAAGGGAATTCAGGGGAGCTGGTGGTGAAGTCTTGTATCCCTGAGACTTCAAGCAGGAGGCAAGCACAGTTCAAGCCCTTGGAGATTCTGCTTCATGATTGCAAAAGTACACAAAAGTTCCTTTTCTCCTTTCCTTGTCAAATAAAGTAACCACTGCAGGCCAACATCAACAGCACAGCACAGGGGCAGTCTCCTCCTTCAGCTTCGTTGGTTCTTCTCCTTGGCAAAGGGTCGCCTTGATTCCCAGAAGTGATCTAAAGTTCTGGGGTCTGGGTCCCCCTTTTTATACACAAAAATTATTTGTCTCTGAAGGCAAAACGTGTCTGTACCTAGTCCAAACCAGTTCTGGGTGAATTCTGCCAGTGCATAACTTCTTCCTTTGTCAGTGTGGGCCAGGGTCATCAGACACACCACAGGAGGTGGACCCTGCATTGTGGAAGGCAGGCACAGCTCTATTCAGGCCCAGGTGCTACTCCTCCCACCACTCCTCATGCAGCTGGGTCTATTAAGCCTTGTGCTGACTCACCCTGTCTCCTGGAGCCACCCCAGCCCCTGTCACTCACAAACCAGACATGGAATACACAACCTAGCAGAGGCAGGCTTGGATGGTTAGGCAAGAAAATACCTACTTTCTTAAAGTGGTATTTTCAAACACAGAATGTTAAAACCAACTTCACTAAAATATGTACTTTATCATTTTGAGTTCAGGCATACTAAACTTGAATTTCTACCTAGTTCCCTGAGTCAGTTAGGATTATAAGATGTTATAACCGCCCCCCGCGGCGGGATGCCTGGCTTTCACCTTGGGGATGCCCAGTACGGGTTATCTCACAGGGAAAAAGCCAGGACGGGTTCCCAATGCAAGCGCCGAGATGCCCAAGGGTAAGTCGAGCGCTATATAAGAACACACATACATACATACATACATACATAACCAAACTGCCCATTCTGGCCAATGGGAACAGGTAGCCTTGCAATAGTGAAAAACAAAATTGGCTGTAATTTACTATCAGGACATGCCACACACATCAGGGCATGTCCTACCTTTTACATACAATGCACCCTACCCTTGTGCCTACTTTAGGGGTGTCTGACATGTAGAAAAGGGAAGGTTTAGAGACTGGCAAGTGTGTGCACTTTCCAAGTTGACATGGTAGCCCCAGGCTGCACACAGGCTCTGCAGTCACATTTTAAAAGATGCTTCTGTGGATGGCACAACCAGTGCTGCAAGCCCACCAGCAGCATTTGATTTACAGGCCCTGGGCACACATGGTGCACTGTACTAGAGTCTGACAAGTACATCAAATTAACCGATCATGGAGTCACTAATCCAATCCAATACTTTACAATAGGAAGCAGTTGCACTGTGGCACTGAATAGCAGTGACACAGTGCCCACAGCATCTAGACCAGCAAAACATATAGCAAAAAATACAGGAGGCAACAGCAAGGAAGGGAGACCCAGACCAATGGTGCCAGGTCTAACAATGGTTAATCCTGGTAACAGGTTCATTTTGCAAGGATGAATTTGAAGTTTCAAAATTGTCAACGCACTCTGCAGGGGAAGGCCTGGAGACATGATTTGCATTGTTAGTTTGTTGGTTTGACAATGTGTGCTGCAGTTCATTAGTGACATCTACATTACAGGATCGGGGTACACTTTTGTTCCATGTACTAGGTACTTATTGATGAGTTAAATATCCCAATCAGGACTGTAACCAAATTCCACATGTGTTATGGGTCAAAGCAAATGCACTAAACCTAGTTGGCAGTGTCCGAGTGTGCAGATTGAAAATATAAACAGCTGCATCAGTTTAGAAAAAATGTGATTGGCCATACAATAAGAGACATTTTCTTACAATGTACAAATGCGTGTACAGAGAGGAGGGGTCTTTTGGACACCCCTTTCAGCTATTTGCTACTGTAGGTCAGCTGGCTTTAGTCAATGGCTTTATGGGTTGGCCATCAGCATTTTATATCAGCCAAGGCATTTTTAAGAAGTGAACTACTTACACCTTTCATACATTTTACATTTGTTTTTGCAAAAATATTGCACTATTTAGCCTAGCCTTTCTGCTTATACAGCTGCCACTCACCGCCATCATTGGTTGCCTTTTGAGCAACAGTATATAGAGTTGCTTTCTTTCGTTCAGACAACATGCATTCATGCTAAGAGTGCAAGCAAAGCTTTGGTGGCCAATCCAACATAGTCTTCAGACATGCATGCTGAATCACCTTGCTTGGACCTTACATAGGCCTATCAGCAATGTAACACACAAGTCAAGTAGACATATTGAATATGGTATGACTCGGTTTGTGATGCATTGAAGCCCTCTCAATTAAGAATGAGATGATTTTTAGGGGCAACAGCTGTATTGTATTTCACCCTTGTCATGTTAACACAAGTATGTATTTAAGCATATGTCAACTTATGAATCTTTTTGTCCTGTAAACAGGCTAGATGTAAGAAATGGTGTTACTAATTGTGGGGTAGGTGGATGTAAAGCCCTACTCAAGCAGAACCACAATCCTTGTCAGGGTGAAGTCACAAGCAAACCTTAAGTTAAACTGTGCCCACCCTCAAGTAGAACCCTCAGAAGATGGCAGATGGAACAGTGGTGTTTTCTGTGAGGCCTTGTGTGCCGGGATCACATTCTGTGTAAATCCCTGACTTGACCTGGCCATCCACTCTCCAAAGTCACACTTCAAAGTCAGAAGAGCTGATTCAGTAGAATTGGAGGCCTTGGGGACTGACTCCTCAACTGGTGACCCACCTTTCCAGATCATCCATTGTTGAGGACTTCCCTGTTGCCTTCGATGTGCGCGGGTCATGGTGGGGTGCGAGAATGACGTTATATTACCATCCCTAATTGTTCTAATACCGTACCTCGGGATGGGAGATGTTTCGCTTGAGGACAGGAAGCTACCCGACCCAGCAGAGACGTTCGCCCTGTAGTAGGGTGATTACAGAGAACAAACTCCTTAACTGGCTTCCTATGATGGAGTAGGTAAAGAAGTTCCAGGAATCTGAGCTCGATTAGTGGTCCGCATGCCCTAGCATTGAAGTTACAGACATCTGAGCTCAAATAGAGATCCGCCTTTCCCCACTATGAAGGTACAAGGGTCTGAGCCTTGCACTAGCGGCAAGTAACTGCACCTGTTAACGAGGACCCGTAGGATAGCAACTAATGACTGCATCAGATTTTGAAGGAGGATCACCTCACATCAGGCAAAGCAGTGAGGTCCATCCTCCTACACATCTGTCCTCCACCCCAGCAAAATGCTTTGCCTCTTGCATTACCTCTCTGCCTCCTCGTTGTAGGGAACAGCAAATTATTAATCAGCAAGCTGTGCATGGTGGGGGCTCAAGTTATAGTTTCCTTAGGGCACAAGTTATAGTTCAAAACTTACATTGTTACTGAACATTTGACCTAACTATAAAGTTACTTTAACCTTTATTTTTTTAATGTATGTATGTATGTATGTTTGTATGTATATATATGTATGTATGTATGTATGTATATATATATGAAACTGACATTGACAAAGCCGGAGTGGTGAAATGCGTCTGTCAGAGCTGAGGGGGGTTCTACACCAATAAAGAATGATTTCATCACAAACTCCTGTGCATGCTCCTGTTTGTGTCGGCTGACACAATTGTGATCTTCGACTGTGTATGTATATATATATATATTCACTGAAAAAACCATAGGTCATGAGTGATATAATATGTGACGTCATCAGCATTGCATTGCAGGCACGCGAGTTATAGTTAGCTCAACTAACTATAACGGGGGAATTTCTATGGTTTTATATGAGTCAAATGTCCAACTAACTATAACCTCCCTGAAACCTATGGTTTTTTAGTGAATTTCAAAGGTTTTTTAAATGCTAATTCCTAACTATAACATCTGTAAAACCTATGGTTTTTTCAGTGAATTTCGAAGGTTTTTTAAATGTTAATTTCATATATTAATATTTATAAAACCTATATTTTTTCTATTTTTATTTTTAACATTTAGGAACTCTATTATCCTTTTGTTTTACTTTAAAAATGATGTAATTTATATCTTTTTTTTTTGTTGAGAAAACTGGAGTCCCGTACCGGTAGTGTACCAAGCTCCATCAGCGTGCGAATCCTATCCACCATATTGCTAAACTCGTAAATGATGCACATTTCGTATCCGACGGGTCCGTGGCACCGCGTCCCATGTAACATCACATACGTATGAGGTCGCGCCAGCTGCCACTTTGGTATGCGATGGATACCCAGTACCAACACGTGCGTTACGTCATGTACGTATGGGGACGCGCCCGCTGCGCATTTCATATGCGATGAGTGCACGCTGCCAGGCCCTGTGTTACGTCATAGACGCATGGTGTCGCACAGGGTAAGCCATTCCCTCATTTTTTTCTGTCTCAAAACTATATGTAAATAATTTTAAAGTGTATATGAGAGCAAGCGATAATCTAAAATATTTTAAACATTTATATATTTGTAACTCTAATAAACTTATATTATGGTAAATATATTTTCTCAAAATCACGTCGGGTGCGGCCTCCTTGCGCGCTCGGTGCGCGATTGCCATGTGACAAAAAAAAAGCATTTGATTGGTTCATAACATTTCCCATTGTAACAGTTGGAGGACCCCACCCATTTTAGTCATTCTCTCTACAGCGTTTGATGAGAAACACCTCTTCTGCTTAGAGCGTTTTTTTGAAAAGCTTTTTGCTGTGTACACATATCTTAAACTATACACAACATGCAACGATCGTTTTGATCAATATTCATGGTCTGTACTGTAGCCTTCCATGTGTGATGGCCATCAAAAAAAATGTGTGTTACACGATGCCCCTGGTGTGTGTGTGTGTTGCCTTTCGGCCTGGGTATTGGTGGCTCGAAGGGGTATCATCAGCCACGGGCAGAGTGAACATCCTAAATCACATGTGACAAACAGTAAAGAGTAATGTGTAGATTTGTGTTGCAGTGTGCTCTGTTGTCAGGCTTTACCAGTATAGTAGTGTGTCATATGTGAGTCTTTCAGATTCCCGTTTGACATGCATTGCTTGACTGTAATGGGCGTTATCGCTGTGTATGACGTAGCTTCACTGCTGATCCTCCCTCCATCCGGGTACATTCACATATGTGCGCTTTGCGATAACAACACTTTCAATAATTCCACACACCATTGACATGCGTGTCAGCGCATATCCACAAGCTTGACAACGACATGTGATGTTGGCCATTCAATGTTTTCGGACAGCATCTCATTAGCGATAGTTGCCGCCCTCCCGGTACATGCTACATTACTATAAATTGCGGATTGTGCGACGTCAAAACTGCAACAGGGACACACACATAAGTACACTTCCTGGCCAGGCAGGACTTAAACAATGCCCAGGACCCCAAAATAATTATTCACACCTCTGCGCTGGCCTGGCATACATAAGCCCAGCCCACTATGCGTACGTATAAACAGGATAACGACGACGCCATATGTCCCAGTTCTTCCACACTGCCTCAGGTGATATGGCCGCATCCACGTCGCATATCAAAATGTGCAATAAAAAAAGGGATCCATGAGGTGTACACCATCCTCGCAGTCAAAACTCCATTTGAATTGTGAATCCTGCTGGCCGCTGTGTTTGGACACACAACAATGACAGCAGGTGAGCAGTGGGGCATGGGTGCACAAGGGCTGCAATTGAGCGCGGTGCTGTGGGAGGGGTGGGGTGCATCAGCCTGGGTGCGCAGGTGCGAACAAGTGATGTTGCTGTGCGTAATGATGTGATCTCTGACCTCATTCAGTCACATCTCTGTCTCATTTTAAGGACCTGCTGGACTGTACTGTAGGCCTGAGCCAGTGGGCAGCACTGCCCTACAGACACGTGGCGTTGGCTTTTGGGGCACTGTAGTGAGCTGATTGTTAAGTGTACATGCACACAGGCTTGCGCCACTGCATTACACGGGCACATCATGCTTCTAGCATGTGCTCTGTTCCTTTGTATGTGAACGTTGGTATAACATATTATTTAACCTTGTGTATTCTCGTACACTCCAACTCCTATTTGAACCACGATTACCACTAACAGTTGGTAGATCGTACTTCAAGAAGGAAGGATGCACTCAACTGGTGTTCTCTATTAAGCTTGAAATAAACCTTCATTTACCTCAAGACGTTTCCAGCATTATATTATTTCTCCCTTTTCAGACACTGTGTTAGTTGCACCAAAATCGGCGGAGCAGGTACTCAGCCCGTGATGATGCCCTGGGCATTCTGAAGCCTTCCATCGTGGTATCAAGACAGTGTTCCCAACCGGAGACCTGCTGTGCCACCCTGAGAGAGGCACCCCAAAGTCGGAGCACGCACCGGCACGTCGTTGGACACACCGGTGGTGACAGGTGAGCAGTGAAGCCTCGGTGCGCAGGAGCTGCAATTGAGCACAGTGCAGGGGAAAGGCTGGGGTGCAGCAGCCTGGGTGCACAGGTGCAGGCAAGCGATGTTGCCGTAGATAATAATTAGGGCTCGCGGTTTTATGGTATTTATTTTTTGGCCATTTCCGTCTGTATTTATCCATATTTATTTTGTGTCTATTTTATCTGTATTTATCCATATTTATTTTGTGTTTTGCGTATAAATGAAGTTGTAAAACTGTACATTTCCATATCTATTTAACTGATAGACGCGCACCTCTTACTTTGATGTCTGCCGTGTTTTAGCTATTTAAGCTGCCAAATATTACATAACCATACATCTATTGATAAATAATAGCATTATATTATAAACTTCTTATTTAAAGAAATGTCATCCTGTTTTTAATTAACCATGCTATTCATCTGCTCAGCTGCTGGCCTATAATTCATGAAAGACAGCATGTAGAGTCACTTAAAAGAAGCACAATTTTCTGTATTTATCCACTTTTAAAAATAAATACAGACAGAAAGCACATTGTTATCTGTCTGTTTTTATCTGTAAAAATCCGTAAAAACGGAAAACAGAGAGCCCTAATAATAATGTAATCTCTGGCCTCATTCATATCTCTGTTTCATTTTAAGGACTTGCTCGACCACACTCTTTCTCGCGGACCCCAGCGTCCCACACACATGGGTGACGGGAGAAGAACAGTGAGGGCTGGGTGCAGTAGGCCAACGCTCTGTCTCCTCCTCCCTCTGTTATTTTGACTCTCCCTCACCTTCTCCCTTCCACCCACTCGCTCTCTGTCCCATTCTCACTTTCTTCCTTTCATTCTGACTACCTTTCTTTTTCGCTTGGACATGGCACACATATTTATGTTTCTTTTTTGTCTTGCAGGTTTTGTACGCTGCTTCCGGAGGAGTCCCACCCACTTATTTCATATTATAATGTTGTTTGTTTGAATAAAGTTGCGTTTCCATTTATTTGTGTTGTTTCAATAAAGGTTATTGTTCTACCAATAAATAAGTGAGTGTATGGGTCTTCTTTTTCTGACATCACTTGTCTGTGGTTTATTATGAAAATCGGCGGTTGATAGGAGGTTATGAGGGAAAACATTTGTAATTTTGCGGTGCACCTACCAAATATAAACCAACAGACTATTACATAAATGAAGCCTCGGTAATTCTACAACTGCAAGGGTTCTATCAGTGTATCACTTTATAACACCATGAGTACTGCCCGTGTGATTACAGAACCAATAAGGCATTGCCTAGGGCCACTGAGGCTTCAGGGACTGGCGAGGCCCGCCCTGCATATTTAAGTAAAGCCCCAGAGGGAGGCAATCCCCAGACTTGAGTTGGCCTCGAAGCCCCCCGAACAATTAGCAAACAATACCCAGGGAGGTGGCGACCCCCTAGGCTGCGAAACGTCTCTGTGCCCTCCCGTGCCTAATTTACATGTGAGATTAAGGTCCCCAGTGCTGCAGAGACCCCGCAGACCCCGCAATATAATAATAGGATTGGCCCTGTAACATTACCCACCATGGGGCTCATTTAAATGAACGGGTGAGACCCCAATTTATTTATTTTTCTCCATTTTTACCAACCGGATCCGCTTTATTGAAGCGATACGAGCTTTTCCTCCTCTTGCTTCACCGAGGCAAACAACGATTTGCTATCACAGGGTGGAAGCCATGCTCCCATCCTGTAACAGCAAACATAAATGTCCCGCGGATGCACACCCCGGTACATTGTATGAACTGCGCATGGGAGGTGGCGCTCCATAGGACCATGATGCAATGGTTACTGCATAACTACAGAATTAGTATAAACGCATACTAACACTACTTGCACACGTGTAGTACACCGGCCACAGTGTAGTAAAGAGGTAGAAGAAGCCCAAAATCAAAAAATATAAATCCTACCGGAGGTCGGATGACATAGTTCGATGAGCTGACGACCCTGGGATGAGTAGAAACAGCTTCACAAAGAAAACGGGTCTTCAGCAGAACACAAGGAAGCTCGAAATGTTGGTGAGTGCTGCCTTCTTTTTACCTTCTCCTGCTCGTCGCCAAATTTATGTAGTGAAGACACAGACAGCAGTGGATCCGATAAGTAGATTTATTGCAGGAAAAGAAGACAGCTTAAACAGCCACCAACAGGAGCAGACAGCAAAGCAACCGTCTTCTCCAGCACAGTGTACAAATTCCCCAAGATTCCCCTTATGACAGCCCTACATTCTAACATTACATACTTACATTCTAGTAGCATTACATACTAACATTCTACTATGACTTACATTGGAATACTACACAGAGCACATGACTTTACAGCAATGAGCTCATGGTTTCATCCACGAGTCTTGAGACCGGTAGGGGTGAGTAGTTCGTTTCCAACTCCCTCTATTGTATAAACACAAACTAACACTACTTCCATAGGTATGCTACAGTGGCCAGAGCACATCACTTTACAGCAATGAGCTCACAGTTTAGGCTCACGGTTTAATCCCTGAGTCTTCAGACCAGTGGGGGTGAGTAGTTCGCTTCCCACTCCCTGTATAGTATAAACGCATACTAACACTACTTACACAGTTAAACTACAGCAGCCAGTATGCTACAGCGCCCAGAGCTCATCACTTTACACCAATCAGCTCGGTTTGATCCCCAAGTCTTTACACCGGTAGGCGTGAGTACTTTGCTTTCCACTTACGGAATAGTATAAACGCATGGTAGGAGTCAGTAGTTCGCTTCCCACTCCCTGTATGGTAATGCCTGCTAACACACTTGCACAGGTATGCTACAAAAACCAGACCACATCACTTTACAGCAATGAGCTCATGGTTTAGGCTCTCAGTTTCATACCCGAGTATAGCAGCATCTCATCTAAGCACCATGTCACTCTGAGCAACACTGCACTTTCAGACCGGTAGGAGTGAGAACTTCGCTTCGCACTCAGCCACAGAGGTTACAGTGCTCCTATCCTCCTGTTTCCTACTCTTTTTGCCCTTTTTCCCCTTACTCGTTTCAACGGAATCACAAAATGGCTGCCAACACTTCGTAGTTGCAACAGCTTGCATCCAATAAGCAGCAAGCTCGTGCTCGTAATGCCTCAGCCAATCAGATGGCAGAATTCCCAAATATCGATATCTGTAAATTTCGATATTTCTCCAAACCTACTAAATGGATTTACACCAAATAAACACAAGTGTGCTTTCTAGACCAAGACCCTTCTCCCTGAGATATTTGGGGTAATTCCGTTCACCCGTTCAACCTGTAGCCTTGTCTAAAGTTTCCTATGGAAATTGCATGGAGAAAACACGTTTTGGGACCCCCCTTTTTTCTCGGCCCTCCCTTAACGAAAAACCCCTAAACTTTTAACATAGGAGATGATATGAACAAAGAATTAGTTTGGAAAATTTCATGAACATTCATCAAACGGCGCCAAAGTTATAAGCAAAACAAAAAAATTTCTTCCTATGGAAACTTGGTCCTAACTATAACTACCTACTGGCGACTGCCAGTAGGTAATATGTGTATATATACACAGTCAAACACCACTCTCGCCGACGCGTTTCGAAAATATCTTTTCTTCTTCCAGGGCTCGTGGTGAAAGAATAGGCACTTACCAGCCCTGGAAGAAGAAAAGATATTTTCGAAACGCGTCGGCGAGAGTGGTGTTTGACTGTGAAAGGGAGCTGGTTGGCGCCATCTGCACCGATAAATGGGGCTGGAGCTTGGAGCCCCGAGTTGATGTTTGAGTGCACCTCAAGCCTTCTGGACCCAAGCCTGAGCATTGATATTTGGCGGTGGCCATAACTGCCGAGTGTGCACCACCTCAGTAACCCATGGGGGCCACGGGGGCCAGTATATTACAGCCTCTGCATGTGGAGCATCAATGATGGATTGAGGTGACGCTTGCCAACTGAGAACTCATTCAGCGTTATTTATTTACCCACAGATAATGCACGCACGGATTCTGGCACTGCAACCTCCAGGATGCCTAGCGCGGACTCATTCAGAGCAGCCCATCAGAGGGCGCGCTTATTTTGCATAAAGAGAGACAGTTGCTGGTACGTGCCTATTCTTTCACCACGAGCCCTGGAAGAAGAAAAGATATTTTCGAAACGCGTCGGCGAGAGTGGTGTTTGACTGTGAAAGGGAGCTGGTTGGCGCCATCTGCATCGATAAATGGGGCTGGAGCTTGGAGCCCCGAGTTGATGTTCGAGTGCACCTCAAGCCTTCTGGACCCAAGCCTGAGCATTGATATTTGGCGGTGGCCATAACCGCCGAGTGTGCACCACCTCAGTAACCCATGGGGGCCACGGGGGCCAGTATATTACAGCCTCTGCATGTGGAGCATCAATGATGGATTGAGGTGACGCTTGCCAACTGAGAGCTCATTCAGCGTTCTTTATTTACCCACAGATAATGCACGCACGGATTCTGGCACTGCAACCTCCAGGATGCCTAGCGCGGACTCATTCAGAGCAGCCCATCAGAGGGCGCGCTTATTTTGCATAAAGAGAGACAGTTGCTGGTACGTGCCTATTCTTTCACCACGAGCCCTGGAAGAAGAAAAGATATTTTCGAAACGCGTCGGCGAGAGTGGTGTTTGACTGTGAAAGGGAGCTGGTTGGCGCCATCTGCACCGATAAATGGGGCTGGAGCTTGGAGCCCCGAGTTGATGTTCGAGTGGACCTCAAGCCTTCTGGACCCAAGTCTGAGCATTGATATATATATATATATATATATTTGTATATATATATATATATATATATATATATATACACATATATATATATATACACACACACACACATAAATGTACCAGTAGGTAGTTATAGTTAGGCCTAAAGTTTCCATAGGAAAAGCGTTTATTGCTTTGCCAATAACTTTGGCGCCGCTTGATAAATCTCTACAACATTTTCACACATCATCACCTTTTTGGTTCAGCTGCTGTGTTGAATGTTTCGGGGTGATCTGTCAAGCGGGGGCCAAGAAAAAAGGGAGGAACCAAAAACGTGTTTTCCCGATGTTAAGTATATGGGATATTTTCATTTTTTGAACACGACTACATCCCGAACTGGAATTTCACCAAATTTGGCAGAATGCTAGATGATGGTCCATAAAGCATGCTTTTTGTGATTTGGTGTAGATCTATTCAGTAGTTTTTGAGATTTATATTCGAAAAAAAGATAGATATCTGGGGAAACTAGCCCTTGCAGTGGGCTTGCCAATCATACTAAAATTTGAATGGCTGTTGACACTTCAACCAGGAAGTGTTGACAGCCATCATGGGACTAAGCTTGAAGCCGAGTACCAGAAAAAAAGTTAAAATTAAGAACAGGTGGCATGGTAGGACACCCTGCCCCCCTAGACATGGTGGGGGTGAGGCATCCCGCCGGGGTAAAAAGCCTATTTTTCTATTTTGATGCAGACTCGCAAGTGGATCCACAAATCCATGACAAAATAAAAAATAAAAAAGCAAGTGCAAGCTCCCGCGCTTGCTTTAAAATAACGCCTAGGTGGGCCAGGTCCCAGGGGCATATGGTAAATTTAGTAGGGTGGCACGTGCCCCCCTCCTACAGCTTATCATAGCCCTGGGGACCACCACCTCCCTGCGGCTATTTCTAATAATGGTGGGGAGCTTGTGGACCCCTCTGCTGCGGGGACTGCAACCTCCCTGGGGCAAATTAAAAAAATATGGGGGGACTTTATGGACCACCCTGGGTACAGCCACCTGCCCGGAGCTTATTTCAATATTAACTGGGGGGGCTCGTAAACCTCTCCCTTCCCCTGGGACTGCCACCCTCCCCAGAGCACAAATGCAATTATTAGGGGGGGGTCCGTTGTGGACTGCCTGGCCCTGGGGACTACCATCTCCCAGGGGCAAATGAAAACAAAGGAGGGGGATGTGCTCCCCCCCTTCAGGAGCCCTACATGGCCCTAGGGACTGCCATCTCCAGGACTAGCTCTAGGAATGTCCTGGGGTGCCCACTCCTGGGTCATTGCGGTTCGCTATGGCATGACCGGAGCACTCTCCCAACAATGCCATAGCAAACAGTGTACTCCACTTTGAGCAGGCAAGAGCATTTTGTTCTCATTTGCTCAAAGTAGTGCACTTTGCTTTTATACACAGGGAGCTGCTTGTCACCAGCTTCCTGTGTGCAAAAGCAATGCTGACTCCTGCAGGAGGTGGTGAGCCGTCCAGGACCGCAGGGGCCTTCAGGCTCCCCCTGCAGTCTCTAACAAAGTGGCCTGGCCCCTGGATTGGGTCCCTAGGGCCAAAAATGGCCCAGGAGGCTGGCCACTCGGCAGTCCTCTCTTAAAAGAATATGAAGAAAAAAAAAGAAAAGGCCTGGCACAGGTTAATGGGGTCCATGGGGCCAAATAAGAACAGGGAGGAAGGCTGTGTGCCCCATTCCTGTTTTTTTATTAACATTTTTAAAAAAGGGTCATGCCCTTGGGGATGGGGTTTTAGGGGCCACAAATTGGTCCAGGGAAGCGGGGCCATGTGACCCCCCCTTCTTTTGAATTATTAAAATAAAATAAAGGCCGGGCCCTGGGGCATGTTATCCCAGGGACAAAATTGTTTTTTTTTATATATATTGTTTAAAAGGGTCAGGCCCCAGGGGCATGGGATTCCTGGAAAACAAAATGGTCACGGGAAGGGGGGGTCACACGGCCCCCTTCCTAAAAAAATAAAAATAAACAAAATCCGGCAGTTCGTGGAGGCCTGCCCTCTTTCACCACTACTCGGCAAACTCTCCTCCTGGCATGCTCCTGGTTGGGGGATGAAGTCCCCTCCCTCTGCTGGTCCTTAGGGGCCAGCAAGACCTCATGTTACCTTCAGTAAGCCCCACACAGTGGGATTGCTGACAGGTGGTCAGAGGCCATGCCCCCTTTCCTCACCAATCTGCAAATGTGCCTCTCAGCGCACTGCTGGTGGGGGGATGAGGTCCCCTTGCCTCCTGAGTGCCTCAGGACTAAACTGTCCTTCCTCTGAGTAGTGCACCTGGAGATGCATTTGAAGATTGGGGGCAAAAGGGGGCATGGCCTCCAACAACCTCTCAGCATTCTACCTGTATGGGTCTTACTGGAAGTAACCGAAGTGCTAATTGGCCCCCAAGGGCCCTCATGTGCCAAGGGGACTTCATCCCCCAACTACTAGTGCACCACGAGGTGTGTTTGCAGAGTGGTGAAGAAATTAGGCATGGCCATCGAAAACCTCTTAGCAAACCCACTGAGTCGGACTTGCTGGAGGTACCAGGAGGGTTAGTCGGCCCCAAGGTTGTTGGCCCCCCAGGATGCCCTTGGGGCCCAACTACCCCATCTGTTATCTCAAATAAGACCCACACAGAAGGATTGCTAAGTTGTCTTCAGAGTCCATGGCCCCTTTCTCCACCACACTGCAAACGCAGCTCGTGGTGAACTACTGGTTGGAGATGAAGTCCACTTTACTGCTGAGGGACCTTGGGCTTCAAGAAGTCCTCTTGGTACCTCCTGTGCGTCTGACATGGTAGGATTCCTGAGCGATGGTCAGAGGCCCTGCCCCTGCGCTCCACCACTCTGCAAATGCGACTACTGGTTAAAAAAAACATAAAAATTCACTGAAAAACACAAAATGTACAGGTTATAGTGACATTATAGTTAGGAAATTGTATAAAAACACCTAGAAATTTGGTGAAACCACCTAAGGTTACAGAAACTTCATAGTTAGGCTGATGTTTCACTCATACAAAGCAGAGAAATTCAGCCGTTATAGTTAGTTGAGCTAACTATAATTCGCACCCTCACAATGCACTGTTTATGACCACAAATATTACATCACTCATGACATGGTCAGTGACATCACTGATGACATCTCAAATGACATCACTAATTACATCATCCAGTGACTATGAGTGTTTTAAAAAGTGTATGAGTGTTTAATATATTTACCAAGGTATATTGATGAATCAGTGGGTGTATGAGTGCCTTTATGGATGATTCAGTGGATGCATCACTGACTGTATAAGGAGTGATTAGGTGTCTCAGTGAATGGATGGGTGAAAGCCTAGGTTGTGTGATAGTCTGTATTAATCTGTCAGTCAGTGTCTAAGTGACTATATGGGTTGGTGAATGGGTGTGTAAGTGGCTGTATGGGTGATTAATTGGTTTTCTGAGTACCTGTATGGATGTTTGTGTGCCTGTGTGGCTGTATGGGGATATGTGTGACTGCCTGCATGGATGAGTCAGTAGGTGAGTCAGTGACTGTATGGGTAAATGATTGCATCTGTGAGGGACTGTATGGGTGTCTGGGTGTATGTCTGGCTGTGTCAGTGAGTGAATGGATGTGTCTGTGGTATATGGGTGAGTAAGTGCATATGTAAAAGACAGTATAGGTGAATGTTGCAGTTTATGAGTGACTGTATGTGTGAGATAGTGATTGTAAGAGTAGCTGTATGGGTGAGTGTGTGCTTGTGTCAGTGACTGTAATGGGGCGAGAGTATGTGTTAGTATCTGTTTGAATACATGAGTAGATGTGTGTATAACTGTATAGGTAAATGGCTGTGTAACCTTTGGTTTTGTCAGTGAATTTCTAAGTTTTTTAAATCTCATTTCCTAACTATAACATCCATTTAATTTATATATCAAAACAATACCCTTGCAGGCATAGAGTGACACAAAAGTATGTAAAAAAGAAGCGGAGAACTCTGGCTAGTTCCCAAGTTTAGGTGGAAGGCAGCTCCTGTATAGAGCACCCTCAACATCAGAAGCACTCTTAATTTGCTCACCTCAAATGTCTGCTTTTCTATCAGAGTTTTAAAGCATAGGATTAGCACTATGCAAGAGCTGCCTTCCACCTAAACTTGGGAACTACCCAGAGTTCTCTGCTTCTTTTTTGCACACATATATATATATATATATATCGAGCACGATCCAGCATAAATCCGTTAAACGAAAGAGCAGGAACGGACCACCACACAGCCAAGTATTCTTTTGAATTTCAGTGCTTTATTCCATATTTTCAGCCAGCATGACGCGTTTCGACCGGGAAACCCGGTCTTGATCACATGACATGCCCCGATCACCTACGTGTTTAAATACAGGTGTAATTGAACATTGGCCCCTCCCAGAAGTAAATAGGGACAACAGACTATACTCTCAAGTCATTTTAGTTACATAGTCATTGTTATATGTACATCTCTAATCCAATATCTATATTTTGCAATTTGCAGGAGTAGATGTGTGAATACAGACAATTATAAGTATAATTATACACACAATGATTTTTAAATATATTAAAAAACTTTAAAATGTTAAAATTTTCAAAATATTAAAAATTCAAAGTTCTGGTGGGCAAGTGCCCATAATCCAACATATATATATTTTTTGTTGAATCAGACAAATAGCATGAATATGCATATTAGAGCCAATGTAAACATAATAACAGTTAAGTTTAATGGGCGAGTGCCCAATATTTAACATATGTGTCCTTGTCTGTACTCAGGAAGGGGAACATGTGTATTTATATACCTGCATTTTCTTTCGTATTTACTTTTCTGATATAAAGTGCCCAGTGCAAAAACCAAAAAATCATCTAAATATAACACACTAAGAGTTTCTCAATAGGGGTTTAGCATTAATACTAAGTTAACTGTGATTAAATTTATACCTGATTATTACAGCGAAAATCATGTCTACTGTTCAGTTTCGCTAATTCTTTTAAGAGCTTCTTAACAGTACAATGCATGAAAATGGTAAATAAATAAGGATAAAAAATCGTGTGCAAATAGCAATTAACAAAGCCACCCACCTCATAAATACCAGATAAAAACCAGTAAAAACAGGTAAAACTAGTTAAGATCTAATAAAATGAAGATCGTAGCTTATATAAAAACCTTCTTACACGATTAAAACATCAATCCTAAAAACCATTATCACAAAATAAATATTAATAGACTTAAATCTCATTGATCAAATCATTTGCAGCAAGTTTAAGATACAACGTTAAAAGATGAAATTATCTGCCCTCTCATGAAGTTCATTAAATGAAATTGTACAAATAACCCTCCATAGTTTAACTATAAAAAGTTGTGCAAATCTTCCCCAGTGTTTAAACCGTTTGGCATTTTAGTATCTAATTGTACTATATACTGGCTTTCTAATCTGCGTAGTTGTTTTTCTCTGTCGCCACCCCTGATGGATTTAGGTACGGCATCTATGACAAAATATTTGAGGTCATTTAAATTGTTTTGATGCACTAGTTTAAAATGTCGAGCCACCGGGTAGTTGGAATCAGAGTTGACAATAGCCCGTAAATGCTGAAGAATGCGGTTAAAAACTTGAAGTTTTGTACTGCCCACATATTTTAGTTCACAAGTACATTCCAGAACGTAGACCGCATAGTCAGTTTTACATGTGAACTGCCCTTTAATTTTGCATGTGTTTGTAGAGAAAGCGTCTAAAAACTCTGTTTTATTAGTGCCAAATTTACAAGCCCTACATGAGCTACACTTGTAAAAACCTGTCTTATTCGTTAGCCAGTTCGTCTTGTCTTTTTGTATTTCTGGACTAGTTTTTACAAGTGCATCCCTCATAGAGGGTGCTCTTCTAAATGTGATAGATGGTGAGTCCTGTATCTCTGATGATAACGAAATGTCAGACTTTAAAATAGGCCAATTTCTTGTAATGATGCCTCTGAATCGTTTGTGATGACAACTATACATGGTTATTAGTCTGACTACTGATTTTTCTTTTTTATTTGGTTCATCATTGGTGCTCAGAGGAATCACATCTTTGTCTATATTTGTTGTTGTGTCTGGAGGGCTTTGTATTTTGGCTAAAGCAGTTTTAAGATCATGCATTTTGTAACCTCTTGCTAAGAATCTCTCTACTGATTCATTAAGGCAAATAGTTAAATCTTGTTCATTGCTGCAAATTCTTTTAATTCTAAGAAATTCCCCATAAGGAATACTTTTGATCAAATGTCCAGGGTGGGTGCTGCTAGCATGGAGGATCGAGTTCCCAGCAGTTGTTTTTCTATGGAGTGTTGTATTAATGATATTGTTAGTAATATATATCTCAACATCCAGAAACTCAACTCTCTCTTTGCTAATGTTTGCTGTAAATTCCAGGTTAAGATTGTTGATATTAATAATGTCAACAAATTCTTGTGCTGATTCAGTGGTGCCATGCCATATTATGCAGACATCATCTATGAATCGCCACCATCTTACTATGTTTGATATGTCTGAGTTTGTCAGGATGTGTTTTAAGACATGCTCCTCCCACCAGCCTACATGCAAACATGCATAGCTGGGGGAGAAGCATGCTCCCATCGCCACGCCCCGTAGTTGTTGATAAACTTCTTTGTTGAACAAAAAGTAATTGTTATTGAGGCATATATGTATCATAGTCAATAACATTTTGTTATGTTCATTGAATTTTACATCCCTGCTATCGAGATATTGTTTTGTGGCTTTAAGGCCATCTTCATGATTGATGCTGGTATAAAGGGAGCATATATCCATCACAATAAAACAATATTCGCTGTTCCATGTAATCTCCCTAAGTTTGGTTAAAAAATGACCAGTATCCTTTATATATGAAGGAAGCAATTCCACAAAATCTCTAAGAAAAAAATCAACATACTTGGACATAGTTTCTAGTAGTCCACGTTGGGCAGATATTATAGGTCGCCCAGGTACCGGGGTTATTTGTTTATGTACTTTAGGTATGAAGTACAGCGTCGGGGTACATGGGTGATCAGTTTTCAGAAAATTATATTCTTCTTTGCTAATAAGACCCATTCTTTTCCACTGTGCTAATTCCCTAAAAACCAGATCTTTTACTGCTCTTAATTCAGAAAAAGTTGCCTTCCTATAACATAATGGATCCCCAAGATGTCTATAGGCTTCTTTAATATAGGCATCACGTGGCCAGAGCACAATATTGCCCCCTTTATCCGCATTTTTCACAATTATGTTGTTTTGCTTGTTGATTTTCTTAATTAATCTCGAATATTGTTGTTCATTATAACTTCTGTGTTTATTTTCACATGATATATTTCTGTTCAACGTTTTTAATTCATCAACAACACAATCACTGAAAATGTCTATAGCATCCCGTGGCATAATTGGAATGAAAGTTGATGGGGAACGGAAAGGGCTGGTGGCTGGGCTGGTACTGTTAATCCCCATTTCACGAAGCTCCTCCTGTGTGTTTCCCACTGTTTCATCTGCATGGCCTGCTAATGAATAGACATTTCTCAACATAGGCACATCTGATACCTGGAATTGATTACTCGGTTGAGTCTCAATATTGATCGCTGTAGCTGTGTTAGTTGCTCTTTTAAGTTTGTGAAATTTTACAAGTTTCAGTTTACGTATAAATTTAAAAACATCAATTCGCGATTGTACATACTTAAATCCTGATTTGGGGCAGAATGAAAGTCCTAAGGCCAGGAGTTGAATTTCTGCCTTGTCGAGGTTCAAGTCAGTCAGGTTAATTACAGTGTTTTTGTTTTCTTGATTTTCTTTATTTTCTTTATTTTCTTTGTTGCTTACTTCTGGAGAGGTCTCCCCCTTCCTCTTTTGCCTCTCCAATTGCCTCTTCCGCTTGCGCCTCTCATTGCGGCGCTTGTTTCGTTTAATCCTTTTTGTTTCTGTTGTATCCTGGGCCTTAGGGTATTTTTTCGGTCCTCTATGATAAACCCCAATTCTTCAGATGGGGTAAAACTGGCAGAGTTGGTTATTCCTTCATTTGAAAGACTGCCTTCATCTGATTCACCACTGCTTACCAGAGAACTTGCATCTGTATCAGTCAAAACTATAGCATTGTCGTCATTTTGTGTTTGGGTTATTGGTGCTTTTTGACCCAAAGCTTGTTTTTTCACAGTTTCAAACTTTCTGGAGAAAGTGAATATTTTTCCCATCTCATAATCCTTCTTGTCCCTCGCAAATTTGAAAATTTTTCGCTCCTTGATGACAGTCTCATGTTTATCTAAACGTTTCTTAATGTCCTCTTTTCCTTTTTTGATAACATCTTGTTGATCCATGGTTTCAAGTTCCTGATTAAGTTTATCTATTTGTTTGACTATTTCCGCTCTGTCAATTTCCGCGTACTTTATTAGTATGCATACCATGTTCATTGATGCATCAAGATTGTTTGTGGCCCATTCTTGTAGCATCAGGGGGTTGGGGTTTTCAAACGATGGTGCAATTAGGACCCGCAACCCCCTTGGAACTCTTCCTGCCTCTTTGTACTTCTGCAGGGATTTTCCTTCCCACCATTTTGTTAGTTCCGTGCGTTGTAGTTTCTCCAATTTCCTCAAAAGTACTTGGACATTTTGTTTTTCCCCATTATCGGTATTTGGAACGCTCTTAGTGTTTATATTGCTGCTTTCTGGTACATTTAAATACAATGCGTCCGCAGCTGCCTCGCGGTCACGGAGCACGTCTGCTGCTGTAGCCATCACGGCGTTTTCCGTATGGAACTTGTATTGTGCACTATTTGCCGAAGAGTATATATGCTTTTACTCCGCTCGGCTCGTGTTGCTTGTTTTGGACTGTGTTAAATCTCTTCACCCTCTTAAATGTCACTATTTGTAGACACTGTTCAATGTAATTGCATGCGCGCGGCTCACCTCAGAACGCCCCGGTTTCACCTCGGTCAGTCCTCCGACTCCAAAGTAATTCCCGCGTTGTTCCTACGAGGTTTCGCCGTAGCACACAGCAATCAGCAATCAGTTGTCGTATCTCTCATGTGACTTCAGGGGGGCTGGCTCTCAATACTCCTTCCGAGTTCCTCCACAAATCGCGAACGCGATGTTTGTTACCATGAGCCAGTCGCTTTCCGAAGAGGGGTCCGTATGTGGCGGTTGTAACAAAAAACCGCCAAAATGATAAATCGAGCACGATCCAGCATAAATCCGTTAAACGAAAGAGCAGGAACGGACCACCACACAGCCAAGTATTCTTTTGAATTTCAGTGCTTTATTCCATATTTTCAGCCAGCATGACGCGTTTCGACCGGGAAACCCGGTCTTGATCACATGACATGCCCCGATCACCTACGTGTTTAAATACAGGTGTAATTGAACATTGGCCCCTCCCAGAAGTAAATAGGGACAACAGACTATACTCTCAAGTCATTTTAGTTACATAGTCATTGTTATATGTACATCTCTAATCCAATATCTATATTTTGCAATTTGCAGGAGTAGATGTGTGAATATAGACAATTATAAGTATAATTATACACACAATGATTTTTAAATATATTAAAAAACTTTAAAATGTTAAAATTTTCAAAATATTAAAAATTCAAAGTTCTGGTGGGCAAGTGCCCATAATCCAACATATATATATTTTTTGTTGAATCAGACAAATAGCATGAATATGCATATTAGAGCCAATGTAAACATAATAACAGTTAAGTTTAATGGGCGAGTGCCCAATATTTAACATATGTGTCCTTGTCTGTACTCAGGAAGGGGAACATGTGTATTTATATACCTGCATTTTCTTTCGTATTTACTTTTCTGATATAAAGTGCCCAGTGCAAAAACCAAAAAATCATCTAAATATAACACACTAAGAGTTTCTCAATAGGGGTTTAGCATTAATACTAAGTTAACTGTGATTAAATTTATACCTGATTATTACAGCGAAAATCATGTCTACTGTTCAGTTTCGCTAATTCTTTTAAGAGCTTCTTAACAGTACAATGCATGAAAATGGTAAATAAATAAGGATAAAAAATCGTGTGCAAATAGCAATTAACAAAGCCACCCACCTCATAAATACCAGATAAAAACCAGTAAAAACAGGTAAAACTAGTTAAGATCTAATAAAATGAAGATCGTAGCTTATATAAAAACCTTCTTACACGATTAAAACATCAATCCTAAAAACCATTATCACAAAATAAATATTAATAGACTTAAATCTCATTGATCAAATCATTTGCAGCAAGTTTAAGATACAACGTTAAAAGATGAAATTATCTGCCCTCTCATGAAGTTCATTAAATGAAATTGTACAAATAACCCTCCATAGTTTAACTATAAAAAGTTGTGCAAATCTTCCCCAGTGTTTAAACCGTTTGGCATTTTAGTATCTAATTGTACTATATACTGGCTTTCTAATCTGCGTAGTTGTTTTTCTCTGTCGCCACCCCTGATGGATTTAGGTACGGCATCTATGACAAAATATTTGAGGTCATTTAAATTGTTTTGATGCACTAGTTTAAAATGTCGAGCCACCGGGTAGTTGGAATCAGAGTTGACAATAGC
This sequence comes from Triturus cristatus, assembly GCF_964204655.1. Classification (NCBI taxonomy): domain Eukaryota; kingdom Metazoa; phylum Chordata; class Amphibia; order Caudata; family Salamandridae; genus Triturus; species Triturus cristatus. The sequence goes on along the minus strand of NC_140583.1, from coordinate 408,909,935 downwards.
CCGTAAATGCTGAAGAATGCGGTTAAAAACTTGAAGTTTTGTACTGCCCACATATTTTAGTTCACAAGTACATTCCAGAACGTAGACCGCATAGTCAGTTTTACATGTGAACTGCCCTTTAATTTTGCATGTGTTTGTAGAGAAAGCGTCTAAAAACTCTGTTTTATTAGTGCCAAATTTACAAGCCCTACATGAGCTACACTTGTAAAAACCTGTCTTATTCGTTAGCCAGTTCGTCTTGTCTTTTTGTATTTCTGGACTAGTTTTTACAAGTGCATCCCTCATAGAGGGTGCTCTTCTAAATGTGATAGATGGTGAGTCCTGTATCTCTGATGATAACGAAATGTCAGACTTTAAAATAGGCCAATTTCTTGTAATGATGCCTCTGAATCGTTTGTGATGACAACTATACATGGTTATTAGTCTGACTACTGATTTTTCTTTTTTATTTGGTTCATCATTGGTGCTCAGAGGAATCACATCTTTGTCTATATTTGTTGTTGTGTCTGGAGGGCTTTGTATTTTGGCTAAAGCAGTTTTAAGATCATGCATTTTGTAACCTCTTGCTAAGAATCTCTCTACTGATTCATTAAGGCAAATAGTTAAATCTTGTTCATTGCTGCAAATTCTTTTAATTCTAAGAAATTCCCCATAAGGAATACTTTTGATCAAATGTCCAGGGTGGGTGCTGCTAGCATGGAGGATCGAGTTCCCAGCAGTTGTTTTTCTATGGAGTGTTGTATTAATGATATTGTTAGTAATATATATCTCAACATCCAGAAACTCAACTCTCTCTTTGCTAATGTTTGCTGTAAATTCCAGGTTAAGATTGTTGATATTAATAATGTCAACAAATTCTTGTGCTGATTCAGTGGTGCCATGCCATATTATGCAGACATCATCTATGAATCGCCACCATCTTACTATGTTTGATATGTCTGAGTTTGTCAGGATGTGTTTTAAGACATGCTCCTCCCACCAGCCTACATGCAAACATGCATAGCTGGGGGAGAAGCATGCTCCCATCGCCACGCCCCGTAGTTGTTGATAAACTTCTTTGTTGAACAAAAAGTAATTGTTATTGAGGCATATATGTATCATAGTCAATAACATTTTGTTATGTTCATTGAATTTTACATCCCTGCTATCGAGATATTGTTTTGTGGCTTTAAGGCCATCTTCATGATTGATGCTGGTATAAAGGGAGCATATATCCATCACAATAAAACAATATTCGCTGTTCCATGTAATCTCCCTAAGTTTGGTTAAAAAATGACCAGTATCCTTTATATATGAAGGAAGCAATTCCACAAAATCTCTAAGAAAAAAATCAACATACTTGGACATAGTTTCTAGTAGTCCACGTTGGGCAGATATTATAGGTCGCCCAGGTACCGGGGTTATTTGTTTATGTACTTTAGGTATGAAGTACAGCGTCGGGGTACATGGGTGATCAGTTTTCAGAAAATTATATTCTTCTTTGCTAATAAGACCCATTCTTATATATATATATATACACCAGTCTTGATTAACAACAAAAATATTGTAGATAATGAGACTAAAGAAAACGGCAAGGTTACGCAGTGAGAATGCAATAAGCATTTGACATTAACACTATCGATCATTACGAGGTTCATATTAAATGATAGCGCGTAATTTGTCCTCCTGCACTAGCATGCTAGTTCCTCTTCAGATATTTAGTTTAATTCTTGGGTTAACAAATACTCTTGAATAATTAAGCTATGATAATGTTAAACACGAATTTATATTTATGTGGTAAAACTACTAGTCTGTTGTTGAATACACTGCATTTGTAGTTCTTGTGCACGTGACACGCAGCGAGGTTCATATTAAATGACAGCGCGTAATTTGTCCTCCTGCACTAGCATGCTAGTTCGTCTTCAGATATTTAGTTTAATTCTTGGGTTAACAAATACTCTTGAATAATCAAGCTATGATAATGTTAAACACGAATTTATGTTTATGTGGTAAAACTACTAGTCTGTTGTTGAATACACTGCATTTGTAGTTCTTGTGCACGTGACACGCAGCGAGTGTCTTAAAATGGTGGCAAACTTTATTGTTAATGGTTGGTGAACAAGCCTGCAGGACAGGCGAAACGCGTCCAACAGCTGAGCATTAAATTTTGAATTTATGCAAGACACGGCGTCGTCATCCTTTACTTTCAAGTATCGGTAATTTTGAGCATTTCATACGGATCGAGCCCGGATGATCCGGACGGACGACGCGCCCTTTGTTCAGGTGGTGCGGTGATTGTAACCGAGCAAGAAAAGTTGGCTGTTTCAGAGAATCACCGCCCCCCTCTACGCATCAAAGAGGAAGCACTGAGCACCTGTAAATCAGCCCGGGACCAATACCTGAAGGGAGACGCACCAACCGGAGAGTCGGAGGACCCGCGGTTTGCTGCAAGAACCCAGGTAAGCTAGGGCGTGCGAAGCGCAGGGGAAAAGGGAAAGCCAGTGAATACAACATTTCACGAGTATTGCACAACAGTGAAACTGGCGGTTCTTGCGAAGGCGAGAAGTAACTCGCTTTCAAGCTAATTGAACTGTAGTACCATGTCAGCCGATGAAGTTAAGGAGAGGGAAGAGGCTGCACTCACTATATTTGATGTCTCGCTGCCGAGAACAACAACAAGCACTGCTGCGACTAAAGATGCAGGCAAACAGGATGTCATTTCGCGCCTGAAACGGCTGGAAAAACTAAAAAGATCTGAACTGTCTAAGTGGTGGGAGTCCAAATCATTGACAAAATACTTAGAGGTCAAACGTATACCAAGAGGCTTGAGGATTTTAGTGGTCCCCACATACGAAAATCCAAATCCAAACATGCTTAAGGAATGGGCAGAGAACAACCAAGAGTCATCAGCAAGAATGTTGGCAATCCTGATTAAATATGCCGAGATTGATAGGCAACTAATCCTAACGGAAATCGAGCAAATTACAGATTTTCTTGACAAAGAAGTAGATCAAGAATTAGTAGCCAAATTCAAGGCAGAGATGAAAGAGAGACTACGCAAACTGGAAGAATCTATCAAATTGAGAAAAGCACAGAAATTTATGCGGGATAAGATAGATTATGAACGTGGCCAAATCTATACCTTTGCCAAAAAGTTCGACACCCTGCGTAGACAAAAAATGAATACAGGAGACAAACATCCAACACAAGAAAATTCTGAAATGAGTAGTATTCCTAGCTCAGAACTCGACACTGATGGAGATGAAGGAACCAGTGGGAGCAATTTGGGATCTGCTCCAACAGTGATTGAGGAGTTTGGTTTTTTAGAGCAGGAGAGGAGGTTCAATCTCCGTCCAAGGCCATTTGTCCATCAAGCAAAGCCACAAAGAGGAAGAGGCAGAGGCAACAGAGGAGGAAAGGCGCGAGGCAATATAGACGGCGCTGTGAAGCCCAAGACCTAAGCGAAATGAATATGGATGACAGAACTTCAATCATAAACCTAACTGATATTATATTATCGGACAAAGAGGAGAAAATCTTGAAACTTGGGATGTCATTTTGCCCGGGTTAACAAATACTCTTGAATAATCAAGCTATGATAATGTTAAACACGAATTTATATTTATGTGGTAAAACTACTAATCTGTTGTTGAATACACTGCATTTGTAGTTCTTGTGCACGTGACACGCAGCGAGGTTCATATTAAATGACAGCGCGTAATTTGTCCTCCTGCACTAGCATGCTAGTTCGTCTTCAGATATTTAGTTTAATTCTTGGGTTAACAAATACTCTTGAATAATCAAGCTATGATAATGTTAAACACGAATTTATGTGTATGTGGTAAAACTACTAGTCTGTTGTTGAATACACTGCATTTGTAGTTCTTGTGCACGTGACACGCAGCGAGTGTCTTAAAATGGTGGCAAATTTTATTGTTAATGGTTGGTGAACAAGCCTGCGGGACAGGCGAAACGCGTCCAACAGCTGAGCATTAAATTTTGAATTTATGCAAGACACGGCGTCGTCATATATATATTACCTACTGGCGGTCGCCAGTAGGTAGTTATAGTTAGGACCCTGTTTCCATAGGAAATCCGCAACATTCTATTTAGAATAACTTTGGCGCCGGACGACGAATCCTCGCGAAATTTTCAAAACTAATGGGGCGCTACGCTCCGCTCCTACCCTGAAAGTCTCGGGGGGATTCGTCAAGCGGGGGCTGAGAAAAAAGGGGGGTCCCAAAACGCGTTTTCCCCATGCATTTTTCCATAGGACCTTTAGACACAGCTACAGCCCGAACGGCTGAACAGAATTACTTGTAATTTGGCAGAGAGGTAGTCCTCAGGTCAAGGAAGTGCCTTTTGTAGGTCTGGTGTAAATCTGTTCAGTAGTTCCTGAGAAAATAGCATTTAAATCAATATATATACATCTGTAAGCGCGCTCCGAGCGCGCACCGTAAGCTTACCGTACGCGTACGGTGCCGTGCGCGAGCGCGATTCTGATTGGCTGTTAGATCTTAGTAAACATTCGAATCGGTCGAAACCAGGAAGTGTCGGCCGCCATTTTCTCTCTCGCACTCTGAGAGGGGGAGGAAAAACAAAGTTGGATATCATGAAAAGGGGCAGGCTAGACAGCTCCTAACCACCTAGCCTTGGTTATGGTGTCCCAGAAGGCCATCCAAGGCCAAAAATTAATTTTTTTTTTTTTAAAAACGCCGAATGCGCTTACCGTACGCGTACGGCAAAAAAAAAAAAAAATAAACAAAAACCAATTTTTTCCCCCCCCTGTGCAAAAGGTGCCGGCAGGGCAACTTTTGTGCATGGCATATTAATTAAGTGAACATTTAATAGATAACCTTTGCACAACGAAGCGCATAATATGTCCTCCGTGTGCGGATGGTGCGCGAAGGGCATCGTGCGTACATGGCCCATCCAGCGTAACGTGGGCACGCGGTGCGGTCGCGTGAGTTATAGTTGCCTGCACTAACTATAACGTGGAATTTCATTGTTTTTTTACGAGTGAAATGTACAGCTAACTATAACTTGTGTGAAACCTATGGTTTTTTCAGTGAATTTATATATATATATATATATATATATATATATATATATATATGTATGTATGTATATATATATATATTACCTACTGGCGGTCGCCAGTAGGTAGTTATAGTTAGGACCACGTTTCCATAGGAAAACCTCAACATTCTATTTTGAATAACTTTGGCGCCGGTCGACGAATCCTCGCGAATTTCTCAAAATAGGTGGGGCGCTACGCTCCGCTCCTACCCTGAAAGTCTCGGGGGGATTCATCAAGCGGGGGCTGAGATAAAAGGGGGGTCCCAAAACGCGTTTTTCCCATGCATTTTTCCATAGGACCTTTAGAACGAGCTACAGCCCGAACGGCTGAACAGAATTACTAGAAATTTGGCAGAGAGGTAGTCCCTAGGTCAAGGAAGTGCCTTCTGTAGGTTTGGTGTAAATCTGTTCAGTAGATTCTGAGAAAATAGCCTTTAAATCAATATGTATATCTGAGCCCGCTTACGGTACGCTTACCGTACGCTTACCGTACGCTTACCGTAAGCTTACGGTGGCGTGCGCGAGCGCGATTCTGATTGGCTCTTAGATCTTAGTAAACATTCGAATCGGCCGAAACCAGGAAGCGGCGTCCGCCATTTTGTCTCTCGCACTGAGTGTTGTTTATCAAACATGATGGCCAAAAACATGTTACGGGGCTGTTTTGACAACTCCCTCCCACATAGTCATGTTGAGGGAGTCCCCAAACATCCCCCAAGAGCAAAAACGGTTTTATTTTTTTTTCGGCAATTTCGCGGGGTACGCTTACCGTACGCTTACCGTACGCTTACCGTAAGCTTACCGTACGCTTACGGTAAAAAAATAAAAATAAAAAAAACACTATCCACACTTACCCCACCCCCTGTGCTTTTGGTGGCCGCAGGCCACCAAATGTGCAGTGCTTATTAATAGAGAAAAAAAACGTAATTTTGGCAACATGAAATTATAAAATCGAAATAAAAAAAACACTATCCACATTGACCTCACCCCCTGTGCTTTTGGTGGCCGAAGGCCACCAAATGTACAGGGCTTATTAAAGTTGATAAAAACCGTGCACGGAACGAACTGCGTTAAGTGGGCGCGCACGCCACAAATGGCGTAAAGTAACTTAGCATTTAAAAAACCGTACAAATTCACTGAAAAAACCATAGGTTTCACACACGTTATAGTTAGGAAATAGCATTTAAAAAACCTTGCTAATTCACTGAAAAAACCATAGGTTTCACACATGTTATAGTTAGCTGGACATTTTACTGATAAAAAACCAATGAAATTCCCCCGTTATAGTTACTGTAGGCAACTATAACTCACGCGACCGTAATCCTCTGCTGATGACATATGTGTCTTTATGAAAAAAAAATATTTGTAATATATGTATAGCTAAAATTTAATGGAAGAAGATATGGGCAAATAAGTGTCTAAATACAGTATTAGCATCAGCAGAGGATTGCGGTCGCGTGAGTTATAGTTGCCTACAGTAACTATAACGGGGGAATTTCATTGGTTTTTTATCAGTAAAATGTCCAGCTAACTATAACATGTGTGAAACCTATGGTTTTTTCAGTGAATATATATATATATATATATCAGAAAGACTACTTCCAACAGCCTTGAGGATCCTTCAACTGCCATAGGAAAGAGTACACGAGCCTGGAATTGGTGCTGATTTCTTTATTTGCCCAGAGCGACGGCCATAACGTTTCGGCTCCGTGGAGCCTTGATCACATGACAGCAAATAGTTCGTGAGGTAACGAATTTAAAGTAAAAAGGTAGGTCACATGGGGGGAATCACTTAACGTTTGCAGTCATAGACATAGACAATGATAAAACACCGTTGGTAAAAAGAGATGAAGTATCCAATCGCTAATTTACAAGTGATAATGTCTCAACAAGTAAAATAATAAATAGATATACAAGCAAGTAATGATTTAAAATATCGGCTTAAATGCTTTAAAAATACCGGAAAGGATAGGAGCAATTGTCTATTGTGAGACCTGGAAATATGAATAACCAGTTGCTCATGATTATCAAAATACCAATCAGATGAATCACAAAAATACTAGTCAGACCGTAATGCCATAAAATTGCATAACACATGTAAATAAATATATATATATATATTAAAAACATTTTTGGCATAAAAACATAGCTGAATGTGGTTAATTCAAGTTGACCCATGAACCCCTCTTAATAAAAAAGTGAAAAGTGTAGGAAAAGAAATATATATAAATGAATAAACTAATGAAAAAAATATATAAAAACATGCCGATAAGCATGTTATCTAAAGTGCCTGAATTCTTATGATAAGGGATACTGCATAACCAAGATAATTGGATAAATTATATATGCAGCTCCCATCCAGATGTTACACAGGGATTGGGGTAATTAAATGGGTGAATACCACTAAGGTGGAATCGGTGGTATAAAAGGTAAATTCATGGATACCGTGGACTCCCAGTTGAGAGAGCCAAATTAATTCATGCTGAGTTCATACAGCTCGATGGGACTGGAGGGGGTTTCAATAGTGTACCAATGTGATTGAACTATAATGGTCAAACGGACAGCATATGGGCAACAGTGGGTGCAGAGTTGGATCTCAGGCTGGGGAACATTACATTCTATAATGGCAACCGGATGTGCAAATCACATAAATTTTACACAGGATAAAGTGCATTATGTCAACAATAAATAGTAAAATACTAAATAAATAACCTAAAAAACATATTAAATAGGATTATGACAAATGACTAAAAATCCGTAAAAAATAGCTAAGAACACATCGGATAAAAAAGGTTTCCCATTAAGAACAGTAAAAAAGGTGTAAAATCAACCCAAGCATGTATGCATGTCCTCTGTCATGTTAAGACCTGTGGGGACCTTGGTGTTCAGTTGTAAAATATATCTTGTTTCCAATTTGCGGAGGTTGGATTCTCGATCCCCACCCCTTCTACTGGGCTCAATACAGTCAATAACATAATAGCTTAAGCCCCTATTGTCACTATTGTGTGTTTCCCTGAAATGGCGTGCCACGGGGTAGGTATTGTCTTGATTGGTGATTGCACGCAAGTGTTGTAAAATGCGTTTGTGTACCGCTAGCTTCGTGCTGCCTATGTATTTCAGGTTGCATGGACAAGTGAGGACATATACAGCGAATTCAGTCTTACAGGTCAACAATTTATTGATCCTGAGCTGTCTCATGCTAAAAGGATCAATGTAGGTTCTAGAATTGACACCATGCGAACAAGCTTTGAAGGTGTTGCATTTGTAAAAACCACTGCTGAGCTGTAGCCAGGACGTTTTGTCAACTGTTTCAGGATTAGTGTTGACCAATGCTTGTCTCATAGTGGGGGCTCGGCTGTGTGTAATAGAAACCTGACGCGGTAGTAAGGAACCTAATATAGGGTCACTACGTACTATGGGCCAGTTTTTGTTAATGATTTTACGTAAATCAGTCTGTTGTTTGCTGTAGCCCATGATGATCCTAAACTTGTGACATGAATTCTTATTGGCCTCCTCAGGATTGGAGGGCACCAATGTGTTGCTAGGTACTCCGCTGATGGGTCTTAGCAGGTCCTCACGATTCAGAGCATTGGATTGCGGTCGCGTGAGTTATAGTTGCCTACAGTAACTATAACGGGGGAATTTCATTGGTTTTTTATCAGTAAAATGTCCAGCTAACTATAACATGTGTGAAACCTATGGTTTTTTCAGTGAATATATATATATATATATATATATATATATATATATATATATATATATATCCATATGCAAGTTTGACGAGAAGGGAGCCCAGCCTGGCAGGTCGGGGCTTGTAGGCGACGTCACCGCCAATACACACCAAACGACTTCAACGCAGCTTACAGCGAGAAAACAAGCCCTCCAGTCGGACATCGGGTAAATGTATTTATTTCTCCAACAGGCACAGCATTACCGGTTTCGACCCTCACGTGGGTCTTCATCATATGCAAATGCGAGGGGCAGTCACATCGAGGTTTAAATACACTTGAGTCTTAAACAGTGAAGAAGGACTACGGGTGCTATTTACAATAAAACCACATTTTATACACATCAAAAAACGGGTTCGTTTTGTTTGTAGTACTCTTGAAATACTGTGGCTAATGCCCTACATTGTATAATGTTCGAGTTACACCCTGATTCGAAATTCTGTATTGGTTCGGACTACAATGTCCATCATGCCTTGTTTGTGTGTTTTCGAAGCTCCGTAATGTCCCTCTTACAAAACCTTCAATTCTTTTGCCTCAGTGAGTTAGAATGAAAAACAGACGTCACATCTGGCCTCAAAAGGAACAGTTCCATGTCGGGCTAAGTGGCTATTATCTCTCACCTTCCCTCAAAGGCACTGCTCATCGCGTGTTCATTGTCCAGATCAACAATGTAACAGCCTGCTGGAAAGTTATCTTCATCCGACTGTGTAGGAGTCAATGACTCTCACAAACCCTGGCTGCACTTCAAATGCCGAGAAATCTTCGGCCCGCAGGTTTCCCAGAAAATCAGTGGCAAAGCCTCCCGTGTTCTCCAGTGGCACCAACTTAGCTAAATCCTTCCGAACAAGACTCTGTGCAGCCGGCGGGCTCCCATTGGCTATAAATCCATATGCAAGTTTGACGAGAAGGGAGCCCAGCCTGGCAGGTCGGGGCTTGTAGGCGACGTCACCGCCAATACACACCAAACGACTTCAACGCAGCTTACAGCGAGAAAACAAGCCCTCCAGTCGGACATCGGGTAAATGTATTTATTTCTCCAACAGGCACAGCATTACCGGTTTCGACCCTCACGTGGGTCTTCATCATATGCAAATGCGAGGGGCAGTCACATCGAGGTTTAAATACACTTGAGTCTTAAACAGTGAAGAAGGACTACGGGTGCTATTTACAATAAAACCACATTTTATACACATCAAAAAACGGGTTCGTTTTGTTTGTAGTACTCTTGAAATACTGTGGCTAATGCCCTACATTGTATAATGTTCGAGTTACACCCTGATTCGAAATTCTGTATTGGTTCGGACTACAATGTCCATCATGCCTTGTTTGTGTGTTTTCGAAGCTCCGTAATGTCCCTCTTACAAAACCTTCAATTCTTTTGCCTCAGTGAGTTAGAATGAAAAACAGACGTCACATCTGGCCTCAAAAGGAACAGTTCCATGTCGGGCTAAGTGGCTATTATCTCTCACCTTCCCTCAAAGGCACTGCTCATCGCGTGTTCATTGTCCAGATCAACAATGTAACAGCCTGCTGGAAAGTTATCTTCATCCGACTGTGTAGGAGTCAATGACTCTCACAAACCCTGGCTGCACTTCAAATGCCGAGAAATCTTCGGCCCGCAGGTTTCCCAGAAAATCAGTGGCAAAGCCTCCCGTGTTCTCCAGTGGCACCAACTTAGCTAAATCCTTCCGAACAAGACTCTGTGCAGCCGGCGGGCTCCCATTGGCTATAAATCCATATGCAAGTTTGACGAGAAGGGAGCCCAGCCTGGCAGGTCGGGGCTTGTAGGCGACGTCACCGCCAATACACACCAAACGACTTCAACGCAGCTTACAGCGAGAAAACAAGCCCTCCAGTCGGACATCGGGTAAATGTATTTATTTCTCCAACAGGCACAGCATTACCGGTTTCGACCCTCACGTGGGTCTTCATCATATGCAAATGCGAGGGGCAGTCACATCGAGGTTTAAATACACTTGAGTCTTAAACAGTGAAGAAGGACTACGGGTGCTATTTACAATAAAACCACATTTTATACACATCAAAAAACGGGTTCGTTTTGTTTGTAGTACTCTTGAAATACTGTGGCTAATGCCCTACATTGTATAATGTTCGAGTTACACCCTGATTCGAAATTCTGTATTGGTTCGGACTACAATGTCCATCATGCCTTGTTTGTGTGTTTTCGAAGCTCCGTAATGTCCCTCTTACAAAACCTTCAATTCTTTTGCCTCAGTGAGTTAGAATGAAAAACAGACGTCACATCTGGCCTCAAAAGGAACAGTTCCATGTCGGGCTAAGTGGCTATTATCTCTCACCTTCCCTCAAAGGCACTGCTCATCGCGTGTTCATTGTCCAGATCAACAATGTAACAGCCTGCTGGAAAGTTATCTTCATCCGACTGTGTAGGAGTCAATGACTCTCACAAACCCTGGCTGCACTTCAAATGCCGAGAAATCTTCGGCCCGCAGGTTTCCCAGAAAATCAGTGGCAAAGCCTCCCGTGTTCTCCAGTGGCACCAACTTAGCTAAATCCTTCCGAACAAGACTCTGTGCAGCCGGCGGGCTCCCATTGGCTATAAATCCATATGCAAGTTTGACGAGAAGGGAGCCCAGCCTGGCAGGTCGGGGCTTGTAGGCGACGTCACCGCCAATACACACCAAACGACTTCAACGCAGCTTACAGCGAGAAAACAAGCCCTCCAGTCGGACATCGGGTAAATGTATTTATTTCTCCAACAGGCACAGCATTACCGGTTTCGACCCTCACGTGGGTCTTCATCATATGCAAATGCGAGGGGCAGTCACATCGAGGTTTAAATACACTTGAGTCTTAAACAGTGAAGAAGGACTACGGGTGCTATTTACAATAAAACCACATTTTATACACATCAAAAAACGGGTTCGTTTTGTTTGTAGTACTCTTGAAATACTGTGGCTAATGCCCTACATTGTATAATGTTCGAGTTACACCCTGATTCGAAATTCTGTATTGGTTCGGACTACAATGTCCATCATGCCTTGTTTGTGTGTTTTCGAAGCTCCGTAATGTCCCTCTTACAAAACCTTCAATTCTTTTGCCTCAGTGAGTTAGAATGAAAAACAGACGTCACATCTGGCCTCAAAAGGAACAGTTCCATGTCGGGCTAAGTGGCTATTATCTCTCACCTTCCCTCAAAGGCACTGCTCATCGCGTGTTCATTGTCCAGATCAACAATGTAACAGCCTGCTGGAAAGTTATCTTCATCCGACTGTGTAGGAGTCAATGACTCTCACAAACCCTGGCTGCACTTCAAATGCCGAGAAATCTTCGGCCCGCAGGTTTCCCAGAAAATCAGTGGCAAAGCCTCCCGTGTTCTCCAGTGGCACCAACTTAGCTAAATCCTTCCGAACAAGACTCTGTGCAGCCGGCGGGCTCCCATTGGCTATAAATCCATATGCAAGTTTGACGAGAAGGGAGCCCAGCCTGGCAGGTCGGGGCTTGTAGGCGACGTCACCGCCAATACACACCAAACGACTTCAACGCAGCTTACAGCGAGAAAACAAGCCCTCCAGTCGGACATCGGGTAAATGTATTTATTTCTCCAACAGGCACAGCATTACCGGTTTCGACCCTCACGTGGGTCTTCATCATATGCAAATGCGAGGGGCAGTCACATCGAGGTTTAAATACACTTGAGTCTTAAACAGTGAAGAAGGACTACGGGTGCTATTTACAATAAAACCACATTTTATACACATCAAAAAACGGGTTCGTTTTGTTTGTAGTACTCTTGAAATACTGTGGCTAATGCCCTACATTGTATAATGTTCGAGTTACACCCTGATTCGAAATTCTGTATTGTTGATCTGGACAATGAACACGCGATGAGCAGTGCCTTTGAGGGAAGGTGAGAGATAATAGCCACTTAGCCCGACATGGAACTGTTCCTTTTGAGGCCAGATGTGACGTCTGTTTTTCATTCTAACTCACTGAGGCAAAAGAATTGAAGGTTTTGTAAGAGGGACATTACGGAGCTTCGAAAACACACAAACAAGGCATGATGGACATTGTAGTCCGAACCAATACAGAATTTCGAATCAGGGTGTAACTCGAACATTATACAATGTAGGGCATTAGCCACAGTATTTCAAGAGTACTACAAACAAAACGAACCCGTTTTTTGATGTGTATAAAATGTGGTTTTATTGTAAATAGCACCCGTAGTCCTTCTTCACTGTTTAAGACTCAAGTGTATTTAAACCTCGATGTGACTGCCCCTCGCATTTGCATATGATGAAGACCCACGTGAGGGTCGAAACCGGTAATGCTGTGCCTGTTGGAGAAATAAATACATTTACCCGATGTCCGACTGGAGGGCTTGTTTTCTCGCTGTAAGCTGCGTTGAAGTCGTTTGGTGTGTATTGGCGGTGACGTCGCCTACAAGCCCCGACCTGCCAGGCTGGGCTCCCTTCTCGTCAAACTTGCATATGGATTTATAGCCAATGGGAGCCCGCCGGCTGCACAGAGTCTTGTTCGGAAGGATTTAGCTAAGTTGGTGCCACTGGAGAACACGGGAGGCTTTGCCACTGATTTTCTGGGAAACCTGCGGGCCGAAGATTTCTCGGCATTTGAAGTGCAGCCAGGGTTTGTGAGAGTCATTGACTCCTACACAGTCGGATGAAGATAACTTTCCAGCAGGCTGTTACATTGTTGATCTGGACAATGAACACGCGATGAGCAGTGCCTTTGAGGGAAGGTGAGAGATAATAGCCACTTAGCCCGACATGGAACTGTTCCTTTTGAGGCCAGATGTGACGTCTGTTTTTCATTCTAACTCACTGAGGCAAAAGAATTGAAGGTTTTGTAAGAGGGACATTACGGAGCTTCGAAAACACACAAACAAGGCATGATGGACATTGTAGTCCGAACCAATACAGAATTTCGAATCAGGGTGTAACTCGAACATTATACAATGTAGGGCATTAGCCACAGTATTTCAAGAGTACTACAAACAAAACGAACCCGTTTTTTGATGTGTATAAAATGTGGTTTTATTGTAAATAGCACCCGTAGTCCTTCTTCACTGTTTAAGACTCAAGTGTATTTAAACCTCGATGTGACTGCCCCTCGCATTTGCATATGATGAAGACCCACGTGAGGGTCGAAACCGGTAATGCTGTGCCTGTTGGAGAAATAAATGCATTTACCCGATGTCCGACTGGAGGGCTTGTTTTCTCGCTGTAAGCTGCGTTGAAGTCGTTTGGTGTGTATTGGCGGTGACGTCGCCTACAAGCCCCGACCTGCCAGGCTGGGCTCCCTTCTCGTCAAACTTGCATATGGATTTATAGCCAATGGGAGCCCGCCGGCTGCACAGAGTCTTGTTCGGAAGGATTTAGCTAAGTTGGTGCCACTGGAGAACACGGGAGGCTTTGCCACTGATTTTCTGGGAAACCTGCGGGCCGAAGATTTCTCGGCATTTGAAGTGCAGCCAGGGTTTGTGAGAGTCATTGACTCCTACACAGTCGGATGAAGATAACTTTCCAGCAGGCTGTTACATTGTTGATCTGGACAATGAACACGCGATGAGCAGTGCCTTTGAGGGAAGGTGAGAGATAATAGCCACTTAGCCCGACATGGAACTGTTCCTTTTGAGGCCAGATGTGACGTCTGTTTTTCATTCTAACTCACTGAGGCAAAAGAATTGAAGGTTTTGTAAGAGGGACATTACGGAGCTTCGAAAACACACAAACAAGGCATGATGGACATTGTAGTCCGAACCAATACAGAATTTCGAATCAGGGTGTAACTCGAACATTATACAATGTAGGGCATTAGCCACAGTATTTCAAGAGTACTACAAACAAAACGAACCCGTTTTTTGATGTGTATAAAATGTGGTTTTATTGTAAATAGCACCCGTAGTCCTTCTTCACTGTTTAAGACTCAAGTGTATTTAAACCTCGATGTGACTGCCCCTCGCATTTGCATATGATGAAGACCCACGTGAGGGTCGAAACCGGTAATGCTGTGCCTGTTGGAGAAATAAATACATTTACCCGATGTCCGACTGGAGGGCTTGTTTTCTCGCTGTAAGCTGCGTTGAAGTCGTTTGGTATATATATATATATATATATATATATTCAAAAATTATACCAGCACTCGCTGGAATGTATCAATTCCAAGAATTAATCGGAAGAAATATACACGTTTAGACGCGTTTCGGCTTGCCGCCTTTGTCAATAGAGGCCGGCGCCGACATACCACAGATTTAAATACAGTGATATCAGTTGACATAGACAGAGGACACCTAGACTTACTTCAGTCAGGGTGTCAGCCATTATTAAACGGGTAACTCAATACGGGTTACATACAAAATTGAGCCCTGAATGGACTTAAGTAATACATTAATTATACATGAATTTTTGCCAATAGGACCGGAGCTACTGGACATTACATCAATCTCGCCCTGGATGGGCTAGTCCTCTATCTACAGCCTCTAAAATTAAAGGTGTATTACCTCCCTTGTGTTTGAGTCCCTCAATAGCTTCCCAATCATTTAATTGTCACAATACCGCTCAGGATTCAAGAATAACATTACTACAAAAAAACAACGTTATAAATGCACAGCCATTTCTTCCCCACTATTGAGACCACCTGGCCTCTTGGTCTGATTGTCAATGATATATCGTGACTCCAGTCTGCGTAACTGTAATTGCCTGTTGCCCCCTCTAACATTTATGGGCACTTGGTCCATACAGAAGAAACTCAAAAGATCTCTGTTACTCTGATGGAACACCTCAAAATGCCGTGCCACCGGATAGGTGGGATCCCTGTTCTGTATGGCCCTGAGATGTTCCAGAATTCTGATCTTAGTGGGATGGATGGTACTACCAATGTAGCGCAATCCACACGGACATACCAGACAGTATACCGTGTGGGTGGTGTTACAGTTCATCAAACTTTTTATCTTTCTAGGTTCTCTCATTCCCGGTACTCTATACTCCAGTACTTTCTTACTGTTTCTACAAGCTCTACATTTAAGACACGGGTAAAATCCCACGATATACCATTGTCAATCAGACCAAGAGGCCAGGTGCTCTCAATAGTGGGGAAGAAATGGCTGTGCATTTATAACGTTGTTTTTTTGTAGTAATGAGATTTTGAGCCCTTCGGAGTCGGCGGATTCCTGGTCCTTAGTTTCTCATGCCGGTAAGGAGTCATCTGCTGTTTAAAGGAGGTTTAACTACGGGTTGGGAGATATCAGCCTACCGTTGTTTGTGTTCACGTCCACGCCCTACATTGTAGCGGTTTTTTGTAATCTGATTAAAGCAAGCTTTTTAGCTTATCATGTCAGCCCAGGACGCACTGCGTGACCGGGAGGCAGCAGCAGAAGCTTTATTTGATAATTTACCAACTGCCAATGTTGAAGCTGAAACACGAATCTATGAGGGAAATGCCAATGATGTTAAGGGCATGCTGAAGAAATTGGAGAAACTACTAAAAACGGAGCTTTCAAAGTGGTGGGAGAGTAAATCACTTGAAAAGTATCGTGATGCAGGCAGGGTGCCGCGAGGATTGCGAGTTATGATTGCACCCTCTTATGAGAATCCACACCCTGACATGCTCTCAGAATGGGCTACTAACAACCTTCAATCCTCTATGAACATGGTTCATATTTTAATCAAATATGCTGTGATTGATAGAGAACGGATTTTAAAGGAGATCGATGAACTGAACAACGTTCTCGATGCCCATGATCAAAAGGATATCATTGCCAAGGGAAGAAGCACAATAGCCAATAAACTAAAACAGTACGAGGATACTATCAAAACTCGTAAGGCTTTCAAATTTGCAAGGGACAGGGATGATTACCTGGCGGGAAGGGTTTTCACGTTCTCATGCAAATTTGACAACGTGAAAAGAAAGGCTCTCACTGACCAGGTTCCTCTGAACCGCACCAATGTTGACAATGATATTTCTACCAATGATGTTGAATCTGATACTAACTCTCTCACCAGCGGGGATTCGGAGGAAGGCCCCAGTATTCAAGCTACATCCAGCAATGTGACAATAAGACATACCTTAGGGGAGGAGCTTAATTTTTTAACTATGGACAGGCGAGCAACCTTACGCCCCAGAAACCCCCAGAGCCAAACCAGCGCAGCAGCAGCAAGCGTCGGAGAGAGAGGCGCAGGCAGCGCCTCAAGGCCATCAAACAGGGGCAGAGGAGGACGGAAATGGAAACGTTAGACTCTCATGACAATACCATTATTAATTTAACGGACACGATACTATCTGAAGCTGAGAAACAACTACTAATGCTTGGTTTGTCATTCTGTCCTGAGTCTAACTTTTCATACAAACAATCACGCATTGACGTCTACAAATTTATTCGTAAGATTAAATTAAAGAAGTTCTTCCAACTCAATAAATCTACCACTGAGGCTACCACTTCTAACACTGTGCTGGATGATTTACAAGTTCGGGACTCCAACATGATTCAAATGATGCAATCCTTGGCTAAGGAAAGCTCGGACTCTCCAATTTGTGACAATGATTGTGAACAACTCGAAGGGATTAATACGGGATTGGCGGCTGCCAGTCCGTTTCGCCCTCCGTCTTGTTTTTACCCAATGATGCCTAAAGATTCTGTAGATGTTTTTAGTGACATGGTAATTGATGACTTGAAAAAATTAAATTCGTTGACTCACTCCAAATGTGGTAAAATTGATTGGAAATTGAGGAATTATTGGGCATTAATCAAAAAGATACGTGATAATGGTCAGATTGTGGTCATGGGTGCTGACAAGGGAGGGAACATAGTCTTATGGCCTAAACTTGAGTATCTTCAGGAGGCGCAACGCCACTTATCGGATACTACCTGCTATTGCAAAGTAGGTCGAGATTATCTCACACAATTTAAAAAAACTGTTTTCTCCATGCTGGCACAATGGAAAAGAATGGGGCTTATCTCTAAGAATGAGTATCTATTTCTCAAAAATGATTATCCAATTACTGCCACCCTTTACTTCATCCCCAAAGTTCATAAGGGAATTCATCCTATACCTGGCAGACCCATCATCTCTGCCAGGAAGAGCCTTTTGGAAGCCATGTCCAAGTATGTTGATTATTTTCTTCAGCCACACATGACTGCATTGTCGTCCTTTATCAAGGACACTGGCGATTTTTTGAAGACAATACAAGAAGTTCATTGGCAACGGAATTTCTTGTTGATCACGCTTGACATTGCTTCCCTCTACACGAGCATAATACACTCACAAGGATTGGAGGCTGTAGAATATTTCCTGGGTTTTCGTTCCATCAACTTCAAAGAGCATAATGTCATGCTCCTACAAATGATTGACCTTTGCCTTAACAACAATGTATTCCTCTTCAATAAAGTTTTATACAAACAACTCAGGGGCGTGGCCATGGGGGCATGTTTTTCCCCTACCTATGCCTGCCTTTTGGTGGGTTGGTGGGAGGAACATGTCCTCCGAGTCACACACAAGAATGTGTGGGATTCACACATTCGATACTATGGCAGGTACATAGACGATATTTTTATCGTCTGGGAAGGATCTCAAGAGGAGGCTCTCTCTTTTGTAAATTCAATTAATAACAACATTATGAATTTACAATTCACGGCCAACATCAGCAAGGATAGGGTGGAATTTTTGGATGTGGAAGTCTTTATTTCAGACGACCACATAGAAACCAAATTACACAGGAAGAGCACAGCTGGGAATTCCATCTTACATGCCAGCAGTGCCCATCCACCCCACCTCATATACAGTATACCATATGGGGAATTTCTTCGCCTACGGCGCATTTGCAGCCGTCAGTCTGACCTTGTACAATGTCAGAAGGAAGCCTTTAATCGATTCCTTGCCCGAGGTTATAATCAAGCTAACCTCAAAAGAGCACTTGATAAGGCTAATTGTTGCTCACGTGAAACCTGCCTTCCCATTGAACACCCCCACACCACAGTTTCTGAGAGTGTAGTAACGAATGAGGTTATGCAACCAATCAGATTAATTACCACTTTCTGTAAACAACACAAAAATTTCCGGGGTATCATTTATAAACACTGGCCCATTGTCCTAACTGACATGACTCTTAAATTTTTGTTGCCTGACTTACCAAACATCACATTCAGGAGAGCACCCTCTATGAGGGATGCCTTAGTTAAATCTAATCCTGAAGTCACGGAAACGGTCACTTGGTTATCACGTTCTGGCTTTTTCAAATGTGCTTCATGCCGTGCTTGCAAATTTGGAACTAATGTTTCTGAATACACTACAGCGTTCAGTAACATTCCAACACAAATAAAACATCATTACACCTGTCGCACGGATCATGCGGTTTATGTGCTTGAATGCACTTGCCATCTCAAGTATGTGGGCAGCACAAAATTACCGGTTTTCAATCGCATTTTGCAACATCTTCGTGCGATTGTTAACTCGGATCCCACGTACCCTGTTGCCCGACATTTTAAGGCCGTTCATTCCAACAAAATCAGTGACTTAAAATACTTTGTCATTGGGGCAGTGCCCCCTTCTATTCGTGGGGGTAATAGAGAGAAATTACTCCGCCAGTTAGAATCCTCTTTCATCCTATTGCTTGACACCAAAATGCCAAATGGGATGAATACGAGTGAGGATCTGCACAATTTTTTATAATGAATGTATTAACTTGATATATGATCCTTTGAATTTGTTGTTTCTGTATAGATGTGCTATTTATTTTTGGATTAGTCACATATACATCTAGCTGTTTTATGCTTCCATGGCAGTGTCAATATCAAATTTATTCTTTCAAGATTATTTTTCTTTACTGTTTTCTGCTTCACCTCATTTTTTCCTTCCCCTTCCTTTTCCCTCTCCTTTTTCTTTCCATTCACTGTTCGATTATTTCAATTTTTTATCTTTATATTTGTAACATTTTGGGATTTTTAAGCAATTATTGTTTACTTAATTTCCAAATTTATCTCTAGAGAATACTGAGCCTGAAACTGCATCATTTTTAGCCAATGAACTGTGGATTAAGTGTTTTAGTTTATTTCAAATTTGATTGGGACCAACAACTGTATTCAATTAACTCTGGGGCACTTGCCGGATATTTGTTACAATCATTGTATGCTTATTCATTATGATTCGTACTATTTTCGGAGTGTTGAACTCTTTGAAATTTAATTCACATCAGTTTCATGTTGATTGCTCGGTTCTCTAGTATTTTGTTTATGTTTATTGAGCACGAGGAAACTGATTGGGTGTAACTACCTTTTTAAGGAAGGTCCGGTCTCAGCGCGTCATGTGATCAAGATCGCGGAGGCGATCGAAACGCGTCTGAGGCGGACACTTGTCTGACTTATATGAAATAAATCAGAAATGAAATGCAACTTTAAACTGCTTGGCGAACTCTTATTGGACGAACAACAACGTGTGGGTCTCGTGGTCCGTACCTGTTTCTAGACTCCCCAGCTCGATTGGGAGTTCAGGATCTATCTTCATATATATATATATATAAACACCAAGGTTGCCCCCTTAGAGATGTCTCACGTGGAAGGAATACTGCAGACCACCTCCGGCAGCAACCGACACAGTAGATCCTTATCCTCCTTGCTTCAATTCTGCCATACGAGTTTCGAGCGTAGTATCGCTCTTGTCAACTGGCTTGAAGAAAATTTTAAAACACAGTGTTTGATCGGAAACTCTCACTTATTCTTTGAAAAGCCCCGTCCATATGGGCGTCAAGCAGCAAAGCACTGTGGTACTGATCGTCCCCCTGCTTTAGCAAAGACTCCAGCTCCGTAACAAAACCCTAAGTGGGTACCGCATTTTGCAAAATAATGTCCACATGGATTTAGGCAATTTCAATCCCAAGTGGGTGGTAGAATCAAGGAAAAAGCTGGGCCGTTCTCCAGTTTGTTCCGGAGGTCAGGCCCCTTCCACTCACAAAGTGCACACAATAGCGAGCACCTTAGAACCGCTTAGCAAGCGGCGGGACATCTCTGCAGCCGGACCGGTCGCTAACACAAAAAAACACCAAGGTTGACCCCTTAGATATGTCATACGTGGAGGGGTTACTGCACACCACCACCGGCAGCAACCGACACAGTAGATCCTTATCATCCTTGCTTTAATTCGGCCATACGCGTTTCGAGCGTAGTATCGCTCTTGGTCACTGGCTTGAAGAAAATGTTAAAACACGGTGTTTGATCGGAAACTCTCATTTATTCCTTGAAAAGTCCCACCCATATGGGCATCAAGCAGAAAAGCACTGTGGTACTGATAGTCCCCTGCTTTAGCAAAGACTCGAGCTCCGTAACAAAACCCCAGGTGGGTACCGCATTTTGCAAAATAATGTCCAAATGGATTTAGGCAATGTCAATCCCAAGTGGGTGGTAGAATCAAGGAAAGAGCTGGGCCGTTCACTAGTTTATTCCAGAGGTCAGGCCCCTTCCACTCACAAAGTGCACACAATAGCAAGCACCTTAGAACCGCTAAACAAGCGGCGGGACATCTCTGCGGCCGGACCAGCCGCTAACACAAAAAAACACCTAGGTTGCCCCCTTAGAGATGCCACACGTGGAAGGGTTACTGCACACCACCTCTGGCAGCAACCAACAGAGTAGATCCTTATCCTCCTGGCTTCAATTCTGCCATACGAGTTTCGAGCATAGTATCGCTCTTGTTCATTGGCTTGAAGAAAATGTTAAAACACGCTGTTTGATCGGAATCTCTCATTTATTCCTTGAAAAGACCCGCCTATATGGGCATCAAGCAGCAAAGCACTGTGGTACTGATAGTCCCCCTTCTTTAGCAAAGACTCAAGCTCCGTAACAAAACCCCAGATGGGTACCGCATTTTGCAAAATAATGTCCACATGGATTTAAGCAATGTCAATCCCAAGTGGGTGGTATAATCAAGGAAAAAGCTGGGCCATTCACCAGATGGGTTCTGCGCGTGGATCTCCAAAGCGCTAGATGCGCTCATTCCACTCACCGCCTGTAAGACCAGTGCCAGAGAATCTAGCCCATGGTACGATGGCGCCCTACGTGCGCTCAAGGGCAGTTGCAGGCGCGCAGAGAGGGCTTGGCGGAAGGCGTACGATTCGGGGAAAAAAGCTATCTATCTCGCCTCCGTCAAAGTATACCATCGGGCTGTGTGCCGTGCTCGGGCATTGTATTATACTGCCGAAGTCGGCAACAGCTCTAACCCCTCGAAAACTATTTTCAAATTGATGAAGGATCTTCTAGCTAAGCGCCCCGATGCTCCGACGACGGGCTCTACTGCTCATTGTGAGGCTCTTGCGGTGTTCTTTCAGGAAAAGGTCCAAAACATCTATATGACCTTTCCATCCACAGGACCCCCAGTTGAGTCTCCGATTTCCATCTGTGGAGACACAGCCCTGCACTCGCTTCCCCTGTTGACATTGGAAGGGTTTCACATCTTGGCAAAGCAGGTGAAATCTGGGTCCCCCGCCGACCCTCTCAGTTCGGCTCTCTTTAGAGATGAGTCGTTCGTGGGTCGGACCGTGGTACACTCCCTGATCAACATCTCGTTGGAGTCGGGCACGGTCCCCCGTAGCTGGAAGCGGGCGATGGTTTCCCCCATCCTAAAGAAGCCCTCACTGGACCCAGACAAGCCTGAAAACTATCGGCCTATCTCTTTGCTTCCCTGGCCTACCAAAGTAATGGAGGCCCATGTCAACAAAGTTCTCTCGGCCCACCTCATCCAGTTTAACATCTTGGATCCCACCCAAAATGGCTTCCGTGCTGGTCACAGCACGGAGTCTGCCCTTCTCTCCATGGCTGAACACCTACGCACAGTGATGGATGCGGGGCAGACAGCGGCGCTCGTTTTATTAGATCTGAGCGCCGCGTTCGACACCGTGTCCCATCCTATCCTGTTGCTTCGCCTGGAGGAGGTCGGGCTGGGTGGCTCTGCCCTCCAGTGGTTTCGCTCTTTCCTGAACGATCGTTTCTTTAGCGTTGCGCTGCCACCGTACCAGTCCCAATTCCTTCCTCTGAGACAGGGGGTCCCGCAAGGCTCCTCGCTGAGTCCCACACTTTTCAATCTGTATGTGAGACCGCTGGCTGAGATCGTCAAGCAATGGGACATGACTATGGTCTCGTATGCTGACGATACTCAGCTAGCGGTGACTATCAGCGGGGATGCGGATCGGGATGCCCCCAGGTTTCAGAGTGGACTTAGGGCGGTGGCAAGCTGGATGAAGAACAACTGTCTCCAGCTCAACGCGAAGAAAACCGAGATCATGATCGTTGGCAGGAAGGCGGAACTGTGGGGGGACAAGTGGTGGCCCATTGAACTGGGGCCGGTCCCTCTCCCGGTCACTGAACTTAGGAATCTGGGAGTGTGGATGGATCCCGCTCTCAGTTACGAGGGCCACTCGAAGAAAATCGCGGCCGGCTGTTTTGGCATCTTGCGGTCGCTGAGGCCCATTCTTAAGTTCTTTGACCGTGGTACCAGGCAGCTGATAGTCCAGGCCACGGTATTATCTCGCCTGGACTATGCCAGCTCGCTTTTGGTAGGGACCAATGTGGCGGAGACTACCCGCCTTCAACGAGTGCAGAATGCCGCGGCTAGAGCCATTGTAGGCTTACCCCGAAGGAGCTCTGTCTCAGGTGTCTCGAGATCCTTGCATTGGCTCCCCATTAAATCACGCATCCAGTTCAAGGTGTTGTGCTTGGCGTTTAAGATCTTGAGGGGAGTAGGTCCGCCAATTCTTGCTGACCTCCTGTCGTGGTATGTTCCTTCCCGCGCTTTGAGATCGGGACGCCAAGCGCTCGCGGTGGTCCCCCGATACAGGTTGTGTCGGGCTGGTGGTCGCTCTTTTCGGGTGAGGGCGGCTGAACTCTGGAATTCCCTCCCAGTGGACTTGCGGCTACTGACTGACCTCTTGGCCTTTCGCAAAGCTCTGAAAACGTTTCTTTTTTAAATAGATCTTTTATCTGTGTTGTGTTTCTGCTATCTGTTGCACATTGCCTGCCATGCGCCAGGATGCCCCTTAGCTGGGGCAGCTGTGCGCAATACAAAAGTGCATAACATAACATAACATAACATAACATTCCGGAGGTCAGGCTCCTTCCACTCACAAAGTGCACACGATAGCGAGCACCTTAGAACTGCTAAGCAAGCAGCGGGACATCCCTGCGGCCGGACCAGCCGCTAACACAAAAAAACACCTAGGTTGCCCCCTTAGAGATGTCACACGTGGAAGGGTTATTACACACCACCTTCGGCAGCAACCGACACAGTCATCCTTATCCTCCTTGCTTTAATTCTGCCATACGCATTTCGAGCGTAGTATCGCTCTTGTTCACTGGCTTGAAGAAAATGTTAAAACATGGTGTTTGATCGGAAACTCTCATTTATTCCTTGAAAAGTCCCGCCCATATGGGTAGTCAAGCAGCAAAGCACTGTGGTACTGATAGTCCCCCTGCTTTAGCAAAGACTCGAGTGCCGTAACAAAGCCCCAGGTGCTCAGATATCGAAACTTTCTTTTTCTAATTTCTCAGCAACTACTGAATGTATTTACACCATTTAACAAAAAAGGCTCTTTCTGAAGCAAGGGCTACCTTGTTGCCAAATTTGGTGTAATGCCGTTCAGCAGTTCGGGCTGTAGCTTTGCTTAAAGTTTCCTATGGAGGACAGTTTTTGAACCCATTCTTTTTCTAATTTCTCAGACAATACTGAACGAATTTACACCATTTAGAAAAAGGGCTCTTTCTGATCCAAGACCTATCTTCCTGCCAAATTTGGTGTAATTCCATTCAGCAGTTCGACTGTAGCTTTGTCTAAAGTTTCCTACGGAAAATAACATGGGAAAAATTTGTTTTGGGACCCCCCTTTTGTCTAAGCCCCCGCTTGACTAATCACCCGAAACTTTTAATACAGAAGCTGACCGGAGCTGGCCTCTTTTTTTAAACATTTTGTGAAGATTCATTAACCGGCGCCAAAGTTATTGGGAAAAGAAAAAACGCTTTTCCTATGTAAACTAGGTCCTAACTATAACTACCTACTGGCGACCGCCAGTAGGTAATATCTATATATATATATTTTGATGTCATCAGTGATGTCACTGAGCATGTCATGAATGATATAATATGTGACATCTTCTGCAGTGCATTGCGGGGGCGCGAGTTATAGTTAGCTGAGCTAACTACAACGGCAACATTTCTATGGTTTTGTACGAGTGAAATGTCAAACTAACTATAACGTCGCTGAAACCTATGGTTTTTTCAGTGAATATATATATATATATATATATATATATATATATATATATATATATATTATCTACTCCAGTAGATAGTTATAGTTAGGACCGAGTTCCCATAGGAAATCTGAAAATTCTATTTTGAATAACTTTGGCGCCGGTTGAGTTATGTTTGTGAAATTTTCAAAACTAATGGGGCGCTCCGCTCAGCTCCTACCCTGAAAGTCTCGGGGTGATTCGTCAAGCGGGGGCTGAGAAAAAAGGGGGGTCCCAAAACGTGTTTTCCCCATGCATTTTCCCATAGGACCTTTAGTCGAAGGCTGAACAGAATTTCTTGAAATTGGGCAAAGAGGTAGTCCTCAGGTCAGGCATGTGCCTTTTGCATATATGGTGTAAATCCGTTCAGTAGTTCCTGAGAAAATCAAAAGTAAAATCACATATATATCTGGGTGGAGCCTAACCACACATCTCATTGTGAGATCTGATTGGCTGTCAGCACTTCATCCAAGAAGTGTTGGCAGCCATCTTGGGACCAATATACATGATAACACCTCATTAAAAAGCATTGCAGTTAATAGAAGGTTTTAAGACTTTAGTTACATTATAAATCATTTGTTGATGGTACCATACTCATTTTAGGAATTGTGGTATGTTCTAAGGTGATTTTACCATGTGAAAAAGCCTTCTGCTGGGATATCATGAATCATGTTTGAGAGAAAACTATTTTCACATGCTTTTCCCACAGAGGTTTGGAAGGTGATCTATAAGCTAAACTGAGAGCATAATTTCTGTAAATTCACATTATCTTTCTCAGACATGTGAGAATGAAGTCTGACATTCTCAGTAAAACATGTACATCCAACAAGGGCAGAGACTGTCAGTTGATTCCTTTGTGTTCTACTGCAGCTTCCCAGAGTGTTCCAAAGAACAACTAGAGCGCTAACAGTCTTACTTATGACAAAGGTATGGCACACCTGAAGCCATCTTGATTGGAATAAAGTGGTAACATTTAAAACATTTAATTTAAAAAGGAACAAAATGAGAGGGTTCATTTTGCCATAGAATGTATGATTAGTGCTGCAGAAAGAAAAATTAGGGCACATTTTGAGTGACTTCTCAAATCCTGTTCTATTTAATTAAAGAATTCTGACATGCAGACTGAAACATGCACTTTCAATACCAGCAGCAGACTTCCCTGGTGAGCAGTAGCTTTACAACAGTGATCTAATGAGCAACTAGAGTGCTAACATTCTGAATTTATGGCAAATGTGTGACACATCTGAATGCCTTCTTCATTGAATCAAAGTAAAAAACTGACAGTATTCCTACTGAGGAGACTGTAGTAAATGTTGAAATTAGGAAACTTCATAACAAGTCTCCCAAGATGGCCACCTGAGACAAAAGAGTCCAAATGTAGCACAAATATCACCGAGATGTAGCCCAAGTATAGCCCAATGACAGAAATCCCAGAGTGTTTTAAAGAACAACTAGAGCGCTAACAGTTTTACTTATGACAAAAGTATGGCACACCTGAAGCCATCTTGATTGGAATAAAGTGGTAACACTTAAAACATTTAATTTGCAAAGGAACAAAATGAGGGGGTTCATTTTGCCATAGAAATTATGATTAGTGCTGCAGAAAAAAAAATTAGGGCACATTTTGACTTCTTAAATCCTCTTCTATTTCATTAAAAAGTTCTGACATGCAGACTGAAACATGCACTTTGAATACCAGCAGCAGACTTCCCTGGTGGGCAGTAGCTGTACTACAGTGATATAATGAGGAACTAGAGTGCTATCATTCAAAATTTATGGCAAATGTGTCACATCTGAATGCCTTCTTGATGGAACCAAAGTAAACAAGCATTGAAAATGCAATAGGTCTCTCCCTCGTTTAAGTTAAAGCAATTCTGTTTGTAATTAAGTGGCTTTTTAGCTTTGCTTTTATTAGTGTTTTTCACAATTTCATGTACATAACATGCATATATGTATATGTATGCATGCATTTATATTTGTATTTATATAGATATGCAGATTATATATATGTTTATATATGTATGTATGTATATATATATATACACATACATATATATAAATGCATATGCATATCTGTGCATATGTGTGCGTGTAGAGAGAGGTAGAGAGAGGTAGAGGTGTAGAGGTAGAGACGTAGAGGTAGAGAGGTAGAGGTAGAGAGGTAGAGAGTAGTAGAGAGAGAGGTAGAGAAAGGTAGAGAGGTAGAGAGTAGAGGATGAGTAATAGAGCGTAGAGAGTAGAGAGAGAGTAGTAGAGTGAGTAGTAGAGAGTGAGTAGTAGAGAGTGAGAAGTAGAGAGTAGTAGAGAGTGAATAGTAGAGGGAGTAGTAGAAAGTAGTAGAGAGTGATTAGTAGAGAGTAGTAGAGAGTGAGTATTAGAGAGTGAGTAGTGGAGACTGAGTAGCAGAGAGAGAGTAATAGAGAATCAGTAGTAGAGAATGAGTAGTAGAGTGAGTAGTAGAGAGTAGTAGAGAGAGTAGTATAGAGTGAGTAGTAGAGAGTAGTAGAGAGTAAGTAGTATAGAGTAGTAGAGAGTAGTAGAGAGAGAGTAGTAGAGAGTGAGTAGTAGAGAGTGAGTAGTAGAGAGTGAGTAGTAGAGAGAGAGTAGTAGAGAGTGAGTAGTAGAGAGCAGTAGAGAGTGAGTAGTAGAGAGTAGTACAGAGTGAGTAGCAGAGAGTGATTAGTAGAGAGTAGTGGAGTAGTAGAGAGTGAGTAGTAGAGAGTAGTAGAGAGTGAGTAGTAGAGTGAGTAGTAGGGAGTAGTAGAGAGTGAGTGGTAGAGTGAGTAGTAGAGTGAGTAGTAGAGAGCAAGTAGTAGAGAGTGTGTAGTAGAGAGAGAGTAGTAGAGAGTAGTAGAGAGTGAGTAGTAGAGAGTGAGTAGTAGAGAGAGTAGTAGAGAGTAGTAGAGTAGAAGAGAGTGAGTAGTAGAGAGTGAGTAGTAGAGAGTAGTAGAGAGTGAGTAGCAGAGAGAGTAGTAGAGAGTAGTAGAGTGAGTAGTAGAGAGTGAGTAGTAGAGAGAGAGAGTAGTAGAGAGTGAGTGGTAGAGAGTAGTAGATTGAGTAGTAGAGAGTAGTAGAGAGTGAGTAGTAGAGAGAGTAGTAGAGTGAGTAGTTGAGAGTGAGTAGTAGAGAGTGAGTAGTAGAGAGTAGTAGAGAGTAGTAGAGTAGTAGAGAGTGAGTAGTAGAGAGTGAGTAGTAGAGAGTAGTAGAGTGAGTAGTAGAGAGGGAGTAGTAGAGAGAGAGTAGTAGAGAGAGAGTAGTAGAGAGTAGTAGAGAGTGAGTAGTAGAGTAGTAGAGAGTGAGTGGTAGAGAGTAGTAGAGAGTGAGTAGTAGAGAGTGAGTAGTAGAGAGTAGTAGTAGAGAGTGAGTAGTAGAAAGTAGTAGCGAGTGAGTAGTAGAGAGTGAGTAGTTTAATTTAAAAGGAACACAATGAGGAGGTTCATTTTGCCATAGAAATTATGATTAGTGAGGAAAAAAGAAAAATTAGGGCACATTTTGAGTGACTTCTCAAATCTTCTTCTATTTCATTAAAAAATTCTGACATGCAGACTGAAACATGCACTTTCAATACCAGCAGCAGACTTACCTGGTGAGCAGTAGCTTTACTACAGTGATCTAATGAGCAACTAGAGTGCTACCATTCAGAATTTATGGAATATGTGTGACACATCTGAATGCCTTCTTGATGGAATCAAAGTAAACAAGCATTGAAAATGTAATAGGTCTCGCCCTCGTTTAAGTTAAAGCAATTCTGTTTGGAATTAGGTGGCTTTTTAGCTTTGCTTGTATTAGAGTTTATCAAACTTTCATGTACATACCATGCATATGTATGCATATATGTATATGTTTGCATGAATTTATATGTATATAGATATGCAGATTATATTTATATGTTTATATATGTATATATATATATATACACATACATATATATAAATGCATATGCATATATGCATATATATGCATATATATATGTGCATATGTGTGCATGTACGGAGAGGTAGAGAGGTAGAGGTGTATAGGTAGAGGTGTAGAGGTAGAGAGGTAGAGGTAGAGAGGTAGAGAGTAGTAGAGAGAGAGGTAGAGAGGGAGAGAGTAGAGAACGAGTAATAGAGAGTAGAGCGTGAGTAGTAGAGAGTAGTAGAGAAAGTATCAGAGAGTGAGTAGTAGAGAGTAGTAGAGTGAGTAGTAGAGAGTGAGTAGTAGAGAGTGAGTATTAGAGAGTGAGTAGTAGAGAGTAGTAGAGAGTGAGTAGTAGAGTGAGTAGTAGAAAGTAGTAGAGAGTAGTAGAGAGTGAGTAGTAGAGAGTAGTAGAGAGTGAGTAGTAGAGAGTGAGTAGTAGAGAGTAGTAGAGCATGAGTAGCAGAGTGAGTAGTAGAGAGTAGTAGAGAGAGAGTAGTAGAGAGTGAGTAGTAGAGAGTAGTAGAGAGTGAGTAGTAGAGAGTGGTAGAGAGAGTAGTAGAGAGTGAGTAGTAGAGAGTAGTAGAGAGTGAGTAGTAGAGAGTAGTAGAGAGTGAGTAGTAGAGATTGAGTAGTAGAGAGAGAGTAGTAGAGAGCAGTAGAGTAGTAGAGCGTGAGTAGTAGAGAGTGAGTAGTAGAGAGTAGTGGAGTAGTAGAGAGTGAGTAGTAGAGAGTGAGTATTAGAGTGAGTACTAGAGAGTAGTAGAGAGCAAGTAGCAGAGAGCAAGTAGTAGAGAGTGTGTAGTAGAGAGTGAGTAGTAGAGAGTAAGTAGTAGAGAGAGTAGTAGAGAGTGAGAAGTAGAGAGAGTAGTAGAGTAGTAGAGACTGAGTAGTAGAGTGAGTAGTAGAGAGTAGTTGAGAGCGAGTAGTAGAGAATCATTAGTGGAGAGTGAGCACTAGAGAGTAGTAGAGAGTGAGTAGTACCAAGTGAGTAGTACAGAGTGAGTAGTAGGGAGTAGTAGAGTGAGTAGTAGAGAGTGAGTAGTAGAGAGAGAGTAGTAGAGAGTGAGTAGTAGAGTAGTAGAGAGTGAGTGGTAGAGAGTAGGAGAGAGTAGCATAGTGAATAGTAGAGAATAGTAGAGAGTGAGTAGTAGAGCGAGTAGTAGAGAGTAGTAGAGTAGTAGAGAGTGAGTAGTAGAGAGTGAGTAGCAGAGAGAGTAGTAGAGAGTAGTAGAGAGTGAGTAGTAGAGAGTGAGTAGTAGAGAGTAGTAGAGAGCGAGTAGTAGAGAGTGAGTAGTGGAGAGTAAGCAGTAGAGAGCGAGCAATAGAGAGAGTGTAGTAGAGAGCGAATAGTAGAGAGTGAGTAGTAGAGAGAGAGTAGTAGAGAGTGAGTAGTAGAGAGTGAGTAGTAGAGAGTAGTAGAGAGTGAGTAGTAGAGAGTAGTAGAGAGAGAGTAGTAGAGAGTGAGTAGTAGAGAGAGAGTAGTAGAGTAGTAGAGAGTGAGTGCTAGAGAGCAGCAGAGAGTAGTAGAGTGAGTAGTAGAGAGTAGTAGAGAGTGAGTAGTAGAGAGTGAATAGTAGAGAGAGAGAGTAGCAGAGAGTGTAGTAGAGAGTGAGTAGTAGAGAGTAGTAGCGAGTGAGTAGTAGAGAGTAGTAGAGAGTGAGTAGTAGAGTAGTAGAGAGTGAGTGGTAGAGAGTAGTAGAAAGTAGTAGAGTGAGTAGTAGAGAGTGAATAGTAGAGAGTAGTAGAGCGTGAGTAGTAGAGAGTGAGTAGTAGAGAGTGAGTAGTAGAGAGTAGTAGCGAGTGAGTAGTAGAGAGTGAGTAGTAGAGTAGTAGAGAGTGAGTAGTTGAGAGTGAGTAGTAGAGAGTGAGTAGTAGAGAGTAGTAGAGTAGTAGAGAGTGAGTAGTAGAGAGTAGTAGAGAGTGAGTAGTAGAGAGTGAGTAGTAGAGAGAGAGAGTAGTATAGAGTAGTAGAGAGTAGAGACTAGTCAGTCAGTGTCAGTCAATGTCAGTCAGTCAGTGTCAGTCAGTCTGTCAGTGTCAGTCAATCAGTGTCAGTCAGTGTCAGTCAATCAGTGTCAGTCAGTCAGTGTCAGTCAATCAGTGTCAGTCATTGTCAATCAGTGTCAGTCAGTGTCAGTCAGTCAGTGTCAGTCAGTCAGTATCAGCTAGAGCAGCTCTGCTGACCTGGTTCTCTGGCTCTAAAGCAGCTCTGCTGACCTGGTTCTCTCTCTCTAAAGCAGCTCTGCTGACCTGGTTTCTCTGGCTCTACAGCAGGTCTGCTGACCTGGTTCTCTGGCTCTAGAGCAGCTCTGCTGACCTAGTTCTTATGCTACAGAGCAGCTCTGCTGATCTAGTTCTCTGGCTCTACAACAGCTCTGCAGACCTGGTTCTCTGGCTTAAAGCAGCTTCGTTGACCCAGTTCTATGGCTCTGAAGCAGATCTGCTGACATGGTTCTCTGGCTCTATAGAAGCTCTGCTGACCTGGTTCTCTCCCTCTAAAGCAGCTCTACTGACCCGGTTTCTCTGGCTCTGCAGCAGCTCTGCTGACCTGGTTCTCTGGCTCTAGAGCAGCTCTGTTGACCTGGTTCTTAGGCTCTAGAGCAGCTCTACTGACCTGGTTCTCTGGCTCTAAACAAGCTCTGCTGACCTGGTTCTATGGCTCTTAAGCAGCTCTGCTGATTTGGTTCTCTGGCTCTAGAGTAGCTCTGCTGACCTGGTTCTCTGGCTCTAAAGCAGCTCTGCTAACCTGGTTCTCTGGCTCTAAAGCAGCTCTGCTGGCCTGGATCTCTGGCTCGAAAGCAGCTCTGCTGACCTGGTTCTCTCCCTCTAAAGCAGCTCTGCTGACCTGGTTTCTCTGGCTCTACAGCAGCTCTGCTGACCTGGTTCTCTGACTCTAGAGCAGCTCTGCTTACCTAGTTCTTAGGCTCTAGAGCAGCTCTGCTGACCTGGTTCTCTGGCTCTACAGCAGCTCTAATGACCTGGTTTTCTGCACTCACGACACACGCACCCGACTTCGCGAAAATATATTTAAAAATAATATAAGTTTCTTATAAGTAAAAAATATATTATTTTGATGAATATCTTACATAATCTCTTGCCTTAATATGTATATTAAAGACACATACATATCATTTTGGAACATACATTTTTTTTGCGGGAGTCGCGCATCCAGCGCGCACCAGCACGTATATGATGTCACGCGGGATCCGCAAGCGCGCAAACATCTCGTACCGTAATGCGCATGTGTCGCAAATTCGCGGGAGCAGGAGTCGCAGACTGGTCGCATACCAATCACGCATATCACGTGATATTAAATGTATATGATGTAACTGAAAAACATGCAGCCGTCGCACACCATACGCGGATCCTTCATGACTTTTCTAAAATGGCGGCTAGAATGCGCGCACCCACCGTAATGTGTACACTTTGAGTGCGCGACTGCGAAAAAAATTGGATTTTTTCTTTTAAAGAAAATGATATAAATATATTAAAATAAAAAATGAAAACAAGAAAATGAATCAATATTTCAGTTTTAATTAAAAAATTTTTTTTTGCAATTTTCAGAAAAATATATAATGTTATTTAATGAATAAAATATTTATAAATAAACAGTTAAAAAACTGTAGAAAATCAGTACAAAAAAATAGATATAACTACTATCACACTTAAAAGTTAGCATTTAAAAAACCTTTGAAATTCACTGAAAAAAACATAGGTTTCAGAGATGTTATAGTTAGAAATTAGCATTTAAAAACCTTAGAAATTCACAGAAAAAACCAGAGGTTTCAGGGGTGTTATAGTTAGCTGCCCATTTCACTCGTACAAAACCATAGAAATTCCTCCGTTATAGTGAGTTCTGCTAACTATAACTCACGCGCCCGCAATGCACTGCTGATGATGTCACATATTGCATCATTCATGACATGGTCAGTGACATCACTGATGACATCACTGATGACATCTCAAATGACATCACTGATGACATCACTTATGACATCATCCACTGAATGTGGTTTAGTTTGAATGCTAATTTCTAACTATAACGTCTCTGAAACCTATGTTTTTTTTCAGTGAAAAAAAATATAAATATATATATATATATATATATATATTCACCGAAAAACCATAGGTTTTACAAATGTTATAGTTAGGAATTAGCATTTAAAAAACCTTTGAAATTCACTAAAAAACCATAGGTTTCAGGGACGTTATAGTTAGCTGGACATTTGACTCATATAAAACCATAGAAATTCCCCTATTATAGTTAGTTGGGCTAACTATAACATGCGCGCCCGCAATGCACTGCTGATGATGTCACATATATCATTCATGACATGGTCAGTGACATCACTGATGCCACACTGATGACATCTCAAATGACATCACTGATGACATCACTGATGAAATCATCCACGTGATAATCTGATGCACATACTTTTGCCCTATTATAAACTTTGATACACCCACTCTAAAATACAGAGTCATATTTTTGAAACCATACACACAACAAAGCCAGATACTACATACCACTGACTATTTCCTAGGTCTACACACATATGCAGTCACTTATACATGCACTTACTCATCAATACAGTTCTATAATATGCACTCATACACCGATACATACAGTCACACTCTGCCACTCAGCCATAGAGTTACTCACACACCTAGTCAGTCATACAAAGAATGGTGGGCGGAAATCACATTACGTAAATCTTCGCGAAAACGTTAAAAATCTCCGCGAACACGCGGAAATATCGCGAAGACGCCGAAGTTTTTGTCCTGCCTGTTCACGGTGTTTTTTGCATGATCGCGTTGGAAATGTGTTGCCAACTTGCCCATGCGGTTGCTAATGGGCGCAGCCATCTTGTTTTCACTTGTCCTGCCGGCTCGCGATGCTATTTCCTGTTCATGGTCGCTCAATGCATGCTCGCGCCCGTTCGCGATGGGTATTTCCTGTTCAGGAATGCGTATTACGTGATAGTGACGCTTTTTGCGTGCTCGGGAGGAATATCTCGCGAACTTGCCCATGCGGTCGCAATGGGCATGGCCATCTTGTATTTCACTCTATGCTATGGTTCTGCTTTTCAATCCTCCCTCTATCTTTTCAATCCTTTGTTTCAGAAAACAGTTTTTTGATCTTTTTTATTTATTATCTCTCTCTCTATTTTCCTGATTCAATATTTTTTGTTTTTGTCTACTTTTTGTGTGTATTTTAACTACTTTTTCACTCTTTTTCTATTACCTGCTTTTTTCATTTCTTTTACTTACCTTTTTAATTTTTACCTTATCTTTTCCGCCCGCCGCCTACCCCAGAACCATGGCAAAGGACCACAGGGCACATCGCAGCCAGAGCCACGACCTCCTTCCTTGCGGAAGGTGGTGCCCACAAGGGGTGCAGGCACGGGCCTTATTTGGGGAGGTGGAGTTGGCCGCACAGGTTTTTTTTGTGCAGCGCCACCTCCCCTTAACCCTGGAAGCAGGCGGCAGGCCTGGGTCCGAGTACGGGCTCTGGGAGCGTCGGCAGCAGTGGGGAAAGGTGCGCCGGGCAGTGTTTCGCTGCTCTGGTGTCTGGCGCAGCCAGAACCAGCTGACACACCGGTGGTCCGATATCTTGGACCGGGAGCAGGACCTGCTGGACCTGGTAGGAGTGAAGGTCCCGGGTCTTGGTGAGTATCTATTTAATTATTACTACTTTGTGTCTGTTCTTCTGCTCTGTGTTATATATTGCAAATATATTTTTTTTCCAACCAGCTAGAATGCTGCTGCTTATATTACAGGTAATTTAAGTTTAAAAGTCTTCTGTGATTGTTATGACACAGGTGCTCTGCGCTACCAATCTTGTTATTTGCAACTTTGGGTTTGCGCTCGTTTTGCGTGATTATGTAAGAGTTTATTTTAGAAAACTTGAAGTTAGGTAATGCTAGAGTGACTCTAGTCCTTCCTTTGTCCTGTCACGAAGAGATAGGGGTGGATTGATACTTAGGTATAGTTACTTATTATAAGTTTGTAATTTTTTAGTGGTCTGCAACGCATCACACCCCCTCTGTTACGTCACGTGCTGCTGAGTGCTGCTAGTGCTTACCCCAGTCCTTAGTAGAACATTTTGTAGTTTGTTCAGTGAGTGGTAATAGGCTTAGCACTAGCAGAGCATCAGCATCAACCAACCAACAATTTGGTGTATGCAAAAATGCAGGCATGTGTCCTCCATTTATGCATTTTTGAGGACTAAAAGAAGTGGAAATGCTTACTTAATGTACAATTGGAATGCCTGGAATAGGTGGGCTAGGTCAGGTGGTAAGTACTACTTAGGCTTAGTTAGTATTCTGGAATAAGAATGGAACACTGGATTAGTGTAGATAAATAATAACTAGTCGGTCCGCAAATCCCTAGATACTACTTGTCGACCAGACTAGATAGGTCAATTTTATTGCAATTGTTGTTTACACAAATGTTTTTTTGACAGTCTTATAAAAATATTTTATTTGTTTCACACCAATCATCAATGTTTGTCTCTTTCTTTCTTATATTTTTCATGATTTCATGATCAGCACCGAGGGGCAAGAAGACGGGGGCAGAGTCGGCGGGAGCAGTTTCAGTCGGATAGGAGGACCAGAACGAGGGCTCTTCTGCTGGCCCCAGTAAGTCTTCCTGTTTTTATTATTAATAATTCTTATTCACTAACTTTTACTGCACCGTATTTTTTTTCCCGAACTAGTGTTTCAGTTTCCTAATGCTATTTTTTACCAACAATAATCCATCGATCTAGACTATCTGTTTCTAAATTCTTGTTATCTCTGCCTCTAACTGCCTCTGCTATGCCTATGCTATAAATAAAACTCAGATTCACCAGAAGCTTTAGCCATTGAGTCCAGTCCATTGGGTTGTCATCTTGTACCCCTTCTATTCTTCTTAATCTTTGAGGCTTTATTAATCTTGATGTTTTTCGACAATTCCCACCAACAAAATTCCCAACCAGATTTTACTATTTTGATAGGATAGGACATACTACTACTGTTGTAGGGATTTTCCACATACAGAACTTTGCACAAGAAAATAGGATGTTGGTGATGGGAGGTTGGACCTTCCTCACACCTCAATCAGAACAGAACCTACCATAATCCCCTGCCTGACTGGTTATATTAGTGTTTCATTACTATTAGCTCTCCGAACCCCCATCAAGTTACCCAATGAGTAGACAACCCAGAAAATAACACTCCCAACCTCTCAGTCGTGGAAGCAATGCGCATGCACAGTTTGCACACCCTTCCTTTCGCTCGCTCACTCGTGTAAGTCCATCCACACCAAATACCACCGAGTCTATGTAAGTTAAAATTTTTATTTGCAACTGACAAGCTCTGTACATTGTTCTATAATGCAGCACCAACAGCAAAATGCATAAGATTAAAACTATAAACAGTGTTACACTTAGTTACACTTACAACAACTACAAGTCCATAGAACGAAGACAAAAATGCAAAATCATGATAACTGAACAGTGGGGGAAGCACCACCATCCCCTTTGTGGGAATATAGTTTATATGAAATTATAAATGAAGATCTCTGAGCGAATTCTGTGGACCCCTCACCTTAGAAGAAGCTAGTACTGGTTACATCATAAGCTCTGCAAAGCTCTGGTTCGTAGAAGGGAATCTTCTGTCTGCTAGGAGAAAAATGGTGTACGTTAGAATATTGCAAGCATTTCTCAGTCGTGCCAAAAAGTGTAGCATTTTGGATAAGCAATATGGACTAACACCAGAACTCCATAACAAAGTGGCTTGTTTTGTTTGACCTTGTACGCAGCGCTTAGACAGTAGCAGTATGAGCTCATGTGGGCTCAAAGGCGTCACTCTTTATACAACAAGATGTGAGGTAACGACGCGTGTGCAAAAATAAAAGACACAAACGTAAAATGGTAGCATGGCTCAGGCTAACTAAGCAAAGACTAGAATGACCCTAGGGGCCATATAACTACTAGTGTCTACTCTACTACTACCTGATTTGTACTAGTGATGTATGTTGGATATGTATGTATTACTATTAACTCATTTTTCAATCTTGCTAGTGAAAAATAGGGGAAGGTGGATATGACACCTAAAAAATGTGAAATGTTTTTTCAAGGCGCACTACCAACCACCAGTGCCGGGGCCAGCGGCGAAGGCGACGCATCTGCTGATGGAGGAGAGGATGCAGCAGTTGCAGGAGGAGCTGCAGGGGGTGAGCCAGCAGCAGTGGCCGGCAGTGGTAAGTTAGATTCCTAATCCTTACTTATTGACATTACACTCACTGCAAGGGTGTTCTGTATAATACTGTACTGTTGAGACTTACTAAGTTGTTGTGAACGGTTGAAGACACCCTTTACTTAGCATTAGTAAAAGCATTAGTGGCGGGAGTGTTGAGTAACCAATGGCCTCTTCTATCTGATTTCAACTCAGCTGTGAAAGTTTTATGGAGAAGACTAAAAGTTAGATCAGATGACCTTGATGGATGGGTTGAACGAAAAGGGAAAGAAGAGTGTGAGGAAGAAGGACGGGCGAGATTTAATATTTATGACTGGCAGAGGAGGATTTGTGGGATGCATGCAGCATGCATAGGTGGCTGATAGGAATCAGATGCATGGTTGGTTGAATGCCTGAAACTCCCACAAATGTTAAAGTCCAAGAAAGTGGGAGGATAGATACATACCACAAATGTTATGTACTGTGCTTGCTAGTGCTACCGTGACACTATGTGTAGAAATAATTTGTCTTACTGCTTTGCTAAGAGTATATTTTGCAATAGTCTTGTTTTTTCTTCTTCATGTATAGCTGCTCCTTCCAAGGGGAAACCTGACCGGAAGGAGTTGGCAGCCAAGGCCCGGCGCCGGAAGCTGGAGGCCATACAGACTGAATATCGTAGGCTGGTGGTTCTGGAAGTGGAGGAGGAGTCGGCAGCAGCTGCAGCCTCCTCTAATGCCCCGGGCCCAAGCCACCGCTCTCCAGTCGTATGGCGCCACCATCTGGCAGCCGCCCGCCGCCGGCCCTCCATCAGTGCTGCCCCACGCTGTGGATGCAACTGCCATGCATTGAAGCGCCGTGGTGCCCGCCTGAAGGAGCAAGTTTGTGTCCTCCTGAGTCAAGCCCGCCAAACTTAGACCCTGTTTATTACCCCTTTTTTAATTAGTCTTTGGGTGGGTGGGAATCGGGCATTGGGTTTTCTCTTTTGGACAATTGGACATTTTCTTTACGGACATTGGTTGGGGTTAGGGAGAGGGGTGGGTCAGGTGTTGTGTTTTTTTTTACATAGTTTATTTTTGTTAGGGTATTAAACAATATATTTCTACTTTACATACGATGTTGTTAATGATTTCTGCGTGGAGTTACGGTTTTACATCACACTGTATCCTTTCCTTGCTGGTGCAGGGCCGCCCACAACCAGTGTTTGCTTTTAATAATTGGATGACTTTGTAAGACAGAAACAGATAGATGCGGCACCCCTCACTGAGTGACTTGTCCTACTAGTACTGTCAGTCTCTTCTACTCTAGGCACTCTGCAACTGGACTTAAAGGGGTGTGTGAAATTGAATTAATGAAAACATGTCCATTATTAATTATGCCTCCCCCAAACTTCTCTTACCTTTGCTTGATGTTTAACTTAGGCACAGCAATGTCTGCATGGTGATGATGGTTTTCTTTCCTAACATGCCATGGTTGTGGTGGTGGTAGTAGTAGACACTGGCAGCAGAATTTGCAAAAAAAGAAAATGAGACAGTCAGTAGCCTGAGAGAGACTCTTCGAGGAGTAGTAGAATGAAGTACAGTACAGAACTTACTGCCAAACAATAATATGTAAAAATACAACAAAACATAATGGTGGTGGGGATAGCCTAGTAGTACACAGAGTTATAAACTCTACTTGTGTTGATTCACTTGACTAGGCCTACAGTACACTGGACACAAGTGTAACAGTTAGTGCTGTGTAGGAGGAGGACAACAAATGAAATCCATTAATCCAATCAGTGCCGGCAATTAATGCTGATGTATTAGGTTCCTTTGGTAAAAAAAGTACCTCACAAATATACTGCTAATGGGTGGGCAAGCAGAAGAAGATCCCCACCCTGCCTTGAAATTTAAGTTGCTTTTGCCACATCCGCCCCAGCTAGCGTGTGATAAATTATTGGTGTACATTTAATGTAGTCATACCTCAATAAGTCACACAGCCCGGGGGAAGAAGGTTAGGGTTTGTTGAATGGTTGGGAAGGGGGGTTTGGGGAAAGGTTTGAGAAAGAAAAATAGTACGCATGGACAAACATCAAACGACAGAATCTTTGTAGACTACCATATCCATATCAATATGTTAAGGGGGACAAAGGAAATGCATGCATGATGATGATAAGGAGACCTGGATTACATACAGTTTGTGTTCAGTGTTACCGGGCTAACTTTTACAGATAGCAAAGAACATTTTAAAATATCTGTAGGGATGCATTATAGACAGAGAGCAAACCTAATGACAATAACAATAGTAATAACAACAAGAACACACTGTTGTAATGATTGTAGACAAAAAAATGAATCTAATTATTTAAAAGATGATAAAAGTTGATACTGTTACTGTGTTATCCTGGTCAAATAGGGAGTTGAATCTCGGCATTCCTCTTGGTCCTTCCTCCCATTGATGCTCCGTCCATCAATCTTGGGTGATGCCACTACCTGCCTGGCTGATGTAGATTCATTGGTAAGGTAAGTGTGCATTGTTTTCCCAAGTATAGGACAGGGTAAGGCCCGGCCTGTAACTGTAGATCCAAAAACAAAAGGGATATTGAGAAACCAAGATGAAAAAAATGCACAAGTTATGGTGTAGTGCAATAAGAACACTTTCCGAGGTGGCATGGATGCATCATCTCTACTCTAGTCTGTTTCCAGCATTAACCTACAACATCAACAGGACAGAGCAGGCCCACAGTGATGGCACCCTTTGCACATACTCCATTTAGCGTACATATTTTTTAAAGAGTTGGACAAAGCACATATCCAGCAACAGAGCATTTTACAATTCAATTCACTAAATCAATGCACCACAGTCATACCCCCGCTACACTTGACTCCAACGCTACACAGACATTTAGGTCTGCTGTGGTTGTTGTTTACTTGTTTACCTTTTATGCCACTCATGAAAAGCCCTGACTTATTCCATCAATCATCTCCGATCCGTGTACTGTGTGACTGTGAAGATACTATGTCACTGTGGTCATCATGATGGTGTTGTTCAACTCAGTCTGCAATGTACCGAGTGAGTCACCTTCCTATATTCAAAATGCAATGTATCGGCCTGCAGTAGAAGTACAAATTTGCTATTAAAAATACAAGAAGGGAAAAGGGACTTGAGTTACTTTTAGTGTGTAGATTATTACATAAAGTACACAATGAAGTAACTTCATGCACAGCAAACAACAACAAAATCACTCAGTCAGCGTACAATGCATGGTATCATTCACTACCTGTTCCTTCTCACCTTCAGTTAATGGGCAGTCTCTCTCAGATCAGAAAGGAGGATAGCTATAGTAGTCATCATCAATCATGTTCCACTTCTTTTGGAGGGACTAGGAAATATTTTCTTGTTTCTTCTATTTTGCATCATCCAATCATCATCTGTCTTCTTGAGGGCAATGGACTTAGGGAGATTCAGGAGGATGGAGGAGCAGGATTCGGAGGAGTGTACTGTGAGATATGCAGACAGCTGAAATTTGTAAATGGCAATAAAACAATTAAAAGACAGTGGTGATGGATTTGTTGTGATTCAAAGTTTCTAACCAGAAAGACAGACACACAAATAAAAGAAAATAAGGGGGGAAAACAGTAAGAACTGGAAGTGCAAGCCTAATTGTCAGCGAAGTATAGCTTGTCCTCAAACTCTGGGGGTTCAACCAGAAGTAGGTAATTAATCATCATCTAACACACCACTTCCATTACCTGAGCCGCCGTCCTCATCTTCCTCCCTTGCTTCATGTATTGTGTAATTCGGTGGTATAAAGTGCTGATCCATTTTGATGATTGTTAACCTCTCCACATTTTTGGGCGAGAGACTGGTCCTTCTCACTGTTACAATGGAACCAGCAGCACTGAAAACACATTCCGAAGAGACACTTGCGACAGGGCAAGTCAGATAGTTTATCGCCAGCCTGCTGAGCAGTGGCCATGGGCCCCTTTCCCCATACCAATACCGCAATGGGTTTTGATCAATGTACACCTCTGTTGGGTTGTCCAGATAGGCCTGGACCATCCGCTCAATGTTGAGGGGTGCTAAAAAAAATCGGGCTCTTTTCTCGTTGCATCAGCACTGGACTTATTGATGCCTTGCTGTAAATACCAATCCTGTAATGATTTGACTGGGCCTGAAGATCCGGTTCTTGCTGTTGTCAATAGTGTTGGTGAGTGTTCTGAGCCAAACACACTGCCCTCAAGCTCCGAAGTTGAACTTGACACCGGATGTGCTGCTGCAGTACTTGTGGGTTTATCTAGCAGGCTTTTAATTAGCAGCTGTTCATTTTCCAACTTACTCTCTGACTCAGCTATCCAAGTTTTGTACAGGGCAACATCCATTTCTGAAAAAGAAATTAATGTCTTCAGTGCCCATTTTGTCCGTGGATCCTGAATTGTGGCACAAATGTAATGTTTTTGTGACAAAATCTTATTTTGCACCCTTGTATTGTCAGCTAAGCGACGGGCTAAGCTCTCCACCAATTCATATGCTTCTTCGGTAAACTGGTCTCCATTGTGATCAAGTGTAAGGACTGTGAGGACAGAAACTGAACCCGGAAGTGACTCTTACGTGGCGGGGCGAGGTTGCGAGGACAACGAAGGAGGAGAGGAGCAGATCCGGACACGGTCCAAGACGCAATCCAAGAAGTTGCCCGAAAAGGCCCGCGAACAGCCCACAAAGTTGGTCGAGATTGGAAACCTGAGCCTGAGTTGACCCTTATTAAGCCCGCAGTACCGCAGTACCGGGGGGAAGTGTTACGCCCAGCAGAGAGGAGCGGTGTAGGTGCATGAGCAGTGCAACACATGTGAAAAGTAAGGACTGATTCAGCTGTTCAATCGTGCTGCTGCCACGTCACGTTCTTTAGCAGCACTGCACGCCCCTCTTCCCCTTGAGGGTCTACAAGCAGTACCTTGGGGGGGTACCTTGTGGGGTTGGGGGCTGTGGCATAAACTCTAGTGCACAGTGAGTGAGTGCAGCCTGGATTTGCATGTGCAGTTCTACCGGGAGCGGGTTGTTAAGACTGTCTGCGAGCAGGAGCGGGCCTGCCTGGGTGTTATTGCTGCATACCGCCTATGATCTGATTGTCTGTGCCGATAGGATTTCGGACTGTGGGCCGGAGGACGTGTGGAGTTCAGGGGGTGCAGTACTTCACTGTAGTAGTACTTCACTAGCCTGCCGGGGGCTCTGTACGCGGGAGAGCAGGCTTGCTGGGAGACTGTTTTCGGGGGAAGAGTGCCACTGGGGACAAACTGCATACAATAACGGGCCCACCAGGGACTGCCTCTATCAATTAGCAAGCTGACGGAGGCTGGTGGGATTCACGCGACCGCTGGCCCCCGTTCACAGGCCCAAGTATTACCGGATTGTCCCTAGGGCGGAGCCCAGGCAGTTTTCAGCCCTGAATGCAAGGAACAATTCCCCCAGGGTTCCTGATACTGATCCAGATTGCGAACTTTGGACAACCTACTGCATTCGAAGAACTATTTATCCTGGATATAGAGTACTGTTTTCCCTTTCCAAAAGACACTTCAACTGACACCTTTTTGACACCTTTTTGATTGTATATGAGGAACTATTTACCCTGGAAATAGAGTACTGTTTTCCCTTTCCAAAGGCACTCCAACTGACATCTTTTTGATTGTATATTTTGATTGTATATATGTGGAGTCTTACCACTTTTTTTTGACCTTGCATTATCCTTAGATAAAGTCATTACATGTGATAAGCCAGATATTCCCATTATAGTAAAGCTGTAGGACCCTCGTTGTCTGTGGGTGGGCGGAAACAGGAAGTCACTGATAAAGTGCATAGTGAGACTTTACTTGCCGTTATGTGAGTAGGTCACTCTGTGGGACACCTTGCTGCCTTTCCCATTACAGCTTAGCGCATCACCCGAGACGAGGTCTCCAGTCCCCAGGGTGCACCAGACTGTACACAGCTGCCGCGAGTGAGGGGGGAGGCATGGTCCATCATGCTTAAAGTGCCCCCTCTCCACCCGCGGCGTGGGTCGAAGCCCGGTCCATGGCCCGTCAGTGCCCGGTTGGGGCCGGAAGAGGCTGGGCCACCTCCCTGTTATTGGTAGTCTCATTCTAGCTGATTGTACTTAGTAGGGAGATACAGTACTTCTTTCTTTACTTTTTTGGTTGTAATTTTACTGTCAGTTGTTTTAGAGTCATTCCCCCCAGAGTTAGGGATATGAGCAAGATTACACAAAAAGGGGTGGCGGGAACAGGAGTGGTGGGTACTCTTGATGCTTTTCTTTCTCGGGCAGAATCTGTGTTAATACAAGAGATTCAGCTGACCGAACGCCGACTCTCCCTAGATCCACTATGCCCCCCCACAGGCTCAACATCAGCACTAGAGTCTAATGTTATTCCTAATTTGTGTTCCCGACAGCCCTCAGTGCCCTTAGTAACTCCACAACTAGGAATTTCTACTGTATGTAGTGTGGATAGTTTACTATCCACTCCGCCCGCTACTCCTGCTAATGTGATCACTAGGCGGTAAAAGACAACCCAGGCCCAAGGTGGTGATCCCCAATTAAAAAAGAGGAAAGCGCATAATGCTCCTAAAACTAAACAAAAGGTCTCAAAACAGGCGACACTTAAGCCTGCGGTAATAGGGAGGGGGGAAGGCTCTGTTCCATACAACTCTGGATGCTACAGTTGTAGATAGTACCTCCATAGAGCACCAACAGCCCTATTCCCTGCAGGCTCAAGACAAGATGTTAGCGCTGATTGACCCCCTATTGTCAAAATTGGCTGCAATAGATCAGAGATTAGAAAAAATTGAACAGCATATTTTTAAAGTCCCCCAAGTCTACTCTGGGACTAGACAGCTTGAGCCCTCCGACGTGAGGCAGGTGAACAGAACAGTAACAGATCCACTTCCACAACTTGTGGCTTGTCCTCCCCCCTCTATAGCAATTTCCCCAAATCAGTATTATCTTCACAAAGTGGTCCATTGCTACAGAAGGAAGGACCCAAGGGTCCTCAGGCTAGAATGCAAAGTTCGGGTGGGGGTATACCTACTGTTGTTTTCCTCCACCTTCCACCTGAGGCCACACCGTATACTATTGTATTGGTAAATGTTCTGAGACTACAAGCTCCAGTTCGAGAACATTGGTCTTCCCTTAAGAACAAGGCCCTTCACTTCTTGTACAATAGGACTGGTATTGGAAACCCTCTCCTCTCTGAGTTCAAGATGGTTCGAAGAGTCTCCTGGGTTGGTCAATCCGATAAAGCTTATGATGGTGATTGTATAGTTCTAAGCTTCAGGTCTCCAGGTTTGGTCCAGTTAATCTGGAACAGGGCAGCGTCACTTACATTATGTAAAGATGCCATTAATGTTCTCCCGCTCTGCTATTTTTACCAACTAAGCACTAATTTTAGAGGGGGAGCACAAAGGATACCTGCGAATATGCCTGGATCTCATAAGTTTGTGGTCCCGACCATTAACAGATTTGAGGTTTTTGGTTCGATGGAGGATAACGATTGACTTGAATCCAATTCCTGTCTCACTAGCTGCAAGATGAATGACACAAGGGGTTTAGGAGTGGATCATTCAATATCTGGAATTCAGGAGTATGGGGCTCTTCCCCTGTTAACATTTAAAGCTCCGCTGAAAGGTATTAATGGGGAAAATAAAGCGGGGGAAGCTGTCAGAACCAGCGAGCCACTCTTGAGTGCAGTGAGTCCGTTGGTGAGTGCAATAGATCCCGGCTCAGCACCTTGTGTCAACATGCTATCATCTAGTCTAAATTTAAGTCATATCGATTGTAGTCTTCTACTGAT
Organism: Triturus cristatus; assembly: GCF_964204655.1. Classification (NCBI taxonomy): domain Eukaryota; kingdom Metazoa; phylum Chordata; class Amphibia; order Caudata; family Salamandridae; genus Triturus; species Triturus cristatus. The sequence goes on along the minus strand of NC_140583.1, from coordinate 408,864,956 downwards.
CTCCTGGAACATAGCTGGATTAAAGAATAAACTACCGTCGATGGATTGGTCATCTTTCTTCGAAGCCCATGACATTTTGGTGTTTCAGGAAACCTGGTCAGTGGACCCCATGTACCGCCAAGGTTATTTAAATTTCTCTAAACCTGCCTTGGCTGGTCTGAGGGGGAGACCAATGGGGGTTTAACAGTCTGGGGAAGACAGAATGATAGGTATAAAGTTCAGCAATTGGATACTAATAGTAGAGATATTTTATAAATTAAACTTCAGATTCCGGATGCCACAGACCTATTAATTTTTAATGTACACGCGAGAGGGATGCCTGGTGGCAAAGCCTCTGACATTGTCGCCCTCCTGGACTCTTATCTTGGCCAGTACAAAGGTATGGGTAACCTAATAGTAGCAGGTGATTTTAACTGTTGTTTTGAACCACTGGAAATTCATGATATAGATCCCAGCTTAGAGGAGGATTCTCAATGGAACATTCCGCAACTGACATTAACCCGTATTAAAAAATGGACGGAAGCTGCACTCCAGCTTTTAAGTTTTATGTTTGGAACGAATGATTAGGGCTGCAAATGGGAGGGCGGATTCAGATAGGCAGGGTTCCTCAACTTTTAGTAATGGGCTGAGAAATAGTCGTAAAGACTACATTTTTTTCAATAAGGAACTTTGGCCCTCCCTTTTGGATATGGTTGTCACGGAACGGGTGGAAAGTGACCATAACCCTCTAGTACTTCTTTGCAGCTGGAAGGATGCCTTGTCACTGAAGAACAGGCCATGGAATGCACCCATATTGAAGTGCAGCTTAGTAATGATACCAGAAAAGTAAAATGGTCAAATTGTATTAATATGAGGAACAATTGGAGCTTATGAGGCAGTTGGCTGATAATGCAACAGTAGATCTCCAAAGATGTGTTATTCTCATCCATAATGAACTTTTTAATAAGCTTAAGGGCTTTTTTATAACCAATGTAAAAACATCTAAGAAAAAACATGGCCCAATGGAGGATACATGGAATGGGAAATCATGTAGGGAAGCTTACAAAGCATTACCCAGGGCCATAAGATCTAAGAATAGGAACAGCATCAAAAGAGCGAGGGTGGAGTACAAGCTTGTACAATATAAAGCGAAAAGGGACTGGGACGAGCAATATTGGGACGAATTATTCAAAGCCAGTAAAGATAGAAATATGGCTACATTCTGGCATTTGGTGACGTGGGGAAAGGGGAAATCAAGTCAAATTCCCAGTAATCATGTAGCACCCGAATTGTGGGTATCCCATTTCTAGACCTAGTTTGCTATTGCAGACCATGATCTAGATTATGATCATGAACCATTCCTGATTCCAGCAGGTATTCCCCCCTTGCACTTTACTAGGCGGGAGGTAGATCAAGCACTATAAACAGTCCAGAGAGGTAGAGCGCCTGGGTTGGACTGTGTACCTGCTGATCTGTTCTTACAAAAGAAGGCTACATGGGCAATTTATATTCAGTCCCTAGCGAAGGCTATAGCCAGTGGCTTCCCAATACCAGACTCATGGCAGGGAGCCGAGATCCTTCCAATATTTAAAAAGGGGGATCGTTCAAATCCTGGTAATTATAGGCCTATAAGCTTAATTGATTGCTACAGAAAGTGACTGCTAGGCTCGTGTCGTATCCAGGTCTGGATAGATGATTATGATATCCTCTCTCCATTGCAGGCTGGGTTCCGCTTACACACGAGCACTATCAACCAGGTTTTTAGATTTATTTTAATTTACTGGCGTGTGGTGATCTTAAGAGGCGGCACACTATATGCTGCTTTTGTAGATCTTAAGGCGGCTTTTGACTTAGTTCCACGTGCAAAGATGTGGAAAGTATTTGCGGAACAGGGCATGCCTTTGGATCTTCTGGCCTTTTTAATCAAACTTCCCACTTCTAATTTTGCACAGGTTCGTTGGGGTCAGCAGGGGAGGATGACAGATAGGTTTCCGATTGCCAGAGGGGTTCGTCAGGAGTGCATTTTGGCTCCAACTTTTTTTTCTTTGTATATAAATAGGGTGATTCTGTATTTTATGAATCATCCAACCGATGCCCCCACTCTTGCTGGCATGAAGATCCCCCTGCTTATGTTCGCAGATGATACTCTTTGCAGACGGCGATTGATAGATTTGAGGAGTTCTGCCGGGACTAAGGCCTTATAGTCAATGTGGATAAGACCAAGTTCATGGTGCTACATAAACATAAGATCAAAAAAGGGAGAATAGCCATGAATGAAGCCACTTTAGAGCAGACTCAAGTTTTAACATACCTGGGTATAACTTTGGGTAGTAAACTTGATTTGAAACCGCATATAGATCAGTTGGTCCTTAAACATGCACAATTGTCTGGTGCATTATTAAAGGAACAGCGTCTCTCACACACTAAGCCTCTTGCCCCAGCGTTAAAAATTTACAATTAAAAAATTAGTTCTTCTGTCCTGTATGGGGCCGAATTATGGGGTTTTAGCAACATAGCACCACTGACAATTTCCCAAAATAAATGTTTGAGGGGTTTAACTGGACTTCCAAAATCTACACCACTTTTGCACCTTTACTTAGATTTGGGTTGTCATATTTTTGAGGATGTGGCACGTTATAGACCAGTGGCTTACTGGAGAAGGCTCTGTGTTACCCCTGAGTTTCTCCAGTATGCACAGGCTCTCCTTGAAGTAAGGGATGCTGATAGTGCATGCAAAATTCCATGGCTATTTTTAGTGCGATGGGGTTGAGTCGATTGTGGGAAAATCCTGTTTTTCCTTCTAGAAAGGATTTTAAGGAGACCTACTGGAGTATGGTTACCATGAAGCGTTATTCGTCTCTATCCAGGCCGTCTCTAACGAGGGAGTTTATGGAGATAAAACATGTTACCGAATATGAAGGATACTGGGATTTTATTACGGTTTCTATAGACAGGAAACGTTACCACCAATTTCGGGTCGGCACACTCCCAGTTAATTCATTTGTTGGTAAGAGGTGTTCTACGACCTGCACCAAATGTCCATTCTGCCCGACTCAGACTGAATCTATAGTGCATATCTTATTTATTTGCCCAGCCTACAAAAAACCGAGGCACAAATGGATTAAAGCAATCTGTTTGTTGAAGGGTATTAACACTGGCAGCGAAGCATTTAGGATCCTAAAAACAGATACAACGGAACCTATAGAAATTGCGGTTGCTAAATTTTCAAACTGGATGTGGGCCATTCGTGCCAATAAGATGCGATTGTACTAACTTGCTTTTTAAAGTAGACACCTGGTCTTTTTATATAGTCACTCATATACATGTGGCACCTATTGTAAAAAGGCATGGAGTTTATATTGAGTATAGATTGTATTTTAGGATGGAACTACTAGTTGATGTATTCTCCTATTGTGTCAGTTTTATATTACTTGTTGTAATGGTATGTTTTAATATTTTAAATGTAAATGTCTTTTATGATTTTTGTTGAATCGAAACAAAGACTCGAATCGCTTCTTTTTTCCCTCTACATCTTTGTATGCTTCAGACACCTCCTTCAGCTGATGCTCTAGCATTTGCAACAATGGGATAGCTTGGCCCATAGTACAGTCCTCCTTGCTGACTTCACGTGTGAAGACCTCGAAAGGAAGAAGCATCTCAGTCAGGCATTTAACTAGGCACCATTGGTCCATCTGAAGGGTCGTGCCTTTCACAGTAGCATCCCCTCTCCGCATGACATATTCATTGACTGGCCTGTACTGCTCAAACAGACAGTCAAGCATGTAATAAGTTGAGTTCCAACGTGTTGCCACCTCCTGGATGAGTGCTTTGACTGGCATTCTATAGTCACGTTGAATGATCCTCAGCTGCTTCTCAGCTTTAAAAGAATGGCTAAAATGAGTGCATATTCTTCGACAGGTGGTCAGTAAGTTGATGACAATGGCTTCTTTTTTCAGAAAGTCTTGAACAATAATGTTAATGCAGTGCACCAAACACGGAACCCTGAAATAGGAACCAAGCTCCATGGTCTTAAGTACATTACTGCCATTATCTGTGGAAAAAAACCCAATCTTAAGCCCTCTTGGGCGCAGCCATTCAAAAACCTTGCTGTGAAACTCTTCCAATATGTTTACAGCAGTATGAGATTTCTCCATGACGAACATGGATACAGTTGCATGTTTCCGAGTAACTTTAAAAATCTCAGCTGTATTAACAGCACCTACTTCAGATAGCTTATATCCAACCCCCATAAATGAGACCCAGTGTGCAGTGATGCACATGTAATCAGTGGCTTGGCAACTGGTCCACATGTCTGTTGTTAGGTGGATATTGTGAACAGCACTCTGCTGCAAACCTTGTCCAACCAATTCCAGCACATCATGATGTAGGATTTGAACAGCAACTCTTGCGAAATAGGACCGGCTGGGAACCTTCCATTTAGGGCAGATGGTTGGCACAAATGAAAAAGGGAGAAGGTCCAGCGCTAACATTTTAGCCAGCTTCGCATTGTACAACCGTGCCGTTGGGTGGTTGCGTTGGTACTGCCCCTCCAACCTAAGCATGCTGTCAATGGTAGGCTGGATTATTTTCCTTTGTGGTGCAGTTGTTTTCTTTAACCCAGTTAGGCTCAACAACGCACTTTATTTTATTGCAGTACTACTCGGTCGCCTTGGTGTCTCAGCCTGACTCTGACTCTTACTGCGGTGCCATTGAGATGTTGCTGAGGAGGATGTGGGTGGTACCACTAACCTACTGGAGACAGGGCTAGAAATGTCTCCCTCTTGTTCACCTTCCACCGTGATAATATCATCCCCTGATTCTTCATGCCCAACAACAATGGGTTGAGTTTTACTTTGTTCTAAGCGAAGTAGGTGAGCCTCCCACACGATAGTGTGGTGTATTTTGAGATGACTTGTTTGGCCCCCGGTACCATAGTTTGTACCAAGCTTACCCCGCCTAACAGCATGTCGACAAATTGAGCATATAGCAATGTTCTCCTCCTTACTGCTAACCGAAAAGAAGTCACAAACTGGGGAGGAGAACTTTCTGGTGCTGCTGGATGTGCCACCTTCAATACCAGATGAACTGGAGGGTGTGCTTGGAAAGTGACTCCGTACAGCTACACAGTGACTTCTACCACTACCTACTGAGGTGAAGGTTGAGCTGGATGTAGGTTCCTGCCTTTACTTTGCAAATGAAAATATGGAAGCTGGAGGTCGTGGTTGTGTTGCCTGTGTTGGTGGTATCCGTGCTACATCCCTAGCAGCCATTTTGGATAGGGTAATAATGTTGGTCTCCATATCCTTTGGGCCGGGAGTGATGTCCGTGATGATTGGCTCGTCATCATCATCATCATCCCCCTCTTGTACATCTACCTCCATAACTCTAAGGCTTTCTGGAATCTTCCTTTTCACTAGCCTTGTCTTGTGACGTGCATCACTCTCGGACTGAGCTGGTGGCTTCCAAGTGGCATCAAGATCATCAGAAGCAGGGCTTGAAGAAGAAGATGATGGACTAACCCTCCTTTTCCTTGCTGGGGGTCTGGAAGACAATGAAACAGTAGCTTGCCCCTCTTTGTCTGCAGGAAGCTTGATTTCCTGAAATGCCCCTACTTCAGGAGGAACAACTACCATAGTGGGCTGTTGTTGTGGCTGTTCTTGTGGAGGTGGCTGTTCTTGCGGCTGCTGCTGTTCTTGCGACTGCTGCTGTTCTTGCGGCTGCTGCTGTTCTTGTGGCTGCGTCTGCTGCTGCAGACTTATCTGCTGAGTTTCCGCCTGCGTTGACTGTGTACTACTTTGCGATAATGACATTTCAACATCGCTGCTCATTAGTAGACTGGCTACCTCTGCAACACTCATGGGCTTGGGCCTAGGTTGGTCGGGTTGGCCCGCTGGTGCGGATGTGCTGCTCCCAGCTTGGTTCCCGCCGGACAACGCTGCTGCAGGCGTGTGTTTTTTTGTCCCAAAAAACACATTTGACGTGGTTGGTGCATCTTGTTTTTTCTGTTCCTTCTTCTTCTCAGCTGCAACTTTCTTGGCACTGGAGGACCTGGTACCTTTTTTGGGCCAATTTTCTTCAGAGGTCAGACAGGACACAAGTGCACAAGTTGCAGAGATGTCTGTGGTCACAGTTGGACGTGATGTGGCATGCAGCAGGACTTCTGTCTGGCAGTACAACTAATGATGTTGATAGTTATCTCCTCCTCTGTCTTTTTGTGCACCTAAAAACAAATAAGCCAGGAGAAGAACATCAGTGAAATGTTGCATTTGTTGTTGTGGTTCAATTACTACTAGTACAAACAAACAAATAGAAGATATAGTGTAGCCATTTGTGAGACTTTGGCAACAAGGGCTATGGTATACTACTTACTGTGTACAGTACACCCTACACTCTCAGGAAGGGTAGGAAAGAATAAGAACAAAAACCAAAATACAAATGTAATGGAAGGGAGCTGCTGCTGGCAAAGGGAATAGATGGAAGCAGTAAGCCAATAGGAAAACCATGCAGGCCCATATTAACTCCCACCAGAAAAGGCCACCAGCCACATGGACACTCACAAGCAACAAGCAGGAGGCCTGGGAAACAATGGACTGCCAAAAGGCCTATAAAAGAAGCCAGGCAAAAGATGCATGCTAAACCACACTGCTGGGCCTTTTTAATGCAATAAAATGCAAAAACAAAAATCCACAGGGCAAAACAAGGTCTGCAGAGTGCACACCATCACACCAGGCACACACAACAAAGGCATTTCTTTAACGCACACCCAAAAACAGAAATACCCCCCAAAAACACATTTTCCAACTCAATCCAATGCCATCCATGCCCTAATTGATGTTTAAATCGGCCAGGGCAGAAATCCGTGTAAAATCCGGTGTTCCTCGATGAAATATGGTCGTTAAAGGCAGCGTACCTACTTCCCCTGCCCGCGGCCGACGGATTGTGGGGTTGAGCACCTCAGAGAGCTCTTCCCGCCAGCGGATTGCGGGAGTACCGTGTGGCTGTGTCTCCGGTGCTGAAATGGTGGCCCGTGCCCTTTGATCATCGCTCGCGGTGGCCGCGAACTGCTGGATTGCACTCCGCCGGAGCGGAGCTGCCTGAGTTTGCTGTGGGGCGCAGAGGAGCAGGTTTGGTATCCGGTGTGTGGGGGACGGCAGACGACGCAGATTTTGCTGCTGGGGCCTCCATCTCGGGTAAGTGGACATCGGCGTGGCTCCGCTGCCGGGTCTCCTGCGGTGGCAGCCGGTGCTGGGTGCGGCACTGCTGCGGTGCTCCCGGTTGCGGTGCGGGGGCGCAGGGCGGCCTCCGGGGGTGTCCCTAGCGCAGCCTGCTGTCGGCCTCCCCTTGCACTGTGCATTTCAGGACTTCAGACCCTATTATGGGGAGAGCGGCGGATCTCTTGCCCTGGCATTGCACAACAGCATTGTGCGACCGCCATTTTAAGGACTCAGCCTGAGAGGGAGGCCTACTACCTGCCAGGACTGTCCTCGTCTGCTTAGGGTTTGGCTTGGAGGTGATTTGTCCTTGCACCACAGTATTGAGCGGCCGCCATTTTATGGACTCAGCCTGAGAGGGAGGCCTACTGCCTGCCAGGACCGACAACATCTGCCATAGGGTTGGCTTGGAGGTGATTTGTCCCGGCCATATTAGTAATATCGCTACTGATATGCTGATCTGCTCCTGGCTGCTGAGGGCATATTAGAGAGCAGCGCACAGGCCGTCTGGAGGTACTTTGTTGAGGCCTGTTTTGGCGCTTTCCTCTTGACGGGTGGTGATCGCGGCGTGGTGTTTATGTGTGAAGGACTTGAATCTGCTGTCTTCTGCGCGCTGGCTGGGCTGGCTTGGTGAGGGCCCACATATAGTGTGCTGAAGTGATCTCTGCTTAATATTGGCAATTTGAGGGGCTCCCCATTGTCAGCTTTGGCAAGCAGGACAGGCAAGTGCAGTCCAAGCTGTCGTTTGACTCACGGCGCTCTACCAAATCCACTGCGGCGGCCATGTTGGATACAGAGACTGAAGGTGAGGTCACTGGCTTGGGTAGGCTCGAGCAGATGATGTCTGTAATGCAGCAAAGTCTACAAACTATTGACAGTAAAATAGACACCCTCAACCTTCGTATGGATAATATGGCCTCCAAATTAGATAAACATGGAGCGCGCCTAACAGAAGCGGAGCAACGCATTTCTAACACCGAAGACAAGTTCGAGCATCTCTCCAAGTCATGCACGCAGATGGAAAGGCTGCTCTTGGTGATCAATGCGAAGAATGAGGACTTAGAAGCTAGGTCTAGGCGCAATAATCTGCGCATTATTGGAGTGCCTGAATCCACCAATATCGTGAAAATTAAGCTATACGTAGAGGACATGCTTCGCTCAATATTTGTTGCGGAGAGCTTTTCCAATCTGCTGGTGGTTGAGAGGGCACATCGCTCCTTGGCGCCTCGTCCGATCCCTGGGGCGCCTCCACAACCAATCATCACCAAACTTCTTAATTATAGAAACCGGGATGTGGCGCTCCGGCTGGCGAGGGAAAGAGGCACCACAACGTTCCAAGGTATAGAGGTGCAGCTCTTCCCAGACTTCACTGCGTCGGTCCAGCAATTCCGACGTGAGTTCCAGCCAATTAAAAAGAAATTGCAGGTGCTGAAGGTCCAGTATGCATGCTCTATCCGGCTCGGCTCAAGATTCAGCATGGCAGCAAGCACAGAATCTTTACTACTCCAAAGGACGCTATGATCTTTGTCAAAGAGCTGGAGTGCAGGGCTGCATCGAGGGCGGAGGGCAATGCAGTGGACAGTGAAGTTTGAAGTGGCCACGGCATCCTGGTGGACTAATTTTGTTGCTGTGGTTCGCAGTGTACTGGAATAAGATTTGGCATGTCTCAAGCATGCAATGCTGTGCAGTTATGTTTTTGTACTGATTCCTTCTATTTTCCTTTTCTCAACCGTTGCAATTTATCTTTGCATTCTGTAGCACTCACTAGCTGTGGGGTCTATGGTGTGAGCTTGCTTTATTTAAGGCCATTACTGACTGATCGTTGATGATTGCTCTTGCACTAGCCCTGATGGGGCTGCTGATATCTGAACGACACTGAGCTTTCATTACCAGAGCATGGCTTTTATTGAATTAATGTTGTATTAACTCTGGTGAAGTTATTTCTTGGATGTATGAACTGCTACTTACATATTGATGCGTAGGGTATAAAACTGCCCATGGTTGAATATGCTATGCGATGTGATGGGGGATGTACTGTATCAGGCTGGTCATCATTGGGTGTTGCCTAGCTTGGTGGTTGCCTGCAAGTTTTGCGCTTCTAAGTTTCCTTATGTATACTAGTTCTGAGGCACCAGGGTATGGTCTGAAAAGCTGAGGAGGACACATAGATATGGCCCTGGCCCTCCTTCCCACTACCGAGGGGGTAACTGGGCTGCTGGCGACCTCCAAAAGGGTACACCCCAAATGGTTCTGAGTTTGTTCCTAGGGTATGAGCAGGTTTTCTGCTTGTGGTGGGAGGAGGGGGGGATTGTTTGGAGGGGGAAGTTTCTTCTACTGGGGCTGCTGGGCATGATTGGGATGCCTGTGTGGGTGGATGGGGTGGGTGGGGGTTTGTCTCTTAGTAAAGTTTTGCGACTGAGAATACATGGTAAGAGCCGACGCATGAAGTGCAGCTGGTATGGTGTGACACACAGTGATGCGCTCACTCTGATTGCATTAGATGGTGGGTGAGGGGAGCAAACTTACGTGGATGGCGTGGAACGTCAGGGGCCTCAACAATCCGAGGAAGACGAGGCAGGTGCTGGCCTACCTGGATCGGCATCATGTGCAGGTGGCTTTTCTTCAAGAAACGCATTTGACTAAGCAGGCGGCAGACAGGGTAGCCATGAAATGGGCGGAGGCATAGTGGGCATCAACCTACTCCTCCTATGTGAGGGGGTCATGATTTTGATACATAGGGGCTATCCCTTTTCATCGCGGCATGTGGATATAGATCCTAATGGTAGGTACATCATTGTTCAGGGGAGGCTATGCGGCATGCTGTTGACTCTACTTAATGTATATGGTCCCAATGTCGATGACCCTGAGTTCTTTGCTGAGATCTGGAATAAACTTCATAGGTTGCAGCCGGCCCCTATCATATGTGGGGGGGACTTGAATGTGGTTTTGGACCCTCACCTAGACCGTCACTCCACGGTGGGGCCTGGGGTTAAGAGAGCTGCACAGGCAGTTCATGATGGCATGCAGGATCTCTCACTCATAGATATATGGAGGCTCCGGCACCCTGGGCAGAGGGAGGGCATGTGTCACTCCTATGCGTGTCAATCTTGGTCGCGTCTCGATTATTGGTTAGTTACAGATGAGGTAAACTCGCTGATCACTACTGTACACCATTTGCCCAGAATGCTCTCGGACCACTCCCCGTCCTTCTTTCAGATGCGGCTCCCCTCAGGCGCGCTAGCGCAGTTTCAATGGCGGCTACAGGCTGCAGCGTTGCAAGAACTGGTGTTCCGGGAGGGGGTAAGGGATGCCATTGTGCAATACTTTGCTGTTAATGTCGGCTCGGTTGACAGGTTCAGTACAGTCTGGGAAGCGTTTATTTTAACTATTAGGGGAGTGTGTATCGGGTTGCGCGCAGGGGTGCGTAAGTCACTGCGGGGATCCATGGCCCGCTTAGAGCACGATTTGATGGCACTAGAGAGTCAGTACGAGGCAACGTTTGACAGTCAGCTATTGGCGACCATCCATGCTAAAGTAACGGAGTAAAATGACCTTGCGGACTCGGAGGTTAGGCATGTGTCACGTCGGTGGGAGGCCCGGTATTATAGTGAAGGCGGCAGGCCATGTAGGGCTCTAGCAGCTTAGCTCACAGGCGCGAGGTCAAAAAGCAGTATGGTTCAGGCCCTTGATGATGGGGGCGTGAGGTACTGTGACAGTGAAGGTATTTTCCATGTCTTTGTGCAGTATTACACTGATATGTATCGAGCTAGGCAGACAGCAGACGAGGATCAAATAGCGCAATACCTGGAGGATATTGCTCTGGTGTGGCTGTCGAGGCAGCAGCAAGACTTTTTAATGCATCCGATAACGCCTGACGAAATTCGCGATGCGATTCGTGCTTTGCCTAATGGGAAAGCTACAGGCACAGATGGGCTCCCCGCGGAGTTTTATAAGGAATACATAAATCTGCTGGTGCCGCACTTACAAGCTGTATTTGTGGATGCCTATGAGCAGAAAATCCTGCCTGACACACTACGCGAAGCACTGATTGTAACTCTATTGAAGCCAGGGACGGACGCTGACAGGTGGAAGTCCTATTGGCCGTTGTCATTAATGAACACAGACGTTAAAATACTGGCAAAGGTACTAGCCACGAGGTTGCAGGTGTTGCTGCCTGTCTTGGTACTGCCGGACCAATCGGGGTTTGTCCCAGCGCGTTCCACAGCCCATAATCTGCGTTCATTATTTGCAGTTTTACACCTGCTGGAGCCCACATTGCCTGCGACGGCGGTCCTTCTGGACGCCGCAAAGGCATTCGACTCCGTCTCGTGGCGGTTTATGATAGCGGTCTTACATCGTATGGGCGTGCCATATGCTTATACGAACTGGGTCAAGTTATTGTATGAAAATCCTGTGGCACGGGTGCGAGTGAATGGCAGGACCTCTGCGCAATTTCCGATTCGGCGTGGAACTCAGCAGGGTTGTCCACTATCGCCCATTCTTTTTGCGCTGGTGCTGGAGCCCCTGGCCTGTATAATATGGCAGCGTCATGCCAAAGCAGCCCTGCGCTTTTGACAACGACGGTTAGCAGTTTCCATGTACGCGGATGACATGTTTTTTTATGTGCGCGAGCTGGCGGTATATCTGGAGCAGCTCATAACGGAATATGTGCGGTTCGAATGGCACTCCGGTCTAGGGATAAACTGGAACAAATCAGTGGTGCTCTCTCTGATGGCCGCTACCAGGCAGTGCGAGTTGGGCTTTCCTTTGCTGTGGAGTGATGACCCTGTTAAATATTTGGGAGTGTGGGTTCATAGGGATCCGCACTGCGTCCTTCGTTAAAATTATGGCACGGCGATCACTCGACTCGAGGCACAAGTTGCTCGCTGCATACATCTTCCGCTAACGTTTGCAGATCGGGTGGTCCTAATTAAAATGATAGTTTTACCCAAATTTTTATATGTATTCACCACCATACCCATCATCTTGAAATCGCATTTCTTTGCCACACTCCGAGGCTTACTGATTACACTTGTATGGGGAGGGAAGAAGCCTCGTGTTAGATTGGAGGTCCTGACGTGGCTTATGAACAGGGAGGCTTTCGTGTGCCAGATATGCATTTATATTACCTATGTGCCCAAGCACAGTACGCCTTTTACTGGCAGGCCGCAGCATCGTATACGCCGCATGTAGCTGTTGAAGCTGGAGCGGTGCGCCCAGTACCGTTAAAGGCGATGATAGTGAACAGTACTACGGTGTTTGAGAAGGGTGAAATAGATCCTGTACAGTGTACCGCGCACGCTTGGCAGGAACTTGGGAAGCGGGCTGCGAGATTGCCATTGTATGCACCATCCATGCTGCTTCAATATCATGAGGGAATATCGGTAACTTGTGAACCGGGCTCACTCTCCGTTTTGCGTAAGGGGGGACTTTGCACTATGGGTGATGTTTTGTTGTTTATCCTGGGGGCAAGTTTATTGATCTTCAGGCATTTGTGGGGGATGAGTCCAGGCCTGCCATGGCGACGTTTGTATAGAGTCGATTGCGAGCTGTGGTTCGGGTAGGGTATCCGGGGTATCCCGATGAGCCTCCCACTCTTGCGGCGTTGCAACTCCTTTACACTGCGAAGAGTGTGACTAAATTAATTTCTCGGTTGTATGCTGCCTCGCAACCTGATGAGAAATGTATTGCTCGGGGGTCAATGGAGCGGTGGAATGATGTATTGGCACGCCCTTTGACAGAGGAGGAGTGGCGGTCTTATTGTAGGCTTATGGGTCACTATGCGACAAATAGAAACTTGCGATTAATACACTATAGGTATCTTCATCAAATGTATTATACGCCGGTACAGCTACATAAATATGGGCTTCGGGACTCCTCCTGCTGCCGGCACTGTGGGGCAGATGCGGCTGACTTTTGTCACCTAGCATGGAGCTGCCCAAAAGTGGTTGATTTCTGGGAAAAAGTCACGAAGGCTCTGGGGGAAATGATAGATGAGAATGTGGCCCGCGATATGACCCTATGCCTCCTGGGAAATGTGCTTACGCTTAAACCCTGTAATCGTAAACTGGTGGCGTTGGGGCTGTTGTTGGCAAGGCACAGGGTGTCAATTCATTGGGATGGACAGCCAGCGCCGCAGATGACACAATGGCTTAAAGACGTTGCCTATTGTCGTGACCAGTTGATGTGCTATGGAGAAGAGTTGCCACAAGCCACTAGGCCTCGAGACATCTGGGGTCCTTTCACTGCCTATGTGTTGACCCACCTGACTGAGATGTGATGTAGCTAAATGGACATCTGACGCTGATGTATGCTGACCATGCTGTACTTGTAACTAATGCAATTCTCCTTAAGAGCTCAACATTTTAAAACATTATTCAATCTCTATTACACCCCCTCTAAACTTCATGATTGGGGCAAGAGGGACAATAGCAACTGTCCCAGATGCTGTAAAGGCCCAGCCGACATCATTCATATGTTCTATAAGTGTGAGAAACTAGAATCAATTAAAAGAGAGATCGAATCATTCTGGTTAGGACTGCTGGATGCCCAGATAACTTTGTCTTCGACACTCATGATTATTGGATGTCAAAGTCAATTGAAATTAAATATTGAGACTGAAGCCCTAATTTTCATCTCTACTTCTGTACTCAGAATCTTAATCTCAGCAGCTTGGAAAGATACACAGGCCCCAACATTTCAAATGTGGTTATCCAGATTTCTAGGTATACATAATGTGGAGGCGGCTCTGTATCAACTTAAGGGGAAAAAATCAAGAGAATTGGGGTTGAAGATTTGGGCACCAGTGGCTGCCTGGCGCACTAGTAGATTGTCATAATCTTACTGAGTTTCAGAATATAGCTACGTCTGTCTTCTAATATTTATATCTTCATTAGCTATACGTTCCTTCCCGCTCTCTTTCTTCCTCTGATTGTGGCAGATGGCTCTTTGTTTTACTATATCTATCTTAACTTCAATATCAACATCGACGCCACATCATTCTATGATTTACAACCTCCAATCTCAATTAGACACTAGAAATGTAATTCGTCAACCGACTTCTACATGCCTTGTTCTTGCTTTATCCATATTTTTTTTTTTTTTTTTTTTGGCTATTTTTGTAATTTGCTTATACCTCATTCAGCTTTCTTATTTAGTCAAAATGTATTCATATTGTATTGCTATAGTGTGACATGAATCCTCAATAAAAATTTAAAAAAAAAAATAAAAAAAGGCTGCTATGTATTCTATATTATGTGATCAAGGATGGATATGTATTATTGCTGTTCACATTTGAAAACTTTTAATAAAAAAAAAATGATGTTTAAATTCAACAGAACACACAGATAAACACTTGTTTAATGCACCTGTTGCTACCTGCTCTGAGCCTACAGGATGAAATTAGGCCAAGGCCACAAAAGCTTGCAGGCCTAGGCTTCAAAATGACCACCAGCCACATGGCCAGGCCTACCCAACTACAAGAAACAGAAGACAGACAATGTAGGCCTGTTGCAAAAAACACAGTACCTGCCTTCAAAATGGCCGCCAGCCTCATGGCCAGGCCTACAACAAGAAGCCTAGGCCACAAAGGAATACCATGCAGGCCTATATATGGCAAAAGCAGCACACTAATAACTCCCACCAGAAAAGGCCACCAGCCACATGGACACTCACAAATCACAAGCAACAAGCAGGAGGCCTGGGAAACTATGAACTGACAAAAGGCCTATAAAAGAAGCCAGGAAAAAGATGCATGATAAACCACAATGCTGTGCCTTTTTAATGCAATAAAATGCAAAAACGAAAATACACAGGGCAAAACAAGGTCTGCAGGGTGCACACCAGGCACACACAAAGGTATTTCTTTAACACACACCCAAAAACAGAAATACCCCCCAAAAACACATTTTCCAACTCAATCCAATGCCATCCATGCCCTAAATGATGTTTGAAAAACATTCAACACACACTAAAGGAACAGTTGCTTCATCATGCCCCCACCCATGACTAGCTCTGGGCCTACTGGCTACCCCCAACAATTTAAAAAAAAGAAGGATAAGTACCAAAAGTGTAGTTGCAGCAACTGCAATGCCCCAATCAAACAGACACAACACCAACTTACTTGCAAAAGTCCTCAAATCCAATGATAATGATGCAGCAGACACAAAGAATGATCTTTCCAGCTGAAATCCAAAGGCAGAATGAACAGGAGATGGACAAAGCACTGGGAGGAGCATGATGGACAGGAACAGGAAGTTGGAGACTCTGTGGCACTTCCTCCCTCTCCCCCCAAAAGTTTTTTTTTGTAAAAGGACTTCTTGCACAAAAAAGGACAGCCAAATGTCAATCTGAGGAGTATTTTCCATCCAAATCATAATTTCTAGAAGATTTTATGCAGCTAGAGTTAATATTCTTCTCCAAATCGAAAATTTGGCGTGTTCGCGATCGCGACTTTCACCACATTTCCGCCGGATGTCGATGGCGCGTCCAAAATGACGTGTTCGCGATCTCATGCTCTTTGTTGCGGTGGAGATTGACGTGTTTGCAACCTCACGCTCTCTCTCGTGGTGGAAATTGGCGTGTTCGCGATCTCAGACTCTTGCGGTGTCTGATGGCGAGAAGAATGACGTGATTGCGATCGCGAACTCTCATGGGATAGCGCGACCGGCTATCAACATCTTGTGGAACACGCAAACGGATTGGAAAACTCGTCGGCGAACGCAGAAGCATTGAGTTGTGTTCCTGAGGCGGAAGCCGGGAGTGAGCCACATTTTTAAAATTGTATTGTCACAGAATAACTTGTGTATTTTAAAGCACTTACTTCTTTTGGGAAACTGGCTGTCAGAAGCAGCGGAGCCAGCGCTGACGCGGCACGTTAATTTCCAAATACTCCTTGGGGCCATCTCGCCACGAGCAGAGGCCACGCCCCTTTTAGAGGCCACGCCCCCATCCGACTCCTACTTAAAGACGCCGATTTAGGGCGCCGGGTAGAAGCATTGAGTTGTGTTCCTGAGCCGGAAGCCGGGAGCGAGCCACATTTTTAAAATTGTATTGTCACAGAATAACTTGTGTATTTTAAAGCACTTACTTCTTTTGGGAAACTAGCTGTCAGAAGCAACGGAGCCAGCGCTGACGCGGCACGTTAATTTCCAAACACTCCTTGGCGCCATCTCGCCACGAGCAGAGGCCACGCCCCTTTTTGAGGCCACGCCCCCCTGCCGACTCCTACTTAAAGACGCCGATTTATGGCGCCGGGTAGAAGCATTGAGTTGTGTTCCTGAGGCGGAAGCCGGGAGCGAGCCACATTTTTAAAATTGTATTGTCACAGAATAACTTGTGTATTTTAAAGCACTTACTTCTTTTAAGAAACTAGCTGTCAGAAGCAGCGGAGCCAGCGCTGACGAGGCACGTTATTTCCATACACTCCTTGGCGCCATCTCGCCACGAGCAGAGGCCACGCCCCTTTTTGAGGCCACGCCCCCCTGCCGACTCCTACTTAAAGACGCCGATTTATGGCGCCGGGTAGAAGCATTGAGTTGTGTTCCTGAGGCGGAAGCCGGGAGCGAGCCACATTTTTAAAATTGTATTGTCACAGAATAACTTGTGTATTTTAAAGCACTTACTTCTTTTGGGAAACTAGCTGTCAGAAGCAGCGGAGCCAGCGCTGACGCGGCACGTTATTTCCATACACTCCTTGGCGCCATCTCGCCACGAGCAGAGGCCACGCCCCTTTTCGAGGCCAGGCCGTCCTGCCGACTCCTACTTAAAGACGCCGATTTAGGGCGCCGTGTAGAAGCATTGAGTTGTGTTCCTGAGGCGGAAGCCGGGAGCGAGCCACATTTTTAAAATTGTATTGTCACAGAATAACTTGTGTATTTTAAAGCACTTACTTCTTTTGGGAAACTAGCTGTCAGAAGCAGCGGAGCCAGCGCTGACGCGGCACGTTAATTTCCAAACACTCCTTGGCGCCATCTCGCCACGAGCAGAGGCCACGCCCCTTTTTGAGACCACGCCCTCACGGCCCTCAAACCTTGGAGTAGTATAAATCATGTGCATATTCCGGTCGCGCAGCGGGCGAGCGCAGCGGGCGCGACGTTTGCGCGCCGAAGGCGCGCCTAAGGCAAGCCCGTCTGCCCCCGTCTGCCCCCGTCCGCGACCGACCGGGGCCAGGGGCCCCCCCCCCTGATCAGCCATCATGACAGACCATCACCTACCATTCGCATTTCCTGCGTCAATTAAACCAGACAGTTGGGTCACCCTGTTTACACACATGGGACCCCTCTATTCAACATTCCGCTTGTAATCAGTGTGGATTTCATTTTTCTCCCCATAGTGTAAAGAAATCCACATCATTTTCTATGCTTCTGCTTAACTGCCGCTCACTCCCCAAACAATCCATGGAAATCTCCCTATTGTTGGAGGAGATAAGCCCAGATGTCCTTTTCGCCACAGAGACACGGTTACAGGAACACTCTGAACCTGACTTGGTACAAGCACTTCCACCTAGTTATCAAATACTCCGCCTTGACCGCAAAAAAGGCATTGGCGGTGGTCTAGCACTAATCTACAAATCAGATTACGTTGTCACCAGTATCCCCGTAAAATTCCCAGATTGCGAATGTCTTCCTTTTTTTCTAAAATTCAGTGCCACACATACCTTTTCGGGCATGCTCATATACCGTCCGCCAGGATCACAAGGGCAGTTTCTTTTTGATCTTGCCTCGATAGCTGCAAGCCTTGCAGTTAGCTCTGCCAATTTTACAATCTTGGGTGACCTTAACATCCACCTGGATGACCCAAACGACTCTATAGCCAGAGAACTATCCTTGAGCTTAAATGCCCTCGAATTACATCAACTTGTCATTGGGCCCACCCACTTAAAAGGACATCTTTTAGACCCCGTCTTCAGTAATTGCAAAAACCTTCACGTTGGAAACCCTTCCCCCCTTCCCTGGTCTGACCACTTCCTTATCCCGCTCACCTGGACCCTGCCCCATCACCTCCCCCCTAAACCCCCGACGATTCAACGATCACACAATTGGTCTAAAATCCCTTTATCTGAGTGGCAGGATCTCCTACAAGGCACCAAACCCACTAACACATCTATCCCCATTCAAGACAATGAGAACTACAACAAATGGATCATCAGCTCCCTAGATCGAGTATTAACACTAAAAAATTCCCATCCTAAGCGGGGCAATCCTACAGCCCCCTGGTATACGACTGATCTGCGAGAGACCAAACGTGTCTATAAACGACTTGAGAGGAAATGGCGCCTTAGTTACCTCCCAGAAGACAAAACGAGCTATAGAACTGCAATTAAAAACTACAAAGCAGACATTCATCTAGCTCAGGCTAAATATTTTGAACATAAGATCGAGAAGGCAGTGTACAAACCTAAGGAGATCTATCGGATAGCCAAATCCCTCTTGCAACTTCCCGAGGCCCCAAAGTATCATAACAATACTCAGACCCATTGTGAGGAAATAGCTGAGTTTTTTCACCAGAAGATAGAAACCATCAACTCTTCTTTTCCCCACCCTGTCACTTTGCCCACAGATTCCGTCAACATAGGCTGCACGACAGTTCCTCCTTATGTTCTCAATAGCTTTCCTCCATTAGAACTTATTAACCTGGAAAAACTCATGGGACAGGTTAAATCTGGATCACCTATTGACCCAGCTCCTCCCAGTACTCTCACCAAGATAACCCATCAGATCTCGCCTACCATCCAAGACCTGCTCAACTCCTCCCTCCATACTGGTATTGTCCCACCTCTATGGAAAAGAGCAATGGTCAAAGCTTTATTAAAAAAAACAGACCGGCTTAAGGCCCCGTCACGGAACTGAGACTGAATTGATTGCAGTGATGGAGGAGGCAAGAAGGATCCTGGACGATGGCGGGTCCGCGGCCATCGTCCTACTCGACCTGAGTGCTGCCTTCGACACTGTTAATCATAATATCCTACTCCATCGCCTTGACAAAATTGGAGTGTCAGGCACAGCACTCAATTGCATGAGGTCTTTTCTCACAAGTATTTGAGAAGGATTTCACCTCTGCCAGTAAACCCCTCAATTGTGGAGTGCCTCAGGGCTCCTCCCTGAGCCCTACCCTTTTTAATGTCTACCTACGCCCTCTAGCTGATGTCGTCCGCCCCTTCGGTGCGAAGATTGTCACTTATGCGGACGACACGCAGCTAGTGGTAACACTGGACCCTCCCCTCAACTCTCATCACAGTTTACACAAATGCCTGGAGGCTGTCGCTGCTTGGATGTCTGGCTCCTGTTTAAAACTTAACCAACATTTCATGCGGAGTGGGTATAATTGAGTTTGAAAGTGTGCAAGCTGATGAATGAACTAAGTGATCTTTTTGTGACACAATTCTTTATATTAGTTCAAAGAGAAAAATCTTTTTAACTAAAACTTAACGGGGACAAAACAGAGGTAATGCTCCTTGGAAATAACATCGCGAAATCCATTGACCCTATCTGGCCCCTCTGTTTAGGAAGTCCCCCGCAACTCAGGGAGCAAATCAAGAGCCTAGGCATCTGGCTCGACCAAACTCTCACCTTTAACCATCAAGCTACCAAGCTCGCTGCCACATGTTTCGGGCTGATGAGACTACTTCGTAAGATTCTCCCTCTTCTTCCGTTCCATTCAAGACGGATTATGGTTCAAGTATTAATCCTCTCCCGCCTGGACTGTGGAAACGCCCTATATCTTGGGGCCCCACAATCTATACTTAACAAACTCCAGGTTATTCAAAATTGCGCGGCAAGAATTCTCCTGGATATTCCTCGCCGAACCTCAGTCAGAGCCAGATTGAGGGACCTCCACTGGCTCCCGGTGAGATCCAGAATCGAATTTAAGAGCATGTGCATTGCACACCGCTCCTACTGGGGAACAGGCCCTTCCATCAATTCCCCCCTGGTGAAAGCCTATCAGCCTTCCCGCCCCCTCAGATCCGCGACCTCCCACCTCGCCTCAGTACCACGCATTAGGAAAGCCAGGTGTGGAGGCCGCTCGCTCTCTTACAACCTAGCCAAGATTTGGAATTCTCTTCCCCTCCCTATCAGATCAGAACCCAATCTATTCACCTTCCGTAAACTTCTTAAAACCTGGCTTTTCAGCAAAACTTCGGTTTAAATCTTCATTCAGCTTCACTCATTCCAGCCTCTCCGGCTCAACCCAATTTCTTTGCAGCGCTGGGACGCCCCTGGGTAGCCAATGCGCTATACAAATCCTCATTCCATTCCATTCCATTCCAGGGATCCCGGTAAGGCGATCGCACGTGCGAGAACGCATTTTCAAAGCGCGAACATGAAAAAAATCTTCGCATCGCGGAAAATAGTGGACATTTTGCCATTTACGCACACTCCGCGGAACGCGTAAAATTTGACACCCACCGTTATCACATACCCATTTACTCATGTATACAGTTATACACACCAACTCCGTTATTTATACATACACCACATCACTTATTTATGCAGATACTAACACATACTTTCTGTCTTATACAATCACTGATACAAGCAGACACTCATTTATACACCCACTCTTCAAATAACTTACTCTCACGTAGTCATTTATATACTCCAACACTCACATATACTGCCTTAAAACATATGTAGTTAGTCACACATGCCCCACTGAGACATTCATTCACTCACTAACACACCCATACACACACACTAACTCACCCATACAGCCCTTCCCAGATGCACTTTTGAATCCATACAACCAGTGAAACACCCACTCAGACATCTATGCACAGTGTCACACACTCCCCATCCACCCACACAGATACTCAGGCACCCATACAGATACTCAGACAACAAATCAATAACCCATATAGACACTCATGTAGCTACTCACCAACCCATGCTGTTGCTCACACACCAACTGAGAGACTAATACAGACTTTCACACAGTTTAGTCACTAACCCATGCATTCAGTAACACACGTTCAATCACTCACTTATACAGTCAGTCACGCACCTACTAAATAATCCCTTCAGGCCCTTGTAAATCCACTCATTCTTCAATACACCTCGGCATAGATATATATGAAAAATATTTAAACTTTACAGAAACAAACATTCACTGGATGATGTCATCAGTGATGTCATTTGAGATCTCATCAGTGATGTCATGAGTGATGTCACTGACCATGTCATGAGTGATGTAATATGTGACGTCATCAGTAGTGCATAGCGGGCGCGCAAG
This sequence comes from Triturus cristatus, assembly GCF_964204655.1. Lineage (NCBI taxonomy): Eukaryota > Metazoa > Chordata > Amphibia > Caudata > Salamandridae > Triturus > Triturus cristatus. Next base: position 408,843,537 of record NC_140583.1, on the reverse strand, counting down.
TTATAGTTAGCTCAACTAACTATAATGGGGGAATGTCTATAGTTTTATATGAGTCAAATGACCAACTAACTATAATATCCCTGAAACCTATGTTTTTTAGTGAATTTCAGAGGTTTTTTAAATGCTAATTCCTAACTATAGCATCTGTAAAACCTATGGTTTTTTCAGTGAATTTCGAAGGATTTTAAAATGTTAAATTCATATTTTAATATTTATAAAACCTATATTTTTTTTATATTTTGGAAATCTATTATCCTTTTTTTTTACTTTAAAAATTATGGAATGTTTTATATCTTCCAAAAAAAACTTGTATAACTTTTTTATTTTTTTTGTTGAGAAAACTGAAGTCTGATACCGGTAGTGTACCAAGTTCCATCAGCACGTGAATCTTATCTGACATATTGCTAAACTCGTAAATGATGCGCATTTCGTATCCGACAGGTTCGTGGCACCGTGTCCCGCGTGACATCATATATGTATGAGGTCGTGCCAGCTGCTACTTTGGTATGCGATGGGTACGCAGTATCAACCCACATGTTACGCCATGTACGTATGGGGTCGCACCCGCTGCGCGTTGCGTATGCGACGAGTGCACACTGCCAGGCCCTGTGTTACGTCATAGACGTATGGTGTCGCGCGGGGTATGCCATTCCCTCATTTTTTTATGTCTCAAAACTATATGTAAATACGTTTAGCAAGAGCAAGCGATAATCTAAAATATTTTAAACATTTATATATTTCTAACTGTAATAAACTTATATTATGGTAAATATATTTTCTCAAAATCGCGTCGGGTGCGGCCTCCTTGCACGCTCAGTGCGCGATTGCCATGTGACCTTAAAAAAAGCATTTTTGGGTTCATAACATTTCCCATTGTAACAGCTGGAGGACCCCACCCATTTTAGTCATTCTCTCTACAGCGTTTGATGAGAGACACCTCTTCTGCTTAAAGTGTTTTTTGAAAAGGTTTTTGCTGTGTACTCATTTCTTATACTACACACAACATGCAACGATCATCTTGATCAATATTCATGGTCTGTACAGTAGCCTTCCATGTGTGATGGCCCTCCATCTGAAACGTTACATCAAAAAACAAATGTGTGTAACACGGTGCCCCTGGTGTGTGTGTGTGCGCATTATTGGTGGCTCGAAGAGGTATCATCAGCCACGGGCAGAGTGCACATCCTAGATCACATGTGACAAACAGTAAAGAGTAATGTGTAGATTTGTGTTGCAGTATGCTCTGTTGTCAGGCTTTACCAGTATAGTAGTGTGTCATATGTGAGACTTTCAGATTCACGTTTGACATGCATTGCTTGACTGTAATGAGCGTTATCACTGTGTATGACATAGCCTCACTGCTGATCCTCCCTCCATCCAAGCACATTCACATGTGTGCGCTTCACGATAGCAACACTTTCAATAATACCGCACACCATTGACATGCGTGTCTGCGCATATCCACAAGCTTAACAATGACATGTGATGTTGGCCATTCAATGTTTTCGGACAGCATCTCATTAGCGATAGTTACTGCCCTCCCGGTACATGCTACATTACTATTAATTGCGGATTGTGCGATGTCAAAACTGCAACAGGGACACACACATAAGTATACTTCCTGGCCAGGCAGGAACTGAACAACGCCCAGGTCCCCGGAATAATTATTCACACCCCTACACTGGCCTGGCCTACGCAAGCCCAACCCACTTTGCTTACGTATAAATAGAATGGAATTCCGCTTTCGTAGTAATTCTGTCCCAGTTCTTCCACACTGCCTCAGGTGATATGGCCGCATCAACGTCGCATATCACAATGCGCAATAAAAATAAGGGATCCATGAGGTGTACACCATCCTCGCAATCAAAACTCCATTTGAATTGTGAACCCTGCTGGCCGTCGTGTTTGGACACACAACAATGACAGCAGGTGAGCAGTGGGGCCTGGGTGCACATGGGCTGCAACTGAGCGCGGTGCTGCGGGAGGGGTGGGGTGCATCAGCCTGGGTGCGCAGGTGCGAGCAAGCGATGTTGCCGTGCATAATGATGTGATCTCTGACCTCATTCAGTCATATCTCTGTCTCATTTTAAGGACCTGCTGGACCGTACTGTAGGCCAGAGCCAGCGGGCAGCGCTGCCCTACAGACATGTGGTGTTGGCTTTCGGGGCACTGTAGTGAGCTGATTACTAAGTGTACATGCACACTGGCTTGCACGACTACATTACACGAGCACATTATGCTTCTAGCATGCGCTTTGTTCCTTTGTATGTGAACGTTGGCATAACATAATATTATTTAACCTTGTGTATTCTCGTACACTCCAACTCCTCTTTGAACCACGATTACCACTAACAGTTGGTAGATCGTACTTCAAGAAGGAAAGGTGCACTCAACTGGTATTCTCTATTAAGCTTGAAATAAACCTTCATTTACCTCAAGACATTTCCAGCATTATATTATTTTTCCCTTTTCAGACACTGAGTTAGTTGCACCAAAATCAGTGGTGCAGGTTCTCAGCCAGTGATGATGCCCTGGGCATTCTGACGCCTTCCATCGTGATATCAAGACACCGTCCCCGACCAGAGACCAGCTGTGCCACCCTGAGAGAGGCACCCCGAAGTCGGAGCTCGCACCGGCACGTCGTTGGACAGACCGGTGGTGGCAGGTGAACAGTGAAGCCTCGGTGCGCAGAAGCTGCAATTGAGCACAGTGCGGGGGAAGGGGCTGGGGTGCAGCAGCCTGGGTGCACAGGTGCAGGCAAGCGATGTTGCCGTAGATAATAATGTAATCTCTGGCCTCATTCATATCTCTGTTTCATTTTAAGGACTTACTGGACCGCACTCTTTCTCGCTGACCCCAGTGTCCCACCCACACGGGTGACGAGAGGAGAACAATGAGGGCTGGGTGCAGTAGGCCGACGCTCTGTCTCCTCCTCCCTCTGTTCTTTTGACTTTGCCTCCCCTTCTCCCTTCCACCCATTCGCTCTCTGTCCCATTCTCACATTATTCCTTTCATTCTGACTACCTTTCTTTTTCTCTTGGACATGGCACACATACTTATGTTTCTTTTTTGTCTTGCAGGTTCTGTACGCTGCTTCTGGAGGAGTCCCACCCATTTATTTTATGTTATGCTGTTGTTTCTTCTAATAAAGTTGCGTTTCCATTTATTTGTTTTGTTTTTATAAAGGGTATTTTTTTTACTAATGAATAAGTGAGTGTATGAGCCTTCTTTTTCTGACAACACTTGTCTGTAGTTTATTGTGAAAGTCGGCGGTTGATAGGAGGTTATCAGGGAAAATATTTGTAATTTAGCGGTGCACCTACCAAATATAAACCAACAGACTATTACGTAAAAGCAGCCTGGTGTCAGGGTCTAGATGACGTATCCTGAAGTGCTTGCACAGGAACAGAGATGCTGGTTCCCAACTCCCACTACGCGGCAGCCAGAGTTCCAGTAATATATTCACCTGGACTCTGTGAGTGGGAAGGGGGAAGTGGATAAAATAATAAACAAAGACGAGACTGGTCCTGAAACTCCGGTTCTTCACTATTCTCCTCAGCTTCTTCTTAATGCTGTTGCCAGCTCTTGTAAATGAGAACCTTGAAACAAAACACAACACAATAACTTTCTATTCCCTTCGACTTCTAAACTCTCTCTATGTGTTAACACCTACCCTGGGTTTCAAGCACTGTGCCCCTCTTCTGTATGTCAGTCTTGTTGTGTGGTGTTTCTTTTTCAATTCTTTTCTGTGGGTCAGGACACTTCTTTCCGACTCTCCTTCCTACAAAACATCTTTCTATTAATTCTTTCTCTTTCCCTTTTACCTTTTCTAAATTGTTTTCTTAACTAGAAAATTATTATTTTTTGGCTTACTTCTAGAGTGGAATTATTCTTGCTTGTCCTCTTCTTCTGTGTATTCGTCTAGCAGTGTGATCCTCTCACGCTATTCTGTTCTAGTCCTAAACTTGTCTTTACCTAACTTTTCCTTATTTCTAGTTATCTTGTACTAGAGAACGGTGGTGAGTATATTTATTGTATTGTTTTCTTCAACTCTAATTAACTGCACATTTATCTTTCTTCTCAGGGTGAATTTCAGATTACTAGAGTTATCAGGTACGTTTTCTATACAATCTTTTCTGTCAAATACTTTTCCCATTCATCTCTCATGCCTCTCAAATGTACTTAGCTTCGGTCTTCTTTTTTCTGTCACAGGATGGCGCCAAAAGACCTCCGACTATCTGCTCGGGAAACACGGAGATGTATTGGAAGTCTTCACAAATGTAGGAGAGAATTTCGTCGTCTCTTCAGTCTCTGTAAATCTTTCTGAAAATCTCTTCAGTTATTTTCTCGGAGTTGTGAAAGGTTTCTGACTTGGAAAACTATTCTGTAGCCCTGGCCCTAACTGACTAACTCTAATTCTATTCTCCCTAACTCTTTCCTCAGGAACTCTAATTTCAAGCTGCTACTCTCTGAATCTCCTCAGTGAAGTGCGCATTCCTCTTGAAGCGCGCGCCTCACCTAACCTCTGGACACCTGTGGGAGTAAGACTAGACTGCCGCTATTCTTCCAGCGTGGCCGCCATCTTGGAATTCCTCTTTCGTAGTAATTCTGTCCATGAATTGTTTTTTGCCCTTCTATTCAGTCTTGGGCAGCAGAAAGACCCCAATGTTGCCCCCATTACCGCCTCTTCGTCCTCTGGAGGCCTGACAGTACCCCCCAACAAAGGAGGTCCTCTCATTCCTGGTTTGGTAGGGAATCTTTGATGAAATGATTTCACCAATCTAGGAGCATAACCATCTGATTCTAGTTCCCAAGACCGCTCCTCGGGCCCATAGCCTTTCCAGTCTATCAAGTAATATAGTCTTCCTTTTACTACTTTGGAATCCAGAATTTCTTTCACTTCGTACTCTACCCCTGATTCTAACTGAATGGGTTTTGGTGTCAATTCGCTGCGTAAGCCTGCTGATGCCTTTTTTAACAAAGAAACATGAAAAACGGGATTAATTTTCAACTTAGGAGGTAATTTTAACTGATAGTTAACTGGTGAGGTTTTCTCTTCTATCAGGTATGGTCCTATGAATCTGGGCTGGAATTTCCTGTTTCCTTTTAGTCTAAGGTTCCTTGTGCTTAACCAGACTCTATCTCCCTTTTCAAGGGAAGGCCCCTCTCGTCTCTTTTTATCTACATATTGCTTGTATTTCTGTTTTGCCTGTTGTAAATTTTGTTTAGCAGTTTGATGTACCTGATCTAGATGGGAAACCAAATCTTTTACTGCTGGAACTGAGATATCAGTTTGTCTAATGGTTGCATTTGGGTGTCTTCCATAATATAAATAAAATGGGGAATATCCTGTCGAGACATTTTTGGCGTTGTTATGTGCAAATTCTGCTGCCCATAATAACTCTGACCACTCTCCTTCTTGCTTCAGAAGGAACAATCTCAAATTCTGCTCTAACTCCTGATTCGCTCTTTCTGTTTGCCCGTCTGTCTCTGGGTGATAACTAGTCGAGTACTTGGCTTCAATTCCCAATCCACCCACAAAGGCTTTCCAAAAATGAGATACAAATTGTGGTCCCCTATCTGAAATAATGACCTTGGGGACCCCATGCATCTTTACAATTTGTGTACTAAAGTGGTGGGCTAACTGTTTGGCTGTAGGAACTCCCTTCAAGGCCATAAAGTGCGCCATCTTAGAAAATGCATCTACGAACACTAGAATAGTATTATAACCCAAACTCAAAGGTAAATCCACTATTAAATCTAGTGTAACGGTATGCCATGGATATGGTGGAGTGGGTAGAGGTTGTAACAAACCCTTGGGGGCCTGCCGTTCCAATTTTCCCTGTGCGCAGATCTCACAAGTTCTAATGTACTCTTCAATGTCTCTGGTCATGTGTGGCCACCAATAATGTCTCTTGATTAACTCTTCTGTCTTTGTTTCTCCTTTGTGCCCTGCCAAAAGATTGTCGTGACATTCAGCCATCACCTGATTCCGTAACTCCGGGGTTGGCAAGTACAGGGCTTCCTTATAATAAGGCAACTGATGCTGAATTTTTCTTTCCTTGTCTTCCGCAACCCAATTCTGTATTTCCACTGGGCTCATTTGCTTGAGGATCTGCTCCTTTAAATCAGAAGATATTGTAGCTCCAACAATTTTTTCACTCGGAATTATAGTTTGATCTTTGATTTGATTCTTCTGGTCATTTGTTCCCAATCTGGATAGAGCGTCAGCCTTCCCATTCTGGGCTCCTGGCCTATAGGTAATCACGAAATCGTAGTCCGCGAAATACAATGACCACCGGAGTTGTCTCGGTGTTAGTGTCCGAGCTGACTTCAAGAATTTCAAATTCCTGTGGTCGGTGAAAACTGTCACTTGATGCTGAGCCCCCATGAGATAGTGTCGCCACTCTTTAAACGCATCCTTGATTGCCAGTAACTCTTTTTCTGTTATGGTGTAATTCACCTCTGCTGACGTTAGCTTTCGTGATCTGTAGGCGACTGGATGTAATTGACCTGTTACCTTATGCCGTTGGGATAATACCCCTCCAACTGCCAGGTCTGAGGCGTCCGTTTCCACGTAAAAAGGTTCAGTAGGGTCGGCGTGTAGGAGTATCAGTGCGGTAGTGAAGTCCTTCTTTAGGAGTTGAAAGGCCCTTTCTGATTCTTCCGTCCATTCAAAACGCACTCCTTTTCTCAGTAGGCGTGTCAGAGGTAATATCTTTCGTGAAAATTCGCTTATAAATCTTCGATAGAAGTTCGCAAACCCGATGAAACTCTGGACTTCCTTGACACACTCCGGGGATTTCCAACCAACCACGGCCTTCACCTTCTGCTCGTCCATCTTCATTCCAGCCGGTGATAGAACGAAACCCAAAAATTCCACTTGGGAGACCCCGAATGCACATTTCTCCAATTTAACAAATAGTTTGTTTTCTCTGAGCTTCTGTAGTACTCCTCTTACTTGTTCCTGGTTTTGGCTCGTGTCTGACGAATAGATTAAAATATCGTCTATGTACACTATTGCACATTGATCAATATACTCACTGAGAACATCGTTGATGAAATGCTGGAAGGCAGCCGGGGCGTTGCACAGACCGTAAGGCATAACTTGATATTCAAACAGCCCAAATCGAGTCCTGAAGGCTGGCTTCCATTCATCTCCCTCGCGTATTCTCACAAGATGATAGGCTCCTCTGAGATCTAATTTTGTATAGATCTGCGCTCCCTTCAACTGATCCAATAAAACTGAAATGAGAGGAAGTGGGTATTGGTTCTTTTTGGTGATCTTATTGATCGCACGATAGTCAATACAGGTTCTGAGATCTCCCTCCTTCTTCTTGGGCACGAAGAAAAGAGGCGAAGATACTGGTGACTGGGATGGACGAATGAATCCATTCGCCAGATATTTATCCAAGAATTCCTTCAAGTGGTGATGTTCTTTTTTCTGTCAAGGCGTATACCCGGCTGCAGGGGAGATTAGAACCTGGCTCCAAATCTATCTTACAATCGTAAGCCCGATGGGGTGGCAACTGTTCTGCTTCTGTTTCGTTAAAAACATCGGCAAAGTCCTCATATTCTGACGGAATCTCCTGAGAATCTACCACACAGACAGACGTCTCCGCTGTGCACAAGGCCTGAGCTGGATTGCACTCTCTGATTTCCCCTTTCGTTCCGAAACAATTTTTTCGACAATATTCTGAATCCATCACTATGGTTCTTGTGCTCCAATTTATCGTTGGATTATGTTCCGTGAGCCATGGAAGGCCCAGGATGAGTTGAAACTGAGGTGCGTCAATTAGATTGAATTGAATGACTTCCTCATGCCCGTCACAGTAGATCAATTGTACCTGTTCTGTATGACTTACTATTGGTCCAGATGAGAGGTTCGTTCCGTCTACTGCCCGGACCGGTTCACTTTTGGGTTTCAAGATAGCTCGTAACCCCACCTTAGCAGCAAATTTTAGATCACAAAAGTTTCCGGTGGCTCCGGAATCTATCATTATTGAAACTTCCGTCAATGTTTCTTGTCTGAACTTGAGCACCATGGATAAAATTAGATGTGGGGCCGATGACTGTAGAGTGTTAGCCACTAGATGTTCTTTTGGAGTTGATTTCTGATTAGCATCCACCGGTCCAACCCCCGCTACTGGTGGTGCTGCGAGTTTTCCTTCGGTTTAAAAGGGGTCTTCGGTTTTCTTGGACAACCCCGAACAAAATGCCCGCTGGAGCCACAATACATACATAGATTTCCTGCCCTTCTTTTTTCTTTCTCTTCTTTGGTTAGGGGACCTCTTATCGTTCCAATTTGCATGGGCTCCGAACCTTGTTGTCCTTCCACGGCCTTATTCCCTTCTGGCCGAACCCGATCAAATCTTGGAGCTATTGGCCTGAATTCTTTCCTTTTTTCTCCTCTCCTCTCTCCTTGACGAAAGTCTATTTCTAAGACCAGGTCCACTAATTCTGAGATTTCTGTGGGTCTATTTGGTATCTGTGCCAACACATCTTTAAGTTCATCTCTTAAACCTCTATAAAAAACTGCAGCTCTCTTGCTTTCTGGCCAGTCCGTTTCTACGACTAATTTATTGAATTGGGCCAGATATGCTACTAGATCTCGGTTTCCCTGTCTTAGATCCAATAATTCATTATCTACTGCTTGAGATATTCTCCGCCTGTCGAAAATTCAAAGAAATTCTTGTTTGAAGTCTTCATAGTTTTGTAACAGAAGATCATCCCGGGAAACCAGAGGCATTGACCAGGACGCTGCATCTCCGCTCAAGTACGATAAAACAAAGGCCACCCTAGACTGCGCATCTGGGAAAATGTAAGGGCAACACATGAAGTGCAAAGAACACTGTGTGATGAATAGCTGTGCCTTTTGTGGGTCCCCACTAAAACGCTCCGGAGGAGCCAACGGAATAACTGGGGACAGTGAATGGATCACTTGTGTAGTTATTCTATTTGGGTCTTCAGTGGATGGGTCTAAGGCGTTCCTTCCTGAGCCGAATGGCTGCTTAACTCGTTGAACTAACTCTGCTGTCTCTTTTCTCGAGTTCATTACCTCCTGCCTCACGTTTTGGTTTTCCTCTCTCACTGCCACCAACTCTTTTTGAATGGTCTCTAACACTACTCCCAAGGTCTGTAAGTTTATTCCTTCTGCCATCTCTGTCCGGGTGCAAGTTTACCACTTGGGCACTTCACTCTGTCAGGGTCTAGATGACGTATCTTGAAGTGCTTGCACAGGAACAGAGATGCTGGTTCCCAACTCCCACTATGCGGCAGCCAGAGTTCCAGTAATATTCACCTGGACTCTGTAACTACTCCGCAGGGGGAAGGGGGAAGTAGATAAAATAATAAACAAAGAAGAGACTGGTCCTGAAACTCCGGTTCTTCACTATTCTCCTCAGCTTCTTCTTAATGCTGTTGCCAGCTCTTGTAAATGAGAACCTTGAAACAAAACACAACACAATAACTTTCTATTCCCTTCGACTTCTAAACTCTCTCTATGTGTTGACACCTACCCTGGGTTTCAAGCACTGTGCCCCTCTTCTGTATGTCAGTCTTGTTGTGTGGTGTTTCTTTTTCAATTCTTTTCTGGACACTTCTTTCCGACTCTCCTTCCTACAAAACATCTTTCTATTAATTCTTTCTCTTTCCCTTTTACCTTTTCTAAATTGTTTTCTTAACTAGAAAATTATTATTTTTTGGCTTACTTCTAGAGTGGAATTATTCTTGCTTGTCCTCTTCTTCTGTGTATTCGTCTAGCAGTGTGATCCTCTCACGCTATTCTGTTCTAGTCCTAAACTTGTCTTTACCTAACTTTTCCTTATTTCTAGTTATCCTGTACTAGAGAACGGTGGTGAGTATTGTTTTCTTCAACTCTAATTAACTGCACATTTATCTTTCTTCTCAGGGTGAATTTCAGATTACTAGAGTTATCAGGTACATTTTCTATACAATCTTTTCTGTCAAATACTTTTCCCATTCATCTCTCATGCCTCTCAAATGTACTTAGCTTCGGTCTTCTTTTTTCTGTCACAGGATGGCGCCAAAAGACCTCCGACTATCTGCTCGGGAAACACGGAGATGTATTGGAAGTCTTCACGAAGGTAGGAGAGAATTTCGTCGTCTCTTCAGTCTCTGTAAATCTTTCTGAAAATCTCTTCAGTTATTTTCTCGGAGTTGTGAAAGGTTTCTGACTTGGAAAACTATTCTGTAGCCCTGGCGCTAACTAACTAACTCTAATTCTATTCTCCCTAACTCTTTCCTCAGGAACTCTAATTTCAAGCTGCTACTCTCTGAATCTCCTCAGTGAGGTGCGCATTCCTCTTGAAGCGCGCGCCTCACCTAACCTCTGGACACCTGTGGGAGAAAGACTAGACTGCCTCTATGCTTCCAGCGTGGCCGCCATCTTGGAATTCCTCTTTCGTAGTAATTCTGTCCATGAATTGTTCTTTGCCCTTCTATTCAGTCTTGGGCAGCAGAAAGACCCCAATGTTGCCACCATTACCGCCTCTTCGTCCTCTGGAGGCCTGACACCTGGGTAATTCTACAACTGCAAGGGTTCTGTGAATGTATCACGTTATAACACCATGAGTACTGTACTTAAAAACTGATAAGCCAATTAATGCAACAATTTACTTTCTTCTGAAAGTGCCTAAATCAATCCAAAATCCACAAGGGAGAGCAATAGTTAGTTCCATTGGTACTCTTTTGGAATCAACATCCCGCTTCATTGACATTTTCCTCATGAACTATGTAATAGCACTCCCATCCTATCTGAGGGATACAATCGATTTTTTTAACAAAATCAAGGAGATTTCATGGAAAGATGGTTATATAATGGCCACAATTGATGTCTCATCATTATACACTTCGATCCTCCACTAAGATGGGATAGCAGCAGTAAGACATTTTCTACAGACAAAATCTATAAGTTATCTTGAACATTCTGAAACGTTAAGAGAAATGCTCTCTTATTGTCTAACACATAATATCTTTTTATTCATGGGCGATCTTTTCCTGCAAAAACAGGGAACCGCTATAGGGACATCTTTTGCACCAACTTATGCCATACCACCCATGGCGGTATGGGAGACAGAAGTACTGAAAAATGAAAAATCTGGCAAAATCAAGTTTTGGTCAAGATTCATTGATGACCTCTTTATTGTATGGGAGGGTGACCAGAATAACCTTCAGAACTTCATAAATACACTCAATGAAAACAAGTACAACTTATCTTTCACGTCTACAATAAGTACAACAAATATCATCTTTTTAGACGTAGAAGTTTTCATACAAGATCAAAGGCTGTGCACAAAAATGCACAGGAAGCCCAACAGCATCCTGCATGCTAACAGTGGGCACCCACAAAATTTAAAATGGAGCATCCCCTATGGGGAAATGTTGTGAGCAAAGAGGAACTGCTTTGAAATAACGGACATGAATCTCCAAATAAAAGAAATGAGTGACCGCTTCCTAGAACGAGGATATCCCGTTGAAGTGATTATAACTACAAAAGCTAAAATCGCCTTGAAAATAAGAGCAGATCTTTTACGATCGAACAAAGTAAAATCAGGAACATGCAAAAAAGAAGAAACAACAACTCGAATAATCATGGATTTCAATAACCAAAGCAAAGAACTGAAAAAGATCAATCAAAAAAATTGGGGCATATTGATGTTAGATGAAACACTCCAAAGGGTACTGTCTCCCCACCCGAACATCACGTACAGGAAAACATCATCCCAGGGAGACCTCCTAACACAGAGTCTCTTTGAACTGAAAAATCCAGGTTTACCATCATGGCACAATACTCCAGAATTCTGGAAATGCTCCAAATGTAGAGCATGTGAACATGGCACAAACATAACTTCATATCAACTCCAAAATGGTCAAACTACAAGAATTGTTGATCACATCACATGTGAATCAAAATTTGTGGTATATTTATTGGAAAGCCCATGTAAAAAACAATATATAGGAAGCACCATTAATAAACTAAAGTTAAGACTTTTACAACACCTACAGGCCATTAAAAGCAAAGGCTCCACCTATCCCATGGCCAGTCAAGTGATTCTCAACAATCGAAATATTCTGGAATCAAGATCGTGAAACAAAAAGAAAGAGGTGGAGACAGAACCCTTAATTTGCGAAGAGCAGAGTCCAGAGTAATTCTAGCCATTGACACTGAGAATCCGTTTGGCCACAATCTAGATGCCAAACTACACATTCACCTATGAAATGGAATGAAAAAATAGGATGAAAACTGAAAGTGGACTTGCCATTACTTACATCAGTGAGAAACTTGAGGGTCATAATGGCTGGATTATATGTGATAAATACTGCAATGGGTGCATAAAGATATAATATAATAGAAAAACATGGGAGTATTAACATCTGGCATGCCACTTTATCTTCTGTTGAAAATCCTTGGGAAAAATCGGGGAGACAATGAGAGATGAACACATGGAACACTGTCCCTTTTTTAAATGAAACTGTGAAATTATTTTTGTTACTGATTTTAGACACATTAAGCAATTTTTAAACAAGACATTTAATGAGTTCACTAACACTCGTTAACTATGAATCCGATTTATATTGAATTTTAGAGAGCAATATGTACTTTACTACTGTCCAGCCATCAAATTTGATTAACAGTGAATGTGCTAGTCACTTCATCTATGTAGGAGAGTTTGATTAACACTGAATTTTGGAGACCAAAATTGCACTTCACTATTGCATATTCATCAAATTCGAAAAATGATCAATGTGCTAGTCACCTCATGAACGTATGGGCAAAACTGTATTTTAATAATGACTCAATAATTGTTGGGTTCATAAAAATCCTACAAATGTACTTTACAGTGATTGGCTTTTGTGAAAGAAGATCTTATATCAATTATGTACCATTTTAACAACAAAACAACTGATTACTAAAATCCGAGCTGTGTATGTTCTGAGTGAGGGACACTACAATATACATGGCAACAATCAGAGAGTAATGAGAAAAAAACAAGACAGTACACTTTTAATCCATGATGTTCACCGTTGTTTAAACATCACACTCTTCCCCCCTTTTCCCCTTGACTAGTAGCTCGCACTGTAAATCAAATGAATTTAAAATGTTGTTTTAAATTAAAAATGATGGATTATTGGATTTAGCAATTTTAATTCTGGATTGACTTTTTGTCTACTCTGTCTTCTAAAAACACATGGGTAATTCCAGTAGCACTTTAAAAGAGACATTCTGGGCTCTAGGACTCAATGGTCCAGTAGAAGGCTTGGAGCCGAAACGCATAGACCGTCCTCTACCGTTCGTGATTGCACAATGGTTTAAATAAAGCACTTTGGATTGTTTACCGGCTGTTGTGCTGTGGTCCTCCTCTGAGTTCCAGGAGTGGAAAGGAGGTTTGAAGGAAATTTGAATATATATATATATATATATATATATATATATATATATATATATATATATAAAAGTACGCTGTCTTAGCACTTCCTTTCGGCGAACCAAAGACAACACGAGTCCCAAATTTTCAGGCACGAATATTTTATTCTTTTTTTTTTCCCAAAAAACCTTTATTTAGCACATGATGTTCATACACAGCAGAATGCCTACAACCATACTTGGCCGGCAGCAGATGATGGTAAGGAAAGGGTAGAAGTGTACACAGCGAATCGCCAACAACCCACAAGGGCAGGCCGCATCCAGAAACAGAAACAGGTTATGGTCTTTCGGGTTTTTTGCTTTCCCCCCTTTGGGGGTAGAACCAGGGATCCCAGTCCCTAACAATAGGAAATAACAATTAATAAACATCCCAAACAACTAGCCCCATGGTGAGAGTGGTCTATAAAGGCACCTTAAAAGCCTTGCTCCGAGATCCCTCAGCTCAGCAGGACTCACTCTAGGGTGCGCATAGTGCAGTAAAATCTGACGCGTTTCGGGCGGGTGCCCTTGCTCTCAGATTGTCAGTTGATATATATATATATATATATATATATATATCACTGCTACAAAACACCAATCCGGTGCACTCTCAGGCGGGTGCTTCTTCATGCGGGGGTGTACCCGCAATTAATATTTGCTGCAACTCTCCTTCTCACAACCACCATCCAAAAGAGAAAGACAGCACTCGCGAGTGAATTAGCATTTAAAAAACCTTGCAAATTCACTGAAAAAACCATAGGTTTCACACATGTTATAGTTAGCGGAGATTTTAGTGATAAAAAACCAATGAAATTCCCCTGTTATAGTTAGTGCAGGCAACTATAACTCACGCGACCGCAATCTTCTGCTGATGACATATGTGTCTTTATGAAAAAAAAATATTTGTAATATATGTATAGCTAAAAATGTATGGAAGAAGACATGGGTAAATAAGTGTCTAAATACAGTATTAGCATCAGCAGAGGATTGCGGTCGCGTGAGTTATAGTTGCCTGCACTAACTATAACGGGGGAATTTCATTGGTTTTTTATCACTAAAATTTCCGCTAACTATAACATGTGTGAAACCTATGGTTTTTTCAGTGAATATATATATATATATATATACATATTCACTAAAAAAACAAAGGTTACAGGGACGTTATAGTCAGGCTGATATTTCACTTGTACAATAGCAGAGACATTCAGTAGTTATATTTAGCTGAGCTAACGATAACTCCTGCCCCCGCAATGTACTGCTTATGACCTCACGTATTACATCACTCATAATATGGTCAGTGATATTGCTGGTGACATCACTGAGTACATCACTGATGACATCATCTGGTGACTGTGAGTGTTTCTAAAAAGTATACGAGTTTTAAATATGTATACACCAAGGTGTATTGATGAATGAGTGGGTGTATGACTGCCTGTTTGGATGATTTAGTGGGTGTGTGACTGACTGTATAAGAGAGTGATAATACATGTCTCAGTGAATGTGTGGGTGAGTGACTAATCTGCGGCACACACATGCAATGATGAAACAATCAGACTCTACTCGTGCACTCATGTAATTATGGAGGGAATACCATTGTAGTAGCCCTATCACCCATATTGTATAAAGACTACAAAGAGATAAGCTGATAGATTGTTCAGAAAATGTCATGATTTAAAATCAAAGATGTATCGCCAATTCCTCACTACTATTGAGTCCCTGAGGTATCTTAGTTTGCAGATCAATTATGAATCGAGACTCCAGTCTGCGGAGTTTGAAAAGTCTATCCCCTCCTCGAATGCTAGTGGGAACATGATCAAGGCAAAAGAAGCGTAATAAATCCCTGTTGCTGCCATGATGACTTTTAAAATGACGTGCAACCGGATAGTTGACGTCATTTGTGGTGATAGCTCTCTGGTGTTCTAGGATCCTGATCTTTTTGGGATGTATAGTGCTCCCAATGTACCTCAGGCCGCACGGGCAGATTAAACAATACACCATATACGGAGTATTGCAGTTCATACATTTTTTAATTCTTTTGGGGGATTTAAGGCCTGGAATTTCATATGTTAAGGTCTTTTCGCTGTTTTTACATGCCTAACACTTGCGGCATGGGTAGAATCCCTTAATAGAACCAAGACCGCAAGCTTTTCTTGGAATAGAAAAATGACTTTGAACCAGATCATCATGTAATGATCTAGCCGTTCTAAATGATAGTTGCGGTGCCTTGGGTAAGTCCTCCCCAATTACTGGATCAGATTTGAGAATCTGCCAATTTCTCTTTAGTATTTGTCTGAGGGCATTTTGATTGCTGGCATAACTAGTGATCAATCTGCAATCCATGTTAGAAGAAGATAAGGATTGTTCCTTCTTTTGCTTGGTTGCAGAAAGTGCCACTTATAAGTTCAAGTCTATTTTTTGATTCAACTTTACATCTAGCGCTGTGTATAGTGGCCTCTGGATATCCTCGCATGAGGAATCTGGCTTCGCTGTCAGCTGCGGCTGAGCGAAAGTCACACTCTCTAGTGCAGTTCCTTTTGATTCTTAGCAGCTCGCCATAAGGGATGCTGTTAATCAGTTTGCCTAAGTGACAGCTGTTAGAATGGAGAACGGAATTCCCTGCCGTTGGTTTTCTATGTAGGGATGTGCATAGTCTTCCATCAGAGACAAAAACCTCCAGATCCAGAAAATTTACCGAAGATTTACTAACTTCACCACTGAATCTGAGGTTCAAATCATTTAAATTTAGACTGCTAACAAATTCATGGGCAGATTCTATAGTGCCATTGAAAATGATAAAACGATCGTCTATGTAGCAGTTCCAGCTGATTAGCCTACTGGTCCACATCTCATTGGCATCTGACCAGGCCACCTGCTTCTCCCACCAGCCCACGAAAAGATTTGCGTAACTGGGGGCGAAGCAGGTGCCCATGGCCGTACCTTGTAGCTGTCTAAATAATTGATCCTGGAAGAGGAAGATATTATTAGTAAGACAGTATTCGACAAATTCCAAGATCATAAAATTATGATCTTTAAATTTCAATGAGTGGCTTCTTAAGAAATATTCAATTGCTTGAAGGCCCTTCTTGTGTTGAATACTGGGATACAAGCTTGAGATATCCAGAGTGATCATTACAAAATCCGATTCCCATACAATACCCTCAATTCTCTTTAGGAAGTCTCTAGTGTCCTGAATATAAGAAGGTTAACTGAATCACAAAACCAAACAAATGAAAGTCAATAAATTGAGATAACTTTTCAGTTAGGGATACCTTCGAGGATACAATTGGACGTCCCGGTGGGTTAACACTGTCCTTATGTAACTTTGGGAGACGGTAAAATGTTGAAATGACTGGATGTTTACATGTAAGGAAAGCAAATTCTTTACTGTCCAAAGTTCCTTTACATTTCCATTTGTACAGTAACTTCTCGTACTCTTGTGTACTAGTGATGTACTCTTTCATTGAAATTTTCCTGTAGTTGGTGTTGTCATCCAGCGGATGTAATGCTTTATGTAATAATCTGACGACAAAAGAACTACATTTCCCCCTTTATCCGAGGGTTTACAGACAATTGTATGATCTTCTTTCAGGTCCTGTATAGCCTTCTTCTGCTGTTGTGTAAGATTACAGGAATCCTGTTGGTCTTCTTTCTGTCTGAGTTGCATGAGATCTTTAATAACTTGGTCAGTAAATAGATCAATGGCATCATGCGGCATTTGTGGGATGAATTTGGAAACAGGCTTGAAGGAGCTCCTAGGGCGTTCCTGGATTATAGATCCACTGTTCATATCCCATATAGACGCCTGATTATCACTATCAGCTTGTGTAGAAGTTAAGCCTTCCTTTAATAATTCTTCCAGAGTTGATATTGTCTCGGCATCATGGCAGGTTAACATATCCGTTTCTGTATCCATAGAGTCAATTAAATTTGAGGTGTTTCTTGGTCCTTGTAATTTGAAGAATTTGCGCAATTTGATTTTTCTTGCAAATTTGAAGAGATCGATTCTTGTTTGGGTGTACTTCATTCTTTGTGAGGGACAAAAAGACAAACCAAGTTGTAATACTCATTTTTCGTCTTCAGTCAAAATTCTAGATGTAAGATTCACAACTGTCAAGTTCTCAGCAGTTTTCATGAGCGTTTCGCCCCTCTTTTGCTCCTGGTGATTCTGGGCGATGCATTGCTTGTGTTTGTGCCACCCTCTGTTAAATGGTAGCGGCAGTTTCAGTCGGTAACCTTTCAAGTATTGCCCGGCGGTAATCGCCTCTCATACCATTCGATGATTTACCAATAAAAGAGGCAGGCGCCGGAGACTGGAAGGCAGGAAACAAAGTTTTATTCTCTCCGGAGGAGAACACATCAGATCAGACCCACAGGGAATCTTCTCGAGATGCTCTACTCACATCTCTGAGGCCTGGCCTCTTATACACAGGTTTATTGCTTTATTACAGGTTTATCATACATGGCACATTCTTGAGATCGCTTTGATACATGAAAGAACATCCTCAGAATCCCTGGCTCAGATCCGCTCCCACACATAGCTACAGTAGAAGTCCCCACCCCACCCACAGTAGGAGATGGCTATCACACAGCTGGACATTCCGCCAATTCCTGGGGGTGTGTGCGACTGGTCGGGTCTCAGGGGGTGGGGGGGCCTTGATCTACTGTAATCCCTTTGATGTGGGGTGTTTCCCTTACAGTAGGGGCAATAAACTGCATCCGCAGGGCTAGGTGATGGCCTGGGATCGGTTCGAACAATCGGGCGCAGAGGAAGGGGGTTATCAAAGGGATGTATGACCATGTATGGGATGGAAGAAGGTGTCGGTCAGGCGTGGGATGTGGTTCCATGGCAGGGTCGTGCAGAAGGAGAGGGTTTATGGCCCATGTATGAGAGAGCGGGGGTGGCCGGCGCGCGGGGGGATGTTCGCAGCGCCAGAGGGACGCGCTGGCGATCGGCAATGAGGTCATGGTGCCTAAAATGGCCGTCGCGCGTTTTCAGCGTGCGGGCCTGAGAGGGGACAAGATGGCGTCGATTATGTTGACATTGCAAACCAGATTTTAACAGTCCTCCCTTTTCAACATATCTAGCCAGCTTGTCTAGCCGACATTCACCTTCGTTAACCTCTTAGCCATAATATCGTAAATGCTTTCATGCGTTCCTGTTTTAAAAGTACAGAGTTTTAGGACAGACAGGAACAATCTGACACAATTGTACATAGTTACATGTGGTTGATGTGACAGGCGAGGAGGTAGCGTATACAAAATTACATCAGCTGCGTCATATGTCAGGCCCGGAGATAGGTGGAGGGAAGCTCGCTTGAACACAAATTTGATACCGTAAGAGGTGGTCCGGCAAGACAAGGAATATTATGCACATTACTCAAGGCCTAGGCTTTGTGAGGATCAAACCAAACAGCATAGTCAGGTGTACGGCTGATGCTATACAATTGTCATTTATACCAAGCTAATGTTTCTTAGAAATTAGTGTGTAGTTGGAAGTGACCGATAAAGGACCTTGGAAACTTGATTGGAAGATAGTCAATTCAAAAGTGGTTGGGAGAGGAATACAACTCAACATGAGTTACAGTCAGGGAGGGGGGGGGTTTCTTCTTTCCAGTGTCTTATTGCATCGAGCCATCACTGGTAAGCTCTCATTGTTCTTCTTCTTTCGTTGGCACTGTTGAGCACCGGCGGTGGAGCTAAGGTCCAGCTCAAATCCAGGCTTTCGCGTTGCAGGGTGTGACCATTCTTTGCTCTTGGATCACAGTCCTGTTTTGTCCTGTCCCTTGACTGGTCTTATCATAGGTACCTTGAGACGGAGTACCCGCTTCTCATTCTTCTTTTGTCAAGTCAAGTTCAAAATAGGGGTGTTTTGGAAGGCCGAGGGAAGAGGGGGTGGAGTGGGATCGGATCAAAAAGTGGGCCAAGGAGAGCAGAATCTTTCTGTACTGGGCCCATCAATCGGGCCCGACGGGTTGGGACTTCAGGCACGAGCTGATCAGCGAGCAGGGGGCTTCGGGATAGCCCTTCGTTCTATCGCTTTTCATGCTGAGAATGGTGCCTCGTCCCGCACCCTTTTGCTTCGTGGCTCCCCCTTGGTCGATGCCATAGGTGTTCCATGATCCGCAGCCAGGCTGTGCGTCACGTCCGACCCCTCTCTTCCGATGACTGCATGTTATCTTTGAATGAGTACAAGAAACAAAATCTTAGAGAGCTGGCAGGGAAGACATTTACGCACTTCATTCTCTCTCCCAACCACCGAGTAGTCGGGGAAATGTTTTATCGGTCGCTCTATGATGGATGTCTATTAACTCTTTTGTCGGTGTATGTTACTAACTTATTAATCATTACTGTGGTGCATGTTTTGTGGGTGTTCCTGCAAATTTCCATCGTCTGGCCTGCTAGGTGTCCATTCCTGTACCTTATAATCGTTGCAGGAGGCCTGACATCTGTCAACTTTCTGGTCTATCAAAATTCGAACCAGCTTCTCCGGTAGAGACTCGTTCTTCTAACACAAGCTCTGTTCATTCACATTTTTCTCCGAGGACTGCTAAGTTTATGAAAAAGTGCGAGGTGCTGTATTGTTCAAAATACCCTGGGATGGCTAGTACAGAACTGGGGCTATTCTGGGAGGACGGGGTGCTTAGACGTTCCAGTTCTGAGCAATTGGGCGGGGCAACTCTGAGCGGTGGAGGTGGTGTCGTTAGAGCTCTAAAACGAAAACCACTGACATATAGTCCCCGTGATGAGGGCCAGATTGGGAGACATCAGTCGTCTTACCTGTCCTTTCTTTCTCAGCCAGTTAAGTTCAACATTTTACAGAAAGGAGAGGTAGTAATGTGGTAAAATATGGTCGTTTTGCTTCTGTCAATTTGTTCGAACACTGTCGCGTTTTAGGCCAATTATACACATACTGAGGAGGTATAGTGTCGTTAATTTATTCAAAAAGAAAGAGGGCAAGAGAGCCTTCAGCGAGGGAGGGAGAGGGAGAGGGAGAGAGAGAGAGAGAGAGAGAGAGAGAGAGAGAGAGAGAGTGAGAGAGAGAGAGTGAGAGAGAGACGTGCACATCAAGTAGGCTATTTGGTATACGTACAACATAAAACGAGAGAGAGAGAGAGACATGTGTACGATAATAGGCTACTTGGTGTACACACAACATGGAGTAGCACGGGTCAGTTCTACGTAAGAAAACACAAGCGGGGGAAAAACATAAATTCGGCGATCACGTACACACAAATACCGGATAGGGCGTGAGAGTACATACATCAAGCGCAGAAACTTAAGACGAAGAGCTACGTTGAGTATGGGGACCTCTCCTTTCCTGTCCTCTTTCCTATGCATGCTGCGTATTTTCAGTATTTTCCGTAATTCATTTTGGGGGGGTGTCGGACTTTTTACTCCCCTCCCTTTGATCGATAGACAAGCACTTCAGTCATACGATGACGTTCTCTTCCAGCGACCCAAGCATATGAAATGCATACACATTCATACCGTATAATCAGGGCACATACGCACAGTCATACCATACAGTTTTTCACGTTCCCAGTGGTGGTCTGCACTTCACGCACCATCCCACAACGTTTGTCTATGTTTTTCCCTACATTGAGCACGGTGCGGTCCATGTCCACTCCATTCTTCAGTCGGAACTCCGATGTGACCTATAGAGAAGAAAAGAAGGGGGGGGGTGTGCAGCATTCAAAGTACGTTAGCGCGCGTAGACACGAAAAAGTTCTACTTACCACGTACCAGGCTAGCTGCAGGAGCGGGTAATACCATAGACCTACTATATCCTTCCTTTCGACTATACAAGATGCTCCATTTTATTCGTCTCCTAAATTCGGGTTCCCTTGTCGTGCATTTGTTTCTCAATCGGTCGCATATTATGGGGCAAGGTACCGTACCTTGCATTCGGCAGATACCTTAAGTTATAGTCAACCATTTTCTAACAACTCTGAAAAAGACAGGCGTGATGGGTACAAATTTCATTAATCCAAAATTCAGGCAAAAAGAAAAAGGGTCTGCATTATCTGCCTTCTATTGCTTGGGAGTAACAGTCATTAAAAAACCTTTACCAACCTAGATGATTTGTTATGACGCTGATTCCGTAATTCCTTCAAAAAGCCCTTTATTTAAAACAATGTCAGTATACAAATACGGGCCTACAACCGTTACAGGCCGGCCACGGTGTGAGAGGCGTCGAGTATCATGAGCAACACTACCTTAACACGAAAAAAAATAAAAATAAAAAATGATAATAAAAATGGGGAGGACAGCATCAATAAGGTTGTTCGTATGCCCGATCAGTACCCTCCCCGTCCCTCCGCCCATCATGTGTGAAAACATCGCATTCATATCCTTTTAACATAAATGTCAAGTAACCGAAACGCCATAAGGAGTTGTAGGCCCCTCCTACATCGGCGCCATTTTGGGGCGAGGTCGGGTGGGTCCAGTGTACAGTCTAAGTCCTTCCACTAACTAGCTGCCGGACCAGAATCCCTTTCGGCAGTTCGAGAACTTTCGTTAGCGCCAACGGAAAGAACAGACAGCATGAATCGTGATTCGGGGGTGGGGAAGCACAGTTTTTGTTCCTACCGGGTCATGTTGAGGTTCCACCGGAGCGGCTAGGCTACAGTGTCTCCTGATAATTCAAACAGAAGCTTGCGTCAGCATGGCGTCACCACGGTCTCGCAGCAATGCCGTGATCCGTTCTTAGGGCGGGACAGCAGGCGGGACTCTCTGCCGACGCCTTGAATCAGTCTCTCTCACGGCACCAAAAGGAGGCAAGATGGCTGCCGCCCGGGGCAAAGACAAGTTAATGTGGAATGATCGAGCAATAGCGGCGGTTGCCCCCACCGGAAGTCCGCAGGAGTCGAAGGCCAATGACTCCCGCAGAATCTGCAAAGCTGAGAGGACGTTTTCAAGGGTGTGGCCCACGCCCGAGCAGGCAAGCTTCCGAGTTCCAAGGTAGCCCAGAGCCATCTTTTAGTGGACCAGGCCTGAATCTGAAGAGCCGACCGCCATTTTGAGAGTCCAGTGGCAGCAGTAGCTCTTCATTACAGCCACCGGGGTGGGTCCCCCCGACCACTTGGCTGCGGGGGCCCACTTCTTGCGTCGAACGCTAATGGCAATCTTGGTGCAGAAAGGAACCCGCGCCTGGGTGGTCGTCCGATAGGCGAGATGTAAATGGTTTCCCTGCTGCAGCTGGCCGGTGAGTGCAGGGGCGCCTACTCAGCTGGACGGCGAGTGAAACGGCAGGGGTGCCTTCTCAGCTGGTCGGCGAGTGCAGGGGCGCCTACTCAGCTGGACGGCGAGTGAAACGGCAGGGGTGCCTTCTCAGCTGGTGAGCCTCCACCTGGGGAGGCCCGTTCGCGTCGCTCCCCCCCCGCCAGGGCACCCTTCGTTGTCGATCTGTGCAGCATAGTAGATTGGCAAGACCAGTACATTTGTTGGACACCACCTCTTATGCCGTCCTGGTCTTGGCGCGTCGTGTAGCCTCCGGCCTATTCGCACAATATTCCACCACTGATGCAGCCTCACAGGCCGATGGACTTTGTGGGCCTTTTATAGCCCAAGCCGACTAAAAGACCGCCCAAAACAGGCCAATGTTGCTATTTCGAGGAAGGAGGGGCGAGGACTATGGCATGTGGACGTGAATGCTTTGGGATTTGCAGCAGGTTGTCATGTAAATAGTTAAAAAATGTGTTTTAGCATGTTTACCCTGTTGGAGTGTTGCATATACCTACAAGTTATTAAAACGTTTTAACCATACTACTTTGTTGGAGTGTTGTACATATTTGTAATCCGGCAACGAGCACAAGGACGTTACTACATAACCGGAAAACGACCTAGCCCAAGCGTGCGTGATCTAACCCAGTTCAGCAACGTCGATGGTGGGTATTAGCAGATTTCCATTTGTGCAGGATTTTGTCGTGTTTACTGGGCGGGGTGGGTGGTAGGGCAGACATGTTTCGGCAGCGAGAGCGATGGAGCCGAGCTACCTCGTGGCCATCTCGACCGTGAGCTTGGCTCCTTCCCCTAGTTTCATATTTTTCGCAAAGGGCTATTTCCTAGTGTTTCTTATTTTTGTAGGGTCAAAAGGATCCCATCAGTGGTCTACTGGTCTCTCTCGATTATTTTTGTTTCTCTATAGCGATTTTTATGCCCTAGTTTGTTGTAGGCTACAGCGACTGATCCATATTTAGTAAATATGTCCTTATTAGGGGCGCCTTCCAGTGGAGCCGGATGGTTCATCTCTAACAAGCGGTCCGGGCGGAACCAACTACCAATCAGTGGGGAGAAGATAGGCATGACGGGTTACAACGGGGACAAAGGTCTGCACTACCTATCTTTTCACTGCTTGCAAAGACTAGACAGAATATCTCTATTCCACGTTATTTGCAAGCAGAGAATACCTCCAAAGAACCAATATTGAACAACTAGTGTTCGGACAATCAATCAATCAATGGTGAGAAAAGAGATAAGCACGACGGGTTACAATGGGGGACAAAAGTCTGCGTTACTTATCCTTCACTGTCTGCAAAGACTTAGACAGAATATTTCTATTCTACGTTATTTGAAAACAGAGAATATCTCAAGAAGTACTATTCTTCAAAACAATCAATATTCGGTCAATCAATCAGTGGGGAGGAAAATAGGCGCGACAGATTACAATGGGGGACAAAAGTCTGCGCTACCTACCCTTCACTATCTGCAAAGGAAGAGAGAGTATTTCTACTCTTCCCCGTTTGTAGGCAGCGAATACCTCAAAAAGAACAATCAATAAGCAATACTAGTATTTTCAATCAATTAGTCAATCATTTAGCAATTCGTCGTATTTCACGATCTTACCCGGACCGCGTGGACAGTTTTCTCGTCTTTCGCCTCCAGCGCCCGATCATCCTCTACTCTCCGTTATTGCCGCGGCACTCCTGATGGTTCCCAGTCAGGACCGTAGATCACTCGAGAGAGGTCTGCTCGGAACCAGTGAAGTTCGGATGATCGGCTGCCAGAAGAGGGTCTATCGGGCAGGAGCTCTTTCCGATCTTTGCAGTCGTTCACTCTGTCGTCGGGACCTCTCCCACTGGATCCACGTGTCGCTGATGGGCCCTACGTTGGGCGCCAATTGTTAAATGGTAGCGGCAGTTTCAGTCGGTAACCTTTCAAGTATTGCCCGGCGGTAATCGCCTCTCATACCATTCGATGATTTACCAGTAAAAGAGGCAGGCGCCGGAGACTGGAAGGCAGGAAACAAAGTTTTATTCTCTCCGGAGGAGAACACATCAGATCAGACCCACAGGGAATCTTCTCGAGATGCTCTACTCACATCTCTGAGGCCTGGCCTCTTATACACAGGTTTATTGCTTTATTACAGGTTTATCATACATGGCACATTCTTGAGATCGCTTTGATACATGAAAGAACATCCTCAGAATCCCCGGCTCAGATCCGCTCCCACACATAGCTACAGTAGAAGTCCCCACCCCACCCACAGTAGGAGATGGCTATCACACAGCTGGACATTCCGCCAATTCCCGGGGGTGTGTGCGACTGGTCGGGTCTCAGGGGGTGGGGGGGCCTTGATCTACTGTAATCCCTTTGATGTGGGGTGTTTCCCTTACAGTAGGGGCAATAAACTGCATCCGCAGGGCTAGGTGATGGCCTGGGATCGGTTCGAACAATCGGGCGCAGAGGAAGGGGGTTATCAAAGGGATGTATGACCATGTATGGGATGGAAGAAGGTGTCGGTCAGGCGTGGGATGTGGTTCCATGGCAGGGTCGCGCAGAAGGAGAGGGTTTATGGCCCATGTATGAGAGAGCGGGGGTGGCCGGCGCGCGGGGGGATGTTCGCAGCGCCAGAGGGACGCGCTGGCGATCGGCAATGAGGTCATGGTGCCTAAAATGGCCGTCGCGCGTTTTCAGCGTGCGGGCCTGAGAGGGGACAAGATGGCGTCGATTATGTTGACATTGCAAACCAGATTTTAACAGTCCTCCCTTTTCAACATATCTAGCCAGCTTGTCTAGCCGACATTCACCTTCGTTAACCTCTTAGCCATAATATCGTAAATGCTTTCATGCGTTCCTGTTTTAAAAGTACAGAGTTTTAGGACAGACAGGAACAATCTGACACAATTGTACATAGTTACATGTGGTTGATGTGACAGGCGAGGAGGTAGCGTATACAAAATTACATCAGCTGCGTCATATGTCAGGCCCGGAGATAGGTGGAGGGAAGCTCGCTTGAACACAAATTTGATACCGTAAGAGGTGGTCCGGCAAGACAAGGAATATTATGCACATTACTCAAGACCTAGGCTTTGTGAGGATCAAACCAAACAGCATAGTCAGGTGTACGGCTGATGCTATACAATTGTCATTTATACCAAGCTAATGTTTCTTAGATATTAGTGTGTAGTTGGAAGTGACCGATAAAGGACCTTGGAAACTTGATTGGAAGATAGTCAATTCAAAAGTGGTTGGGAGAGGAATACAACTCAACATGAGGTACAGTCAGGGAGGGGGGGGTTTCTTCTTTCCAGTGTCTTATTGCATCGAGCCATCACTGGTAAGCTCTCATTGTTCTTCTTCTTTCGTTGGCACTGTTGAGCACCGGCGGTGGAGCTAAGGTCCAGCTCAAATCCAGGCTTTCGCATTGCAGGGTGTGACCATTCTTTGCTCTTGGATCACAGTCCTGTTTTGTCCTGTCCCTTGACTGGTCTTATCATAGGTACCTTGAGACGGAGTACCCGCTTCTCATTCTTCTTTTGTCAAGTCAAGTTCAAAATAGGGGTGTTTTGGAAGGCCGAGGGAAGAGGGGGTGGAGTGGGATCGGATCAAAAAGTGGGCCAAGGATAGCAGAACCTTTTAGTACTGGGCCCATCAATCGGGCCCGACGGGTTGGGACTTCAGGCACGAGCTGATCGGCGAGCAGGGGGCTTCGGGATAGCCCTTCGTATTATCGCTTTTCATGCTGAGAATGGTGCCTCGTCCCGCACCCTTTTGCTTCGTGGCTCCCCCTTGGTCGATGCCATAGGTGTTCCATGATCCGCAGCCAGGCTGTGCGTCACGTCCGACCCCTCTCTTCCGATGACTGCATGTTATCTTTGAATGAGTACAAGAAACAAAATCTCCTCTCCTCGTCCTCCTCTTCGGGTATATCTCCTGGTTGAATCTGGGGGTTTCCCTCTGCCCCCTCTTCCCAGTGCTTGTCTGATCAGGAAAAATTCCTCGTGAAAAGGGGCTGGCTGTTCATTGCTTTCTCGTTGCGCAACCCTACGATCTGTGGGCTGCTCGGAGTCAGTGACATCGGATTCTGAGGTAGCCACTTGCTCTACTGGTTGCTGATTTCTATTATCGTGCAGGAGTCGTCGTGGGGCTTCAAACTTCTTTGCGAATGTTAGTACGCGGCCCAGCTCATAATCATGTGCGTCCCTTTCAAATTTGTCCTGTTTGCTCTGCCTAATTTTCTGTTCATATTTAGTTAGACGTTTTTTCATATCCTCTGTCATTTCATCGATTTTACTTTTGTTAGCATGAGTAGCCAATTCGCCTTCCAGAACTCCAATTTCTTCTAGAGCTCGTTTCCGGTCGCTCCACGCAAACTTCACTAAAATTTGCAGCATTCCTTGAGATGAGAGAGCTGTATGTTCTGCCCACTCTTCAAGTAGCTTGGGGTCCGGGTTCTCATAGGCTGGGACCGTGTATATCCTCAGGCCGCGTGGAACTCTTTGTATATCGATATACTGTTGAAGAGATGTGGCTTCCCACCATTTACGCGTCTCGCTTTCATAGAGACGTTCCAATTGCTGAAACTTCATTTTTAAGTGATCCGCTTCTGGAGCTCTTGCACCATTGTCAGTTCTCTGTGTGCCGCTTTTGCTTTTGAAGATGTCAATTGCTGCCTCGCGGCGCACCGCGTTACTGAACGTAATCAAAGAGCGTGTGAGATGTTGCTATAAATGTGTTTCAATCCTTCTGCCGTTCAATCCTAAGGACATTCGTGATATCCCATGTACGTAAAGTCAGTTATAACGACCCCAGAAAATGCTACCAGCACTTGCGATGCCGAATTAACGTGTACGGGTGTAAGTATAATAAACAAACACTTACCGTTTTAGTGAAAAGTGTTTTTTGGCATTTGCTGATTGTATCGTCAGTTCGACTTGATTTCTCAGACGTGTAATGCCGGTCCGTGTGAATTCTTTAAGGCTCGTAGATCGTAGCTCGGGGGGGGATGTAGATATTAGCCTGGCATAGCAACGGCGGTGCAGGGATATTTCTTCGAACTGCTACAATGTTTCCACCTGGGTCCCTGCACTCCCGGACGGGTGCTTTCAGCGTGTAGGCAGAGACACGCAATATCTCTCTGCTACAAAGTACAAAGTACAGCACTCATGGAGGATGATTTAACCCAATTTATTAGGTTAAACTACACAAAAAAGACGCGTTTCGGCGACTGCCTTCGTCAGTTTTGCAAGGCGTCCCGGGACAGCACAATTTAAATCAAATACATTGCAGTGATTGGTGGTGCGATGCTCCCTTAATCAAACATCAAAAGAGAACTTCAAAAGTAAGTTTAAAGAAAAGTTTTCAGCCATCTTTAAACATGTAATATGATCAAATAATAAATCAATTCATAAATCAATGGCATTTTTGCCCTGTATGGGCTGTTATCATTGATCAGTTATGCAAACACGAAGACCAAGGTTAATATTTCATATATATATAAACTTTTTTTCCTTTGCAAAACTACCTCATTTATCTCCAGCCTTCTCCTGAATACTATTGCTCCTTCACTTCAAAATGCTTACAGTATGGATTGTGGGCCACAGCTATATGTATTGGGATAAAGAGGCTGCAAAAAAGAGGGGTATGACAGGGACTTGGGTTTGCCAAATGTGCAGATTACGTTGTTTGGGGAAAGGGTTAAAGTTTCATTTGGTGCTGGCTTTGGTTTAATCCATTTTGGATTCCCAAGCTCCTCACCTCATGATTGTGCACTGGGGTGGTAACGACCTAGGCACATTGACTGGGGTAGGGCTGGAAATCCTAAAGAAAGAAACACTTGCAGAACTGATGTCACTTTCCCTCACACTGTCTTGGTGTACTCTAGAATGTGCCAAAGACAGAAATGGAAGTGGTCAAATCAATGCTGTCAACAAAATGACAAAGCCAGGAAACATATTAATAAAGCTGTTTCTGCATTTCTCAGAGACAATCGTATGGGCTGTATCTATAACAACAATCTGCATTTTGACATGCATAGAATTTATAGAAATGATAAAGTGCACTTTACAGATGAAGGCAACAGGGTGTTTCTAAGTAACCTAAAACTCTGCATCCGGTCTTATGTTTAGCAGCTATAAACACAACAAACACAACGGCTCTTGTTAGAGCCTCCCAGGTACCCCAAATATTGTAAATTTCTCTTCTATAGGGTTTTTTTCTTTTGTTTTTGGGTTAATCTTTGTGACTACTTCATGATCCCCACAGACACGTCGTGAAAACGGAAAACAAAACCCGACATTGAATGGCCACCAACACATTCAAAAATAATATGCAAAAAAATCCAAACTAAACATTGCCCCACTCACATTACTATATATATATATATATATCTTCCGGAGCATGTTTAAACTCATAGTCTTGTGCTAAGTTTCTTTAAAAAACATCTTTCAGACCTATTTCCCGTGGTTTTTTGGGATGTCGTGATGGTGTCATTAACTGCAATGATTGCACTTTCCCATAAAGTGAAAACAATTATATGCACGCACATTACAATATTCTACAAACTGGAGGTTTATTACTGTACACTTCCAGCTCATGTTTTTCTACTGTATTTCTAGAACAAGCATCTATAAACCCTATTTTGCGGTGAGGCCAGAGATCGCAAGGACATCAGTTATCACGATCCCCGCAGGTACAATGCAAAAGCAGAAAGCAAATGCAGGAATTCAATAGCCACCACCACATAAAAAAGTTATAACTAACCATCACAGTAGGTCGCGCACTATAAAAATAACTCTATAAAAACATTTATCAATACCTCTATAATAATGCATACTAATGAGTCATTGATATATTTTTTCAATATTTTCACCAATATTCTGGAAGACTTTGAAAGGCCCCGGTATGATATACGGTGCTGGTGGTTACAATACTGTTGCAAATTTCGCACAAAATAAAATAAT
Organism: Triturus cristatus; assembly: GCF_964204655.1. Lineage (NCBI taxonomy): Eukaryota > Metazoa > Chordata > Amphibia > Caudata > Salamandridae > Triturus > Triturus cristatus. The sequence goes on along the minus strand of NC_140583.1, from coordinate 408,813,927 downwards.
CTATTTTGGACAAATAACTTCTGTCACTAACAATTTTATTTCTCAACCATGGGGTGAGAGTATCTCCACCCTGACTCCTTATGTGGGTTTCACACAGATTTGTAGCCCTGGGAACCATTCTTAAACAATAAAAGTGTGGCCACAACTTTCTGTTCAGGTTCCATCCAGTCAATCAGAGCATTACTGTTGGCGCTTGCAACCTTCACAAACTATCTGCGCCAGAGATATCATTATAATTTTAAACTTACATTTCTCAAAACCTACTGAACAGATTTACACCAAAAGGCATTTCCTTGAACCATCATCTACCTCCCTGCCAAATTTTGTCAAAGTCTGTTCAGCGGTTCGGGCTGTAAAGGCTTTTAGGGTGGCTAAATGGTCCTATGGGAATTAACATTACAAACGCAACCTTATTTTGTGCCCCAATATCTTGGTACCCACTGCACAGAGCACCCCAAACTTACCAAATTAATAGTATCCCCTGAGACACTATTTTGTCAAAATTTTATGCCAATTGTTCAAACAACGCCAACATATTATAGCCAAGTCAAAAAATGCTTTTCCTATAGAAACTAGCTCCTAACTATATATACTTACAAGTGAAATGTCAACCTAACTATAATGTTGCTGAAACCTGTGTTTTTTCCAGTGAAAATAAACAGTTTTACCAGTGATTTTCTAAAGTGTTTTAAATGCTAATTTCTAAGTATCCCATCCCTGAAACCGGTGTTTTTGCAGTGAATTTCTAAGGTTTTTTTAAATGCTAATTTCTAACTATGCCGTCCCTAAAACCTGTTTTTTTGTCTGTGAATTTCTAAGGTTTTTTAAATGATAATCGCCAACTATAACGTCCCTGAAACCTGTTTTTTTTCAGGGAATTTCTGAGATTTTTCTAAATGTTTAATTTTAACTATAAGGACCCTTAAACCTGTGAGTTTTGAAGTGGAAATCTAAAGTTTTGCAACTAGTTCTGAAATTTTTAGAGTGAAACTAAAATGCCGTTACATGTTCAACATTTCTGAGGAAGTGCAGTGTATACAAGTTAAAATAAATGTTAAGAAGGTTTCTTTAATTTTTTTTTGCATTCTTAAAGGTAATGTAATTTTTAAATCCTTTTTCAAGATATATTTACAAATTTATATATATTTTTATAAAAACTGTGAGAATCGCGTACCGATCGCTTACCGGTTGTGGTGGGAGCGCGAATCCAAGCATCATGCCACCATATTTGTTTGTTCACATGGCATGTGCATGGAGTGCATGATGGGTACGCGGTTCCCAAACTTTTCATTAAAAATTTTTTAAATACATGTTATCTACTATGTATTTTTGTAATCAATCGTATATGCTTTATTGGAAGAGTTATAAAAGTGATATTAACATAAATATTTTGAATATTTGAGTTCCTATAATGAAGTTACGGGAGCCGTGACAATCCCACGTACCCTCACGCATGTATATCCAGATACGCAATAGGTGCGCGAATCAGCGCAAAAGTTTTAGTTCTAAAAAACATACATATAACTTTATAATATATGTTATACCAAGAGATTACATTCAAATTAGTAAATTTAATATATATGTAACTGGAATAAATATATATTATTGTTAAACATATTCTTTGGAATTGCGTCCAGTGCGCAGTGTATATGCGTCATGTACGCAAATCCCATGACACTTCAAAAGAAAGTATTTAATTGGTTAAGAAGCTCTCTATTCTATTACTAGGAGAAGTCCACCCAATTTTTTCATTCTTCCAGGAGCATCTTTAAAAGAAACATCTCTTGTGATTTCTGCTTCTCTTCATACATTTTTTGGGTGTTTTTTTTAACTGAACAAATGGCATCTCAAAATCCACCACAAGGTATTCTTGAAGATGAAGAGGAGCTGGAAGAACCAACAAAGAAATAGAAGGAAAGTGTTGTGTGGGCTTTTTTCTCGATTCCACCTGGTGTGGAAAAAGTGAATGTGTGCAAGGTCACTTGCACTGTATGCGACAAACTTTTATCTCAGGGCTCCAAGAAGAAATCCTTGTGTGGAAATTCATCCAAACTTCATTGAGCATGAACAGCATCATCGACAAGTGTAAGAAACACAATAGGATTAACCCTGGGTGGGGTTCGCGTAGTCGTGCTACGTGGAATTCCGCAAAGTCGCAAAAATACTCTGTGAGCTACGCGAAATTCCGCAAGCACGTGAAGTTGCTTGTTGCGACTGTTTGAGATGTGTTTTTCCTGTTCGAGAATGCGAGGTAAAGGGAGGTCCAAAGGGTCCATAGAGATCCCTATATACTTCATCCAGGGAGGAAAGCCCCAAGGAAGATATTAATAAATGTCCTTACTTTCTCAATTAAGGAGCTTGTGTTGGGACGAGCATTGAAAGAACGGCTGTTGAAATTTGGAGACTCCACTTAACAAATCCGCTACGACATGGTCAAGAGGACTGCCCAGAGGCAGTGGATATTAGGTACAAAAATGAGTGAATTGCGTTCTAGGGGGGCCCAGGTGCACAAGAAGTTTGCTGCCATGTTAAAGATAATGTGGCGAAACAAAATGTATGCTATCAGAGACCCTGAAGAGGTTGACTCCCTATTAAGGTAGATGCAAAGCCCAGAATAGAGATCGGGAATAGATACAGTATGTATATAGAATGTATATAGCAGAGTAAATGAATATTACAAGAAACTCATCTAGAAAAAGTGAATACAAAAGTGCATTTAAAAAGTGGGCTTGGGTTCAGGATATCGCCTGTTCAAATCAGAGAGGCAGCACGAGGGGGGTAGCTGTTATCATAAGAAGTAACTGCGGTATTAAACTGGAAAGTTACCAGACTGACTCCTCTGGGAGATGGGTATTAGTTAAGATGAGGATACAAGGGATGTCAATAGTTTGTGCTAGTTATTATGGGCCAAATGAGGATAATCCAGATGCATTAATTAAACTGGAATCATGTTTATTGTCAACTGATGTCCCAGTGGTAATTGGAGGGGACTTTAACATAGTTCAAAGCAAAGAGTTGGACAGAACCTCCAAAGTTAAATATGTCAGCCCACCTAAAACAGCGGCGGTACTTAAAACTTTGATCCACAAATTAAATTTAGTGGATATCTGGAGAAACAAGATGGGAGATAAAAAGAAATTTACTTTCTTTAGTAAGAAGTACGGCCACCACTCTCATATTGACTACTTCTTAATCGATCACGAGTTGTTTATGGGGGTGGGAAAGAATAAGTATTTGCCTGCCATACTTTCAGATCATTCAGTCGTGTTTTTCTCGTTGAGGCTTCAGGACAAGAGGGGTACAATAAGGTGGACTTTAGATAGGACAATCCTGTTAGATGAGGGGGTGATATCTAAGATGTGAAATGAGGTCTCGGTCTTTTTTAAAGCTAATAAAGGTTCAGCAAAAATGCAAACAATATGGGACTCTTTTAAGGCTTTCTTAAGAGCTATAGGTACCGCTATAATGGTGGGTAAAAGACGTTGTATGAGGCAGCAAGAGGAAAAACTTGCAAAAAACATTAAAAGTAAAGAGCAGGAGCTTCAAAAGGCATCATTAGAGAGATTTAGTAAGTTGGCCTTGCTGACCAAAGAATTAGAACAGCTGCAAGCAGAATATCAAGGGACCCTTGATAAGACATTGTCAGATAGATGGAAGGTTAGCAAATTACAATATGTTTCATATGGTGAGAAGAGCGGCTCCCTCCTAGCCTGGAAAGCTAAAGTAGATAAAGCTTAAGAGAGAGTACAACAGGAGATATAGTAGACACCAACATAGGAATTGGTTTGGAAGTCTACAGACACATGAGTCAATTGTGCAAAGAGGATATCTCTCCTGGGAGGGAAAATATAGTGGGTTTTTCAAAGAAAAAAGATCAGAAAGGGACTTTAGCATCTGAGATAATGGAGGAGGAGATCCGAGCACAGTTTAAAAAGATGGATAGAAGGAAGGCGGCTGGGCCAGATGGCCTTCCAATTGAGATCTACCTTAGTCTCCTAGATAGTATAGTCCCAGTTTTTAAAGGGATTTTTAATGTTATATTGATGGAAGGGGAAGATCCCCCGTTGACCTGGGCTGAGGCAATGGTAACCCTAATCTTGAAGCCCAACAAAGATCCTCTCATGGTAGATTCTTATTGGCCAATATCGCTGTTGAATATAGATTGCAAGGTTCTCTCAGGGATATTGGCCACCAGGGTAGCCAAGATTATAAAACGTGTTATACATGGTGACCAGAGAGGCTTTATTCCCGGGAGGCAGCTCAATGAGTTAACTTTCATAATGCTTGGGGTAGTGGATTTGGCAGAAACTTATAATCTACCAGTAACAGCTGTGGCAGTGGACGCCGCCAAGGCCTTTGACCAAGTTCGCTGGCCTTATCTTTGGGAGGCCCTAAAGACCTTTGGATTTCCCAATAATATAATAAAGGCTGTCCAAATCCTATATTGTTCACGTAGAGCAAGGGTTCTTGTAAATGGAGAGTTAAAGGATTGGTTCAGTATAACGTGCGGAACAAGACAGGGGTGTCCCCTGTCCCCGCTTTTATTCAATCTTTATATTGAACTGTAAGCGGCTTTGATTAGAAAGGACGATTCCATTGTTCCGTTTAGATATGGAATCGTGGAGATAAAATGCCTTATACGCTGATGATCTTATAATGTATACAGAGAGGGCTATCCCTACTTTAATAACAAAGCAGAATCTTTCAGAAAGATATCAGGATATAAGGTCAACAGAGATAAGACAGAAATTATGGACTGGAATCAACCAAAACTAACTCTGGGTGCAAAATTGAACATGCGTTACCTTGGTATCATAATTATGCAGAAATTTAGAGGAAGTGACTACTGTAAATTGGGGAAAGATTAGCCAGGAGATAGGGAGAGTGCTGGTTAGGTGGGCAAACCTTCCCCATAACTTATATGGTAGGGGGAACCTTATTAAGATGACTATTCTGCCAAAAGTCACCATTCTTTTTAATTCTATACCATTATTATTTGATAAAGGAGAGATCGCTAAACTACAAGGAAAAATAGGTAGTTTTATTTGGGCCTCGAAGGGTTCCCGTATATCTTGGAAAAGATTGAGGAGGAGGTTGGTGAAGGGGGGTTGGCACTATCTGATTTGATGACATATGGGCACGCTTTTTATTTTAAGAATTGTTGGTTGCTTTTAAATAAAGCTGATGGCTCAGCAATTGGAATTCTCTTTGGGGAAATGCCCAGTGAGCTGAGGGAGGGGCAAGATCAATTTCTATTTAAGTTTGGGGACCCAAAGTTTTTTAGGAAAGTGAGATTTAAGATTTTGTTTGGAGGCACTGAAAGAATGGGTCTTTATCTGGAAAAAGTTAGGAATGTCCTAAAACTCATCTAGGTCCCCAATATGGGAATCACCAGGAACATCGGATTACTTAAAAGATTCGCTCAGCCTACCATTAAAGAATGCGGGAATTTCTCGCTGGGGTGATCTGAAGTCGGAAACTGAGTTAGTTGGCTGGGAAACATTGAGTTTATGTACAGGGGGTCAACTAACCAGATTCAAGTATTATCAACTCCCTGCGTGGTGGGCAAGTGAAGACTGGGATGAGGAGGAAGATTATACCTGGTTGGATCAAGCAACAAAAATCGGTACCGTTAAGAAGGAGGTTGCCTTGTGGTATCGTATTTTTGTAGACGCAGAAGATAAACTGGATAAAGACATTCAAAAGCTTTGGGGAGACGATATCGTACTTACAAATCTGAGCAAGGTGCGGTTGGGTTCATTTGCAATGCTTCAGGAGACAGTTAAACCTGCTTTTCTTAAACGTAATCACCTCTTTACTATCTACAAGGTGTATTGGTCTCCAGCAAAACTAGCAACATTTTCAGGAACCCATTATTCATGCCCAAGATGTAGAGATCCTGCAGCAAACGACGTTCATATGTTTTTAAAATGCTCAGAGATTAGAAAATTTTGGTTTGAAGTTTTTTAAAATTCTTAACGGAAGTCACAGGTATACAGGTGAGGGTAAGTTCCCTACTTGTATTTTTTGGAATATGTCAAGATAGTGCCACCTATACTAACAAGCTGGTTGCAAGATTCATCTTTTATGTGATCCTATTGGGGAGACGGGAGATTTGTAAACCATGGAAATCTGGTGTTCCACCTCCTTTTTCTGGAGTGTAAAAAGAATATTATAGCTATAAGTCAACAGGACATAGCATGTGATCCCAGCAGTCTGAAAAAAGTATTGGACTGGTTTAAAAATCTGGGGTCCAATGATGAAGCCAATTAATTGCTGTCGGTCCTGTTCCCTTCTATGCTAGGGGCACACTAGTGAAGGGCGGAAGTGGAAGCAACTTTGTATTCTTGGGTGGAATGACTCCAACCCAGCCTGGTTTACCAGCAATGGGAAGAGAGTATTGCCAACAAGTGTATTGGCAGAATGAGAACACACAAAAAAAAAGAACACTTTCAGAGGCGGCATGGCTAAATCATGTCTACTACTCTGTTTCTAGCATTAAACTACAACAACAACAGGACAGAGCAGGTCCACCCAACCTCCACTTAGCTTAGATTTTGAGCCGGACAGAGAACACGTATACAGCAACATAGCATTTTCCAAATTAAGTAACTAAATCAATGTACCCCTGTCAGTCATACCACTACACTCGCCTCCAACACTACACAGACATGTAGGTCTGATGTGGTTTTTGTTGACTTGTTTACCTTTTATGCCACTTCATGAAACACCCCGAGTTATTTCATCAATCATTTCCGATCCTACTGACTGCGATGAATGTAGTATGGTCATCATCAGTATGGTGTCCAAATCTGTAGTGTACTGAGTGAGTCCAGAATACATTCCATATTCAAAAATGCAATGGATAAGCCTGCAGCAGAAGTACTATTTTGTTATTAAACAACAAGAAGGAAAATATTGACTGGAGTCACTTTTTTGTGTGTAAATTAAATAATACTAGTACACTTCATGCACAACATTAACAAGACAAACACCAATCACTCAGAGTCAGCGCCCAATGCATGCCATCCATCATTAACTGTTATTCTTAAGGGGCAGTCCCTCTCGGCTCTGAAAGGAGGATAGCTATAGTCATGTTCTCTGAAGGGACTCAGAGAGGCAGGCACACATTTCTTGTACCATTCTCCATCCAATGTCTGGCTTGAGGGAAATGGACTTAGGGCGAGTCAGGCTGGAGCAGTACTCGGAGGAGTGGACTGACTTCTTTAATAAATGCACACAGTTGCAACTCCAATACGGCAATAAAAAGAGTAAGAAGGTGGTGATGGATTTGTTGTGATTCGAACCAGAAAGACAGAGATACACACAAATAATAAAAGTAAATAAGGAAGAAAGTAACAAGTTGAAAGCCTACTTGTCAGGGAAGTAGTGCTCGTCCTCAAACTCTCGTGGTTCACTCAGAAGTAGGTCATCTAACACACTACTTCCAAGACCTAAGTCACCATCATCATCTTCCTGCTGTGCTACTTCAGGTATGGTGAAATCCGTGGTATAAAGTGCTGATTCATTTTGATCATGGTTAACCTCTCCATGTATTGGGGCTAGAGATTGGTCCTTTTCACTGTTACAACGGCACCAGCAGCACTGAAAACACACTCAGAAGAAACACTTGCAACAGGGCAAGCCAGATAGTTTATCTCCAGAATGCTGAGTACTGTCCATTGGTGCCTTTTCCCATACTAATATAGCAATGGGTTTTGATCAATGTAGACCACTGTTGGATAATCCAGATAGGCCTGGACTGTCCTCTCAATGCTCAGGGGTGCTCTGCTTTGCTCTGCCTCTTTTGCCTTAGGTTCAGCACTGGACCTAACAAGCCCTTGCTGTAGAAACCATTCCTGTGCCGATTTTGGTGGGGCTGATGCTCCTGTTGTTGCTGATGTTGTTCTTGGTGTTGTTGGTGGTTTTGGCTGCTGCTGTGAGCCAACCGCATTGCCCTCAGGCTCTGAAGTTGAACTTGACGCCGGCAAACCTGAAATTCTTGTTGTGGCCTGGAGTAGCGGGCATCTAATTGCCGTGCATTCTTTTTCTAATTGAATGGCTTCCGCAGCTATCCAAGTTTTGTACTTGGCAACATCCACTTCTGAAAAAGGAATCAATGTGTTAGTGTTCAGTAGTGCTTTGTACCGTGGATCCAGAATTGTGGCAGAAATGTAATGGTTGGATGACACAATTTTTCTTTGCACCCTTGTATTTTCAGATAAGCGAAGGGTTAAGTTCTACACCAACTTATGTGCTTCTTTTTTTCCTCCACACCTCCACAGCTGTTCCTGCATATGCAACAATGGGATAGCTTGGCCCATAGTCCAGTCCTCCTTGCTGACTTCACATGTGAAGAGCTCGAAAGGAAGTAGCATTTCTGTCAGGCATTTAACTAGGCCCCATCTCAACGGCCGTGCCTTTCACAGTAGCATCCCCTCTTTAAATGACATATTCATTGATTGGTCTGTACTGCTCAAACAGATGTTCAAGCGTGTAATAAGTTGAGTTACAACGTGTTGGCACCGCCTGGATGAGTGCTTTAACTGAAACTCCATGCTCACGTTGAATAATCCTCAGCTGCTTCCGAGCTTTAAAAGAATGACTGAACTGTGTGCATATTCTTCTGCAGGTGGTCAGTAAGTTGCTGATTCTGTCTTCTTTTTTCAGAAAGTCTTGAACAATAATGTTAATCCAGTGCATCGATCACAGGACCCTGAAATTGCCACCATTGGACATGGCCCTAACTATATTATTGCCATTGTCCGTGGCAATAAAACCAATGTAAGCCCTCTTGGGTGCAGCCATTCAAAGACCTTGGCGTTAAACTCTTCTAAAATGTTTGCAGCAGTATGAGATTTCTCCATGGCCAACATAGCTACAGTTGCATGTTTCCGAGTGGTATTAAAAATCACAGCAGTGTCAACACCTGCAGATATCATTTCTCTAACCCCCACACAAGAGATCCATTGTGCAGTGATACACATGTAATCAGTGGCTTGGCTTGGCAACTGGTGCACATGTCTGTTGTCAGTGTAATAGTGTGAACAGCACTCTGCTGTAAAGCTTGTCCAAGCAATTCCAGCACATCGTGATGTAATGCTGGAACAGCAACTCTGGCAAAATAGGATCAGCTGGGAACCTTCTATTTTGGGCAGATGGCTGTCACAAATTCAAGAAAACCCACCCCAGGAGGAGGTCCAACACTAACATTTTAGCCAGCTTTGCATTGCAGAAACCTGCCGTTGGGTGGTTGCGTTCGTACTGCCCCCCTGACCTAAACATGCCGAGAATGGCAGGCTGGATTTTTTTCTTTTCTTGTGCCACTGATGCAGGTGACTTATTGGCTGCCGATGTTGCCGCACATTTTTTGTTGTGGTACTCTCTTGCCCTAGTGACTCACCATGACTCTTACTCTAGTGCCACCTTCCACCACGATTGTATCTTCTACTTCTTCACCACCACCAACAGCAATGGGTGCAGATTTTTTTGCCTTTAAGATGCGCCTCCCACTGGATCAAGTGGTGTTTTTTCAGAGGTGTTGTTTGGCCTCCAGTACCATGGTTTGTACCAAGCTTACCCCAACTAACATCTTGTCCACAAAAGGAGCATATAGCAATGTTCTCCTCCTTACTGCTAACCGAAAATAAGTTCCAAACTGGGAAGATTAACTTTCTAATGCTGCTGAAGGTTCCACTTGCAATGCCGGATGAGCTGGAAGGTGGGCGTGGTGGAGTTTGACTCTCTGCAGACGCAGTTCCTACTTCTACTGAGGTGGTTGTGCTGGATATAGGTCGCTGACGGGCCTTTTTGAAATGCAAATATGGAAGCTGCAGGTAGTGTTGGTGTTATCTGTGTTGGTGGTATCTGTGCCACATCCCTCACATCAATTTGGGGTAGGCTAATAATTTCGGTCTCCACTTGGGTGGGACTAATGTCCATGATGACTGGCTTTTCATCATCCTCCTCTTCTACATCTGCCTCCATGACTCTAGGGCTTTCTGTAACCTTCCTTTTCCCTAGCCTTCTCTCGTGGCGTGTATCACTCTCAGACTGAGGTGGTGGCATCCAATTGGCATCTAGATCAGAAGTGGGGGCTTGCAGAAGACCTCAATAGACTAACACTCCTTTTCCTTGCTGGGGACCTGGAAGACAATGAATCTTCTAAAAGAGTTCCTCGCTCTTCTTCCTCTGCAGGAAGCTCTATCTCCTGCGCTGCCCCTACTTCGGGGGGAACAACTACTATTGTGGGCGGTGGTTGCGGCTGTTGTTACGGCTGTTGTTGTCCACTTATCTCAGTTTTCTGAATTGATTGGGTAATACTTTGTGATAAGGATAAGTCAATTTCAACATCACTGCTCGTCGGCGTTGTCGTGATCAGACAGACTGCCTCTGCAACAGACATGGGCTTGGGCCTAGGTTTTAGGGAGGGGTCCACTCCCAGCTTGCTTCACTGACACCGCTGCTGCAGGCGCAGTTTTTTGTTTCCGAAAAAACATCTTTGGCGGCACATCAGTCTTGGTATGTGCCAGTTCCTTCTTCTCACTGGCAACTTTCTTGGTACTGGAGGACCTAGTACCTTTCATTGGGGCCATCTTCTTTAGATGTCAGCAGCACGCAGTGGCACAAGTTGAAGAGATGCCTGTCTGTGGTCACACATCACGTGACGTCGTGCACAGCAGGACTTCTGTCTGGCAGTACAACGGGTGATGATTACACCTCCTCCTCAGTCTTTTGTGCACCTAAAAGAAAGGAAGCCAGAAGAACATCAGTGAAATGTGGCATTTGTTATTGTGGTTCAATTCCTACTACTACAAACAAATAATATAATAATATGTAACTTAGTGTGTGGTCACACTTGTTAGTGTTACTATTAACATTATTACATTTTATTAACTCAGTTTAGTTATTTAAAAAACAGAACAACAGTATAGCCATTTGTGATACTTTGACAACAAGGGCTTTCATGGTGTACTGTGTACATTCAGGAAGGATAGGAAAGATTGCATAAGTGCAGAGGTAGTATCTGGGTGATTTGATGAGTGTTTCAAAAGTATTTGTGTGAAAGTATGAGTGAGAGGGTAATGCTTGGATCATTGGATGCATGCATGGGTAGTGACTTAGTTAATGAATGAGTTCATGGGGAGTGCCGGAGTTAATGGTTGAGTGGAAGAGTAGTGCTTAGGTGATTGCATCAGTGCATCAGTAGTGCCTAGATGATTGCATAAGTGCAGCGGTCCTGTCTGGGTAATTGAAGGAGTGCATGGGTAGCGTCTGTGTAAAAGAAAGAATGGCTGTGTTTTGCTATTAGTGCAAAACCTGCGCTTCAGAGAATGCATAAGTGCATGAGTAGTGTCTACATGTAAGGATGACTACCTGCTTGATTACATGAGCAACATAATGAACATTTTCAAGAAGTCTAAAGCATCAACATTATTTATATTAGAAACAAATAACATTTAATTAAACTTTAAACATTATCATGCATATTATAATATGCATTCTTACCTTTTAAATAATTTAGACAAATTATTCAATAGAAATATTTTAGAGTAGTAATGTCGTAAACAGCATTAAAACTCTTCTCAAACTTCAACAGTACCTACTATAAAGAAGAATAAGAAAAACTGTTATTTAATGATATTAAACTTAGAATTGCTTAACATTTTCAGGTTCCCTTTTTTGCTGTTCTCAGATTTCACTTAACTTCACCAGACACAGTGATTTTAATGTGGTATGATAATTGAATAGCGGGTAAATAAATAATCTAATTGATTGTAGAACAAAACCCCCAAATCCTCATGAGGCATAATTTTCAATATGTACAGCTATGTTTTTTTCTATCTACACTTTGTTAATTACTTTCTTCATCTATATAAACTCTATTATTTACCTAAAATACATAAAGACTCATTTACATCTGGTACAAATTAGACAACAAATATATAAACTATATCCTTTTAAGCAGAATTTTCTAAATGCAATATCAATTACCACAAATAATAATCCAAACACTAATTATAAATACTAATAGTTTGCATTCCTGTTTAGTTTCTATTCACATCTTCCCAATTGGCCGAATGATGGACTCAAACCTTGGGCTTCAAAAATAACAAATATGAATTTGGTAATTCATAAAGCAATCTAGGTTTAAATTTCAAGTGGACATCATTGCAATGTGTCCATCCTTTATTACACTTCAAACACGGTATAGTGTCCAGATGTTGTAGTAGTCCCATCATGGAAAATAATAGCCACTGCTATAAGTGTTCTTCCTGAAATAGATATTTGAGTTGCATTAAAGTTTTACATTTTCATTTCCAATTTTCTTCCATTTGCTCTACAACGTTGTAGCATTAAAATTTGATATTTTCCAAATCTTTCTATATGTGATCTACATTGTGAACATTTCATGTTCTGATCGGCTGTTTTTATCAATTTGTTAAAAGGTATTGATTTGCAGTCTGGTATTGTTAAGTATATGAATCGTTCTGTTTGTATTTCAGTGATGGTAGTTAATGAGCACTTTCACATTTATGATCCCATCTGTAACTTAGTCCAAAGAAGTTTTCAAGCTGTATTCATTTACTTTTTGAGCACTGTACTTTCGATATTTACAAAAGCACTGTCTATACTTAAACCTTGAGATTTATGAATAGTTACTGCATATGCTAAGGACGGAGGAGACTGTTTTCTGCGAACATACAAATCTTTTACAGGTACAAAATGTACAACATAATGCCCAATGTGTCTTTTTTCCGTAATTTGACAAAAAAAAATTCTATTACATCTCTATTCCGAATTTTTACTAAATCAATTTTTTTTCCCATTGCTCCATTTATTAAACCATCTTCTACATTTAAATTATGCTGTAAAATTACCCGACAGTTTATACATACATGTAAAATCTTTTCTAAGCCTGCAGTTTTAGATACAAAATTTTCAAAAGAATGTAATTTAGCCTATAGTTTGTCGGTGAGAAGAATAGTCACTCCATGGTGTTCAATTTTATCAATAGCTTCAATTCCTGTTTTTCTAGTTTCAAAAGTCTTGATTAAATGTAGAACACTCTTGCAGTGTAGGCATTAGGCAACCTATAGACTTCCTTTCTCCAAGCTTATTGTACATTATTTCAGCCATTGTGTTTCCAGTTGTAAACAAGTTCCTTAGTAGTCGACTTTCTAAAGCTTGTTTACCATGTTTCGTCAAGACACCATTCTTTCCATAATCTTCATCACTTCCTCGTCACATATTCTTAATAAGCTCTTTATATTCAAAATGGAACCAAATGTTCACATTTACAATACTCCCCAAAGATTTCCTTTTTTATTTGTTTTAAATTATTTTTATTGATTCACAGCATCACAAAATTACATCCCACTTCCAGCATTCATATGTTCATAAAACACCCCCAAATATAAATACCAGTTTTTCGTTTCCTTGAACCCTTTGCTGAATATAAACTGAATTCTAACTTAAATATATAATACATTCTAGCACACCACATTTCAAAAACAGGGGATCAGACTGCAGCCAGGAAGCAGCAGTACATAGACGAGCAACAGCCATCGCCATAATCAATAAATAATGATATTTAAACATAAGTTTCCCAGCCTCTAATTCCTGCCCAATTCCTAATAGCATCATCGCTGGAGTAATTTTTAATGGATACATCAGTAAGACTAGTTAAAACATTTTCAATATGTCTGATATACAGAGCCAATTTACTACAAGAGTAAACAATATGCAAGCGATCCGCATTAGCGCTTCCTCACCGAAAACATTTACCATCTTGCCTCCTCCCAAATTGCAACAATTTTACAGGCGTATATATACATTAAAAGCAGTTTTAAAAAATTGGGATTTGAGATTTGCAGACATAAGGGTTTCCCCGAACATAGCAATAGCTTTCTCTAAGGAGAGTTCATGTTCTCCCAAAATATTAGCCCATCTAAGATTATGCTTCTCTAGATCATCCGCCCTAGAAGTTAACGGCATTTTATTTAAAAAAATCAATTTTCTCCTGTCACCTAACAGCTTCCATAAGCCTATGCACTACTAAAGCTAGATTTTTCCTACCCAAAAAATCCCTAACTTGGAGAAACTTAAAAAAACTGCGTCCTAGGTAAGTTATATTCCCTTGCAAAATCCCAAAAAGTGGGATAGAGCCCTCCAACCTCATAAAAATCACCGATTTGAGATATACCCTTACTTCTCCAACTTCTAGCTACGTGGTCCCAAAACATTGGTGGGAGTATCTTAGAAGCATTCGGGGGTATATAATATGGTATCCCCTTCAGAGAGAATTTCTGAATAGCTTTCCAGGCTTTAAAGAGAGCATCTATCACTGGAGAGGCAAGATGGCGTCCGCTAGCAGGGACGCGTAAGCTGATCACTCGCCGATGCTGGATTCCATGAAAAACACGAGAGCGATGAAGGCAGCAGTGAGGGCACCAATTAGCTCCTGATCGAATTCGGGGGCAATGTGAGACCGTACGGATTGGAGGTAAATGCTGAGTCGGGACTCACCTGTGGGGAACGCTGTGGGATGTTGAGCGGCTTTGTGGCGTCTGCAATGAGGCTCAGCAGGCTGCAGCAGAGCTACTGGGTGGTCCCGCTCCACCGGTGTTGGGCTGACTGTGCGTTCTCGAGCGGCACTGTGGCTTTATTTGCTGCCCCAGACTCAATTACTTGTATTAATTCGACCAAGACTAGTATCGTAGGGGGTCTTGGCATGGAGACAAATACTGATACTGGCAAAAATGGTAATGCCCAAGTGCAAGACGCTGAATCTGGTGATTTCTTTTCTCTTTCTGACCAGTCCCTATCATCTTGTGAGGACTTAGTGGCAATTTTTAAAGCTCAGCTGAATGGGGCCGGTGGCAGCGACCATAGTAGTGCATATTTGGAGGACTCTGGGGAATTTGTGGAAGGTAGTCCTCTAATTTATCAATCAATAATGTCCCGTCGGGAGGAGACTAGAGGGGAAAGTCAAAGAGTTCAGAACTTGCGTCAAAAACTTCAGAATTCAGTACGTCGCATTGCTACAACTTGCTTGGATTTTAACTCAAGATTTAATGAAGCAGAGGCACGCATTTCAAATCTTGAAGACAAACTTGTGGCTCAAAAGGCCCTGACTGAATCTTTATGGACTATGAAAGAGGACACTCAGTGGAAGTTGGCCGATTTAGAGAATCGGTCACGTAGGAAAAATCTTAGAGTGCTATAGATTCCAGAGGGGCGGGAGGGGCAAGATCCCTGCAAGTTTATTGTTGATCTGGTTATGGAAGCGTTTCCCGAGTTAACTAGATGGGACTGGAATAGAGAGATAGAAAGAGCACACCGTTTTCCTTTAAATACTCGTCCGAGAGCGGCTCAAACATCGGATAGGCCCAGAGCACTCTTGATATCTTTCAATAGTTTCTTAGCTAGGGAAGATGTCTTTCAGTTAGCCTGCCCAGACAAAAAGAGGACAAGGAAGGAGGTTGAGTTTTTTGTCAGGCCCAATTATTGCCATTGTACTGTAGAGAGTCGCTGGCAGCTACGTCAGCTTATTCCACTGTTTCAACCTAAAGGGGCGCACTTATTTTTATTGAACCCAGCCCAGCCAAATTTAAAGTTATTTTTCAGTATCGGGCATGATTTATTTCAACAGAGGTTTCCGCGAAAGAGTTTTTAAAAACTCTGTAGGATTCCTTATAGTGTTCTGTAGGTGATGGCTGGGATAACACCAATCAGCATTAGGACCTGGTATGTCCTCTTTGCGTCCTCTTTTTTCTTTTATTATTATGTCTATTTTTCTCAGCCATGAGAGGGACGGATATCTTGCTTTTCCTTTTATGCTTTGCCTTCATGGCCATTAAAAAGATTATAGGATATTGTTTAAGTATATGTAACATAGATGTGGCCTACGGAAGCCTATGGGATTTTTATTCTCTACATGGCTGGGTTTTCGCGGACAATAGCATTGGGTGACTGGAAGTTTGTCATCACAAGGACCATGAGTCCTAAAGCCTCATTGAGGGGGGAGTAGGTGTTGGTGGTGGGGCTGGAAGTGGGGGTTGGAGGGTGGGCGGTGGGTTAGGTAGGGATGGTGGTTGGGGTAAATTAAAAAAAAGTATTCACAGTATAAATATGGAAAAACCCTCTGACAATCAAAGATTTGTTGTATTGTTTAAAACTGCAGTAATGGTTTGTTGTAACTTTTGCTCCTTTTCCAATGGCTAGTAGGGGGTTCAGAATATGCTCTTTAAATATATGTGGTCTCAATAATTATAAAAAGAGGCAAAGGGTTGCAGCTGAATTGCGTATGATCCAACCGGATTTGCTTTGCATTCAAGAGACGCATATTCCGGGTGGGGGGGGGGTGAACGTAAAATGTTGGCTGACCTAGGGTTTGTGCTTCTGGTTGCCTCACAACAAGCGTCAATGGTACGTGGTATAGCAATTCTTGCTAAACCCACCATCCATGCCACGGGTAATTTTTTAGCTGACAAACTGGGACGGTGGGTAATTGTGGAGTGTGGTTTGGGTAGTACTAAATTTACATTGTGTGCTATCTATGGGTCCAATTTCAATGAACCATTAGTTTAATTGGAAGAATTAAATATGGAATTAGCATTGTGGCCGGTGCTGTTGATATTATGCGGAACTTTAAAATAAATTTGGTTAAGAAAGAATTACTGGTGGGGTTACACGGATATTCGAGCCGGAAACCTAGGGTATTTAAAGCATTAAATAATTTGTTAAAGGATCTTGGATTATTTTTTTTTTTAAGTTTGAGTTTATTGAAGAAATAAAGAAGGGAAGGAGAAGGGAGGGGAACGGGGTATAATCATCATGATAAACATATACAAAAAACAAGCAATTCAATAGAAACTCTAATTAAAAGCAAATATAACAAGCATGAAAATTACATGAACAGAACCTACGTATATGAATGAAAAATACCATATAATATAGTAGAATGTAATATCATAGCAAAAAGGCATTAAAAAAACAAGAAAATCATGGTGGCTTACGCACCTCAACTGTGTTAGGGTCTGGAGAGGCGTGCGCTGGAACAAAGGAGGAGAGATAAGATACCAAAGGGAGCCAAATGAGGTCGCGTTTAATTGCTAGGGAAACGGGAGATACATAATTAGCATCTAGGCGATGATGGAAGCAAACTGCATTCCACCAAGATTGGTAGGAGACATTTGCAGCCTGTTTCCAATTAGAAGTAATGGTATGGAAAGCCACAGCAACTAGAAGGTCAAGTAATAGATAATGGAAAGGAGATTGCAGTAGTGTCGGTGATAGGGAACCTAGAAAAACTTGCGAAGAGGAAAAGGGAATTTGAAGTTGGAATATCTTTTGTATTTGCGTCCAAACTAGGTGCCAGAAATTGGAGATAGGAGGGCATTCAAACAACATGTGTTTGAGATCTGCAACGGGACAGGAACAGGACCAACAAATAGGGGAGGTGTCAGGTGAAAAACGGGATAAAGCATGTGGAGTACATAAAGTTCTGTTATAAATGAAATATAAGGTTTGGGTAGTATTAGCAGCTCTAGAGGTTTTATGAAGCTTAGCCCATATTTTGTCCCAAAAAGGTATTGGCCAATCCTGAGAAAGATCCAATTCCCATGCATTCTCGATTTTAGATTTTAGTCTGCCAGTGGCGTACCGGAGAGAGTTATAAATAGCAGAGGCTGAGGGAGAGGTCTCCAATAATAAAGAAGTAGCTTTGCGGTCCAAAGGAATATCGGTAGATGGCGCCAAGGAGTGAAGATATAAGATCAGGACTGGGAGAAGGGCATTGTATTGCGATCAAGCAGAAGAGGGCAGTGAGAAAGAGGATTGAAGTTCCTGGAATGAGAGAGGAGTGTCTTGGGAAATTAATTGAGAGATCCAACACAATCCTCGAGAATGCCATGTCTTCCAAAAGATGGTGCGATTACGAATTTTGAAAAGAGAATTGTGCCATATCGGTTGTTCGTGAATGGAAAGGAGGGAGGGATAAGATGATATTATGTAAGGGAGAAGAAGAGTATGGGAATAAGAAATAACAGGCGTACGAAAGCGAACTAAAGAAGACGTGAAGGATAAGAACTCGCGAAAGGTAAAGGGGGACAGAAAGGAAGATTCCATACTTAACAAGACGGTCGGATAGTGAGGAAGGTCAGAAGAGAACCAACGGGTCGATTGTTTCAAAGAGAAAGGTCGATGATATTCTCTGAAATCCGGAAAGCGCACACCAGACTGGGCCTTATCCTTGCGCAATGAAGCCAAAGCTATCCGAGACCGCTTGCCATTCCATAAGAATTTCAGCAACAAGGAATCAGTCCGTTTAAAGAAGGAAACTGGAATGTGCACGGGAAGCATGGAGATGGTATAAAGAAGAAGAGGGGATAACATCATTTTTATAGAATTGAGCCGACCCCACCAGGACAGAAAGAGCGGGTTCCAACGTTGAATAGCCGTGTCCATTTTCTTGAAGACATAATCAAAATTAAATTTGAGCGTATCAGACAAGAGAGGAGCGAACCAAACACCCAGATATTTGAACTTAGATGGTTGCCATGAGAAACCCGTTTGGGAGAAAAGATGCTTTTGACAAATAGGGTTTAAACTTTAAAGGTAGAATCTCGCACTTATCAGTATTCAGGCGATAGCCAGAGACCGCGGAGAAGGATGATACCTGCTGGAGAAATGAGGGAATAGAGGAAACAGGATCAGAGCAGTAAAAAAGAATATCGTCAGCATAGACCGAGAGTTTAACCTGACGCGAACCAAATTTAAAACCAGAAATACTGTTGTCCAGACGAATTTTGGTAAGAAAGGGCTCCAAGACTAAAACTAAAAGTAGGGGGGACAGACGACAGACTTGTCGCACTCCCCTGTGTAACGAGAAATATTCCGAGGTCATCCCGTTGAAAAAAATGGAAGCCTGGGGGTTGGAATAGAGTAAAGAAATAATAGAGATGAATTGGGAAGAAAAGCCGATCCAACGCAAGGCCTGAAACATAAAATCCCATCCAATCCTGTCAAAGGCTTTCTCCGCGTCTAAAGAAATAGCCGCGAAGGGAAGTGACAAAGAGGAAGCCTTGCTAAGTATATTAAGAAAAACACGGGAATTGTCAGAAGAGAGACGGCCCTTGACAAAGCCTGATTGTTCAGGGCCAATGAGATCGGGTAAAAGGGGATCCATTGCGCAATGCCAAAATTTTAGCCAGAATTTTATAATCCGTATTGACCAGGGAAATTGGTCTGTAATTTTTGCAAAACGAGTGATCCTTATCTTCTTTGGGAATTAAACAGATTAAAGCCTGTTGGAAGGAGCCGCTGGAAGAACCCGCAGCAAGGAAGGATTGGAATAATAGTAACAGTTTAGGGAGAAGTAGAGAGGCGAAGTGGCTATAAAATTCAATAGTGAAACCATCAGGGCCTAGAGACTTACCGTGCCACAATTTAGAAACAGCATGGGAGATTTCAGAAAGTGAAATGTCCCGTTCTAAGGCAGTAAAATCAACGTGAGAAGCCGGGGGTGAGGGAAGCGAATGAAAATATGAAAGAATATCCGTAGTCTCCGGGATGAGTTCGGGGGTATAAAGATTGTCATAGAATTTAACAAACTCAGAAAGAGTGTCTTTATCTTTAAAGAAAGAGTTCCCAGTGGAAGTCTTAATGGACTCAATCTTTGTACGCTCCTTTCTTATCTTTAAGTAATTGGCCAAAAGTTTCCCCATTTTGTTCTTACCCCCATAATACCTGGAATTACATTTTAACAAAAGGTTAGAGGCAGCATCAGTTGTAAACTTATTGAAGGAAATTTTCGCATCAATAAGCTTTTTAAGAGAAAACTCAGATTTAGAAGCATGAAAATCAAGCTCTAAAGTCTTAATAGTAGCTAAAATGCGTTCGGACTTGGCTTCTCGAAGTTTCTTTCGTCGGGCTACAAAATTAATAATAAAACCTCTCGAGGCTGTTTTAAAAGAATCCCAAACAATAACAAAAGAGGAATCAGGGGTATGATTGAGAAAGAAAAATTCTGTGGCAAAGGCAGTAAATTCAGAACAAAAAGTAGGTTCCAAAAGCAAAGCATTGTTGAAACACCATCTGCCAGAGTGAGGGGAAAAAGGAAGTAGGTCAAGGTCCACATGAACCAGAGCATGGTCCGAGATTAGGATGGAACCAATGTCAGAGCGTATAGCGTGCTGGGATAGGGATTTACTAAGGAAGATATGATCAATGCAGGATTGTGATTGATGGGGAGGGGAGTAAAAACTGTATTCTCTAAGATCAGGATTACACAATCTCCAGATATCCACCAAGGTACTATTTTGAAAGGTGTTAACAAATTGAGAGTGCATCCTAGAGGGGACAAATTTAACATTGGAATGACGATCGAGGAAGGGATAAACAACTTGGTTACAATCTCCCCCGAGAAGTATGTAATCTCCAGAAAGGGAGGACAGCTTAATTGAAATAGAGGGCCAAAATAATCTGTCAATCCCAGTTGGGGCATACACATTAAAAAGAGTGATAGGAATATTGTCTATAAGCAGTGTAACAATAACCCAACGACCATCAACATCACATTCGTGAGAAATTGAGGAAACATTTAACTTTTTATGTAATAAAATCACAACACCATTTTTCTTGGAAACTGTGGGGGAGCAAAAAACATGAGCCACCCAACAACGCTTGAGTTTCAGAGCCTCCGTTTCAGAGAGATGAGTCTCCTGAAGGAGGGCAACATCAGACTTAAGTCTCGCTAAATGTGATAAAACCCTTTGCCTTTTAATGGGATTGTTTAAACTCTTAACGTTCCACGATGTAACACGGAATGGAACAGCAAAGAAAAACAGCTAAGAGCAACATGCTTTTTACTGCTGAAAAAATAACTTGAGAAAACTGAGAGAATTATAACGAATTTATGAAGGAGAGAGGGCAGAAGGAGAGAAAGCAAAGAAGAAGGAAAGGAAAGGAAAAGAAGGAAGGAACCACTATGAATATAATACTGAATCTAAGGAAAGGAAGAAGAAAGAAGGGGAGATGGGAGGTGAAAGAAAGTGAAAAGAGAGAGGAAAGAGCAAATGGTAAGAAATCAAGTGTAGAAAAAAGGACAGAAACAAAAACCAGCAAGAAGACAGTACACGTTCGAAACGAACGACTGAAAGACATACTTACGGAACGAAAAAGTCAAGAACAAGGATGGGGTGATGGCGCCGGGAGACAAAGACGACAACATCCAGAGCAGACATCAAACCTCAACTACTATGGATCCAAACACGCAGCACATAGAAAATAGCATGGCACATCAGGGTAGGAGGGAGGAAGGAGATGTCTGTAAAAACAAGAGAGATAGACAATTGAAGGGAAAGACGTGTTACAGGAGAACAGAAAAGAAAGAAACAAACTACAATTGAACTACATAGGAGACACATGAGAGTGAAAAGGCTATTGGAAGAAGAGACAGTAGGGGATTCACAACATCAGCGATAACGGAGAGACAACAGAATCATAACACAACGAGTTCCAAGAAGAAGTAGAAGATCTTGTCAACCAGGTCTGGATACATCCATAACACCTGGGCCGTGCCGTTGGAGAAACGCCTGCAGGATCTTCATATGTGGTTGTTCTGTCTTTATATGTGACCTTGAAGAGACAAGGATGTAGTAGTCCATATCTAGCATTCAGGGCCCGTAGTTGAGGTCGCATGTCCAAGAACTTCTTCCTTCGATCTGCAGTGGCCTTGGAGACATCTTGTGAAAGATAGAGGCGATGACCTTCCCACATAATTTGCTTCTTGAGCTTGGCAGCTGAAAGGACCTGTAGGAGGTCAGTGAATTGCAGGAATAACATAATGACACCTCTAGGCTTACTAGCGACCTTCGGTCAAGGCGATGAGCCCTTTGGATGTTAACGGAAGTTAAGGCCGGAGCATCTAAGATCTTGGCAAGAAAGGATTGGAAGAAGACGGTGGGGTTTGACCCCTCTGTGAGTTCTGGAAGACCATATAGGCGTAAATTGTTCCTATGATTCCTATTTTCCAAATCCTCCGTCTGACGTTTAAGTAGAAGTATCTCCGCCTCCAATGACGGAATATGGGAACAAGAGGATTGCAAAGAGTCTGTGGAAGTTTCCAAAGTGTGAACACGCGACTCCAGAGACGACCCTTTTTCCTGCATAGCCTGCATGTTCTTTGTGGTAGCTTCCATAAAGGGTTTGAACGCACAAAGTTCTTCCAAAATAAGATCCATGGAAGAGGATGAGGAGTTACTCCCTGGGGTTGGTGGATCCTTCTTCAGGCGCTTAGAGGAAGCTAGAGACGACGGCAGCTTTCTTTTGTTGCGCGCTTTTGGGTTGGCTCCTCGTATTAAATCTGATGTTGGTGCCATGGTGTCTTCCATGTCCTGAGGAGGAGAATCCGAATCTGAGTCCACAGGTAATTGAGAAGAAGTAGCCAGCTTTAAATTTCGGAGTTTTCCCATGAAGAGTCTAAGAGTCAGTTGAACGAAAGCAATAGGCCAATGATGAAAATACAGGAAACCTGAGTCCAAGGAAGACAGGCAAACGCGAAGACAGGCTGAAGTCACCACAAGATGAAGCAATGCTGAGTCGAAGCAAAAGCAAGCATGGTCATGCAGAAGTAGAATGAAATAACAAGTGTGTGAGAGGAAACACAGTTGTGGCCATGTAAGACATCTCCAGAGTTAGCAAGTCTTGTTAGCGACCCCCATTAAGGCAAGGCCATAAAGAGTGGAGAGGGCACATGTGGGTAAGTGTCAGACCACAAAGAATCCCAAGAACAAAGTGATAAGAGGTCAAGCAGGCTATATGCGGAGACTTACAGAGAAGATCAGAGGCAGCAAACAATTTGTGCTTAAAGGTGCAAACGAACAGCTCTCTGAGGAACAAGATTAAGATTGCGGTGAGCGAATACTTGTGGAAAGTTCAATAATTGACCCTCTTGAAGAACAATAACATCCGTAGTACTGCAGAAACCCCGTGAACTCCACGAGCCAGCCTTCTCTTAAATTCACGGCCAGTGCGAGGGAGACATCTATAAGATGTTGTCATTCGCTTTAATACTAATATATATAATTTTCGTTTCAATTCAAAAGCAGTATCTACTACACTTTCAATGTGTTGCTTCTTCTTATACACTGTTGACCTTTTTTCAATCTTTTAATATATATTGAATTACTCTACTTTGAAACATTTGTACACGTATTTGTGTAAACTGTTTTGGTTTTTTAGTGACACGTGGTCTTTTTCCAAAAATGTTTTTTTTCCCATTACATCTCTTTATTTTCTTGGGCTTTGTTTTAAAATTTTCCTTTTTGCGTTCATTTTTTATTGTCTTTTTTTAATCTCTCTACAAGTGTTTTAATGAATTGTTTAGTACTCTTACCAGAACAGACTTTATCCTCAATAACATTTTGGTCTTTTTCAAGTGCAGTCTTTTTCTTTTTCTTTAAGTACTTCTT